>NC_138978.1:66166587-66830903 GCF_964341445.2 Mesoplodon mirus
CTTAGTGTTTTTAAAGAACTATATTCATGGACATGACAGCAACACTTTCCTAGGAGATGATAATTATATTGTATTCTTTTGCTGCTGATGGCAGAATTGACTTGATGGAATGTGAAAATGTATTTAGTTAGATAATATTGTTTTTAGTTAGATTATTGTATTAGATTTTTTAAATGATAATTGTAATGTCTCTCACTAGTGATAACTATTGGTTACAAGCAGAGTGAAATTGGCTCCAAAGGAACTTTAACTATATTTTATGTAGCTGTTTAATTTAGTGTCTAAAAGCCTTCTTAGCACAGTGGGCAGCATGTCAGTTTCATAATTTAGTGCCTAAGTGGTGCTTGGCATGGAGCACACAACACAAATGTTAGAAAATCAAAAGTTTTATTTTATTTTCTGTTTGGCAGTGGTGTAGATAGTGGTTATTTATTGATTTATTGTTTATTAAAATTATTTGGGAACACTCTCTTTCTTCCCATTAAATCACTGTATACTTCTGAGCTGCTGTCTAAGCCCTTAATTATATATAGGGGTATATAACTTTTCCTACCTAAAATTTAGCAGACACTAATGGAATCAGGGAGATGAATTACTTCTTTACCCCTTATAGAATTATTGTGAGAAACAAAGTTGTGGTGATAGTAATTACAACATAAAATAAACACATGATAAAGTGGGAAAAAAAGAATTGGTCCACAATCAAACTGACAATACTTATTCTCTACTTCTATTTCTGAACATTCTGAATATTCTTATGTGCTGGTCACTCACAAATGTAATCCAGACTCTAATATCTAGGATATTAGTTTTATTTTATCCATTTTTTATGACATTTTAAGAATATATAATGTGATCCAAAAGAAAACTCTTTCTTATAAATGCACATTCTGATGGAAAAAATAATAAAGGCCCTGAAGAAAACAAAAATCACAAAAGAACTACAAATGGTCTCTAAGCAGATAAAAATATATTCAATTTTACTAGTAACTGACTGACAAATGGAGAAAAAAAGAAAATCCAGTCACAAACGGACCAAAAAAAAAAAAATCCTCCTATTTTCCATGTTGGAAGTTTTTGATGGCTCAGTGTGGGGAAATGAAAACTCCCAAAAAGTGCTAATGGCAGTGTGAATTACTTTAGTCTTTTTAGAGGGAAATTCACAGTGCATATAAAAAATCTTAAAGTTGTCTTGCTTTTGTTTCTAATAGAAGTTAATCATAAGCAGTAGAGCTTTAACTACTAAGATGTTAGTTTCCTTTTAAAAAAATAGTAAAATTTTTGAGTGGCTATAGGAAATTAGTAATTAGGGCTATTCCATATAATAAAATACTTTAATATCATTTAAATGATTGTGTAGTAGAATATTTAATAAAATGAAAATATATTTATAGCATAATTTTAGCAAAAAGAGATTAAAATTCTAAATACTGTCATCCTTGATTTCAAAGTTACATACAAAAATGCCAGTGTTAATTTATTTGACAATTCATTAATTGAGCAAATATTTTTTTTTAGCCACCTATTATGTGCGAGTTATACACAAGTGATGAAGCTGTGGGTTCCTGTATTTTCTTTTTCCTTATCAACATTTTAAAAATTCTCTATAATAAACATGTTCTATATTATTTTCATATTAGAGAAACAGTAGTTATGAACCAAAAGAATAAAATTAAAATGTTTTTAGTTTATTATTTTAACTATAGTATGTTTTTAGTTATACTAAGTTGAGAGTGTAGCTAGTCTCCAAAAATGGCCTCCCAATGAGACACATGTCCCAATATCCATGTCCATGTTCATGTATAGTTCCTTATGCTTGAATCTGGATTTTCCCCGTAATTTGCTTTTGACCAATAGGATGCTGTGGAAGTGGTGATGTTTAACATCAATGTCATGAGAAGCTTACGGCTTCTACCTGAGTCTTTTAAAACTCTTGTTCTTGGGACTTTCCCTCTTGAGATGATCTTTTCGGAACTCATTTGCCATGCTGTGAGAATCCCAAATCCCAAGGAATGACCAAGTGTAGACATTCTGGTTTATGCCCCCAGTTCAACATTGAGCTAAAAGCCAGCATCAATTTTCAAACATGTAAGTTAAATGTCCAATCCAGCTGAGTCTTCAAAGAACTGTAGCTCCAGCTGACATCTGTCTAAAAGGGCATGAAAGACCCAAACAAAACCTACTCAGCTGAGATCAGTCAACCCACAAAGCCATAAGCGGTGTTAATATATTTTAGCTCTAAATCACTAAGATTTAGTGTGGTTTGTTACCCAATAAGCAGAACAGAAAATTTTGACCTAAAATACTTAATAAGACTTTTGTGGGAATTCCCTGGCAGTCCAGTGATTAAGACTCAGCACTCTCACTGCAGTGGGCACTGGTAAAAAAAAAAAAAAACATTTTGTGGCTTAATGTGATCTATCTTCTAATGCTTCTTAAAATAGATCTACAATTGCTTCCCCTCTTCAGATCCACATTGTTAAGTGCTTTCCACGTGTATGGAATGTTTTTTTCATGCCTTCTTCCTCCCTTACTCTCATACAGGGTATCCATAGCTTCTATCGAATATTCTGGAGGACTTGGAAATTTTCTGGACTATTTAAGGACAGCTTATGTAGTAGGGGAGAACAAGATTTTTGAACTCTCCCTGTTCTGAGAATCCCTTTGGCTTTATTTTTGAGTACTCTGTGAAAGAAGCCCTTCCTCTCCCTTCTACTTGCCAGACTCCATCTTATCTAGTCTCACAGACTTTTAAAGTTAGAATGTTTCAAGGATCAGTTCTCACAACTCCTCTCCTCTCTTCCTCATCCTCATGGCTTCAAATAACTTCTACATATGGCAAGGAGGTGTCTGAAATGTATACAACGAACTTGAATGTTTCCTCTGAATTTTAGATTCACATTAAACCATCTTTCACACCTCCATTTAAATGTGTATTAAACGAATTGAATTCCTAAATTCCTGCTTCTTCCCACCCACCAACCACCATCACAACCAAAGTTGTTCTTCCCACATAATTAGCAATTTTAATAAATAGCAATTCTGTTCTTCCAGTTGTCAGGCCAAAACCTTAGGAGCCATTCTTGACTGCACTTTCATTTTGCCTCGCATACAAGCATGCCTCGTTTTATTTTACTTCACATTATTGAGTCCCAAAGATATTGTGTTCTTTACAAACTGAAGGTTTCGGCAGCCCTGCATCGAGAGAGTCTGTGGTGCCATTTTTCCAACAGCATTTGCTTACCTCAAGTCTCTGTGTCACATTTTGGTAATTCTCACAATATTTCAAACTTTTTCCTTATTATTGTATTTGTTATGGTGATCAGTAGTCAGTGATCTTTGATATTACCGTTGCAAAAAGATTACAACTTGCTGAAGGCTCAGATGATGGCTAGCATTTTTTAGCAATAAAGTATTTTTAAATTAAGGTTTGTACATTGTTTTTTTAGACATAATGCTATATTCCACACTTAATAGACTACAGTAGAGTGTAAACATAACTTTTATATGCACTGGAAAAACTTAAAAATTCTGTGACTTGTTTATTGAAATACTTTATTGCGGTGATGTAATATCTCTGTACAGGCATCCTAATTGATTTTTATCATCCCATATCTGCCTCTGCCCTCACAACTCTCTCCACAAAATACAAGAGCTATCCTAACAAAAATAAGATAATCTCACTCCTTTGCTTAAAACTGTTTGAGATTTCCATTTTCACTTACTAAATACCGAATTCTTTATAGTGGTACTAAGGATCTAGTCAACTGAGATTGCCACTACCTCTTTAATACTCTTCTCTGTGCTACCCCTCATCCACCCCAGTCCAGTACTACTAGTTTATTTCTTGTTCCTTGGCCTCACCTAGCAGGCTCCTGCCTCAATATCTTTGTACACCATTTCCCTCTGTTTGTAATGCTTTTCCCACTGATGTTTGCATAGTTTCCTTCCCCATTTACTTTCAGTGTTTTTTCAAATTCTACCTTTTCAATGATATCTTCACCTACCATCCTAAATAACAGTAATAATGAAGATGATTATGAGATTATGATGACAATAGTATCAACATTTTTGGTGTAATAACACTATGCATTGGGCCCTTTCTAAATATTTCATGAGTTTTAATGTTAAGTAACATTCCTTTGGTTACATCTAGGCATTCTGACTTGAGTCAGCATTCTTAATCATTTTATTACACCACTTCCCAATAAAATAGCAACATTCCTCCCTCCTGTGGCATTCTTTATCCATTTCACCATATTTAACTTTTCTTTAAAGCTCTTAGTACCTAACAGATCATTCACTTAATTTTTATTGCCTCTGGCCCCTTCTTCAAAAGCAATGTAAGTTCTAAGAGTGCTTGGACGTTTGTTTTGTTCACCACTATATCCATATCACCTAGAACAGTATAGTAGGCCCTCAATAAATCTTAGTCTAAGCACAAACAAAGTTTCCTAATCCCTTAGTGTGCTTTCTCTTCCCCAGTGACATTACCCTTTGTTCAGTTGTTTAAACATGCTACTCAGTGCTATTTTAAGACCCCTTCAAACAAGTGCTGCTTTCTCTTGCCTGAAATAATATTTTTTCACATTATAATATATATCCCCTGTTTATCTTCAGACCAAGTTCACTCCTATGTACACACTATGCCCTGCCTTTCATCGTGTTTATCATGCTTATAATTATTTGATAGCCCAAGTCCCCACCAGAACATAAGAGTGCTATGTTGTGTCTCTTCACATTCTGACATAAAGCACAATGCCTTTCTAGAGTAGGCACTCATTAAATTTTAAGCAAATGGTTGAATGACTCTACCAGTGAATGAATGAAATAAGAACAATTATTAGAGAAAGTAATCTTACTGATCTGGATCATTAAAATCAACTAATAATTTGTTACAGTTTTTTTTCAAAGAAATGTTTTATGAATCTTGATTTTTTTTCTCAAAGGTCCTATTGAATACAGTGCTTATCACTTGAAGACTTTTAAATATTTGTTGAATGAAAAACATAAATGCATTAAAATGCATATACATTCAGGTTTTTTTAATATAATTGTTATATGTGCATTTTGTTTGCAAGTATATGTTTGGTGAATTTCCAGACTTGGTGAATGATGTATGTTTTTTGGATGGATATTCTTCCCATTAGAGATTTTAGTAAAGTAATAGCATATGAATGTATTTTGGAAATATTATGATTTAGTATAAACTCTATTTTAAAAAGTTATATTTGAGGTATTTGATGAAGATATGTTTTTAATTAATTGAGGTAAAATTTCCTTATAACATTATATGTTTCATGCATACATTATATTTTTGTATACTCAACAGTGTGTTCAACACCAAAAGTTTAGTTTCTATCTGTCACCATACAGTTGACCCACTTTATTCATTTTGCCCTCCCCCTGCCCCATCCCACCTAATAACCACTAATCTGTTCCTCTATATCTATGCCTTAGTTTAATTTGTTCATTTCTTTTTTTAATATTCCACATATGAGTGAAATCATACAACATTTGTCATTCTCCATATGTCTTATTTGACTTAACATAATACCCTCAAGGTCCATCCATGTTGTCACAAATGGCAGTGTTCCATCTTTTTATGGCTGAGTAGTATTCCTTTGAGTGTGTGTGTGTGTGTGTGTGTGTTTCTGTGTGTGTATCACATCTTCTTATCCATTCATCTGTCAATGGACACATCTATGCTTAGGGACAAACTCTAGATATAAGTGTTGTGATTTTTTTTGGTCAACATAAATATCATGCAGAAATTGATAGTTGATTGGGAGCAAGATTTGAGTATATTTTTCTCTCATCTAAATATTAGAGCAAATGTTCTTATTATTGTTTACCTTTCTATGTATTGATCTATATGTGTATTACCGATCTGTATATATACAGTGATAGAGGAATCAATAGCAACCCTATAAAAACTGTATCTATATTTTTCTAATTTCAGAGATAGAGGTTTTGTGAAAAGAAGAAAACTGTGTAACATCCATCTTATTGAAATATCAATGCACTGAGTATTCAGAAAGCTTGGGTTACATGGAAAGAGATTTAATGGAAGAAAGGTCATTGAATGAAAGATTAATTATAAAAGTTTACAAAGGGGTTTTAATTTAAAATATACTGGGCCTATAACAGATTAATGCTTGCAGTTGATAAAAATTTAGAAAATTGTAATTCAAAACTGCAGCTTAATATTTGATTCATAAGGAACTTTAGCTAATGTTTGTTCACCAGCTACTTACTGTTCAGTGAACAGCTGTACAGAGCTTATTAAAATTCAGAATCCAAGACTACTCCCACTATGCATGATATCATGGACAGAAACAATATGGAGGATTCCAAATGAGCCAGTTAATGTGAAGCAGCAAAAACTCACTTAGAAGAAGTGTTTCGATTAAATGCCACATAATTATTATAATCAGATTCTAAATAATTTAACAGTACCTGTGAACCCAGGTATTTTTGGTCAATACAGGAAACAATAAAATAAGTTTAAAGATTTGCTTAGAAAATTCCACCTGATCATAATTTCAAAATCATCATTTCCTAATATTTCATATTTCTTTGTTTGAATTTAAAGCTGTTTACATACATGCAGAAGCATGACACCAAGTAATATATTTGAATACAGTGCAATGTATAAAATATTTTGTTTGTATTTGTTACTTCTCATTCCAAGATGACAGCAGTAGTCTTATTTTGCAAAGCTTTCTTTCCATATAAACTTTATTTTTTATGTAAGTCCCAAAGATGCTTTTGTGATTGAGGTATCTTTAAAAAAAATGACCTTAGAAATACTTTGCAAATAAATTCACAAAGCTATTGCAGTGTATTAGACATATCTAAATATCAGTGGCTTAGAGTTCAGAAAACTTTCCTCTATGGGGACATTCAAATTTTTTAAAATGCACATCAAATTTTAAAATGTACATCAAATTCAGCACCCTGATTATTTTCAAGTAACTCATATTTTTGATAATCAATCAATGAATTGTTTACCACAAAAAATGCATCTTAAATGGTATAAAGTCAGAGAAAGAGTGAGTATAGCTCCAAAAATAGACCTAGAAAAGGAAAAGAATAAAAGTTAGAATGTAGAATGCAATCTGAGATTGGGAAAATTATGAGAAATAGTAAGGATCTACCATATAAATATTTTCCCTTTCAAACTTAAAATATATTGCTGTAAAAAACACTGGGATGGTTGGGGTCTGGATCAATATGGCAGAGTAGGAAGATCCTGAACTCACTACCTCCCACAGGCCACCAAAATTACAGCTACTTACAGAGCAAATATCTCTGAGAATGTCCTGAATTCTAGCAGAGGAGATTTTCCAAACTATCTTTTCCAAAGATATGAAGATGGAGCCACAACAAAAACTGTAGGAGGGGTAGAGAGAGAGTCTAGTCAGGACACACAGCCCTGGCACAGAGATGCACAAGCAGGAAGAAAATCAAAACCACAGAGATCTTCCCCTAGGAGCAAGAAATCTGATCCCCACATCTGTCTCCCCAGCATGGGAGTCTTGCACTGGGCAGAACCTCCAAAACATCTGGCTTTGAAAACCATCAGAACTTAGATTAGGGAGAACCAGAGAGCATAGGAAACCTAGATTTCTGTCTTAAAGAGGGCATGCATAAACTCTCACTCCGGGTCCCAGTACAGAGGCAGCAGATTGAGAGGCTTTGAGGGAGATCCATTTGTTGATCTTGGAGAGACTCCAGAAGAGGCAGGAGTCTGCCTGGCAGAGTCAACTCCCAGGGACTAAGACACAGCCATTTTTGTGATCTCATTCTACCGTGTAGATACCAGCACTGGTGAGTGCCATTTTGCAGCCTTCCCTCTAGCCTATT
Organism: Mesoplodon mirus; assembly: GCF_964341445.2. Classification (NCBI taxonomy): domain Eukaryota; kingdom Metazoa; phylum Chordata; class Mammalia; order Artiodactyla; family Ziphiidae; genus Mesoplodon; species Mesoplodon mirus. The sequence goes on from NC_138978.1 coordinate 66,174,457, forward strand.
AATGACAGGACCTGCACCACCCAAAAGATACTTGTATCAATTGCATGCCACTGAGCCTCTCAGTAATTTGCACCAAGGGCTTGCCCCATCGATCAGCATGCCCACAGCAATCACACAGTGCAGGGCCATGCAATCAGCTGTGCCAGGGACCTATTCTGCCCTCCAGCATGCCTGTAGGATTGTGGAGCCAGCCACAACAGAATGCCCACAGCAGCCATAATGCCCACAGCAACCACACAAAGCAGGGCCTTGTAGCCAGGCAGGCCAAGAACTGGGCCTGCATACCAATGCCCCTGCAACAGCTGGCTCCATCACAACCAAAAGATGCAAGCAACCCACATAGGGAACACATGAAGCATTTGGTTCTGGTAGCCAGAGAGGAGTGTACTGCTAGGCTGCATAGGAAATCTCCTACATAAGTCCATTTCTACAAGATTGGGAAACGTAATGAACCTGCTTAGTACAAAGAAATAAACAGAGAATTAGGCAAAATGAGGAAACATTTTTCATTATGTTGAAAAATGAAAGAACAAGACAAAACTACAGAAAAAGAACTAAATGAAATGGAAATAAGCATTCTACCAGATAAAGAGTTCAAGGTAAAATCATAAAGATGTTCATGGAATGTGGGAGAAGAATGGATGAGCACCATGAGAAATTCAACAAAGAGTTAGAATATATAAAAAAAGAATCAATCAGAGTATTACAGTAACTAGTTAAGGGATACACAAATAAAAAGACAAAGTAGACGTTAAAACAAAAACTAGCAAGAGACAAAGAAGGGCATTATGTAATGATAAAGGGATCAATCCAACAATAGGATAAACCCTTGTAGGTATCTATGCACCCAACATAAGAGCAACTAAATACATAAAGCAAATATTAACAGGCATAAAGGGAGAAATAGACAGTAACATAATAGTAGATCATCCAGATAGAAGAAAATCAATAAGGAAACATTGGCTTTAAACACTTTATACCAGATAACCTTAATAGATACGTATAGAACATTTCTTCCAAAAACAGTAGAATACACATTTTTTCAAGTGCATATGGAACATTCTCCAAGATAGATCACATGCTAGGCCACAAAACATATTGCACATTCTAGGTCTGACCACAACTGTTTAAAACTGGAAATAACTACAAGAAGAAAACTGAAAAAAAACAGAAACACAGGGAGGCTAAACAATCAATACGTCAAGAAAGAAATCAAGGAGAAAAAATTTTTTAAATACATTATACAAATGAAAACAGAAATACAACCTACCAAAATCTATGGGATGCAGCAAAAGCAGTTCTAAGAGAGGAGTTCATAGTGATACAGGCCTGTCTCAAGAAAAATCTCAAATAAACAGTCTAACCTTAGAAGTAAAAGAACAAACAAAGCCAAAATTTAGAGGGAGAAAAAATAAAGATCAGAATGGTAATAAATGAAATAGAAACTAAAAGAAAAAAATAGAGAAGATAAATGAAACTAATAGCTGGTTCTTTGAAAAGATATATGAAATTGATAAACCTTTAGCTAGACTCAGCGTGAAGAATAGAGAGAAGGCCCAAATATATAAAGTTAGAAAGGAAAGAGGAGAAGTTAACTGACACCACAGAAATACAAAGAATCATAAGAGATTACTACAAAAAATTGTACACCAACAAATTGGACAACCTAGAAGAAATGGATAAATTCCTAGAAACATACAATTTTCTAAGACTGAATTGTGAAGAAATAAAAAATCTGAACAGACCTAATATTAGTAATGGAATTGAATCAATAATTTCAAAAAAACTTCCAACTAACAAAAAACCTCCAACTTCCAAGACCAATTGGTTCACCAGTGAATTCTACCAAACATCTAAAGAAGAGTTAATATCTATCCTCCTCATACTATTTTTAAAACTTGAAGAGGAAAGATCACTCCCAAATGTGTTCTATGAGGCCAGCATTAACCCAAAACCAAAACAAAAGACACTACAATAAAAGAAAATTACAGGCCATTATCCCCGAAGAACATAGATACAAAAATCCACAACAAAATATTATGAACTAAATTTAAAATACATTAAAAGGAGCAAACATTCAAGTGGGATTTTCCCCAGGGATGCAAGGATGGTTCAGTAACTGCAAATCAGTCAATGTTATATACCACATTTATGACAAAAGATAAAAATGATGTGATCATTTAAATATGAGAAGAAAAAATATTTGATAAAATTGAACACGCATTTATGACAAAACTCCAAACAAAGTGGGTCTGAAGGGAACTTACCCCGACCTAATAAAGCTATATATGGCAAACCCATAGCTAACATCATAATCAATGGAGAAAAAAATATCAGGAACAAGACAAGGATAACCACTCTCACCACTTTTATTCAACATAGTATTGGAAGTCCTAGCTAGAGCAATCAGACAAGAAAAAGCAATAAAAAGCATCCAGATTGGAAAGGAAGAAGTGAAACTGTCACTATTTGCAGATAACATGATAACTATATATAGAAAACCATAAAGACTCCTCCAAAAAAGTATTAGAATTAATAAACAAATTCAGTAAAGTTGCAGGACACAAAATTAATATAAAGAAATCTGTTGCATTTCATACACAAATAAAGACCGTTCAGAAAGAGAAAGCAAGAAAAATTCCACTGACAATTGCACAAAAATGAATAAAATACCTAGGAATAAATTTAACCAAGGAGGTGAAAGACTTGTATACTGAAAACTATAAGACATTAATGAAAGAAATTGAAGATGACACAAATAAATGGAAAGATATACCATGCTAATGGACTGGAAAAATTAATATAGTTTAAAAGTTCATACTACACAATCTAAAGACTCAATGCAATCCCTATTGAAATACCAATTGTATTTTTCACAGAACTAGAAAAAATAATCCTAAAATTTGTAAGGAACTACAAAAGACCCTGAAAGGCCAAAGCTATCTTAAGAAGAACAAAGCTGGAGGTATCACACTCCCTGATTTCAAACTATAAAAGAATTACAGTAATCAAAACAGTATGGTACTGGCAAAAAAGACATATACATAGGTCAATGCAACAGAATAGAGAGCCCAAAAATAAACCAATTCTTATAAGGTCAATTAATTTATGACAAAGTAGGCAAAAATATAAACTGAGGAAAAAACCTTTTCTTCAATATATATTGAGAACACAGGACAGATAAATGCAAAAGAATGAAACTGGAGCACTTTCTTACACCGTATTAAAAAAATAAATTAAAAATGGTTTAAAGACTTACATGGAAGAAAGACCTGAAACCATAAAACTCCTATAAGAAAACAGAGGCAGTAAACTCTTTGAGATTAGTCTTAGCAATATCATTTTTGATATCTTCTCTCTTCAGGCAAGACCAACAAGAACAATAATAAACAAGTGGGACAACATCAAAGTAAAAATCTTTTGCACAGCAAAAGAAATCATCAACCAAATGAAAAGGCAGCCTACTGAGTGGGAAAAGATATTTGCAAATAAAATATCCAATATGGGGTTAATATCCAAAATATACAGAGAACTCATACAACTCAATAAAAAAAAAGCAAGAAATCTGACTTTATTTATTTATTTATTTATTTTAAACATCTTTATTGGAGTAAAATTGCTTTACATTGTTGTGTTAGTTTCTGCTGTATAACAAAGTGAATCAGCTATCGGTATACATATATCCCCTCCCTCTTGCATCTCCTTCCTACCCTCCCTATCTCAACACTCTAGGTGGTCACAAAGCACCAAGCTGATCTCCCTGTGCTATGCAGCTGCTTCTTGGTTGCTATCTAGTTTACATTTGGTAGTGTATATATGTCAATGCCACTCTCTCACTTCTTCCCAGCTAACCCTTCCCCCTCACCATGTCCTCAAGTCCATTCTCTACATCTGTGTCTTTATTCCTGTCCTGCCCCTAGTTTCTTCAGGAGCATTTTTTTTTCTTTTAGATTTCATATATATGTGGTAGCATACTGTATGTATTTTTCTCTTTCTGACTTACTTCACTCTGTATTACAGACACTAGGTCCATCCACCTCACTACAAATAACTCAATTTCATTTCTTTTTATGGCTGAGTAATATTGCATTATATACATGTGTCACATCTTCTTTATCCATTCATCTGTCAATGGACACTTAGGTTGCTTCCATGTCCTGGCTATTGTAAGTAGTGTTGCAGTGAACACTGTGGTACATGACTCTTTTTGAATCATGATTTTCTCAGGGTATATGCCCAGTAGTGGGATTGCTGGGTCATATGGTAGTTCTATTTGTAGATTTTTTAAGGAAACACCATACTGTTCTCCATAGTGGCTGTATCAATTTACATTCCCACCAATAGTGCAAGAGGGTTCCCTTTTCTCCAAACCCTCTCCAGCATTTATTGTTTCTAGATTTTTTGATAATGGCCATTCTGACTGGTGTGAGGTGATACCTCATTGTAGTTTCGATCTGAATTTCTCTAATGATTAGTGATGTTGAGCATCCTTTCATGTGTTTTTTGGCAATCTGTATATCTTTTTTGGAGAAATGTCTATTTAGGTCTTCTGCCCATTTTTGGATTGGGTTGTTTGTTTCGTTGATATTGAGCTGCATGAGCTGCTTGTATATTTGGGAGATTAATCCTTTGTCAGTTGCTTCATTTGCAACTATTTTCTCCCATTCTGAGGGTTGTCTTTTCGTCTTGTTTATGGTTTCCTCTGTTGTGCAAAAGCTTTTAAATTTCATTAGGTCCCATTTGTTTATTTTTGTTTTTATTTCAATTTCTCTAGGAGGTGGATCAAAAAGGATCTTGCTGTGATTTATTTCATAGTGTTCTGCCTGTGTTTTCCTCTAATAGCTTTATAGTGTCTGGCCTTACATTTAGGTATTTAATCTATTTTGAGTTTATTTTTGTATATGGTGTTGAAGAGTGTTCTAATTTCATTCTTTTACATGTAGCTGTCCAGTTTTCTCAGCACCACTTACTGAAGAGGCTGTCTTTTCTCCATTGCATATTCTTACCTCTTAATCAAAGATAATGTGACCATATATGCATAGGTTTATCTCTGGGCTTTCTATCCTGTTCCATTGATCTATATTTCTGTTTTTGTGTCAGTACCATACTGTCTTGATTACTGTAGTTTTGTAGTATAGTCTGAAGTCAGGGAGCCTGATTCCTCTGCCTCTGTTTTTCTTTCTGAAGATGGAGATCTGATTTTTAAAATGGGCAGAGGACATTATTAAACATTTTTCTAAAGATATACAGATGGCCAACCAACACATGAAAAGATACTTAATGTAACTACTTAATTATAAGGGAAATGCAAATCAAAACCCAATGTGATATCACCTCACACTTATTACAATGGCAATCATCAGAAAGACAACAAATAATTTTTTTGGTGAGTTCTTGGAGAATTAGGAACCCTCATATACTCTTGGTGGGAATATAAATTGGTGTAGCCACTATGGAAAATGGTATTGAGCTTCTTCAAAAAATTAAAAATAGAACTATCAAAATGATCTAGTAATTCCATTCCTGGGTATCTATCTCAAGAAAATGAAAACACTAATTTGAAGACATACATTCACTCCTGTGTTCATCACAGCATTATTTACAATAGCCAAGATATGGAAGCAACCTAAGTGTTCATCAATAGATGAAAGGATAAAGAAGAAATGGCACACACACACACATGCGTGCATGCAATGGAATATTAATCAACCGTAAAACGGAATGAAATTTTGCCATTTGTGGCAATGTAGATAGATCTAGAGTGTACTGTGCTAAGCAAAATAAATCAGGCAGAGAAAGACAAATACCATATTATTTCACTTGTTTGTGGAATCTAAAAATACAAAACAAATGAACAGTAACAAGAAAAAACAGAAACATACTCACAGATACAGAGAACAAACTGGTTGTTGCCGGAGGAGACTGGCTGGGGGATGCACATAATATGGAAGGGGATTAAGAGTTACAAACTTCATGAAATATAATAAATAAGGTGTGGTGATATAATATACAGCATAGGGAACATAGTCAACAGTATTGTAATAACTTTGTATGGTGACACATGATTAGTAGACTTACACATCATTTTATAATCATTTCATAATATGTATAAATGTTGAACCACTATGTTGTATACCTGAAACTAATACTGTATGTCAACTATACTTCAGTAAAAATAAAGTAAGACTAGAACAAAAATCTTATTGGAAACAAATTTCTAAACCTCAGCCACTTGCCTAATTCAACTAAAGAAGGGAACTCATTTATTATGTAAGACTTTAAAAATCACATTTTCTTCCTTTTTCCATTTACATTTAGGATCTCATTCAAGTACACCTTTTGTATTCCTGTCACTGTGGCCATTATTCATCTAAATGGATCTGTAGAGGGGACAACTTCCTAAATGTATAATTACAGTGGCCATACCTTAGGGACTGTGCTTGAACTGAAAATTAATTTCTAATAAATCAGAGGTGGAAGGTGAAGGGATTTTAAATCTCTTATAATGCGTGGTAACTCCTCCATTCCTTTCTACCTCCTTTTCCTTCCTCCCTCCCTCCCTCCCTCCCTTTTTTCTTCCTTCTTTCCATCCTTCTATAATTTCTTCTTCCTCTCCATCATCAGTCTGTTTCTCATATACCCCTTCTGCCTTCCTTTTCCACTTTTAAGGATCCCTGTTGAATTGGCCCACTCAAATAACCAAGGATAATTTCTCTGTTTTAATGTCAGCTTAATTCCACTTTGCCATATAATACTGCATTCACAGGTTCTAGACAACTTTGGCAGGGGTGGGGGCATTCTGCCTACCACAATGAACAGCACATTATATATATTTTTCATATGCTACTTCTCCACCAATCCTTATGTGATATAGAGTTGAAAGAAGGCATCTTGTAAAACTAAGAAAGTGGAATTTTTATTCTTTATTTCATATTTTTATACAATTTTAAAGATTACATTACATTTACAGTTATTACAAAATATCAGCTATATTCCCCATTTTGTACAGTACATCCTTGAGCCTATCTTACACCCAATAGTTTGTACCTCCCACTCCCCCACTCCTATATTCCCCCTACCCTCTCCCCACTTATAACCACTAGTTTGTTCTCTGTGAGCCTACTTCTTTTTTGTTATATTCAATAGTTTGTTGTACTTTTTAGATTCCATGTATAAGTGATATCATACAGCATTTGTCTTTCTCTGACTAATTTCACTTAGCATAATGCCCTCCAAGCCCATCCATGTTGCTGCAAATGGCAAAATTTCATGTATATATATACCACATCTTCTTAATCCATTCATCTGTTGATGCACACTTAAGTTGCTTTCATATCTTGGCAATTGTAGAGAATGCTGCTATGAACATTGGGATTCATGTATCTTTTTGAGTTAATGTTTTTGATTTTTCGAGTAAAAAGCTTTTAAGTTTAATTTGGTCCCATTTGTTTATTTTTGCTTTTATGTCCTTTAGGAGATAGATCAAAAAAATATTGCTGTGATTTATCATTTATTTTAAAACACTTATTTACAAATTAATTAAAATGTATTGACACAGATAGTATTTTCTTGGCTTATAAAATAAATTATTTATTCCCTTGATGTGACATTTACCTAGAAAACTTAAATCACCACTAAAATTGACAAGACGCCATGTCTGATAGAAGTCAACTGTTGAATCTGAAGTCACACTTTCCTGAATTGACTGGTTTTCTTTTGATGACAGGTGCATTATATACATTGTTTGGCCAAGGCATGTATTCAGTATATGTTTACTTAATAAATAACTTCTTTTTATTGGAGTTTTATATTAGAAATGTATTTCTACAAAAATTATTATGATTCCTTCTTATAATAATGAATAGTATATTATTGTTCTCCTCGGATTTCTATTAAGATGTTTGAGGAAAAGGTATTATATTTCCTTCCCTTAGGCCCTTAATATATTTAGGTTGACTAGATTAACATCCAAATGATAGTCAGATTTTTACCTCATTATTTTTACTGTCTTCTCCAAGGGAGTATTTTTTGTTGTCATATTTACCAAGGATAGGTCAAAATAGTTTAAAGTAAAGATTAATTGAGAGATATGAAACGTTTCAAGAATATTTTTTCAAATAGTACACAGAGACCATTCTGAATCAGGGCTATCTTAGCATCAGGAAGGTAAAAATTATGCCTGTTACAGAGACTTCAGAAATGCAGTTGCCGTATATGGGAGATAAGTAAATTCTAATTATACCTGTCTATCAGCCAACTGTTTCTGTATACTTAAATTTATCAGATTATCTTGACAACATTGTGTTTAAATGTCTTCTTAAAATCATAAATTGATTTAAAGTTAATGGGTTAATACAAATTCTATTTTTGCAAAATATGCCTACATATTAATATGAAATATTTTTAATGCTAGAACTTATGGAAATAAGGGGAGAAATATGAGAGAAGTCGAGAAAGTTTTGAGTGAACCGAAAGTTAAATTACTTTCTAAGCTCTGCTTGGTAGGCCAAGCTTAATTATTAGGAAGCTACTAATTGTTATTCTGCAAAGAACCCAGTATCTGCCTTCCTTTTGCATTTGTTACAAGCAGATAATGAGCTAAACTTGCTATGAAGCAAAAAGTTATGACTAATGTCTCATTTAATGATTTTGAATCTAAATTTAGCCCTTTCTTTGATTATGTTTCCTAAGACTGGATTATATAAAAAGGTGATGAGTATATAACCTTAAAATATTTGCAACATTTCTCTGTTCATTTGTTAAAAATGCCCAGAATTCATGATTTTTTTCCTGCTTCTCAAAGTGAAGAGTGTTTTTTTTCACTTTATAAAAGTAATATTAACACTGAAAAGTAGTTCAAATTCTAAAAGGAATTAAAAGGACGATTTTTAAAAATCACTAAAAATTCTATCATCTAAGTACTTTCAGATATTTTATTTTATGTACATAGAAATTATTAAATGACCATATTTTACATGAGGCTTGTAACCTATTAATTTATGAAACAGATTGTAGGTGCATTTCAATGGTGATAACTATGTATCTACATTATGATCTATTGTTCTATGTCAATTCTTCCATTTTGGCTATGATATGGCCGTTTTAACCAGCCCCCAAATGATGGACATTTAAATAGTTGCCAGTATTTTTAATGATCTAGGATCTTGAGAGATGCACACGACTACAATCATCCAACTATGTAGTTAGCATCAGTACCTAAAAATATAATTAACTGACCAAAAGATATGCCATTCTAAAATTTGGATATGCATTTGGACTTCTAGTGGTTTATCTATTTCATTACTCCTAAACCACTTAGGTTTGAATGTTGGTTTTACAACTTGCTAACTCTGTGATGCTGGATAGGTTCTTTAATCTTCTGTGTCTGAATTTCCTCATCTGTAAAATGGGAATAATAACAGTATTTAACTCTTAGATTTGTGGTAATAGTTAATTATACTGGTCAGTTCTTAGAACAATACCTGACACATAGTAAATAAGTGGATTATGTTAGCTATTGTTATTAGTCTTTAATTTGAATAAAGATAACCTGAAAACCCATGTTTTGAGTACTGTTCTAAATATCATCAGTTTTACTTCAAACTGTACTTTTTCTTATAATTTTCTAGTTAATTTATAATTTTATTTTGTGTTCCTCATTTATACAAGGATTATTTAGGAGAGTATTTTTTAGAAGTTGAAATTTGGGGTCATACTTTAATAATTCATTTTAATTTTATATATTATGTTCAAAGAATATAACCTATGGATTCTCTACTTAAAACAAAATTAATAAGTTTTTTTTGTGGTCAAGTAGGTGATTTAATGTTTGTAATTGTTTCATGGATCTAAGGATTTATTCCATTAATATAATTATTCAATTTGTGAAAATATTTGTTTATTGATAGTGACTGGAACATACAATTCCATTATAGCTGCTCTATTTTAATAAATAAGATTTGTCAAAATTGAGAAAGAGATGTGTTGAATTCTCCCAATTACAATTATTTTTCAGAAATAAACATTTTACAAATTTGTTTTATCCATTTATCTGTCAATGGATATTTAGGTTATTTCCAATATCTTTAATATTGTGAATAATACTACAATGAATGTGATATAAGCCTACAGTGGAATATTATTCAGGCTTTAAAAAAAGAGGAAGTCTTTTCATATGTGACAACATGGAAAAATTTGAAGGACATTACACTAAGTGAAATAGTCACAGAAGGATAGTCACTCATGATTCCACTTATATGTGGTATTCAAAATAATCAAATTTGTAGAAACAGAAAATAGAATGGTGGTTTCCAGGGACTAGTAAAATGGGGAAATGGGGATCTGGTGTTCAATGGAGCTAAAATTTCAGTTATGCAAGATGAATAAGTTCTAGATATCTTCTGTATGACATTGTGTCTATAGTTAACAATGCTGTATTGTGTGTTTGAAAATTTAAGAAAGTAGATTTCATGTTAAGTGTTCTTACCACAATAAAAAAAAATCTATTCAATGTTCATGTCTAAAAAACTTAGAATATTTTAAATGTTAATATTATTAAAAGAGAAAGTTTATGTATATATTTGCTATCTTGTTCAATATTTGAAGTTTTAAGTCTGTTCTTTGAAAATTTAAACTTTTTATCTTATATATAGTGTTTTTTCACCTTGTTGAATGCTTTTGTACATAGATTCCAGTGTGCTGGAAATATTGTCAGGTCTTTTTTTCTATTGTTTATTATTGTCTAGGAATTTTTTTGCCCATCTCTTATTTCTAACTTGTTTTTATCACTTTATTTTATTTTAATTTTTTTTGTGTGTAAACAACATATGTGTAGATTTTGTTTTTACCCATTCTAATGAGAAATTCAGCATGTTTACATTTAGTGTTATAAATGATATAACTGTTTTTATTACTTCCATTTTATTTTATGTTGGCTATTTATTTTACTTTGTGGTTGTTCTCTTTTTCCTTTTTATTACTTTTCTGACTTTATTATACTTGTATTACTTCCCTTTCTGCCTTGCTAATTATATGCTACTATGCTTTTCAATATGGTTATGCTTATCTTCCCATTCCTAACAATCATAATTTAATATCTTTTTTTTCTTTATCATATTAAATGACAATCCAAGATAAAAGCTTTAGAAAATATTAAATTTCCCACTTCTGTTTTTTGCTTCCTGTATTATTCAGGTTAAACTATGTTAGGCTATATGGGGGATCTCAGAATTTCAGTTACTTCACACATTATAGTTTATTGTCAGTTATGCAAAGTCTGTAGGAGCTTTAGCAGCTCTTAAGGGAAGCTCCCTCTGAATGGAGATTCAGTGATTTAAGGTGTTTTCGTTTTTGCCTCGACCATCTCACCTTGTGGCCCCCTCAACGGCTGTGACTGAGAAGGAGAAAGCTGAAGCTTCAAAGCATGTGTTTACATACTTCAGTTCCACTCATATTTCATCATCCTGAATTAGTCACATGGCCCCACTATAACTGCAAGACATTCTGGAAAACATTGTTTTCACTTGTGCTTAAAGGAAATGATGTCAATACATAGTACTGTCTCTGCCTACCTTCCCACCCTTATGAATTGTTTCTTGAAATAATTTAAAACTTTTAGTTTAGGCTAATATTGTTTTTCACATATCTCATATGTACATAACATTTTTGTAAGCAATTAGAAATCAGAAGGAAAAGTTATTTTTCTTAAGGAGGAAAATTTAGGTTTATTTTTTTGGAAATAAGGAAACATTAAGAAAAAATGACCATTACTGGGGAAGATACCACATTGGTTTACAATCTTTCACCCATAAAAGTAGGTAGGTTAGGAACATAGAGCTCAACCAAATAGAATGGGAAGTCCAAGTGCAAATCCCATTACCAGTGGCCTGGGTTGCAGGTTCTTCCTCATGTCAATAATGGTTTGTTAAGAGAAGCAAAAAACCACAAGGGACTGTTGGTGTGGCAAATAGGTTGTCTGACTAGCTCCATGTTAGGATAATTCCTATGAGAAATCTAAGAGGGCTTCAGACAAATGATGAAATTATAAGGAAGTGCTTTGAGTTTTAAATAAGAGGAATTTGTTTTTAAGCCTGAGAGCTTGAGAACTTCTTGGTTATCAAAGAACTTTCGCATCTCACATAGTATGGTTCAAGTCACTGTAAATGAACAACTGGACTTGTTGCATAAGGGGAGACCCTGGGACTGGGAATAGTAAATGTTGTGATATGACTTGCTTTATTAGCCATGTGTCTGCTTGCTACTTTGAAATCTTCTGCTCCTTACTGTCAACAAGGTGATTGAACTCATGCCAAGGTGATAGGATAATTAAAAGATAGAGTAAAAAAAATTGTTTTTTAAATACTAGTGCCATTGATTTATACGTGTCCATGCACACACACACACACACTCATGGAGTCTCATACACATATATACACAGGTATAGATGATTTTATTTAATTATTTAATTATTTATTTATTTATTATTATTATTATTTTTTGCAGTACGCAGGCCTCTCACTGTTGTGACCTCTCCTGTTGTGGAGCACAGGCTCCAGATGCACAGGCTCAGCAGCCATGTCTCACGGGCCCAGCCGCTCCATGGCATGTGGGATCCTTCCAGACTGGGGCATGAACCCGTGTCCCCTGCATTGGCAGGCAGACTCTCAACCACTGCACCACCAGGGAAACCCTTGTTTATTTTTATCTTTTGCATTTTGAGGATCTATGTTCCTATTCAATTTTTACTTAGTTAAAAGAATGCATCAAGTATGCTGATGGTCGCTCTGCAATTTTCATAGTACTATCTTTCTTTCTTTTTGATAGGGGAATGGTATCTTGTCTTGGCTATAGAATTCTTGAAAGGCAAATCATTTTCTCTCAGTAGACTGCAGACGTTATTTGATCATCATCTTGTTTTTGTACCTGATATGAAAAATCTGATCATCATTCCCTGATAAGAATCTTGTTCCTTGTGTAGGGAAGTTTGTAAGATTCTCTCCTTATATTTGTTATTCATGAATTTCAAAAACATGTGTCTAGGTCTCATTTACTTGAATCTCAATGAGCCCTTTCAATCTGAAGAAGCCAGTCTCTTTTCTTATAAAGATAAATAATATCTTATTATTTGCTTATTTGTTACTATTTCTGTACCTTACTCATTCTGGAATGTCCACATTCGGATGTTATATCTTCTGAAGCTATCCTTTAGGTTTCTCATCTTTACCTTTATTAGTTCTATATTTTTCTTTAGTTTGATGCATGTTTTGGCATTGTACATGACATTCTAATCCATTAATTCTCAATATTGATCATCCTATATTTTTAGTTTGTTGATTGAATTTTAAATTATAAAGTTATTAAAATATATTAAAAACTATTTTTTTTAATGTTGAGGTTTTTTTTTTTTACTGTTTTTAGTTGAAAATCTTACCTTCATCCTTAATCCTCTTTTCTTTTTCTAGGGATTTATCTTGTCCTTTCTTCCTCTAGTTCTTTAATGTCTGAAGTTGTTATTTCTCTTTACTTGCTTATGGTTTCGTGTGTCCTCACCTGGCAAACTAGGCCATTAGTGTTTGCTGGCCAGCACAGCAACTTCCATTCTTGTAGAACAGTTGTGGCCCATGTAGACTGAACTCAGATCACCAGTGATCATTCTCCAGGTGTTCACAAGTGATCAAGGACTTCTGTTTCCAGAATCATTTGCAAGCATGGCAGGCAAACAAGCCAGAGTAGGCCTCCTCAATACTATTGACAGTGTTCTGTTGTCTCCAGGAGCTCTCTCAATGAATTCATGCCCAGGGACGTTATCTGTGGTTATGCAGGAGTCACATTGCACAAAAATGACTACTGAGGAGATGAGTAGGGCCAGAAAACCAGCTCATGCCCCTCTTGGCTAAGCCATGTACCCAAGAAGGAAGGAGTGTAGCCAGCTTTTTTTCTAATTTTCAGGAAGATCTCACGTGGAATAATATTGGTTCTGCTTAAAGCTTTGTCCATGGTCTGAAAGCTAGATAAGCTCTCTTTTAGGCTTCAGGACCCTCAGATCCCACCAGGATAAAAGAAGAATGACATATCAGTCTTTGTCTCCCTGAGGTTGTATGGACCTGTTTAGTAACTCTCCCAGGTTTCTGCTAGTGTGTTTATCCAAGTGATAATCTTACTCCAGAAAGGAGAATAGGCAGTTGGAGTTTGAAGAATTCAGAAACATCTACATATGTTGCCATCTTTGTAGGAGCTACATATTTTATTGCTTTTAAATAGTACTTTATTAGACATATAATTCTTTATCTGCTTTATATTTTGCAAGTATATATATCACAATTATCTTCTTACATTTATTCTAGAGGGTTTGGTGTGTCTATGAGTATATTTGAATGTGTGTGTGTATTGCCATATGTAATTTTTTAATTTAAAATGTACCAATAGTTTCCTTTATGATTTCTGAGTTTGATAACAAATGAGATTTTATTATGCCAACTGATTCTTAAGAATCTTCCTGATTCTTATGTGTGTTCATACACCCATAGAGACTTACCTGATTAGTTTTAATGATTGGATAGTATTTCAATATATTATAAATATGATTTAACTGATCCCCTATTGCTCTATATTTTGCTTGTTTCCAACATTTTATTTTTTCAATACTGTTTTAATGAGACTTTTGTAAATATACCTTTTCACAAGCAGTATGAAAAAGTATTTATTGAATATCTACCAGGGAATGTGTACTTACTGTTCGAGGGTACAAGGATCAGAGAATGAAATGTCTCTTTATTTAAATTCCTAAAAAGATATTTTTGGATCAAACCCCAGATTACTTAAAAATTTCCAAAATATTACTAAATCCTTCATAAGTTAGTATCTACTTACATAGTTATTATAATATAAAATATTGTTTGTTTCTCCATACTTTTGCTCATAGTGGATAGTATCCTTTTTTTTTTTTTTTTTTTTTTTCCTGCGGTACATGGGCCTCTCACTGTTGTGGCCTCTCCCGTTGTGGAGCACAGGCTCCAGACGCGCAGGCCCAGTGGCCATGGCTCACAGGCCCAGCTGCTCCACGGCATGTGGGATATTCCCAGACCAGGGCATGAACCTGTGTTGCCTGCATTGGCAGGCGGACTCTCAACCACTGTGCCACCAGGGAAGCCCAGTATCCCTCTTTTTCATGTTGCCAATTTAAAAGGTGAAAAATGATAACACATTATCTCTTTAATTTGATTTTTTTTAAAAAATTGAGTGTGATTACAAATCTTCTCATATGCTTAATCCTTATAAATACATGTTCTCAAGTGAATTGCTTCTTTTTAACTGGGGTATTTATCTCTTACTTATGGATTTATGGAAGTTCTTTATACATTAAAAATAGTAACTATCTGTCATGTAAATTAAATATCATTTTTTCCAGTATATAACTCAGAACTCAGGGGCAGAAAAGTGTCAACACTAACGAGATAAATGAGAAAGGGATTTCTGTGGCTTACAAAGACCTTACCTTTGTCAGGGCTTAGGAACATCATTGAAGCATGAGCTGAATGAAGGACCCCCAGAGGCATACTAACAAGCTGGACTGCCATGGGTGCTGCTGCTTTTGGATAACCTGATTTGCTGAGTTGGAAAGCAGCCACTCCATACCTCAGTCCAGAACCATGCTCTCTCTGGTACCCCAGGCCCTCTCACCCTGCATTTAACTGAGAGCTGAATTCAGTCTTTATCTAAGTTCAATTGCATAGTACACACCAAACCCACCCAGAGGCCTAGTTTCAAGGAAACAACCAGGCAGATAACAGGCCCTCTGTACAGCAAGACACACGAGAAATTGGTTGTAATGAACACCATGAGTGTAATTTGCTTAATTTCATTTTTAATGTCATTAGCCACACAGGAATTTTAAATATTTAAATCACCAATGTTTTCTTAGTGGAAAAAAATTGTGTACCTTTCTCAGAAAGTGATCACACATTTTAAGACATATATTTTCTTTCAATATTATTTTTTAAGTATTTTGAAGTATTTGAATTTTTAAATTAATTTTTATTGGAGTATAGTTGCTTTACACTGTTTTGTCAGTTTCTGCTGTACAGCAAAGTGAATCAGCTATATGTATACATATATCCCCTCTTTTTGGGATTTCCTTCCCATTTAGGTCACCACAGAGCACTGAGTTGAGTTGCCTGTGCTATACGTAGGTTCTCATTCGTTATGTATTTTATACATGGTAGTGTATATATGTCAAGAATTTTGCTAGGATTGCAAAAATGTTGTAAAGAATACAATGAATTCTTATGTACTATCTAATTGCTCCATCAATTTACTAATATTTCCTATGAACTATATTAAAAAATGAATCAGCTTTATTGAGGTATAAGTCACATAATATAAAATTCACTTGTTTTCAGTACACAATGTAATATTTTTAGTAAATTCCAGAATTGTTCAACCATCACCACAATCCAATTTTAGAATATTTGCAGTCTTTCCTTATGTCCAGTTTGTCATATTTTCTTTTAGCTCTTATTTCATAGTCATATCTAAGAACCATTGCCTAAGAAACTGTATAAGAAACACAGGGTCACATTTATTTACTTCTATGTTTTCTGCTAAGAGTTTTTTAATTGTGCTCTTATGTTTAAATCTATGATCCATCTTTAATTATTTTTTGTATGGTGTGAGGTAAAGGTCTAAATACATCTTTTTGCATATGAATTTCTGATTTCTCAATTATATTTTATTGAATTCCGTGATTATTCTTTGTCAGTACTTCTCTTTCTTCATTATTACCACTCTGTAGTAAGTTTTGACATTTAGAAGTGTATGTTCTCTGACTTTATTCTTCTATTTAATAACATATTGGGGGCTTTCCTGGTGGTGCAGTGGTTGAGAGTCCGCCTGCCAATGCAGGGGACACGGGTTCGTGCCCCGGTCTGGGAGGATCCCACATGCTGCGGAGTGGCTGGGCCCGTGACCCATGGCTGCTAAGTCTGCGTATCCGGAGCCTGTGCTCCACAATGGGAGAGGCCACAGCAGTGAGAGGCCCACGTAACACACACACACACACACACACACACACACACACACACACACACACACACACACAAAGGACAGATTGGTTACTTTTCATCTCCATACAAATTTTAGGATCAACTTTTCAATTTCTTCAAAGAATTTCTACCAAAAAAGCCAGCTGGGATTTTGATAGAGTTTGTGTTGTATCTGTGGATCAATTTGGGAAGTATTACCATTTTAACAATATTAAGTGTTTCTATTTATGAACATGGGATATCTTTCTATAAATTAAGGTCTTTAATTTTTTAAGGTAATGTTCAATAGTTTTAATAGTGTAAATTTTGACTACTTTGTTAAATTTGTTCCAAAATATTTTATAGGTAACATGTAGAAATCAAACTAATGTATGTTGATCTTATATTCTGTGACTTGGCTGAACTTTTTTATACATTGTAGTATATTTCTTTGTGTATTTCTTTGACTGGGTTCATACAGGATCATATTATGTATGAAGAGGACAGTTTTACTTCTTCTTTTCTAGTCTGGATGCCTTTTATTTCTGTTTCTTCCCTGATTACACTGAAATTTCAGTGCAGTGCTGAATAGTTGTGAGACAGATATACTTTTATTCTTCTCAGTTATGAGGAAAGCATTTAGCTCTCAATATTATGTAGAATACTAATTTTGAGTTTTTATAGATACCCTTTATCAGTTTGAGGAAGTTCTATTCTATTTCTAGGTTCTTGTGCTTTTTTTAACAAATCATATATAGATGGTGGATATTATAATTTTTTTTCTGTATCTGTTGAAATGATCATATAGTTCTTACCTCTTAATCTATTAATATGATGTGTTACATTAATTTTCAGCTATTACTCTTACCTTGAATTCCCATGACAACCCCACTTGGTCACGGTATATAATCCCTTTTATGTTTGCTGGATTTGGTTTGTTTATATTTTTGCATCTATATTTATGAAGCATATTGTTTTATAGTTTTCTTGTGATGTCTTTGGTTTGGTATCAGGGTAATACTGATCTCTTAAAATAAGTTGAGACATGTTCACTTCTCCTCAGTTTTCTGAAAAATTTTGGGAAGAGTTTATATTATTTCTTCTTTACTATTTTAGTAGAATTCACCTACAAAGCAATCTAAGCCTGTGTTTTTTCTATAAGAAGATTTTTTATTTACTGATTATTGATTATTAATTTCATTTCTTTATGTGTTGGTCTATTCAAATTTTTCTCTTTCTCCTTTAATCCTATCAACTGGAGTGTTATATATTATATAAATTATCCAACTATGGTAATTGTTGCATGATATTTAGAAGTGTCATATCACCTAGTTAAACTGACCTTTCTTTCAGTGTTAAATGCCCCCTTTTAGCTTTCAAAATATTTTGTCTTACCATGTATTTTGCCACATAGCTTTTTCCTTTGTGGTTTTATGGTACATATCTCCACTTTCTTTTTCATTTAACTTTTTGTCTTATAATTAAAATTTTTCTCCTTTAAACAGCAGATAGTTTTGTTTTGGGTGCTGTTATACATTCTGACTATCTCAATATTTTACCTAGAGTATGTAGTCTAGTAAATTCCATGTGAGTACTATTTAATTTTATTTCTTTTCTCTTTTGTACTAACCAAGTGTTTTCAGTGCTTTATTATTTATTTATTTGTTGTACAGTATTTTACCAGTTATCCTAACCTACAGAGTATAATGTGCATCTTTGGCTTATTACAATCTATTGTAAATTAGTACTGTTATTGCTTTTCCAACAATGTAAGGCCATATAAAGTTTAAATTCATTTACTTCCTATGTGTTTGCTATTTTAAATATATTTTACTTATGTATTTATGTTATACATTCCCAAAGAAATAGCTACCATGTATACTTTAAACATTCAATATTCTTTTTATATTTACCTTTTCAATGCTCTTCACTCCTTTGACAGGTTCATGCTTCCATCCTGGATTTGTTCCCTGCAGTCTGAAGAATTTCCTCTAGATTACCTTGTAATACAGTTCATTGGAGAGAAATTCTCTTTGCCTTTTTTTTTTTTTTTGGTCTAAATTTATATTTATTTCATCTTTATTTAAGGGTACTTTTCTGGTTACAGAATTCTACTTGGAAGTTGTTGTTTTTTCAGTCATCACTTTAAAGATATTGTTTCATTATTTTCTGGCTTTTATAGACTGTGTGGAAAAGTTACCCACACTCATTGATATTTGAGGGAAACATGTCATATTTCCTCTGACTGCCATTAAGACTTTTTCCTCTTTTTCTTTGAGATTTTTGCATTTTGACTATAAAGTGCCTCAATGTGATTTTCTTTGTATAGAGTTTGTTGAGGTTCTTTAGAAAATTCTCAGTGTTTATATATTCTGATACTGCTTTTTTTGTTTTCTCTCTTTTTTCTGCCATTTCTATTACGTATATTTAGCCCTTGCCTGTGTTCCTCATATCTTTTCTGCTATTACCTTATTTTCCTATGTTTTCCTCTTGGTGCTTCAGGTTAAGTATTTTCCTTCACTCTGACTTTAGATTCACTAATTTTTCCACTGAAATGTTCAGTCTGCTCTTAAATCTGTCTAGTGAATAGTTTCTTTCAGTTTTATGTAGATATAATTGCCATACAGCACTGTATAAGTTTAAGCTGTACAGCATAATGATTTGACTTACATACGTCATGAAATGATTACCACAATAAGGTTAGGGGACATCCATCGTCTCATATAGATACAGAATAAAAGTAAAAGCAAAAATAGTTTTTCCTTTTGATGAAAAGTCTCAGGACTTGCTCTCTTAACATTCATATATAATACAGCAGTGTTAATTATATTAACCATGTGTTACATTACATCCTTAGTACTTATTTATCTTATAACTGTAAATTTGTGAAACCGAGGGTAGTTATCAGTTAGCCATAAATAAATTATAAACTGTAGGGCTTCCCTGGTGGCACGGTGGTTAAGAATCCATCTGCCAATGCAGGGGACACGGGTCTGAGCCCTGGTCCAGGAAGATCCCACATGTCACGAAGCAACTAAGCCCAGGCACAACAAATACTGAGCCTGCATTCTAGAGCCCACGAGCCACAACTACTAAAGCCCGTGTGCCACAAGTACTGAAGCCCGCGCCTAGAGCTTGTGCTCTGCAACAAGAGTAGCCACCACAGTGAGAAACCCACACACTGCAACAAAGAGTAGCCCCCACTCGCTGCAACTAGAGAAAGCCCACGTGAAGCAACGAAGACCCAACTCAGCCAAAAATAAATAAATAAATAAATAAATAAATAAATAAATAAAAGGCAAAAAAAAACCCCAAAAAAATTGTAACCTGCCTTCACAGAACAAGCTCCTTTTAATTGTTTTAATAAAAACTTGCATGTCCTCCAAGCATCATGTAGCCTAAAAATAAAATGTTTGCCTGAGTTGTTTTTCAGAAACTGAAGATCAGCAGTGCCCAGTCCAAGCTCGATCCAGTTAAGACTAGTTAGGGTCATTTACCCTGCAACTGGGCATGTGTGTGTGTCCACTCAGTGGCTCTTTGACCAAAAGGTCAGAGGACCAAAAACTCCACCCTCAGAATATGCTTTTGCGGCCATATCCTGAAAATGCATCCCACGAAGACTGTAGCTTACTTGTGCCTGCACAGAATCACACTGATCTCACTGTTTTCTTATCTCCAGTTGCCTTTCCCATGTTCCTATGCCTCAGCTTTATCTCATAAGTATCCTGAGCTCCTTGCCTTTGGAGAGACAGATTTAAGATTTGTTCTCCTGCCTTCTCGTTTGGCTGCTTTGTGAATAAACCTTTTTTCTGCTGCAAACCTTGGTGTCTCAGTGTTTGGCTTGCTGCTCATTGGGCAAAGAAACTTGGTTCGGTAACATTTATACCTTTTGACCACCTTCATCCAGTTCTCCCTCCTCTCCACCCCCGCCTCTGGTAACCACAAGTCGGATATATTTTTCTATGAGATTTTTTGTTTTGTTTTTTGAAGTATAATTGACCTCCAACACAATGTTCGTTCCTGGTGCACAACATAGTGATTTGATATTTCTATATGCTACAAAATGATTGCCACAAAAAGTCTAGTTACCATCTATCAGCATACAAAGATATTACGTTATTATTGACTATCTTCCCCATGCTGTAGTTTCATCCTTGTGACTTATTTATTCTGTAACTGGAAGTTTGTACCTCTTAATTTCCCTTTCCTATTTCACTATTAATTCTTAATTTTAGATATATTACTTTAGACCTGGAATATATATATTTGATTATTTTATTAAAAATTTCAATATTCTATTGAAATTTTTCACCTCTTCATCTATTTTGTTATTTCTTTTAAGTTCTCATAGTCATCATAATTATTAAGCCCATATTTGATACAGTAAATAAGTTAATTGCTGTGAGTTGTATTCCTTTATCTGTTTTTTCTTTGTTTTTTTATTTAATAGATACAGTTTTTAGCATGCTTAAATTTTTGTGTAGGTGTTGAATATTCTGGATACTGTTATATTTCCTCCAAATGAGATTAACTTTTCTATTAGCAGCAGATAGACTAGTGGATTATCTATTGAATCCTGGTCTTAGAATTTTTTAGAGTTGGTCTTGAGTTTTGCTGTCTTGGTAGGCATACTTAGTGCTTTTAGGTCATGGCCCTTACTTCTTGGATGTAAGCTCCTTTTGGGTTCTTGACTAAAATCCAGGATGTTTTCTTCTACCTTGGTGTGACTTGGATCCAACTCCCCCTTTCGTGGGTCAAGATGTTTCTCTCATCTCCACTCAGCTCCCACCTACAAAGATTTGGATTTCTTAGAACCTGTTCATGTGAATGTCCAGCTTAAGAGTTGAACAATGACATAATTGGAACCTATATTCATATTATTGGGCTTCTTTGTGTTTTTGTTCCCTTTCCAAGACCTTTAGGACCTTACAAGTTTGGTTACCCCAGACCTGAATTTCTAGAATCTCCAGTTCTGTAGGACTGCCTCTCTCTACTTGGCACAAATATGTGCTGCACTGCAAGATATAGAAAAAGGCTTTGTTGAATATGCTGAGATGACTGTGGAACTCACTATATGTGCTTCCCTTTTTTTTTTTTATAGATTCTAAGCCTTCAGATTCTTATCTGTGTTGGATGCTCCCAATGACTTTCATAGAGATGTATTTTTAAATATGTATTTTACCTTACCTATTTTCTATGATTTAAATGGGAACCTTAGTGCTATCTACTCTGTTATGGCTGGAATTGGAATTCTACTATCTAAAAGTAATTTTATATTTTTATTTCATATATATCTGTGGTCATATCTCATCTCCCATTCCTAATGGTAGACATTATGGATATTACATATTTTATTTTTTACCCCTAAAAACCTTCACTGTAATTTTGTATTACTTATTATTGTCACAGAACCCACACTGAGTGTCATTTATATATGCTATTCTTGTTTTACTTTTTATTTAATCAGTTTATGGATTTATATTTATTAGTGTCCTAAGTTAAATTTTACATGGTTATGATCTGTGGTGCTTTTTCTTGTTTATTTTTCTGAATATCCATATTTTATTTTGAAAAAAAAATTGTACATATGTTTATTTTTATAAAATTTTATTTGCATTTCATAGGTTTAATGTTAAACATACTCATTGTGACATTTAAAATTTTTTTTCCATAATTTCATTTTTGTATCTTTGTCCAAATAATAACTTAAGTTTTAATGGTTATTTATGATCATATCATTTTAATCTATTTTTTGTTATTCATTTCTATATAGTTTTCACTATGGTCAAAGAATAGGGCATAAACCATTAATACAGTTTTTTAAAATTATTCAGACTTTTAGCCCTTGATCAATCCTAGACAGTGTACAATGGGTAATGGATTGTGGTCCAAATCTTCTATAATGTCATTCATTTTAATTTGTCTCAATCTGCCAAATTCTATGGGAGGTGCATTAAATTGATTATTATAAACAATTTGCATATTTAGTAATTTTTCATAATCAACATTTCTTTGTCTATGAACTCATATATTTGTAGTGAATTTTGACATTTTTTGATTAAGAACATTCAACCTGAGACTACAGTTTTCCCCAAATCATGTGTGTGAGATCTCCTTAAGTGTTCTTCCTAGCTACCACAAGAATTTTTCTTGGATTACTTGGTCCAAATTGTATTCTATTTAGTAGATGTGGGACTGTTTTCTAATTACAGTAAAGATACATTTTTATTTAGTTTTGGCTCTTTTTATTTTGTAATTTGAAGACTTTCAGAGACAGAAAATATAAAATTATGGATATTTTGGAACAATCACTTCTGAAGTTTTGGTTGTGTTCTTTTGACATCCTACATTGTTCCTGTTACATGATAAGGGGTCAATGTATATTTATATTGACTAACTTGACTAACATTGTTATCTTGTGATATTGTTTTCCAAAATGTCTTCACATGTTTTAGAGATTATGAGTTATTTTACTGGAGTGGTTTTGAAAAGTTATAAGAATAGGACAAGAAATCAAATAACAATAATTACTACTTTTTGCTATACACCTAATATGTACTAGGCACTACTAAACATTTGACTTAATAGTTCTCATTTAAGTCTTATAATGTCCTATGAAGTTGTTGCTATTATATTCATTTCTTTTTGTCAACACAAAAACTTAAAAACAGAGAGGCCGAATACCTTACCTAATTTCCACAACATTCAAGTCTTGAATTTAAATTCAGGTTTGTCTGTTTCCAGAGCCCATCCTCTTAGTCATTGTGTTATACAGATGGTTAGAGAGAATTAGTGTTTTTAGCCATGCAGGAATGATCATGTATATTTTGGTTTTTGTTTCTAATATTTCTTTTTTTTTTTAATTTAGTTTTTTTGGCTGCACCACATAGCATGTAGGATCTTAGTTCCCCAAATAGGGATCGAACCCACACCCACCCCCCACAGTGGAGTGTGGAGTCTTAACCACTGGGATGCCAGGGAAGTCTCCATCATGCATATTTTGAAAATAAATTTACAAAATATTTGTGAACTGGAGAATAATGTATTATGAGAGTTCATGGTTTAGAGAATCAATAGTGGCTGAAAATAATCCTACTTGACATGATTCATTCATTTATTCATTCAACAAATAAACATATCTTGTGTCTCTTGTTCTGAAAAGCAATACTCTAAATGCTGAAAAGAATGGAAAAAAAGAATTATCTTCAAAATTTGCTTTCAGAGGCTTATAGTTTAAGAGAGCTACTATATAGCCTAGTACATCTATACACCTATAATATAGTTTACAGAAGAGGTGGACACTATTTCTTTGATATCACCCAATACCTTTTCTAATAAGTAGTTTAAGTTTTATTCAAATTTTGCTAGAAAGCAGTTTTCAAGATTGGCTGATAATCCCTGACTATAAATTTAGCAGTATCCCATTATGATTTGCATTTTTACTACCATATTGTATCTTCTCATTTCTCATATACATGCCTGCATTAAAATCTTGGAAAAAAAATTATCTTTAAAAAATATTTATAATATGACTTTTGATAATTAAATTCTGCTTTTTTTTTTTTTTTTTTTTTTTTTTTTTTGCAGTACGCGGGCCTTTCACTGCTGTGGCCTCTCCCGTTGCAGAGCACAGGCTCCAGACACGCAGGCTCAGCGGCCATGGCTTACTGGCTCAGCCGCTCCACGGCATGTGGGATCCTCCCTGACCGGGGCACGAACCCGTGTCTCCTGCATCGGCAGGTGGACTCTCAACCACTGCGCCACCAGGGAAGCCCTGCTTTTTAATTAATGGGTTATTATTGGATCTTATCATTTCCTATATTTAGAGCAGACAAATATATATATTTTTCAGTTCGCTGATCTTGATTTATTTGCAAAACCTGGAGGATTCATATTGCTGAGTTATGCCATCTGTGTAATGAGAAAATGGTCTTGTGGACAAATCATAACAACCATTAATGATGAAGATTCTGTTCTATTTCTTTTTCTGGCTTGTGATAGCACCTTCTCTCTTTATGTCACTATATTCTTCTTTAAGTAACAATATTAACCATGCTGCCTTCACTTACTTCAAAGAAATTTTAGAAAGCTTCCTGTGCTCTAACTCTTGTGGTAACAAAAATCACTGATGAGGTCAAGCTGCAAAACATAAACATTAAATATAAATTAATATGCCTCCAAGTTTTCACCCCCTAAATATGAAAATTGGATGCTAAGAATCTTATATTTTTCATATCCAAATTCAGCACCAGGAGAAAGGCATATGATAAAACAACAGATGAGAGATGAATGCCAATTACCACTCAAAGGACGAAACACAAATTTTCAGAAAGAATATAATATACAATCAGGAAACTAGAACAAAATTGTGTTTTCATTGTAGAGAAACAATTTAAATCTTGCCACATTTACACATGTTGATGGCAAAACATGTAGCTGAATGACTGTCAGTACAGATGGATATGTCTATAAATGGATAAATTTTGGAAGGATTTTAATGATCCACTCCATATTCCTTTTAATGAGCTACATCAACTTGTTTACCTCAACATTATAATGAATTCAGAGAATCTTGAACTTGAATCCTTATTTTGGTCTTTTGTGCTTATGTGTAAAATTACATAATTTATATATTTATGGAAAAAGAATATATTTTACTACCATTTTTGTATGAGTATATTGAAATAAGTAAAAACATGGTAAATATCATACAAATAAGTTGCTAACTTTAAATCCATAGTGCTTCTCATGACACTTTAGGTTATTAAAATATCAAGGCCACTACAGTTTAAAGGGTAATCTTACATGTACGAAACTTGCCTTGGGCATTTTTAATTCATATCAGGTATTTATACATTTTGAGATTTAAAATTCATAATTTTATGTGAGTAATCATTAAAATATTCAGATAATGTTACTGATTAACTATATAAACTATAAAAAGATTTGGGGCATAAAAATCTAGAATGCCTTGGTCAATTCGTGTAAAAATTCCAAGTGTTTTACATTTTAACAGTTTGGATTTCTGATCCACAATGATTCCTGAATTACTAGATAGTTTTATTTTCTAATTTATTGCTTTTGTCAATTTACTCAGGCACAACTGTACCTGGCAGTATAAACATAATCTATTAGTGAAAACAGCAAAATTGGATGAAAAGAAGTTTTAGGATTACAAAACTCATATATTTTCTGTGTCTCAGGTGCATGGCTTTGGGTGGTTTTTAATGTCTAATAGGGTCATGCAGCTTTATTGGGTATTTTATTTTTGTAGCAGTATGTGAATAGGTGAGGGTTTCAACAATGCCAAGTCATTTACTATAGGTAACAATTATTACTAGTGGTAGTGGTTGAAATTTCAAAATTGAAGTCTGAGTAAAGAGTTTAAAGGAATTTCCTGTCAGAGAATAAGTAAAAAGTAAGCTTACTTCCGGAACCTGCTGGCATGGAAGCATCCCTGTTTGACCCACATATGTAGCAAATATATTATCAAATATGTCTTCAGGGAGTATGAAACAAATGACTTTTATCCTTATCCAAGATAGAGGAAAGGAGTAGGTTATTTTCAACCTTCTCTTAGCTTCAGACTCTTTTACAGTGGCCTAAAAACTGTAAATATATCTCCAATTACGTTTTCATCATAGAGAGATAAGAAAGCAAAAGGACTAGTCAAAGGATTCAAAGTTCTTAGTTGAGGTCTCTGGAAAAGAGATGATTACAATAGTGGAAATGTATTCTCTGCCACCCTAATCCAACAGTCACCAATAATAGTAAAAAATGTGATAATCCAAATCCAAAAGCCTTTTAGGACAGACCCCAAACCTCAAGTTATACCCAGCACCTGATCAACCTTAAATATACAGCTCTGACTTATTTACATTTTCCTTTGGTGAAGAGGCAGACAATATTTTTTCTTCTTTTCTCATTCATCATGTGTGCCTTCATTGCCCAAACCATCAGTTTTAACAGTGGTCTCATATGGCATGCTTTCTGCAAGTCAACAATCCATGAACTGAGCAGATCTATCAGTTAAGAAATTATGCAGGAACTAAAATTGATGATCCAGTTTAATTTGGCAAGCAGCCTCATTGATATAATCTGACTATGAATCAATCTGTTGCCAAATATGTATTTGTGTGTTTCAGTTACACTACTATTCAGTTACAAATATGTATGTGTGTGTTTCAGTTTTACACTAGTAAAAAATTGATTTTTTTCAGAGATCTGGTGTTCAACAAACCATTCTAGATGACCTGAAGGGACTCTTCCTAAGAAATTGGTAAGTACATATGGATTTTTGAAATTTGCATATTTGAAATAAAGGCAAGGTTTTCAGCTGTCATTTGTATTGAGAATTTGAAGAGATAGTATTGCAAGAAGAGTGTTTTTACCATGCTTAATTATAATATGTAGTAGAAGTAATGCAGACAGGCAATGGCATCCAACTACTTTACACCTGTCTATACAAAAGGGACATATCCAATTATTAGAGTTTGTTTCTTTGTGAAAATATTAACATTATAGTCAGTAACTAGTCTTTAGTCTTATAAGTGGAGGATTTTAGTAAATTTTAAAACGGATTTTATAATGATAAAACTAAGTTCTATGGCGATTTCCAGTACAGAAGGGATTCAGTTTTCATTATTGCATTTTTGTCTCCCTTCACAGTTTCTTGTTAATTTTGCATGGGGTTGATCTGTCCTTTTGTTGACCACTAAAAGCATATTTTGTTTCTTGCTTGCAATCTGAAATAAAAAAAAAAACTATTCAGTTTATCTCACTATCACTTTCTGCCTTGTATTGCTTTGTTAGAATTACACATGTGCACATCTTATCCCTTCACACCATCTGTTTCTGATAAAAATGAACCATACCACTGGAGAATGTATTAGTTTTTGTTTAATGTTGTAACAAATTACCACAAATTTGGTAGCTTAAAAATACAAATTCATTCACTTATAGTTCTGGATGTCAAAAATTCTCACTGGTTAAAATCAAATTGTCAGCAGAGCTGCCTTCCTTCTGGAGACTCTAGAGGATGATACATTTCTTTGCCTTTTCTGGTTTCTAGAGGCTACCCACATTCTTTTAATCATCCAAACTCTGCCTCCACTGTCACATCGTTTTTTCTGAATCTGAGTCTTCTGCTTTCTGCTCATAAAGGCCCTTGTGATTGCATTGGGGTCACGCAGATTTTCCAGGGCAATCTCATCACATAATCCTTAAATTTATCATATCTGCAAAGTTCCGATTGTCACTTAATGTAACATATTTACAGGTTCCAGGGTTAGGGTGTGTACATGTTTAGGGGAGCCATTATTTTGTATTAATTTTGCCTAACACAGAGAGGTAGTCACATAGAAAGGATTCCACATTTTTTTAAATAATTGAATCAAAGGTTTTCAATTTCATGCACATGATATTTCTTATTTTATAAAGTGGGTTTACAATGTGAGTTTTGAATGTTTGGTGTTTTCTGGCTCAATTTCTCATTTCTTTATATTTTTATTTTTTATGTATTTATTTGTTGGCTTTTAAATTTTGTTGATCTTCTCTATATGCTGGCATTTCTTTGTTTAGGGGAGGAAGCAACAGAGTTAGTTAAACTGTTTAATATTATAAGAATAAATTATCCATAAATATTTCACAGATTAACAGTATTTTACTTCAATTAAAGACTCATGTTGCCTCAAAGGAGCCCACATTTTAGTAGGTCCTGTATTACTTGTAGAGAATCTCTATAACATTGTACAAAATAATTTTTTTAACTGTTTTCAGCTCTCCTTTCTCCACAACCACAGTCTCATTCTTGTCAGTTCCCATGACAAATCCTGATCCAAAGCACAAGGACTCAAAGAAATCTATTCTGAACCTGCGAAGCTCATCACAAAGTGCTTCTTGCTACTAGAGTAAATTTTACCTCATCCCTATTTAGGAAATTCAACATCTGCCTTATTTTTTATCCTTGTACCTGAGTCCTTTTATTGATCTGCTTGGCATGTAAGTTCCTGCAGACTAGGAACCGGCTTCAATTCTCCCAGCACCCCAACCCGAGGATAGTAGTTCTGATATGTAATTGCAGTAAGGTGACTGGGACCTGTCTATCCGCTGCCAGAGTTTGATAATGCTAACTTCCTGCTAACTTTCCTTCCTTTTTAAGTAGCATCCACTCCTCTATTTCTTATTGACATCCTCGGGCTAGCTCAGACATATATACCCTACCATGTGTAAAATAGATATCTAGTGGGAACCTGCTGTATAGCACAGGGAGCTCGGCTCAGGGCTCTGTGATGACCTAGATGTGTGGTACGGGGTTGGGGGGTGGGAGGGAGGTCCAAGAGGGAGGGGATATATGTATACATATAGTTCATTCACTTCGTTGTACAGCAGGAACTAACACAATGTTGTAAATCAGCTATCCTCCAATAAAAAAAAAAACACGTTTTTTTAAAAAAAAGGCATGGTGAGCTTAAAGTAACTTAATATTCAGTCTCCAGAGTCAATTCTTTTTTTTTTTTTTGCTGTACGCGGGCCTCTCACTGCTGTGGCCTCTCCCGTTGCAGAGCACAGGCTCCGGACACACAGGCTTCGCGGCCATGGCTCGCGGGCCCAGCCGCTCCGCGGCATGTGGGATCTTCCGGGATCGGGGCACGAACCCGTGTCCCCTGCATCGGCAGGCGGACTCTCAACCACTGCGCCACCAGGGAAGCCCCCAGAGTCAATTCTTGGCTCCATAATTTTTAGCTGTGTGGCTCTAAGGCAGTTACTAACGTTTTTGGTTCTAGTTTGCTCATCCCTAAATAATAATGATAACAACAATAATAACAACAATAAAAATATTTGGGTTTCTCCGTGTGCCAGGAACATGAGGGAAGAATATTAGAAAATAAATACTCTAAATTACAAAATCAAAAGTTGTGTCAAAAATCTATGAGATTATAAAGAATTAAAAGGCTACAAATTCATGCTTATAATCTTTCTGTTCTTCTGTTGATATTTTATATTGGGGGTGTCATGATATGGGGTGATATGGGGTGTTGTAACACTGAAATCAGACAGGAGTCAGAGAAGAACTGAGTGAATGCCGGAATCCAAGAGGCATAGATAGGGGGGAAGACCATGTTCAAGTGTGGTTTGATCTAGAAAGGGGCCAAGAACAGAAGCTAAGTTGAGATATCTAGGAAAGCAGGTGAGATGACTGGAAACTGCACTTGGGGAAACAATCACTAGAGCCACTAGAGCCATTTAATTATGAAGATTGACATCTCTTCCCTCAAACCTAGTTTTAATGAGCCTGGAATCTGGGTGGCTGTGACTTCTTTGGCAGCCGTGCTATCAGGTGCCCAATACATAACAAGGGAAGCAGCATCTATAAAATCCTGGGTCCACTGTAGTGTCAGAAAGTCACACAATCACACACAATTTCCTCATTTTCCTTTCACGCCAGAGTACAAACTTTTCATTGTTGGTGTACATTTCATTCTAGAAGTTCCAAATGTTTCAAAGATTCTAATGTTTAATATAGATAAGGGGGAAAATTATCTGTGCAACACCCTTTTATTGAGATATGTACTCTCACCAAATCAA
The DNA here is from genome assembly GCF_964341445.2 of Mesoplodon mirus. Taxonomy (NCBI): domain Eukaryota; kingdom Metazoa; phylum Chordata; class Mammalia; order Artiodactyla; family Ziphiidae; genus Mesoplodon; species Mesoplodon mirus. Next base: position 66,205,062 of record NC_138978.1, read on the forward strand.
GTTTAATCCCCACATTGATCATCAGAGAGAAGAAAACAAAATTTCTAATATTTTTTCTTGATACAATTAAGAAACAAACATAAGTTGAGGTTACAATTTTGCACAAACCCTGCAGTGGCTTTGGTTCAACTTTAGGTAAACAGAATCTTAGTTAACTGAAGGAAGATGAAAGTTTCTATTGTTCCTCAAATGAAGAGGATATAAATTTTAGACAGAGGAAACATGTCTGTCTCTTTTTTTTTCTAGATTTTTTTTTATTGAGATATAGTTGATGTACAATATTATATGTTATAGGTATATAACAGTGATTCACAATTTTTAAAGGTTTTACTCCATTTTGTCTCTTCTTTTTAGGAAAGAAGATATGGGAGGTGTGAAAGTGTAGGCGTGAGTGTGTGCATGTGTGTGTGGCAAGGCCTGTGAGAGTAGTATAAGAGACAGTTCTAGAGTCCTTATCAGGAGTAATCAGTAATAAACTACAAATGAACCAACTTTTATGTACCACTCTCACTATTCCTAACGGCTATTCTGGTTTGTATAATTCAGTGAGCTTCCTTCAAGGCCATAGCCTCATCAAAAAATCAAGGAAAATTTCAGTGCAGTGGCTGGATTGCTGTACATATTAGAAGTGATTAGATGCATTCATTAATCTATAATCACACCTGCAAATGAGGAAGGAATCTATAGAAATAGGAAGCATTTTCAAAGTCATGAATATGCATGCAGTGTGTATTGCCAGAAATATCATAATAAAAATAGTTTGTAAGTATCCAGGATCCAATAATACTGCTTTTATTTTCCAGATGTCAGAACTCAGCCATTTTGACTAAAATAATAAACCTGATATGGGGATATAAGTATATGTATAGCTGATTCATTTTGTTATACAGCAGAAACTAACACACCATTGTAAAGCAATTATACTCCAATAAAAATGTTAAAACTTTTTTTTAAATAAACCTGAAGTTCAAAATTTAGAAGTCACCATTCCTGGGGCTCGTTTCAGAAAAGTCAGTTTTATTTGTGTTGAAGAAACATAGCTGATACTGACATGTGGTTTCAAGGATACCAGGAAGGTTCAATGCCCACTCTTCCCACAATAGAATATTTATATGTTGGCTGGTGCCTGGACTTCCTTCATTAAAACTTTACTTTTAGTTTATTAAGGCTTTGTTCATAAATATAATTGGAAAAGATGGAAGAAACCAAACCCACAAATTTAAGTCAAAAAAACACACCATCAGTCTTTTAGCCATAAAATATTTGAGTCACAGATTCTCTCTTAGGGGTATTTTCAACAGAGAGTATTACAGAAACCATGAGGTCATTGAGATGTTGGGGGATTGGCTAAGTATGTTGTAATAGTGCGGTTCAGTCCAGTTAAATGTATTATGGATACCTGAACACAAACAGCACTTTCTAATTCTCTAGTCTTTCATTCATAAGACTGCCTTTGCAACTTCATTATTTCGTTATTAATGGTAACTAAGAAATATGAGTGTATGAAAATGCGACTTATTCAGAACAAGCAGGAACACACTTAAGACTTCAGAGACATTAGGAAGTTACTTTTCTTTCCTTCTAATCATATTGTTTTTTTCTTCTCTAGATTTAGAGCTTAAATTACCAACTTCTTTGTGAATCATACATCGATGTTATTGATACTCATTAGTGTTACAAACCTCTGTGGGAAAAGCAGTGACACAGTCCTAGATACATGCAGTTTTATGGAACACTGATTAACCCAATAAATATGTGCCAAAGGGGAGGATCCTTTGGAAATGGCTGTTTCATTAAAATCCATATACTCTACTTTTTTAATTCATTAAATAGTTTGTATTCTAATAGATCACTTTGCTATCTGGAGAAGACATACTAATTAAAACAAGAACTATTTCTTCCCTTTAACAAGTTAGGTGTCTTTCTTTGAAAAATAGATTTTCTGTGGGCAAACCTTCCCCTTATTTTACCTAATTAAATTAGGAGAGAAATTGAGTGATAAATGAAATGTGATCCTAACAATGCAACTACGTACTTAGATATTAGTTCAGTCTTAGAATCATGACATCATACAATATAAGAATGAGAAGCAACTTTAATTAAATAATTTTTTTAAGATCTATTTTAGGCCAGTTGCTGCCTTAAGTGCTAACTGTTCAATGATGAAAGTGAGGAATCTATGGCCTTTTAGATTCCAGAGTCTACAGAGGGAAACCAACAAATACCCAGTCAGCACACAAGGTAATGTGATATCTAATATTATAAGGAAATGCAAGGTACTATGGTGACATATACTCTGGATACTTAAGTCATTCTTGTGAGCAGAGAGTTGTAAGGGACAATTTCCCAGAGGAAATTACTTTAAGTTGAGACCTGTGGAACAAACAGAAAACATTGACAAAAGGAGAGAGAAGGTAAGATCTTCAAAGTAGTGAAATATCTATTATAGGCAAGGCCTGAGTATGTGAGAAATTATATTTAGGGAAACTCAAATGAATTCTCTGGTGAGGATACTTGAGGGCAGAATCAGACTAGAGTCTAAAGGAAAATGTATGGAACATACAATGCAGATCTTCTTAAGCCATATGAAAAGTGTGGACCTCATCTTTAGATCAAAGGGGAACATTTTAGGATTTTAATCCAAAACTACATGTGTTTCCTCAGCTACTTTGAGGTCAAAGGTATGACGTCTGTCTACAATTTAGAGTTTAGCAGTCCATGTTCAGCAGCAAATAAAATTTTTCTTTTGCTATCTCCCTCTTTTCCTCTTCCTTCCTCATTGTCCCATTCTGTCTTTTGTCTCTCTTTATCATTTGTTCTGTCCCACAGAATTATTGACATTTTCCTAATGGATAAGTTGAAAGAAAAGGTATATGTGATTGTTCACTGATCTAGATCATGATACATGTTACTGAAATGACAAATGCAAATCTCTCAGTGGAACTGGATAACCAAATGAGTAAAAAGTGACTAAGGTATTAAACCTTTCTAACATAATTTAACATGCAAAAATTTAACTTCATTTGATAATGTCCAGAAGCTAAAATTCTCTGTGGCAGAAGTTAATATATCTAAATTTGGATAGAGAAAAAATAATTGATAAATCAAATCTTAATTATGATTTACATAGAGAATAATGAATCCTGATTAAATAGATTTTGGTAGAATAAGAAAAAAGAAAAATAGAAATTATTTAATAGTACATAATATGAAATGGGTCAAGCAGTTATATTGGCTCAATGAGTCCACTACTAAAATACTCAATAAAATTTATCACTCTCTATAAAATTTCAATTAAAATGTTTGCATTTTCTGCCTCTGGACAAGATGGGACTTTGTATATCTTCCTGCCTGAAACAAAAATAAACAAAACATATGAAACAATGGTATTTAAAAAACTGACTACCAGGCAGTGGATGTCAGTGATTACTAAGGGATGGAAAACAAATTAAGTGAATCCAGTTATTACTGCTATGAGATACTTTCCAGGGTATGGAATAGAAGATAAACCCATGCAGAGAGTTCAGCAGACTCCTTGAGTTGAGGAAATGAGCTGAGAGTCAGGGAAGATCAAGGCAGCTGGAGTTTGCAAAGCTGAGTACCAGAAAAGAAACAGCTGCATAGAAGGAGAACTCAGAAACATAAAGAAAATCCTTCTCAAATAGTCCACTGAGTACTGATATACACATGTATGTAAAGAAACTACCAGAGTCCAGGGAAAGAATTACAAAAATGTATTACAGGTAGTAGTATCTGGTACTAATGCAGATTTGGGAATACTGCTTGCTCTACCACATAGAAAATAAAATTTTATGACTATTAAAACATTGGGTAGAGTATATGAATGGGTCTTGCCTAAGTAGCAGGGAATAATTTGGTCTAGATTGAGCAATATTCTATTTCCTAGCAAATCCTAAAAGACAAGCTCCAGAAGAATGAAACCCTTTAATAGAATCTTAACCAAGTTACCTAAAAAGATTTCAAGAATACTTATAAAAAGTACAATTTAAAATGTATTTTATCCCATAGTACTAGAAAACCCTAAAATCTCCATCAAAAAGCTATTCGAACTAATAAATGAATTCAGTAAAGTTGCAGAATAAGTATTAATATACATAAATATGTTGCTTTTCTATACACTAATGATGAACTGTTAGAAAGATAAAGCAAGAAAACAATCCCATTTAAAATCACATTAAAAAATAACTAAATAAACTACCTAGGAGTAAACTTAACCAGGGACAAGAAAGGTGTATAATGTGAAAACTATAAAACAATGATGAAAGAAATTGAAGATGATACAAAGAAATGGAAAGTTATCCCATGTTCATGAATTGGAAGAATTAATATTGTTAAAATGTCCATACTCCCCAAAGCAATCTACAGATGTAGTACAATCCCTATCAAAATACCCATGATATTTTCCACATAACTAAAACAAACAATTCTAAAATTTATATGGAATCACAAAAGGTCCCAAATAGCCAAAGCAAACTTGAGAAAAAGAACAAAGCTGGAATTGTCATGCTCTCTGACTTCAGTCTATACTACAAAGCTACAGTAATTGAAACAGTGTAATACTGGCACAAAAACAAACATATAGATCAATGGAACAGAATAGAGAGCCCGGAAATAAACCCAAACTGTTATGGTAAATTCATCTATGATAAAGGAGGCAAGAATATATGATGGAGAAAAGACAGTGTCTTCAATAAATAGTGCCAGGAAAACTGGACAGTGACACATAAAAGAATGAAATTAGAACATTTTCCCACACCATATGCAAAAATAAACTCAAAATGGATTAAAGATCTAAATGTAAGCCCATAAACCATAAAAATTGTAGGAGAAAATATAGAACACTCTTTGACATAAATTGTAACAATATTTTGGGGGATCTGTCTCCTAAGGCAAAGGAACCAAAAGCAAAAATAAACAAATGGGACCTAATTAAATTTAAAAGCTTTTGCACAGCAAAGGAAACCATTAACAAAATGAAAAGACAACCTATTGAATGGGAGAAAATATTTGCAAATGATATGACCCATAAGGAATTAATCCCCAAAATACATAAACATCTCATACAATTCAACATCAGAAACACAAACAACTCAATTTAAAAAATGAGCAGAAAACCTGAATAGACATCTTTGCAAAGAGACATACAGATGGCCAACAGGCACATGTAAAGATGCTCAACACCAGCAATCATTAAAGAAATGCAAGTCAATGAAAACCTTTCAGAACGGCTATCATCAAAAAGACTAAAAATACATTTTGGCAAGGATGTGGAGAGAAGGGAAAACTAGTACACTGTTGATGGGAATGTAAATTGGTTTAGCCACTATGGAAAACAGTATGGAAGTTCCTCAAAAAACCTAAAAAATACTACTACCATGTGATCTAGCAATTCCACTCCTAGGTATTTATCCAAAGAAAATGAAAACACTAATTCAAAAATATACATACACCCCAATGTTCATAGCAGCATTATTTACAATAACGAAGATATTGGAACAACCTAAGTGTTCTTCAACAGATTAATGGATAAAGAAAATGTGGAGTGATATATATACATATATATATACACACATACATATACATATATGTGTATATACATATATATACAGTGTAATATTACATATATGTGTATATACATATATATGCAGTGGAATATTACTCAGCCATAAATAAGAAGAGAAATTTTTCCAGTTGCAACAACATGGATGGACCTAGGTTATTATGCTCAGTGAATTAAGTAGGACTGAGAAAGAAAAATATGGTATGTTATCACTTATATGTGGAATCTAAAAAAAATGAATGAATATAACAAAAGAGAAACAGATATAGATAGATATAGAGAACAAACCAGTAGTTACTAGTGGAGGGAGGGCAGAGGGGAGGGGCAAGATAGAGGTAGGGGATTAAGAGGTACAAACTACTATGTAGAAAACAAATAAGCTACAAGGAAATATTGTAAAGCACAGGGAATATAGTCAATGCTTTATAATAACTCTAAATAGAGTATAATCTATAAAAATTTTGAATCATGATGTACACTTGAAATTAATATAATATTGAAATCAACTCTATTTTAATAAAAAGTAAAATAATTAAAAAATAAGATGTATTAATTCAATAAAAAATTACCAAACAGGAAAATACTACTCCTAATGTGGAGAAAGTCAAACAATTTAAATTGCTATTGAACTAATACAGACATTACAAGTAGTAGACAAGTACATTAAAACAGTTATTATAACTACAGTTTATATGTTCAGAAAGTTGAGTAGATATGTGGAAGATATAAAAGAAACAAAAAACAATCTTTCGGAGATGAAAACTAGAAATCAATAATGGAAATATCTCTAAAATATCTCCAAATATTTAGAAACTAAATAACACACTTGTGAATAACCAAAGGTCAAAGAAGAAAATTAAAAGATAAATCAGAAAAATGTTTTAAATATAGTGAAAATGAAAACATGACATATAAAATATGTGATACAGCTAAGGCAGTGCATAGGGGAAATTTTATATCATTATATACCTACTTTAGAGGGAAAATATATCAAATTAATGACATCAGTTTCATCTTTAAAAGAAAAACTAAAACTAGAAAAAGTAAGCAATCCTAAGGTAAGTAAAAGGAAGAAATAATAAAGATCAGATTGAAATAAATTAAACAGAAATGGAGAAAGACAGACAAATATGAAACCAAAAGCTCATTTGTTAAAATGATCAATGAAGTTGATAAACCTCTGGCTTAAATAGCAAGAAAAAATAAAAGGTAGAAGAAACAAATTACTAATATCAGGAATGAGAGAGGTGAAATGGTTATATATTCTACAGATAGTAAATGAATACAAGATAACATTATGAACAACTTTATTCCTATATATTTGTCAATATAAATAAAATGAATAAACTCATGAAAGATACAACCCACCCAAAGGTTACTCAAGAAGAAATAGATAACCTGAATATTTATATATCTCTTAAACAGATTGAAACTGTAGTTTAAAACTTTCTGTAAAGAAAAACATCACTTTCAAATTGCTTCATATATGAATTTAGGAAAGAAATAATATCAATTCTATACCAACTCCGGCAAACATTTTAAAAGGTGAGGATCCTCTGTAGCATAAGCAGCCATAATTACCCTAATAATCCTACAAAGCCATTACAAGAAAAAGAATAGATCAATATCCCCAGATGAACATAGATGCAAAAATTCTAAATATAAGTTTTGCAAAGTGCATTCCAAATAAGTTTTAGGAAAGGATAAAACATCACAATCATTAATACATTTATCCAAAGAATGTAAGGTTGATTTACCTCTCAAAAGTCAAATGTTGAGAGGTGCACTTTGGAACAGTGGCATGAAGAGCTCCATGGAGACAGTCACAACTGGTGAAAATTATAATAAACAACAATTTAATACCACTTACACTAGTATCAGAAACCAATGTACTTAGGTATAAATCTAACAAAATATGCATAAGATCTATATGAGGGAAACTCCAAAACTCTGATGAAAGGAATCTAAGAAGAACTAAATAAATGAAGAGATATCCCATGTTCATGGATAGGAAGATTCAATATTGTTAAGATGTCAGTTCTTCCCAACTTGATCTATAAATTCCATGCAATCCTAATTAAAATTTTAATCCCTAATTAAAATCCCAGCAAATTATTTTGGGACTATAGACAAACTGATTTTGAAGTTTATATGAGAGGCAAAAGACCCAGAAGAGTCAATACAATATTGAAGGAGAAAACAAGGTTGGAGGGCTAACACTACCCAGCTTCAAGATTTATTATAGAGATACAGTAATGAAGACAGGGTGGTATTAACAAAGGAAAACAGAAAAATAGGTAAGACTTGGTAACTAGTGTGTGGGTAATTGTTATGAAGGAATCAAAGATCTTCCAGAATTCTCATTTGGGAAACTGAGCAGGTGTTTTTATACATTAAAGACATTGCTGCTGGGACTCCCCTGATGGTCCAGTGGTTATGAATCCACCTTCCAATTCAGAGGACGTGGGTTCAATCCCTGGTTGGGGAATTAAGATCCCATATGCTGCAGGGCAACTAAGCCCACGCACCACAACTACTGAGCCCACGTGCCACAGTAGACAGCCTACATGCCACAACTACTGAGCCCGCATGCTCTGGAGCCCATGTGCCACAACTAGAGAGAAGCCTGTGTGCCACAACTAGAGAGAAGCCCACGAACCACAACTAAGAGCCCACATGCCACAGCTAAGTTCCAACACAGCCAAAAAAAAAAAGAAAGAAAAAAAATAATTAAAAAAAAGACATTGCTGCTTTCATAGAAAAATTTTGTTTCATTTTAGTCAAAGCAATGCAGAGAAGTTAGTGACAAATTTGGAGGATCATGTGATGTTGTGTGAGACTATAGAACATATACATCAGTAGGAAGATTGAAACAGATTAGGGTGGATGACCGTAGAGAGTCATAGTCTATAATATGAACAAGATAATGGGGATATGAGACATGTAGCATTTTTTCACTATAAGATCTCCCCAACAATCATCCCAGGAATTCCCAAAAGTACTGGAGTATGGAGTCAAGGAGTTATTTGTCTAGTCTCTAGGTGCTTTTACATCATGTAATACACATCTTACCAAGTGTAGGCATCTACTCTGTAGAGTAAGTAATTATTATGCTTCTGCTTGAAAATATACATGGACAGGAAGAGCTCTCTGGGAAGAGCAGTTTATCTCAAATAGCTGCTAAAATTATTTAAAGATCCAACTTTATATTAAATTCAAAATATACCCCCTCAATAATTCAATTTGGATATTATTCCAGGTCTATTATTTTGAAGTACTACATGAAACACTATGATTAGATAGAGTAAGAAATAAGAAAGAAATTGAACCTATCCTTGACTGGTTCTTAACTTACTGAATTCCTTACTGATCCTTCTTTGCCTATCAAAGTACAAGATTTAAGTTATATTTATTCTGCATATTAGTTCTTTAAGTGTTTGAAAACAATGTTCAAATCCATACTAGTTCTACTTAGGTTAACTATTTTAAATTTCCCAACTTTTCTTGAAAAACCGTATCTTGAGTTGTACCTGATATTTATTATATAGATAATGCATCAGTTTATTAACGTCCTCCTAAAGTGTGCCACAAAAGTCATATTACCAATTCAAATATGATTTTCAAATATTAATACCCTAACATTGTCTCAGATCATATGTCCAGCAGAATCACTGCTGTGTCCCTCTCAGGCCTAAAACAAATGAACATGCAGTGATGAAAAAACAGCTGCTTAATTATTTAGTGTCCTTACAGTCAATAGAATCCACTCAAATTTAAGCTGAAAAAGCATTATTTAGGGATATATAGATAAGTCACTGAATCATGGGAGAGCTAAAGAGACAAACTCCAGACGGAGCTTCCTGGGGTGACTTTTAGCCCCTCTCACCCCTCTTTTCAATAGGGAAGTGAAAATACTAGCTAATGCAATAAGACAAGAAAAAGAAATGAGAGGTATATAGTTTGAGAAGAAAGAAATAAAGTAGCCTTTCTTCATGTACCACATGATTGTCTATGTAGAAAATCTGAAAGGACTGATATAAAGACTCCTGGGACTAATAAGTGATTATAGCAAGTTTTTAGGATATAATGTTAATATACAATAGTCACTTGGTATCCTTTATACCAGCAATGAGGAAGTGGGATTTGAAATTACAATAACACCTCATATTACTAAGTGAAAGAGCCAATTTGAAAAGACTACAATCTGTATGATTCAAATTATACAACATTCTGGAAAAGACAAAACTATGGAGATGGTAAAAAAGATCATGGGTTGCAAAACACATCAACAGACGTGGACCTGCCCACCAGAAAGACAAGATCCAGCCTCACCCACCAGAACACAGGCACTAGTCCCCTACACCAGGAAGCCTACACAACCCACTAAACGAACCTTAGCCACTGGGGACAGACACCAAAAACAACGGGAACTACAAACCTGCAACCAGCAAAAAGGAGACCCCAAACACAGTAACATAAGCAAAATGAGAAGACAGAAAAACACACAGCAGGTGAAGGAGCAAGATAAAAACCCACTAGACTTAACAAATGAAGAGGTAATAGGCAGTCTACCTGAAAAAGAATTCAGAATAATGATGGTAAAGATGATCCAAGATTCTATTTCCCAGATCCAAAATCTTGGAAATAGAATAGACAAAATGCAAGAAACAGTTAACAAGGACCTAGAAGAACTAAAGATGAATCAAGCATCTATTAAAAACACAATACATGAAATAAAAAATACTCTAGATGGGATCAATAGCAGAATAACTGAGGCAGAAGAACAGATAAGTGAGGTGGAAGATAAAATAGTGGAAATAACTGATGCAGAGCAAAATAAAGAAAAAAGAATGAAAAGAAGAGAGGACAGTCTCAGAGACCTCTGGGACAACATTAAACGCACCAACATTCGAATTATAGGGGTTCCAGAAGAAGAAGAGAAAAAGAAAGGGACTGAGAAAATATTTGAAGAGATTATAGTTGAAAACTTCCCTAATATGGGAAAGGAAATAGTTAATCAAGTCCAGGAGGCACAGAGAGTCCCATACAGAATAAATCCAAGGAGAAATACACCAAGACACATATTAATCAAACTGTCAAAAATTAAATACAAAGAAATCATATTAAAAGCAGCAAGGCAAAAACAACAAATAACACACAAGGGAATCCCCATCAGGATAACAGCTTATCTCTCAGCAGAAACTCTACAAGCCAGAAGGGAGTGGCAGGACATAATGAAAGTGATGAAGGAGCAAAACCAGCAACCAAGATTACTCTACCCAGCAAAGATCTCATTCAGATTTGATGGAGAAATTAAAATGTTTAAAGACAAGCAAAAGCTGAGAGAGTTCAGCACCACCAAACCATCTTTACAACAAATCCTAAAGGAACTTCTCTAGGCAAGAAACACAACAGAAGGAAAAGACCTACAATAACGAACCCAAAACAATTAAGAAAATGGGAATAGGAACATACATATCGATAATTACCTTAAATATAAATGGACTAAATGCTCCCACCAAAAGACACACATTGGCTGAATGGATACAAAAACAAGACCCATCTATATGCTGTCTACAAGAGACCCACATCAGGCCTAGAGACACATACAGACTGAAAGTAAGGGGATGGAAAAAGATATTCCATGCAAATGGAAACCAAAAGAAAGCTGGAGTAGCAATTCTCATATCAGACAAAATAGACTTTAAAATAAAGACTACTAGAAGAGACAAAGAAGGACACTACATAATGATCAAGGGATCGATCCAAGAAGAAGATATAACAATTGTAAATATTTATGCACCCAACATAGGAGCACCTCAATACATAAGGCAAATACTAACAGCCATAAAAGGAGAAATCGACAGTAACACAATCATAGTAGGGGACTTTAACACCCCACTTTCACCAATGGACAGATCATCCAAAATGAAAATAAATAAGGAAACACAAGCTTTAAATGATACATTAAACAAGATGGACTTAATTGATATTTATAGGACATTCCATACAAAAACAACAGAATACACATTTTTCTCAAGTGCTCATGGAACATTCTCCAGGATAGATCATATCTTGGGTCACAAATCAAGCCTTGGTAAATTTAAGAAAATTGAAATTGTATCAAGTATCTTTTCTGACCACAATGCTATGAGACTAGATATCAATTACAGGAAAAGAGCTGTAAAAAATACAAACACATGGAGGCTAAACAATACACTACTTAATAACGAAGTGATCACTGAAGAAATCAAAGAGGAAATTAAAAAATACCTAGAAACAAATGACAATGGAGACACGACGACCCAAAACCTATGGGATGCAGCAAAAGCAGTTCTAAGAGGGAAGTTTATAGCAATACAATCCTACCTTAAGAAACAGGAAACATCTCGAATAAACAACCTAACCTTGCCCCTAAAGCAATTAGAGAAAGAAGAACAAAAACATCCCAAAGTTAGCAGAAGGAAAGAAATCATAAAAATCAGATCAGAAATAAATGAAAAAGAAATGAAGGAAACGATAGCAAAGATCAATCAAACTAAAAGCTGGTTCTTTGAGAAGATAAACAAAATTGATAAACCATTAGCCAGACTCATCAAGAAAAAAAGGGAGAAGTCTCAAATCAATAGAATTAGAAATGAAAAAGGAGAAGTAACAACTGACACTGCAGAAATACAAAAGATCATGAGAGATTACTACAAGCAACTCTACGCCAATAAAATGGACAACCTGGAAGAAATGGACAAATTCTTAGAAATACACAACCTGCCAAGACTGAATCAGGAAGAAATAGAAAATATGAACAGACCAATCACAAGCACTGAAATTGCAACTGTGATAAAAAATCTTCCAACAAACAAAAGCCCAGGACCAGATGGCTTCACAGGTGAATTCTATCAAGCATTTAGAGAAGAGCTAACACCTATCCTTCTCAAACTCTTCCAAAATATAGCAGAGGGAGGAACACTCCCAAACTCATTCTACGAGGCCACCATCACCTTGATACCAAAAGCAGGCAAGGATGTCACAAAGAAAGAAAACTACAGGCCAATATCACTGATGAACATAGAGGCAAAAATCCTCAACAAAATACTAGCAAACAGAATCCAACAGCACATTACAAGGATCATACACCATGATCAAGTGGGGTTTATTCCAGGAATGCAAGGATTCTTCAATATACGCAAATCAATCAACGTGATACACCATATTAACAAATAGAAGGAGAAAAACCATATGATCATCTCAATTGATGCAGAGAAAGCTTTCAACAAAATTCAACACCCATTTATGATAAAAACCCTGCAGAAGGTAGGCATAGAGGGAACTTTCCTCAACATAATAAAGGCCATATATGACAAACCCACAGCCAGCATCGTCCTCAATGGTGAAAAACTGAAACCATTTCCACTAAGATCAGGAACAAGACAAGGTTGCCCACTCTCACCACTCTTATTCAACCTAGTTTTGGAAATTTTAGCCACAGCAATCAGAGAAGAAAAGGAAATAAAAGGAATCCAAATTGGAAAAGAAGAAGTAAAGCTGTCACTGTTTGCAGATGACATGATACTGTACATAGAGAATCCTAAAGATGCTACCAGAAAACTACTAGAGCTAATCAATGAATTTGGTAAAGTAGCAGGATACAAAATTAATGCACAGAAATCTCTGGCATTCCTATATACTAATGATGAAAAATCTGAAAGTGAAATCAAGGAAACACTCCCATTTACCATTGCAACAAAAAGAATAAAATATCTAGGAATAAACCTACCTAAGGAGACAAAAGACCTGTATGCAGAAAATTATAAGACATTGATGAAAGAAATTACAGATGATACAAATAGATGGAGAGATGTACCATGTTCTTGGATTGGAAGAATCAACATTGTGAAAATGACTCTACTACCCAAAGCAATCTACAGATTCAATGCAATCCCTATCAAACTACCACTGGCATTTTTCACAGAACTAGAGCAAAAAATTTCACAATTTGTATGGAAACACAAAAGACCCCGAATGGCCAAAGCAATCTTGAGAACGAAAAATGGAGCTGGAGGAATCAGGCTCCCTGACTTCAGACTATACTACAAAGCTACAGTAATCAAGACAGTATGGTACTGGCACAAAAACAGAAAGATAGATCAATGGAACAGGATAGAAAGCCCAGAGATAAACCCACGGACATATGGTCACCTTATCTTTGATAAAGGAGGCAGGAATGTACAGTGGAGAAAGGACAGTCTCTTCAATAAGTGGTGCTGGGAAAACTGGATAGGGACATGTAAAAGTATGAGATTAGATCACTCCCTAACACCATACACAAAAATAAGCTCAAAATGGATTAAAGACCTAAATGTAAGGCCGGACACTATCAAACTCTTAGAGGAAAACATAGGCAGAACACTCTATGACATAAATCACAGCAAGATCCTTTTTGACCCACCTCCTAGAGAAATGGAAATAAAGACAAAAATAAACACATGGGACCTAATGAAACTTAAAAGCTTTTGCACAGCAAAGGAAACCATAAACAAGACCAAAAGACAACCCTCAGAATGGGAGAAAATATTTGTAAATGAAGCAACTGACAAAGGATTAATCTCCAAAATTTATAAGCAGCTCATGCAGCTCAATAACAAGAAAAACAAACAACCCAATCCAAAAATGGGCAGAAGACCTAAATAGACATTTCTCCACAGAAGATATACAGACTGCCAACAAACACATGAAAGGATGCTCAACATCATTAATCATTAGAGAAATGCAAATCAAAACTACAATGAGATATCATCTCACACCGGTCAGAATGGCCATCATCAAAAAATCTAGAAACAATAAATGCTGGAGAGGGTGTGGAAAAAAATGAAAACTCTTGCACTGCTGGTGGGAATGTGAATTGGTACAGCCACTATGGAGAACGGTATGGAGGTTCCTTAAAAAACTACAAATAGAAATACCATATGACCCAGCAATCCCACTACTAGGCATATACCCTGAGAAACCCATTATTCAAAAAGAGAAATATACCAAAATGTTCATTGCAGCTCTATTCACAATAGCCCGGAGATGGAAACAACCTAAGTGTCCATCATCAGATGAATGGGTAAAGAAGATGTGGCACATATATGCAATGGAATATTACTCAGCCATAAAAAGAAATGAAATTGAGCTATTTGTAATGAGGTGGATGGACCTAGAGTCTGTCATACAGAGTGAAGTAAGTCAGAAAGAGAAAGACAAATACTGTATGCTGACACATATATATGGAATTTAAGAAAAAAAATGTCATGAAGAACCTAGGGGTAAGACAGGAATAAAGACACAGACCTACTAGAGAATGGACTTGAGGATATGGGGAGGGGGAAGGGTAAGCTGTGACAAAGTGAAAGAGCAGCATGGACATATATACACTACCAAATGTAAGGTAGATAGCTAGTGGGAAGCAGCCGCATAGCACAGGGAGATCAGCTCTGGTGCTTTGTGACTGCCTGGAGGGGTGGGATAAGGAGGGTGGGAGGGAGACGGAAAAGGGAGGGGATATGGGAACATATGTATATGTATAACTGATTAAATTTGTTATAAAGCAAAAAATAAAAAAATTAAAAAAAAAAGAGATCATGGGTTCTAGGAAGGGATGAATGAGTAGGCAGAGCACAGAGGATTTTTCGAACTGCAAAACTATTCTGTATGATACTATAATTGTGCATGTATTTCATTCTACATTTGTGCAAACCTATATAGGATGTAACACACCATGAGTGAACTCTAATGTAGACTATGGACTCTCAGTGATAATTATGTGTCAAGGGAGGATCATTAGTTGCAACTAATGTACCACTCTGGTGGGGAATAGTGATAAAGGGGGAGATGATGCATATGTAGGGGTTGGGGTTTATTAGAAATCTCTGTTGCTTATGTTTAGTTTTGAAATGAACCTAAAACTCATCTGAAAAATAAAGTCTACCTAAAAAATAGATTGCTCATTGTGTGCCTCTTTTCCCATAAAACAGCTCTGAGTCATTGTCATGAACATTAGCATATGATTGCCAAAACCCAACTTACTCTAATGCATCCTAGCTGCTCTGGTACCAGACAATGTAGTTTGATAGATTCCACTTTGGGAAAATGAGATTTTGCCATTCTGGGAAGAAAGGTCAAAAAGATTTGTGGTAAATTGATGTCCATTATATTCTTTCTCATAAGTGTTTAACATAAGATGCATACATCTTTATATATAAAATTCAGTAACATCAGAACACATTCCTGCCTATCTTGGCCACAAGTAAACCATGTGAATTGTCTCTCTGACCTTCTCCAGAAAGATCTGTGTTCATTTAACAGTGTGACTTTACACTGGGAAAAGTAGTGCTCAGAATTTCCAGGATATAAAATATATTGATCTTAATCTCTAGAGAACTGAAAAAGCATTGTGTGTTCCACAGGTCATCTTGGGACTTCTGGTGTCAGGAGATCAATAGAATTCTCATTCAGGTCAGCCTTGCAGTAAGTTTAGTGGGATCACAGACCAATCCTATGGCTTTTTCAAAGTCCCAGCATGTAGATTGGCAATAACGGACAAAAAAACCACATGAGTTACCCTACTAGTGTAAGGATGTAGGAAGAGCCTAGTATAGGGCTCTGAAATAACCCTGCCACACTTACCTGCTCCTAAGATTTCAATACTATATGCCTGGGGGAAATTACAGAGATAAGTACCAAAATTAAAGAATTAAAGATGCAGTTGTGATTCCTATCCTATTCCTATTTTCTCTCCATATTTGACCCACGAGTAAGCCCAGTATGTCATGGGGAATAACTGTAGATTATCTAAAATGCAATGAGATGGTGATGCCAATCAAAGCTGCAATTCTTGATGTGGTATCTTTATAGGAACGAATAAACATGGCCCCTAGTATCCATGATCTAGTTACCAACCCAGAAAAAATGTTCTTCTCATCCTTATTATAATAGATAATCAGAAATAATGGTAGGGAAAAAAGTCTTGCCTAAGGCTTTGTCAAAGACCCACCCATCTCTGTCATAATGTAGGCTGGAGAGATGTTGAGCTCCATGATATCTCAAATAACATCATGCTTGTCATTACATTGATAATATTATACTAATAGGATCTAGTGAACAGGAAATAGAAATAACTCCACATGCCTTAGGAGTCTGCCCCATAGGTAAAGTTTCAACTTGTCTAGTTATCTTTTGCTAAGACAATATACTTTAAGGTGTGAAATACATTGCTGTACCTTGCACCCCTGACAGAAATGAAAAAGCAGACTTCGTGTGTCTCATATTTTGAAGATAACATGTACCACATTTGGGAATGCTGCTCTGATTCATTTACTGGTTTACATGAAAGGCTCAGCACTGAATTGATCTCCAAACAAGAAAAGACTCTGCTTCAGTTCTACACTGGCTCAAATTATCCAGCTACTTGGCCTTTATGACCTAGTAGACCCAATGGTATTGGAAGTATTTGGTAGATGGAGCAGTAGTGTGGAACTTCTGGAAAACCATCATAAAAGTATAACAATGTAGACCTCTAAAGTTTTGGAATAAAACTATGCATTTATCTACAAATAACTATTCTCCATTTGAAATATAGCTCTGCTTTGTTACTGGGAGTTTGTAAGGTGAACACCTCTTCATGGGATACCACAACTATGCAACTTGTATTGCACATCATGAATTGTGTGATCTGATTCACTGAACCATAAAATTGGATGTGCATGGTAACATTCCATTGTAAAATGAAAATGATATATATTAGACTTGTCCACATATGTCCAGCAAGTCACAAATATGCTGTATAAACAGATGGCTCAGACTGCCATGGTACCTGCTTCTACTGCTTCACTGCCTCTCCCTAAGCTACAGATGTGACCTCATGGGGTGTTTCTCATGACCAGTTAATAGAGGACAAAAAGTTTGAGCCTGGTTTTCTTTTAGATCTCCAAGATATACTGTTACTGGCTGGAAGTAGACTTCCACTGCTTACAGTTGTACTCATTGAAAGCTCTTGAAACTAGTGGTGAAGTAAAATCTTTCTGATGTTTCTCTTCCTATAGGAGAGATGGCCTAAAATATGCATCTACAATGATTTATGGAAGAGTGGCTAATGAATTGGTTATCTAAGTCCCTGACAGACTTGAAACAAAACAAAACAAAAACAAGGTAGGAATACTCTCCAAGGATATCTGGAGAATAAGAATATGGATGGACTTTTTAGAATGGACGTAGTGTGGAGACATACATGTTCTTGCTAAATTCCTACCAGGAAAAAAGTTTAGGGCTTCCCTGGTGGCACAGTGGTTGAGAGTCCACTTGCTGATGCAGGGGACACAGGTTCGTGCCCCGGTCTGGGAGGATACCACATGCCGTGGAGCGGCTGGGCCCTTGAGCCATGGCCGCTGAGCCTGAGCATCTGGAGCCTGTGCTCCACAACAGGAGAGGCCACAACAGTGAGAGGCCCGCGTACCACAAAAAAAAAAAAAAAAAAAAAAAGAAAAAATTACATTGGTGTAAGCTATCAGTAATCTAGTAGACAAGTTGATCCATCATTTGGATAAGTGTATTCTTTTCCCCAAGTCATATTTTTCACCTAATGAGTCCATGAACAATTTGGCCATGGTAGAGATTGTGTATGTTTTTGACAATATAGACTCCCCCTTAAATAAATTAATCTCAGAGACTGAGTCCCCAATATTGGATTATTCTCTAGGAATCCAGGCAGGCATCTACCTGGAAATGTTGATTATTTTCAATCATTTCACCATGGCTGAGCAAAACTTTGTACTTTATAAGAATAGCCCAAAACACTTCTATCAACAACTATTTTCATATATTTAGATAATTCCTTACATGTGACTATTTTATCTCACATACATTGTAACTGATTAAAGAACAAAGTTTATGAGAAAGGCAGTAGGTAAAGATACTCATGTCAAGAGTATTCAGTAGTCTTACCACATGCAAATATCATTAGTTTGCAAATATCATTAGTCCCATCAAGGCAGTTTTTATTCTGGCCAAAAAATATATTTGTACCACTCTATGTTGCAACTAGTCTGTGAAATACCAGGGATACAGAAATGTGTAGTTCCTACCTTCAAGGAGAACACAGCTTAGTGTGTTAACTGTCAACCTGCATGAGTTATATGAGCATACTACTTACTTCATTCAACAAATACTCACTAGACATTGACTATGCAAAGATATTCTGGTAAGTTCCAGGGGTAAACAAAGCTGAAAAGCATTTTAATTATTTACTTACTTAATATCCAGAAATAAATAAGTAGGAAAACTGTAATACAAGGTAGAATATGATAAAAGACCAAGAATAATTCAATGTGAAAATATGGAGTTTATATCAAGCTGTGTCATGATCCAGTTTCTGATTATTCTGGATGTAGTTTGTCTTTTGTGTTAAGAAAGGGCATACTCATTGGATATGTCATGACTATCATTTATAAATGGCAAAACACAAAACTGAAGAAGACTGACATACCATCCTTAAATATTAACTTGTTGGCATCTGTCAAAGAACTTATAATTTAAACTAGTTTAAATATAGGGTGGTTACTTCCTTTTTTCTCTTTTTTTTCTTTTTAAATGGAAACAATAAAAAGAATGATTGATAGGTGTTTTTTCCAAGTAATAGGAAATGGAGGAACTTTAGTACAAATCTTAAATCTTAATACCACCTAACAGTTTAAGTCATTAATATAGCTCAGTTAGGTTTCTTTTTAAGTATTTTGAAAATAAAATTTGACAGAGAAGTTGTCGGAGAGAAAACAGAATTTCCAAGATCTAGAGAGAATTATAAATAATGAGCATACCTAGGCTATTGAGTTATTGTAGGTGGAGTTGTGGAGGTGGAATTGTAAATGAATGTTTTTTTATATAAGTTCTAAATTGTGAAGAATATGTGCAAACATTTATTACCTATAGTTTGACTATTAATACCCTTGAATCAAAATGGAAAACCCAAGCTATCAAAGCAAGTTACTTTGGCTACAGAGTCAAGATCTTAACACTAATATAATCCTACAGAAATATATCAAGATTAATTTTGATTTGCTGATTTTGATGTATACTTCTCCAGTTTTTTTATTATTCTGAGATGGTAAAACTATAACAACTATCTGGTTTAATACTATGAGTCAGTAAGAGTTCAATTCTGTGTATTAAACCATTCGAATCTATTCTGCATATTAAACCAGTCTTATGACACATTATCAAAGACTTTTATGCCTGTATAGTTTCGTATAAAACATCTGACTCATTGGCAATGTCGCTAGTAATAAGTACAATTTTTGAGTATTTTAAGATGTTTAAAAGTAATTTAATATGTAAGAAAATCAGACTTGACTTTTTCATAACTACTTTCCTGAAATAAGCCTCTGTAAAAATAACCTAATAATTTCTGAGAATTTACTTTCTGGACACTATGCTTAACACTTTAGTGGAATACCTAGTTTGAGTCTAAGAACAACTTCATTATTATCTGATCCATTTTATGTATTTATTCAGACTCAGAGTGGTTACACTATTATTATGTTGTAGAGCCTATACTTTGCCAAAAGCAGGGGGTTTTATTTCTATGTTTACTGTCGTCTTCTGTATTTCAGCATTTTCTCTTGGCTTTCCTTTTATCTGTATTTATCATTTGGCTAGCCTAGCTTTCTTCCTATTTTCAGATCCCCACCTTCAAATCATTATTTCTAGAACGCTGTGTTATCTGTTAAAAATTTCTACTTAGGTATCTTATTCATTTTTTAATTTCTAGCACTTAGTACATAAAAATTTGTGAAATAAAATTATAAATATTACACTATTAAAAGATAAATGTTGAATAAATAGATAATAGAAGCAATCCTTTTCCTAAACAGAACTAATTCCAACTTCTCTCATTTTACAATTTACACAAACAGCCAAAATCAAACATTAAGCTTATAATGTTACTTTATAGTCGAATATCTTAACTTGCATTTATATTCATATCTTCCAGTTACCAATGTTTATATATCATTTATTATATTATATATAATTTATGTATATAATATATAATTTTGATTGCTAGACTAGTTTGTAGCCCTTCATTATTTTCAACATTAATTGTATCATGGATATCTTTATTTACCTTTGTGATTCCAGATTCCTTTCCATTTAACCTATTTTTTATATTTATGTCAGATAAATCTTCACCAGGTATTAAAATGCCAAACACCTACTCAAATTGTTTAAATAATTCTTATTCCTTTCTGAGTTAGGCCAAGAAAAGAGCTGGCAAGTCATTTGTAGTAAAAACAGTTTTCATATTTTAATTCAATAATTAATTGCAGTCTTAGAGAGGTTTACATTTAATATTTGATTGAATATGATACTATTCTTAACTTCTCTGTCTTGAGAATTCCCAACTAATGATATTTGCAAACATTTTTATTAATTTTAACTGCATCGGCTGTTAAAAAGAACTTTGTCTTTAAAGGTAATTAAGTACATGCTATTGTATATCAAAGTCAGCATTTTAAAAATGAACAATCTAGGTAGAAACTATGCTAGTTTCATCATTATTGGTGTGAATGCTGTATTTGTTTAACTATGGAAGTTAAATTTAATAATTTATTAATTTACCAGGTAACTCTTACACTGTTTATTTCACTTACAAAAAATATGTTTGACATGAAAAGATACAGATTAAAATAGTTGCTACTATTTTAATTTACCAATGAAATTAATAAAGGAGAGAAGGAAGGAAGAAAATTGACTATAATGCATAATAAGGCTTTAACATTTTGTTAAACAAATATGATAATATTTTTAACTTTTAGAATATGGGGGATATAAAAACTCTTTAAAATAGTTCATTTTAACCAAAGTAACTTATGTGTTGACTTATAATTTCCATTAATATTGGGCACATGGTATTTGTCTTCTCAAAAGAGAGAGATGAAATTTTACAAAACAGGGTGATACTGTTTATGGAGGCTTTTTGTAGGCCTATGATACACAAAAGAACTAGTCTCATACTTATAAATGTGTTAAATTATAAAAGTTTGTGTGCTTGTTCTTGGAACTAGTCATGCTTTGCATGAAGAAAAGCTATTATATTTCCCCAACTGTATTACAGAAACCAGAGATTTATAATCATCTACAATCAAAGTCCCAACAGTGGCCTGGGCAAATGGGAGGGAAATGGCAAATCTAGTCCAGGAAATGGGATTGGCAAGAACTATCTCATGAAAATAATCTAATTCCCAGGTTCACTCACTGGATTTAGAGTAGCAGGTTTTTTTTTTTTACAACATTTGCTTAGTTTTCCCCTAGAAGAATTTTCAAAAACAATGTACCTCCCCATACGTTTTAATATAGACACATAAAAAATTCAATTAAGATTTTAGCACTGTACTCTCAGTGCTCTGGATAGCACAGGCAAAAATACTGAATGGAAAAGCACCAATTCAAAAGTTATGAACTGAAATTTGACTCAGAAGAGGTGGATTGTAAATGTGAAGATGATTTAGGAATTCTGTAACCAATTGTTTTTGCACATATTTTTCTACACAAGAGTGCAGCATGATAAAAATATATGTATAAATAAGTTTAAAATATCACAGTAGGTATAAACGTCTTGCTGATTAGAATATATTGTATTGTTATTTAATTGGCAGCACGTTTTTCACTTTCTTGGTTCTTCATAATAACATTGTGGTTTACAGTCTGTGGAATTTTACATGTTATTAAATAGGCAGTCCCTCTAGTAGCTGAGCAAGGGATGGATTTGAGGGGATTTGACTGAAACTGAAAACAAATAAACAAAAAGCAGATAAGGAACTCTCAGTGAGAGATGATGGTGAGCCTAAATGAAGGACAATGGGGAGTGGGATGAACAGGACAAGGTCCATCTGAGAGAGCTATGTAGGAAGTAAAATAGAAAAAAATTAGTGATAGATTCATGTGTCATGGGTAAGAGACAAGAAAGATTTAAAGATAAGTGCCTGGACTGCTAGTAACTATTAGTATATTTTAGGGATAATATAATTATTTAAAAATGTTAAATATCTATAAGGGCATAGTACAAGAAGATGTATGTAATTGGAAAATAAACAAAATAGAATACAAAGTAGTATGTGATACTGATTATAGTAATGCTTGTACAAGGGTAAGCATAGGAGGGGTCATAAAGATTAATAAATCAATGTGTTTTGACTAAGGAGTTCTTTGCATTTTTGTTAATCTTTTACTTTGAAGGCAGTTAATTATGTACAAACAAAGCATGTTCACCAAGGGCAATATGGGAATGTCTCTGGGATATGTCAACAAATTATCTAAAAATTAATCTAACTTTATTCATCTGTAGAGTATTACTCTAGTCTCTTTTATTTACAAATAAATAATGAATACTTTTCCAGTCTCCTGTTACATGTTTGAAATAATTTCACAATACCCTACCTGTTTATAAATATGCAAAATGTTGAAATAAGTATCCATTAACAGAAATGTTACAGTCTCTAATCACTTTCTTATAGCCTTGATTTTCTATTTCATATTTTTAATTTTAAATTACTTTAGAATAAAAATGTTTGCTAAATCTTAGTTTAATGCTTAGAGCCTTGTTTTATTGATTGGAGATCTATGCCTCTAGCTAAAAAGGACGTGCATGGTTTGTTTTATTTGAAAGATGCTTTATTCACACATTGTAGTAAGTCATATTGTTCAACTGGCTACTCTTCTAGCTGGGGCATTGACCATTGTTTCCTAATGAGCAGTATAAACTGCCAAGCATCTATTCATTGCTAAGGATTTCCCGGTCCTTTGATGAAAATATAATATGATTTATTCACTGTGCACATCTGGCAAAGAGGTTTGCAGATTTCTTTGGGGCTCAAACTCACTCATCACTGCTTTGTTGGTTTGTGTAATAACAAGAAATTATTTATCTCATAGAGTGTTCTACATTGTAAAGTAGTATACATTGTCCAAATACATTAAGCTTTAAAGGATAAATAATGGATATTAATTTGTGAATTAAGTACAGTTAATTTTCCTAAGAGAGAACGTATCCAAAGTAATAGAAAATAGGGACTCAGGTTAGGTACATATTTGTTTCCAATATGTATAAAAACAAGAGAAAGATCTGAATGACCATGAGAATCAAACCATATAACTCTGATGAACTGTTCATTGGTGGTTTCAGTTCAACACTTTACTATCAAATATTTTCTCTGCTCTTGGACCAATCTTTCATATTATTAATACTTTTCAGTGTTCACCTTCCACTTTAACTTTTTCTCTTGGGGAAAACAAAGGAATCTTGTTACTACAAGATTGAGTTTCTGGGATCCTGGGGGAAGATGGTGGAAGAGTAAGACGCGGAGATCACCTTCCTCCCCAGAGATATATCAGAAATTCATCTACACGTGGAACAACTCCTATAGAACACCTACTGAACGCTGACAGAAGACCTCAGACACCGCAAAAGGCAAGAAACTCCCCAAATACCTGGGTAGGGCAAAAGAAAAAAGAATAAACAGAGACAAAAGGATAGGGACGGGACCTGCACCAGTGGGAGGGAGCCGTGAAGGAGGAAAGGTTTCCACACACTACAAGCCCCTTCGCGGGCGGAGACTGCAGGTGGCAGAGGGGGAAAGCTTCAGAGTAGTGGAGGAGAGCACAGCAACAGGGGTGTGGAGGGCAAAGCGGAGAGATTCCCGCACAGAGGATCGGTGCCCTCAGGCACTCACAGCCCGAGAGGATTGTCTGCTCGGCCGCCGGGGCGGGCGGGGCTGGGAGCTGAGGCTCGGGTATCGGGTTTCAGTTGGAGAGCAGGGAGAGGACTGGGGCTGGCGGAGAGAAGAGAGCCTGAAGGGGTTAGTGCACCACGGCTAGCACGGAGGGAGTCCAGGAAAAAGTCTGGAGCTGCCAAAGAGGCAAGAGGCTTTTTCTTCCCAATTTGTTTCCTGGTGCGCAAGGAGACAGGATTAAGAGCACTGCTTAAAGGAGCTCCAGAGACGGGCGCGAAATGCAGCTAAAGGTGCGGACCCCAGAGACGGGTGTGGGACGCTGGGGCTGCTGCTGCCGCCACCAACATGCCTGTGTGCGAGCGAAGGTCACTGTCCACGCCCCCTTTCCGGGGAGGCTGTGCAGCCCGCCACTGCCGGAGTCCCGGGATCCAGGGACAGCTTCCCCGGGAAAGCGCACGGAGCACCTCAGCCTGCTGCAATGTCACGCCAGCCTCTGCTGCCGCAGGCTCGCCCCGCACTCTGTGCCCCTCCCTCCCCTCGGCCTGAGTGAGCCAGAGCCCCCGAATCAGCGGCTCCTTTAAACCCGTCCTGTCTGAGCAAAGAACAGACGCCCTCCAGCGACCTACACGGAAAGGCGGGGCCAAATCCAAAGCTGAGACCCGGGAGCTGTGAGAACAAAGAAGAGAAAGGGAAATCTCTCTGTGCAGCCTCAGAAGCAGTGGATTAAAGCTCCACAATCAACCTGATGTACCCTGCATCTGTGGAATACATGAAGAGACAACGAATCATCCCAAATTGAGGAGGAGGACTTTGAGAGCAAGATTTAAGACTTTTCCCCTTTTCCTCTTTTAACAACGAATTATCCCAAATTGAAGAGGTGGACGTTGAGCAAGATTTACTATTTTTCCCCCTTGTTCTCTTTTTGTGAATGTGTATGTGTATGCTTTTGTGTGAGATTTTCTCTGTATAACTTTGCTTCCACCAGTTGCCCCAGGGTTCTATCTGTCCGTTTTATTATTTTTTTTAATTTTTTTAAATAATTATTTTTTCATTTTAATAATGCTATTATATTTTATCATACTTTATTCTATTTTACTTTATCTTCTTTCTCTTTTTCCTACCTTCCCTTCCTCCCTCCCTCCCCCTCCTTTCTTTCTTTCTTTCCTTCCTCCGTCCCTACCCCAATCCTTTATTTCTTTCATCCCTTCCTCCTTCCCTCCCTCCCTCCTTCCTGTCTTTCTTTGTTTGTTTCTTTCTTACTTTATTTCTTTCCTTCCTTCCTCCCTCCCTCCCTTCTTTCTTCCTTTATCTCCTTCTTTCTTTCTTTCCTTCCTCCCTCCCTCCCTCCTTTCTTTCTTTCTTTACTTCCTCCCTCCCTCCCTTCTTCCTTTCTTTCCTTCTTTCTGTCTTTCTCTCTTTCTTTTTACTACCAATTCTTTCTTACTACTTTTTCTCCCTTTTATTCTGAGCCGGGTAGATGAAAGGCACTTGGTGCTGCAGCCAGGAGTCAGTGCTGTGCCTCTGAAGTGGGAGAGCCAACTTCAGGACACGGGTCCACAAGAGACCTCCCAACTCCACATAATATCAAGTGGCGAAAATCTCCCAGAGATCTCCATCTCAACACCAGCACCCAGCTTCAGTCAACGACCAGCAAGCTACAGTGCTGGTCACCCTATGCCAAGCAACTAGCAAGACAGGAACACAACCCCACCCATTAGCAGAGGGGCTGCTTAAAAACATAAAAAGGCCACAGGCACCACAAAACACACCACAAGACGTGGAACTGTCCACCAGAAAGATAAAATTGAGACTCATCCACCAGAACACAGGCACTAGTCCCCTCACCAGGAAGCCTACACAACCCACTGAAACAACCTTAGCCACTGGGGACAGACACCAAAAACAACGGGAACTACGAATCTGCAGCCTGCAAAAAGGAGATCCCAAACACAGAAAGATAAGCAAAATGAGAAGACAGAAAAACACACAGCAGGTGAAGGAGCAAGATAAAAACCTACCAGACCTAACAAATGAAGAGGTAATAGGCAGTCTACATGAAAAAGAGTTCAGAATAATGATAGTAAAGATGATGCAAAGTCTTGGAAATAGAATAGACAAAATGAAAGAAACAGTTAACAAGGACGTAGAAGAACTAAAGATGAATCAAGCATCAATTAAAAACACAATAAATGAAATGAAAAATACTCTAGATGGGATCAATAGCAGAATAATTGAGGCAGAAGATCGGATAAGTGAGGTGGAAGATAAAATAGTGGAAATAACTGCTGCAGAGCAAAATAAAGAAAAAAGAATGAAAAGAACAGAGGACAGTCTCAGAGACCTCTGGGACAACATTAAACGCACCAACATTCGAATTATAGGGATTCCAGAAGAAGCAGAGAAAAAGAAAGGGACTGAGAAAATATTTGAAGAGATTATAGTTGAAAACTTCCCTAATATGGGAAAGGAAATAATTAATCAAGTCCAGGAGGCACAGAGAGTCCCATACAGAATAAATCCAAGGAGAAATACACCCAGGCACATATTAATCAAACTGTCAAAAATTAAACACAAAGAATTCATATTAAAAGCAGCAAGGGAAAAACAACAAATAACAACACAAGGGAATCCCCATCAGGATAACAGCTGATCTCTCAGCAGAAACTCTACAAGCCAGAAGGCTGTGGCAGGACATATTTAAAGTGATGAAGGAGAAAAACCTGCAACCAAGACTACTCTAACCAGCAAGGATCTCATTAAGATTTGATGGAGAAATTAAAACGTTTACAGATAAGCAAAAGCTGAGAGAGTCCAGCACCACCAAACCACCTTTCAACAAATGCTAAAGGAACTTCTCTAGGCAAGAAACACAACAGAAGGAAAATACCTACAATAACGAACCCAAAGCAATTAAGGAAATGGGAATAGGAACATACATATCGATAATTACCTTAAATGTAAATGGACTAAATGCTCCCACCAAAAGACACAGATTGGCTGAATGGATACAAAAACATGACCCATATATATGCTGTCTACAAGAGACCCACTTGAGACCTAGAGACACATACAGATTGAAGGTAAGGGGATGGAAAAAGATATTCCATGCAAATGGAAATCAAAAGAAAGCTGGAGTAACAATTCTTATATCAGACAAAATAGACTTTAAAATAAAGACTATTAGAAGAGACAAAGAAGGACACTACATAATGATCAAGGGATCGATCCAAGATGAAGAAATAACAACTAAATATTTATGCACCCAACATAGGAGCACTTCAATACATAAGGCAAATACTAACCGCCATAAAAGGGGAAATTGACAGTAACACATTCATAGTAGGGGACTTTAACACCCCACTTTCACCAATGGACAGATCATCCAAAATGAAAATAAATAAGGAAACACAAGCTTTAAATGATACATTAAACAAGATGGACTTAATTGATATTTATAGGACATTCCATCCAAAAACAACAGAATACACATTTTTCTCAAGTGCTCATGGAACATTCTCCAGGATAGATCATATCTTGGGTCACAAATCAAGCCTTGGTAAATTTAAGAAAATTGAAATTGTATCAAGTATCTTTTCCGACCACAATGCTATGAGACTAGACATCAATTACAGGAAAAGATCTGTAAAAAATACAAACACATGAAGGCTAAACAATACACTACTTAATAAAGAAGTGACCACTCAAGAAATCAAACAGGAAATTAAAAAATACCTAGAAACAAATGACAATGGAGACACGACGACCCAAAACCTATGGGATGCAGCAAAAACAGTTCTAAGGGGGAAGTTTATAGCAATACAATCCTACCTTAAGAAACAGGAAACATCTCGAATAAACAACCTAACTTTGCACCTAAAGCAATTAGAGAAAGAAGAACAAAAAACCCTCAAAGTGAGCAGAAGGAAAGAAATCATAAAGATCAGATCAGAAATAAATAAAAAAAAATGAAGGAAACAATAGCAAAGATCAATAAAACTAAAAGCTGGTTCTTTGAGAAGATAAACAAAATTGATAAACCATTAGCCATACTCATCAAGAAAAAAAGGGAGAAGACTCAAATCAATAGAATTAGAAATGAAAAAGGAGAAGTAACAACTGACACTGCAGAAATACAAAAGGTCATGAGAAATTACTGCAAGCAACTCTATGCCAATAAAATGGACAACCTGGAAGAAATGGACAAATTCTTAGAAATGCACAACCTGCCAAGACTGACTCAGGAAGAAATAGAAAATATGAATAGACCAATCACAAGCACTGAAATTGAAACTGTGATTAAAAATCTTCCAACAAACAAAAGCCCAGGACCAGATGGCTTCACAGGCAAATTCTATCACACATTTAGAGAAGAGCTAACACCTATCCTTCTCAAACTCTTCCAAAATATAGCACAGGGAGGAACACTCTCAAACTTATTCTATGAAGCCACCATCACCTTCATACCCAAACCAGGAAAGGATGTCACAAAGAAAGAAAACTACAGGCTAATATCACTGATGAACATAGATGCAAAAATCCTCAACAAAATACTAGCAAACATAACCCAACAGCACATTAAAAGGATCATACACCATGATCAAGTGGGGTTTATTCCAGGAATGCAAGGATTCTTCAATATATGCAAATCAATCAATGTGATACACCATTTTACCAAATTGAAGGAGAAAAACTATATGATCATCTCAATAGATTCAGAGAAAGCTTTCAACAAAATTCAGCACTGATTTATGATAAAGACCCTGCAGAAAGTAGGCATAGAGGGAAATTTCCTCAACATAATAAAGGCCATATATGACAAACCCACAGCCAACATCGTCCTCAATGGTGAAAAACTGAAACCATTTCCACTAAGATCAGGAACAAGACAAGGCTGCCCACTCTCACCATTCTTATTCAAATTAATTTTGGAAGTTTTAGCCATAGCAATCAGAGAAGGAAAGGAAATCAAAGGAATCCAAATTGGAAAAGAAGAAGTAAATCTGTCACTCTTTGCAGATGACACGATACTATACATAGAGAATCCTAAAGATGCTACCAGAAAACTACTAGAGCTAATCAATGAATTTGGTAAAGTAGCAGGATACAAAATTAATGCACAGAAATCTCTGGCATTCCTGTACACTAATGATGAAAAATCTGAAAGTGAAATCAAGAGAACACTCCCATTTACCATTGCAACAAAAATAATAAAATATCTAGGAGTACACCTACCTAAGGAGACAAAAGACCTGTATGCAGAAAATTATAAGACACTGATGAAAGAAATTAAAGATGATACAAATAGATGGAGAGATATACCATGCTCCTGGATTGGATGAATCAATATTGTGAAAATGACTCTACTACCCAAAGCAATCTACAGATTCAAAGCAATCCCTATGAAACTACCACTGGTATTTTTCACAGAACTAGAATCAAAAATTTCAAAATTTGTTTGGAAAAACAAAAGACCCTGAATAGCCAAAGCAATCTTGAGAATGAAAAATGGAGCTGGAGGAATCAGGCTCCCTGACTTCAGACTATACTACAAAGCTACAGCAATCAAGACAGTGTGGTACTGGCACAAAAACAGAAAGATAGATCAATGGAACAGGATAGAAAGCCCAGAGATAAACCCACACACATATGGTCAACTTTTCTTTGATAAAGGAGACAGGAATGTACAGTGGAGAAAGGACAGTCTCTTCAATAAGTGGTGCTGGGAAAACTGGACAGGGACACGTAAAAGTATGAGATTAGATCACTCCCTAACACCATACACAAAAATAAGCTCAAAATGGATTAAAGACTTAAATGTAAGGCCAGAAACTATCAAACTCTTAGAGGAAAACATAGACAGAACACTCTATGACATAAATCACAGCAAGATCCTTTTGGACCCACCTCCTAGAGAAATGGAAATAAAAACAAAGATAAACAAATGGGACCTAATGAAACTTCAAAGCTTTTGCACAGCAAAGGAAACCATAAGCAAGACGAAAAGACAACCCTCAGAATGGCAGAAAATATTTTCAAATGAAGCAACTGACAAAGGATTAATCTCCAAAATTTATAAGCAGCTCATGCAGCTCAATAGCAAAAGAACAAACAACCCAATCCAAAAATGGGCAGAAGTCTTAAATAGGCATTTCTCCAAAGAAGATATACAGACTGCCAATAAACACATGAAAGAATGCTCAACATCATTAATCATTAGAGAAATGTAAATCAAAACTACAATGAGATATCATCTCACACCAATCAGAATGGCCATCATCAAAAAATCTAGAAACAATAAATGCTGGAGAGGGTGTGGAGAAAAGGGAACACTCTTGCACTGCTGGTGGGAATGTGAATTGGTACAACCACTATGGAGAACAGTATGGAGGTTCCTTAAAAAACTACAAATAGAACTACCATATGACCCAGCAATCCCACTACTAGGCATATACCCTGAGATAACCATAATTCAAAAAGAGACATGTACCAAAATGTTTATTGCAGCTCTATTTACAATAGCCCAGAAATGGAAACAACCTAAGTGTCCATCATCGGATGAATGGATAAATAAGATGTGGCACATATACACAATGGAATATTACTCAGCCGTAAAAAGAAACGAAGCTGAGCTAGTTGTAATGAGGTGGATGGACCTAGAGTCTGTCATACAGAGTGAAGTAAGTCAGAAAGAGAAAGACAAATACCGTATGCTAACACATATATATGGAATTTAAGAAAAAAATATGTCATGAAAAACCTAGGGTAAAACAGTAATAAAGACACAGACCTACTAGAGAATGGGCTTGAGGATATGGGGAGGGGGAGAGGTAAGCTGTGACAAAGCGAGAGAGAGGCATGGACATATATACACTACCAAACGTAAGGTAGATAGATAGTGGGAAGCAGCCGCATAGCACAGGGAGATCAGCTCTGTGCTTTGTGACCGCCTGGAGGGGTGGTATAGGGAGGGTGGGAGGGAGGGAGATGCAAGAGGGAAGGGATGTGGGAACAGATGTATATGTATGACTGAATCACTTTTTTATTAAACAGAAACTAATAAAAAAAAAGTTTGAGTTTCTGTAGTGCTTGATTTACAGCAAATTTAAGATAAATTTCCACCTTCACTTTCAAAGCAGATTGATAATTCTTAATCTCCAGCGTGTTTACACTTTCACAAACAGTAAAGTTCTTTCTATAAAGGTGCCATTTAGATAGACTTATTGATAAAAAGCACAACAGGGAAGGACAAAAATTATAATTTTGTTTTGCTTTGTTTTCCTTTTACATACAACATTGATTTCTAAAAACTCCTACTGCTTTCATAAAAGCTGTTAATCATAACAATTTTCTCTAAGCAAGGACCCTAATTTGGATTGGAAAACATTGAGAATTTTGGACATACTACAAGAACGAACTACTTTTATGTAAAATAAAATAAAAATCTAAGAATTAGTGTTTACAAATGGTCATTAGCGATTGCTACGTGAAAGAGGGAATGAAGATGAGGTAAGCCAAATTTGGATGACTATCACACCTCAGTTTCTTTGAGAGCACATTGCCAAGTGTGTAGGAATGTCCACAATACAGTGCAGTAAAAATTGCAAAATTGATTTTCTGTAAGCACACAAACAAGAGAGTCTTTGATCATGATGTAATATTTCCATATTTTGAAATATTCTGTAATATTGACTATGATTGATCCATTATTTAGCTATCTTTGAGAATTGTATGTCAAATGTGTTGATACCAAAATTTGAAAGGGTACCAAAATATTTTCCAAAGTGTAAAGGAAATTAGTTTCATTCAATTGTGTTGAAAGTTTAGGAGTGTCTCTAACTGCCAGTCTATATGAATATAACTAATGGGCTTTGACTTCATCAAATCTGTTCACTTCATTGCAATTTGTAATCAAATTGACATGATACAATTATCTTTACAAAGTGTTGCTCTTTTGTTTCCATATTGACCTTTTTGATAAGAAATTTGTTTAGAACATTTTAAGGAAGTGTAATATTTCCGTTATTATATATGATATTGTGAGTGTTCATGGTTGTGGGTATAGAACTAGTGTTGGGCAAGCCTAGATGAGGATGAGTATAATAAATCCATTGATGACACAATGTATAGGAAAATATGACTCAATAAATACAAATGAGAAAGAAAAATAATATATCAAAGAATTTGACAAAAATAAAGAAGTTGAGCTATTGAATAGTGTTGTGAAAATATAATAATTTTCATTTTATACCTGATGAATTAGAGACAGGGATAGCCTATTCAAATGGAAGCATTCTACTCAATCAAAAACACCCATTGGGGCTTCCCTGGTGGTGTAGTTGTTGAGAGTCCGCCTGCCAATGCAGGGGACACGGGTTCGTGCCCCAGTCCAGGAAGATCCCACATGCCACGGAGCAGCTGGGCCCGTGAGCCATGGCTGCTGAGCCTGTGCATCCAGAGCCTGTGCTCTGCAACAGGAGAGGCCACAACAGTGAGAAGCCCGCATACAGCAAAAAAACCACAAAAAACAAAAATACACCCATTGAAGGGACATTTAGATTAATGCTTGAAGTGAAATTGAAGAATTAGAGAATCATAAAAAAAAAGACATTCATATAAAAAAGAGTAGAAATGGATACTTAAGGAATGTGAATCATTGGATTGTCTCAGAAAGAAAATGTAAGTACAAATAAAACACCCACCAGTATTAAAAATTAAGTTTTGAAAAAAACTACACAGTTTATTAGAGAAGAAATACAGAAACAGTGATAAGTCATTGGAAAGACAGAAAAATAACCCAAATAATGTATTGTTAGAAGTAAAAGAGAACTTAAAGATAACTTATGTATTTTTTTACTATTGTCTTTCATTCTAATTTTTTAAAAGTTTAATTTTTTAATTAGCCTATGAATAAATGAGTAGAGAATTTAGTCTTTAATTCTGTTTCTTCGTTTATGTCTCTCTGTCTCTCTCTCAATATTTTTTTCTTTCTTTCTTTTTGGTAGGATGAGGGCTCTCCTTCCCATTTGTGTCACATTTCTCACAATATCCTAGTACAAGCCTGTAACTGCTTAACTGCTTGCAAACTTGGCCAATCTCCTCACAGCACTTCTGAATCTCTGATTTTGGCCAGGTCTTTTCTTTCTATTCATCCAAATATTTTAACTAATCAATGGCCATCTACCCCATATATCTACTATTCCTAATAACTCCAGACCTAGTGATCTTTTCATTCTTCAACCTCTCATAATAATGGATTTATTTCTAAATTTAGGAATTAAATAGAAACTTACTTGTATGTTATCTAGTCACTTATAGTTTAAAATCAGTTTTGTGTCCATATTTTTTGAGGAACAGTCTAGATAATATCTTTTACCATCCTTCATACAGTATGTAGCAGGATATTGAATACAGAGTTGGTCCCTAGTACATATATATGAAGTTATTTCAGAGTGGCCTTTCCATATTTACCAAATGATATGACTTAAATCAATGGAATGATATTATTTGTGCTTGTACAAATTTACTCCATTAAAATACACAAGACTTAATTTTTCTTTTAAAATCTTATCTCCATTGTCTCTTTTAATTCACTGGGTAAAAATGCATTGGTTGGCATTCAGAACTTTCCCTTCAATTTAGGTGCTTGGATACACCTGAAAGGATAGAGACTGAGACAAATTAAAGCAGAATTAGTGTTCTGATAAGGCTTTTCTATTTTATATGATATTTTGATGCACTTCAAAAGGGAGTGAATCTCAAACTTTCTCTAATGTGGTTAATTTTAAAGATGGATATCTAAAACCAGCTCTGAAATAGAATTATGGCAATGAAATAATAAGGCAATTATATATTGCCTACATGCATATGTCTGCATGTTCTTCACAAAAGTGTTCCTTCTAAAAAACAAGCACTTAATGAAATTCTTAGCTCAGTCCACAATAACTTTATTGACAGAGTGAAGCTGTTAGGAAGACATAAGCAGAGCCATTGTAAGAAGCAGATGATTAATAATAACTTCTTATGAATACATAGTAGCTATTTATTGTGGAGCTAGAAGTTGATTATATACTAAGTCCATTGTACAATGCTTCAGTATAAATAAGGCGAATGGTTTTCTTGTTAAGAATTTTTAAAGGGCAGATAACATTGACTATATTTATATAGCTAGAGGCCAATAAAACAAACATTTATTATTATTCAAGCCAAGAGCTAAAGGGATATTTTAAATACACTGCATTTTTAGATGGGCATATGAATTTTGGGTCAAATCTCTTCATTAAGGTACCAGTCAGGCTTAACTTTTATGACAGACATGTCATAAGCAACATAACCCACAAAATCTCTGGATACATATTTAAAAGGTCAGGGATATGCCATACAAATCTACAAAATGCCTTTCATTTTTTTAAAGCTATAGTCAATCCTCATCCTCCAAGGAAAATTCCCTTAATGTAAAGTTATAATACAAATAGAGAGATGTATGTAGCCACAAGCATTGATGTTTCCGTATAAGTATAATAGATGTTTTGCATTTGTTTTGGCAAGCTAAGTGCAGATGCTTCAAAGATACTTTCATAAAGAGAAAAATGAAAAGTTTGGTTTGATTAAAATGTATTTACTCAAGCTAATAACAAGCTATTGTTAGTATTTATATGCTCTGCATCCTCTGCATACTATCATTTTGAAGGAGCCAGTGTGCTTTAAAGCTCTCCTAAATAAATCTCCCTAGTGAAAGCTCCACAGGGAGGGAACACACATCCATAGGGTGAGCCCAGGGCAAAATTGTGACATAGACTCAAACAAAAAAGCAAAGAAATAAAATCAACCTTTGATAGCTTCTTATTTACCAAATTAGTTCTCTCATTTATCCTTACACCTTTTACTGAGGAAGATAATTTTTTTTTTCGGTATGTGGGCCTCACTGTTGTGGCCTCTCCCGTTGCAGAGCACAGGCTCCGGACACGCAGGCTCAGTGGCCATGGCTCACGGACCCAGCCGCTCTGCGGCATGTGGGATCTTCCCATACCAGGGCACGAACCCGTGTCCCCTGTATCGGCAGGCGGACTCCCAATGACTGCACCACCAGGGAAGCCCAAGATAATTTTTAATATCAATTTCCTGTCGTCGGTAAGGCCTGACAACCTCATGGCTCCATTTGCAGCACTTCTACTCAGGTTTCACCTATTTTGAAGCTCTTCAGGCTCTAAACTAATCCCTTCACGTGGGGTCACCCCTCAGGTTCTAGCTTGTGTAGATTGTTCCCTGTATCATGATACCCAGCTAAGGGGTCAGTTATGAGCAGAAGTCCATTCAGCTTCCAGTTGGCATGTCAATGTTGGCCCTGCTGTCATCTTCCCTCTATAGCCTACCTCTGTTTTCTACATAAGATCTACCATAATTTTCTGAAATCTATTTCTACAAAATACCCTTATGTGGTACAGATGAACCTATTCGGAGGGCAGGAATAGAGACACAGATGTAGAGAATGGACATGTGGACACGGGGGTGGGGGGAAGGGGGTTGGGATGAATTGGGAGATTGAGATTGACATATATACACTACCATGTGTAAAACAGATAGCTAGTAGGAACCTGTTGTATAGCACAGGGAGCTCAGCTTGATGC
The DNA here is from genome assembly GCF_964341445.2 of Mesoplodon mirus. Classification (NCBI taxonomy): domain Eukaryota; kingdom Metazoa; phylum Chordata; class Mammalia; order Artiodactyla; family Ziphiidae; genus Mesoplodon; species Mesoplodon mirus. The sequence continues at coordinate 66,241,025 of NC_138978.1, forward strand.
TCTGTGATTACCTCGATGGGTGGGATGGGGGATGTGTGAGAGGGAGATCCAAGAGGAAGTGGATATATGTATACATATAGCTGATTCACTTCGTTGTACAGCAGAAACTAACACAACATTGTAAAGCAACTCTACACCAATTTATAAAAGACATAGCTTCAATCTAATGAGTTTTATCTCCTGAAAGTAGCAACATCTTAACAGATGTTCAGAAACTTACTTTCATAATCCCAAGAATCAAACCTGTAAGTAGTGAAATTTATGTACTGAAGTAGGCCAATGTGGCAATGTTTTTTAGGTCTGTGTATACCATAGGGTTACTGGTTATCATTTACTGGTTTATCTATTAAAACATATAAACTGAATTATATTAATTCTTTCATATTTTTGTGTAAGAAAATCAATGAACTCCTTACTTTAGCTTTAAGGTGAACTGGACAAAACCATAAAATCTGAAGTGAATCTGAGTTGTTAAAAGTCTTTCTGGGAAAATGAGTATATCTGTGTTTATAAAGCCTAACCATCCTAAACACTTTCTTACCTAAGGTCTTTTCTTTCCTTTAAACTGATAGGCATTATGTCCAAACACAGGGAGGAGAATATAATTCTTGGGAGAGAGGTCAAACTCCAATATTATGTAGAAATGATACAGGAATTTTATTGTGTATACAAAACAAACAGAAGATTCATCTACTGCTTAATATTATTCTTGCCAAATTGCGTGGAACCTAATTGCTGTAACAGTAGGTAAGCTGTGTACTTCTTTTCATTCTCACTAATGAACAATATTTAAATTGCTGAAATACTTCCTTTAATTTTCTTATTTCTTTCTAACCTACCTACCTCAGAGCAGGTTTTATTTAATTGAGTCTTTATTTCACTACTTGGCTCACCCCTGTCTTGTGAGTTCCTCAGAAGGAGAGATCACTCTATATTTTTTGAACAGGTGCTTCATTATGGGAGGTGAGTAGCTCAGTTACATAGCCATTTCACCTTTTCCCCCTTGTCTGGCAGTCTCTGTGGGCTGTTAGACAGCCTTAACAGAAGATGAGACCAGTCTCTAGCTCTAAGGGCATGAAAACTTTTTTTTTAAATTGGTCTTAGTATCTTCATGGTTCATTAAATACAATGTAGAGTCATTTTATTGCAGCTAGTGGACCCCAGAAGGACCTGACAGTTAAATGAAAGTTGTCAGTCTTCTTTCTGCTGTAGCTAAATTGGGTATTAAAAGGCCAGAACCTGGAAATGAGGACCAGAGCTGAGATCAATGTGCCAAACAAATAAAAGAAATGTAATGAGTTCTTGAGAAATGCAGCATAAGAAGGCATAGGTATTTAAGTGTCTAGACAAATAGAGGCCAGTGGTAATAAATCTATAATGAATGGCTCTAAGAATTACAACTGTGCTTTGCATAATAGATAAGTGGAAAGCTTGTGGTCTAAAATTTACAAAGAGGATTCTGATAAACTGCAATGGAAAAAGAGCCTTTGAGTATAGAATCTACTAAGAAATTATTAACAATTATAGTTCTTTCTTCATCAGAAATATAAAGAATTTGAGATTGTTGATATCTGTCCTTACTCAAAGCAACAGAAGAAATAACGTTCCATTGAATTGACTTTCATTTAAAAAAAAATAAAGTTCCAATGACTGATCATGATTATATACATAAAGAAAGAAATGATTCTTCAGTTAGAAAACATTTCCCTGCTTAGCATCATGCAGTATTTCTAAATAAAACATCAGAATTTGTTGAAAATATGACTGCAGAAAAAAATTATAAAGAGTTTAAAGAGTCCACATAGGATTTTCTTTCATGTCTTCCAAAATTTAGGGCAGAATATATGCTATAGTTAAGAAAGAATTCTTAAACTTCCCTCCCCAAATTATAATTAATTAACACAACTTGACCTTTATATTCCTTGTGTCCAAATTTATAATTTACTTTATAAGCCTTGAAGCTCAAAGGTGATACTTTCTAATATTTGCATTAGCGGAGCAAGAAAAGAGGTGAAACAGACTGGCATTAAGTTTTCATTCATTAAAATATAAGAACTAGAATTATTAAAAAATGATTCATCCTATTTAAATAATTCTAGAAAAACTATCAATAATTATTGATAAACTTATGGCACATAAGTTTAAGTAATGTAAGTGAATATTATATTTGTAATTCTAATTTACTCCTCCCATCACCTTCGATAAAATTGTGAAAAAATTGGTGTCAATATGTGGGCAATTGGTAAGGAAAAACTGAGACACCAAAAAGCAGTTTAATTTAAATTACATGATTTGCTTTTATATGTTTACATTTGAAGCTAAAATCATTTGAAGATACTTTACTTTCTCTATATAGATACACCAAGATAAATTTGAGGAGACTTATTTTATCCTTAAGATTTGAAGCTAAACCATAATTTCAAAGAAAACTGTTGGTACTCATGGTCCCCTTGATGTTTTAGATCAATACTGTCAAACAGAATTTACCACAATGATGGAAATGTTCTATATCTCTACTGTTCAGTAGGATAGCTACTTGTCATATATGGCTATAGATAATTTGAAATGTGGTTAGTGTGACTGATAAATTGAATTTTTTATTTAGTAATTTTTATTAATTTAAATATTAATCTAAAATTAGTGGCTACAGTATTAGTGCAGATTTGAGCTGTCTGTACAAATGTCATCAACATTGTTGGTTGATTCTAAAGTCTTCTTTGTCCAGCTCATCATGAATTTCTCTATTATTGTGATGCATGACAAGTGAAATAACTCAAAAAAAGTGGTCCTCATATTTTAATTTCATTCAGATGGTTGTCAAATGATTTAACTTACAAATTTTGATTCTCCTACATCCAATATTCTCTGTGAAAACAACCCAACCATACTTATCTGGTATATTATCTGGGTTCTCAAAAAAAACAGAATCTATATTTCATATATGTAACCATATATTCCATATATATATAATTGGCTTGTGCAGTTCTTATGGAGGCTGAGAAGTTCTACTATCTGCACTTGGCAAGCTGGAGACCCAGGAGAGAACATCATATTACAGTGAGTCTTAATCTGAAGGCAGAAGATCAATGTCCTGGCTCAAACACACTTGGGCAGAGAATAAATTATCCCTTACCCATCCTTTTTTGTTCTATTCAGGCCACCAGTGGATTAGATACAACCCATCCACATAGGGAAGGACAACCTGTTTTACTCAGTTTACTGACAAAAATGTTAATCTTATCCAGAAACACCCTCACAGACATACTCGGAGTAATGTTTAACTGAATATTAAGGCATCTGTGGCCCAGTCAAGTTGATACATAAAATTAACTATCACAACCGGTATTATGAAGAAATGTCTTTTCTCTTCCTTCACCCCCCATCACCTTCAATAATTAATATTGAAATTAAAAGGGCTTCTTTATCCAGTTAATTTAACTATGACTTCTCTACAACAGTCCTAAACAGTTGAAGAGGTTTTCTAAAGAAAAGGAATAGCCTACTGTGTTGTGAGTTCCCAGACTTTGTCTTATTACATTCTCTGATTTTCAGTTCTTAACACAGTGCTATAAGTATTTCTAGCACATGGTTTGTTCTGGGAAATATTCGTTGACTAAATGAATTAATGACTAGTACCTAATATTGGAGAATAATATTTGCTGTTGTATAATGGTCTGTCAGCAAATGCTTTGGCTTTTCATTCAACTATCTCATAAGCTTCCTGTTTGACACGTATTCCCAAGTGACTTCGATTACTAAACATATTTTGGAGCAATGTTTTTTCAATATTTAATGTGTGTGTGAGTCACTTCTATTAAAATACAATTCAGTCAATAAGTATAGGGTGGAGACTGGAGTTCTGGAATTATAATAACCTCCAAGATAATGTCATTAAGGGTGTGAAGACCACATTTTAAGTAGAAAGGATTTTGAGAATACTCTGAAGGAAGAGAAGGAACAGAACATTATATATAAATAATAGTCATCAGAACATTTAGCTTGTCTAAGATATGGGAGAATCAAGAATCTTCACAAAGCAAAATTTATTTATTCATTCATTCATTCAATCAACAAATATTGCTTGAGTATCTAGTATATGGAAGATATCATGCTAAGCTCCAGAGAAAGAAAACTATAATTCCTGCCCTCAAGGTGGATGTAGACTAGTGAGGGATAGGGGATCAAAAGCAAATATATACATATGTACACACAATTAGCAAGTTCTTTGATAGGGTTACCCATCAGAACAGGATTTTATGGAAATTCAAAATTGGGACAATAATTTAAAAGTTAGTACACCCCCCAAGGAGATGGTACCTAACTAAATTTTGAAGGAAGACTTGCAGTGATGTAATGAGTACATTCTAGATAAAACTAGCCATAGAAAATACATGGAAGTGACACCAGGAAGCAATAGATAGGAAAATTCTATGGATTGAAGTTCTACCGTTTTCCTTCTCATGTCTACTATCTTTATTTGTTAAGTGAAAGATTTGATCAACTGTTACATGTAAGGCTGGTAGTGAAATGATGGCATAGGGATTTGAGAAGATATAGAAAGTATGAAATGTGAGGATTAATAAAGGAGACAGTTTACATCAAAGACCCAGTTGAAGTTTAAGCATAAAGTGTATTGGCACTAACATGTATGGTTGTGTGGTTTTTCCCTGAAGCCTGAGTTTTGGAGAAAAAAACATGGTCATTAAAGTTGATCTTAGCCTAACATTTGACCAGAAGTATGTAATGGAACAATAAAAAATCAAAAAGTATAAGAAGTTTCCTCTGTAATGGGAAAAAGATGGAAGAAGCCTAGTAAGTTGGATAACAATAAAGTAATCAATGAAGAGTATGGTAGAAGGCAGAAAAGTATGTATAGAATGACTGAATGAGATATCTGAATGATAGGAGATTATGGTGATAGAAAGAGAAGTTTGAAATTGAGATTTGAGAAGTTGGGAAACTTAATGCTGCTGAAAAGGATAATTCAACTGGAATTGGCTCCCACTATGTATTTGTGTTTAGTATCTGGACAGTGAACTAACACATTCTACTTTCTTACAAATACAGGTCTAATTGGTGGATATAGTGCAACAAAGGGGATTTCATTTTGAACATGGACATTTTTTATTAATTTTTTTCAGTGCTATTAATTATCCTCCCTTCATGCTTTTTTTGCCTGAAATAAATTATATCTACAAGTGAAAAAATGTTTAGTGATCTGCAACCTCACCATTACAAGAATCATTATAATATGCAGAGTTTCTGCAGTAAAGCTATTAATATCCACTGTTCAAGAATACATGATGTGATGAACACACACACACAAAAAAAACTGGGATAAAATGCCATTATTTACCTAGATTTTAAAAATACTCCATTATATATTCAGCTTGTACTGATTTTCTACAGAAAACAACATTAATCAAGTGCTTATTATCTCATTTAATCCTCTTTTCTTATTTAATCCATTTATTCTAGGATAAGTAGTACTATTTTCTTATTTTTTCTTGATGAGTAAACTGAGGCATAGAAAAATGCAAGGCCACAGAACTAGTAGAAACAGTATTTGAATGTAGGCAGAGGTTCTCCAGAACCTTAAAACTTAAATACTATCTAAAATGAACTTTGAATGTAAATGTTCATTCATCACTTCTTAAGCTTTCTTTTTAAATTTAATTTAATTTTTTAATTCTTTTTTTTAAACATCTTTATTGGAGTATAATTGCTTTACACTGGTGTGTTAGTTTCTGCTTTATAACAAAATGAATCAGTTATACATATACATATGTTCCCATATCTCTTCCCTCTTGCATCTCCCTCCCCCCCCATCCTCCCTATCCCAACCCCCTAGGTGGTCACAAACCATCTAACTGATCTCCCTGTGCTATGCAGCTCCTTCCCACTAGCAATCTATTTTATATTTGGTAGTGTATATATGTCCATGCCTCTCTCTCACTTTGTCACAGCTTACCCTTCCCCCTCTCCATATCCTCAAGTCCATGCTCTAGTAGGTCTGTGTCTTTATTCCTGTCTTACCCCTAGGTACTTCATGACCATTCTTTTTCTTAGATTCCATATATATGTGTTAGCATACGGTATTTGTTTTTCTCTTTCTGACTTACTTCACTGTGTATGACAGACTCTAGGTACATCCACCTCACTACAAATAACTCAATTTTATTTCCTTTTATGGCTGAGTAATATTCCATTGTATATATGTGCCACGTCTTCTTTATCCATTCATCTGTTGATGGACACTTAGGTTGCTTCCATGTCCTGGATATTGTAAATAGAGCTGCAATGAACATATTGGTACATGACTCTTTTTGAATTATGGTTTGTTCAGGGTATATGCCCAGTAGTGGGATTGGTGGATTATATGGTAGTTCTATTTTTAGTTTTTTAAGGAACGTCCATACTGTTCTCCATAGTGGCTGTATCAATTTACATTCCCACCAACAGTGCAAGAGTGTTACCTTTTCTCGACACCCTCTCCAGCATTTATTGTTTCTACATTTTTTATTGATGGCCATTCTGACCAGTGTGAGATGATATCTTATTGTAGTTTTGATTTGCATTTCTCTAATGATTAACGATGTTGAGCATTCTTTCATGTGTTTGTTGTCAATCTGTATATTTTCCTTGGAGAAATGTCTGTTTAGGTCTATTGCCCATATTTGGATTGGGTTGTTTCTTTTTTTTTTGTTTGTTTTGTTATTAAGCTGCATGTGCTGCTTCTAAATTTTGGAGATTATTCCTTTGTCAGTTGCTTCATTTACAAATATTTTCTCCCATTCTGAGGGTTGTCTTTTGGTCTTGTTTATGGTTTCCTTTGCTGTGCAGAAGCTTTTAAGTTACATTAGGTCCCATTTGTTGATTTTTGTTTTTATTTTCATTTCTCTAGAGGTGGGTCAAAAAGAATCTTGTTGTGATTTATGTCATAGAGTGTTCAGCCTATGTTTTCCTCTAAGAGTTTGACAGTGTCTGGCCTTATATTTAGGTCTTTAATCCATTTTGAGTTTATTTTTGTGTATGGTGTTAGGGAGTGTTCTAATTTGATTCTTTTACATGTAGCTGTCCAGTTTTCCCAGCACCACTTATTGAAGAGACTCTCTTTTCTCCATTGTATATTCTTGCTTCCTTTATCAAAGTTAAGGTGACCATACATGCATGGATTTATCTCTGGGCTTTCTATCCTGTTCCATTGATCTATATTTCTGTTTTCGTGCCAGTACCATACTGTCTTGATTACTGTACCTTTGCAGTATAGTCTGAAGTCTGGGAGCCTGATTCCTCCAGCTCCGTTTTTCGTTCTCAAGATTGCTTTGGCTATTCGCGGACTTTAGTGTTTCCATACAAATTGTGAAATTTTTTGTTCTAGTTCTGTGAAAAATGCCAGTGGTAGTTTGATAAGGATTGCATTGAATCTGTAGATTGCTTTGGGTAGTACAGTCATTTTTGCAATGCTGATTCTTCCAATCCAGGAACATGGTATATCTCTCCATCTATTTGTATCATTTTTAATTTCTTTCATCAGTGTCTTATGATTTTCTGCATACAGGTCTTTTATCTCCTTAGGTAACTTTATTCCTAGATATTTTATTCCTTTTGCTGAAATGGTAAATGGGAGTGTTTTCTTAATTTCACTTTCAGATTTTTCATCTTTAGTGTATAGGAATGCAAGAGATTTTGGTGCATTAATTTTGTAGCCTGCTACTTTACCAAATTCATTGATTAGCTCTAGTAGTTTTCTGGTAGCATCTTTAGGATTCTCTATGTATAGTATCATGTCATCTGCAAACAGTGACAGCTTTACTTCTTCTTTAACAATTTGGATTCCTTTTATTTTTTTTTCTTCTCTAATTGCTGTGACTAAAACTTCCAAAACTATGTTGAATAATAATGGTGAGAGTGGGCAACCTTGTCTTGTTCCTGATCTTAGTGGAAATGGTTTAAGTTTTTTCACCATTGAGACTTGGTTAGTTATGGGTTTGTCATATATGGCCTTTATTATGTTGAGGTAAGTTCCCTCTATGCCTACTTTCTGGAGGGTTTTTATCGTAAATGGGTGTTGAATTTTGTTGAAAGCTTTCTCTGCATCTATTGAGATGATCATATGGATTTTCTCCTTCAATTTGTTAGTAGAGTTTATCACATTGATTGATTTGCATTTATTGAAGAATCCTTTCATTCCTGGGATAAACCTCACTTGATCATTGTGTATGATCCTTTTAATATGCTGTTGGATTCTGTTTGCTAGTATTTTGTTGAGGATTTTTGCATCTATGTTCATCAGTGATATTGGCCTGTAGTTTTCTTTCTTTGTGACATCCTTGTCTGGTTTTGGTATCAGGGTCATGGTGGCCTTGTAGAAAGTGTTTCAGAGTGTTCCTCCCTCTGGTATATTTCAGAAGAGTTTGAGAAGGATAGGTGTTAGCTCTTTTCTAAATGATTGATAGAATTCGCCTGTGAAGCCATCTGGTCCTGGGCTTTTATTTTTTGGAAAAAATTTTTTCACAATTTCAATTTCAGTGCTTGTGATTGGTCTGTTCATATTTTTCATTTCTTCCTGTTTCAGTCTTGGCAGGTTGTGCATTTCTAAGAATTTGTCCATTTCTTCCAGGTTGTCCATTTTGTTGGCATAAAATTATCTCTCATGATCTTTTGTATTTCTGCAGTGTCAGTTGTTACTTCTCCTTTTTCACTTCTAATTCTATTGATTTGAGTCTTCCCCCTTGTTTTTCTTGTTCACTCTGGCTAATGGTTTATCAATTTTGTTTATCTTCTCAAAGAACCAGCTTTTAATTTTATTGATCTTTGCTATCATTTCCTTCATTTCTTTTTCCTTCATTTCTTTTTCATTCATTTCTGATCTGATCTTTATGATTTCTTTCCTCTGCTAACCTTGGGGTTTTTTTGTCCTTTTTTCTCTACTTGCTTTAAGTGTAAGTTTACATTGTTTATTTGAGATGTGCCCTGTTTCTTAAGGTAAGATTGTATTGCTATAAACATCCTTGTTACAACTGCTTTTGCTGCATCCCATAGTTTTTGGGTCATCATGTTTTCATTGTCCTTTGTTTCTAGGTATTTTTTGATTTCCTCTTTGATTTCTTCAGTGATCTCTTGGTTATTAAGTAGTGTATTGTTTAGCTTCCATGTGTTTGTATTTTTTACAGATTTTTTCCTGTAATTGATATCTAGTCTCTTATCTTTGTGGTCAGAAAAGATACTTGGTACTATTTTAATTTTCTTAAATATACCAAGCCTGGATTTGTGACCCAAGATATGATCTATCCTGGAGAATGTTCCATGAGCACTTGAGAAAAATGTGTATTCTGTTGTTTTTGGATGGAATGTCCTATAAATATCAATTAAGTTCATCTTGTTTTATGTATAATTTAAAGCTTGTGTTTCCTTATTTATTTTCATTCTGGATGATCTGTCCATTGGTGAAAGTGGGGTGTTAAAGTCCCCTGCTCTGACTGTGTTACTGTCAATTTCCCCTTTTTTGGCTGTATTAGTATTTGCCTTATATATTAGATGTGCTCCTATGTTGGGTGCATAAATATTTACAATTGTTATATCTTTTTCTTGGATTGATCCCTTGATGTTTATGTAGTGTCCTTCTTTGTCTCATGTAATAGTTTTTGTTTTGAACTGTATTTTGTCATATGAGAATTGCTACTCCAGCTTTTTTTTTTTTTTTGGATTTCCATTTGCATGGAATATCTTTTTCCATACCCTCACTTTCAGTCTGTATGTGTCCTTAGGTCTGAGTTGCGTCTCTTGTAGACAATATATATATGGGTCTTGTTTTTGTATCCATTCAGCCAATCTATGTCTTTTGGTTGGAGCATTTAATCCATTTACATTTAGGGTAATTATCAATATGTATGTTCCTATTACCATTTTCTTAATTGTTTTGTGTTTGTTATTGCAGGTCTTTTCCTTCTCTTGTGTTTCCTGCCTATAGAAGTTCCTTTAGCATTTGTTGTTAAGCTGGTCTGGTGGTGCTGAATTCTCTTAGCTTTTACTTGTCTGTAAAGGTTTAATTTGTCTGTCAACTCTGAATGAGATCCTTGCTGGGTAGAGTAATCTTGGTTATATGTTTTTCTCCTTCATCACTTTAAATATTCCCTACCACTCCCTCTGGCTTGCAGAGGTTCTGCTGAAAGATCAGCTGTTAACCTGATGGGGACTCCCTTGTGTGTTATTTGTTGTTTTCCCCTTGCTGCTTTTAATATTTTTTCTTTGTATTTAATTTTTGGTAGTTTGATTAATATGTGTCATGGCGTGTTTCTCCTTGGATTTATGCTGTATGGGACTCTCTGTTCTTCCTGGACTTGATTAACTATTTCCTTTCCCATATAAGGGAAGTTTTCAACTATAATCTCTTCAAATACTTTCTCAGTCCCTTTCTTATTCCTTTCTTCTTCTGGAACCCCTATAATTCGAAGGTTCATGCATTTAATGTTGTCCCAGAGGTCTCTGAGACTGTCCTCCATTTTCTTCATTCTTTTTTCTTTATTCTGCTCTGCAGTAGTTATTTCCACTATTTTATCTTTCAGGTCACTTATACATTCTTCTGCCTCAGTTATTCTGCTATTGATCCCTTCTAGAGAATTTTTAATTTCATTTATTTTGTTGTTCATCACTGTTTGTTTGCTCTTTAGTTCTTCTAGGTCCTGGTTTAACATCTCTTGTATTTTCTCCATTCTATTTCCAAGATTTTGGATATCTTTACTATCATTATTCTGAATTCTTTTTCAGGCAGCCTGCCTATTTCCTCTTCATTTGTTAGGTCTAGTGAGTTTTTGCCTTGCTCCTTTATCTGCTGTGTCTTTCTCTGTCTTCTCATTTTGCTTAACTTACTGTGTTTTTGGTCTCCTTTTCACAGGCTGCAGGTTTGTAGTTCCCTTTGTTTTTGGTGTCTGTCCCCAGTGGCTAAGGTTGGTTCAGTGGATTGTGTAGGCTTCCTGGTGGAGAGGAGTAGTGCCTGTGTTCTGGACGATGAGGCTCGATCTTGTCTTTCTGGTGGGCATGTCCACATCTGATGGTGTGTTTTGGGATGTCTGTGACCTTATTTTAATTTTAGGCAGCTTCTCTGCTAATGGATGGGGTTGTGTTCCTGTCTTGCTAGATTATTGGCTTAGGGTGTTCAGCACTGTAGCTTGCTGGTCATTGAATGGAGCTGGGTCGTGGCGTTGAGATGGAGATCTCTGGGAAATTTTCACCATTTGATATTACATGGAGCTGGGAGGTCTCTTGTGGACCAGTGTCCTGAACTTGGCTATCCCACATGAGAGGCACAGCCATGACACCTGGCTGGACAACCAACAGCCTGTCATCCACACAGCTTGGAATAAAAGGGATGAAAAAAAGAAAGAAAGAAAGTAGAAGATAAAATAAAATACAGTAAAATAAAGTAAAAGTAAAAATAAAGTTATTAAAATAAAAATAAACAATAATTATTAACAAAAATATTTAATTAATAAAAATATTTTTAAAAAGGAAAGAAAGAAAGAAGAGAGCAGCCAAGCCAAAAAACCAATCCACCAATGATAACAAGTGCTAAAAACTATACTAAAAAAAGCAAAAAAAACAGAAATGGAGAGACAGAACCCTAGGAAAAATGGTAAAAGCAAAGCTATACAGACAAAATCACACACAGAAGCATACACATACACACTCACAAAAGGAAGAAAAGGTAAAAAATATATATCATTGCTCCCAAAGTCCAACTCCTGAATTGGCATGATTTTTTGTCTATTTAGGTATTCCACAGATGCAGGGTACATTTAGTTGATTGTAGAGATTTAATCCACTGCTCCTGAGGCTGCTGGGAGAAATTTCTCTTTCCCTTCTTTGTTCACACAGTTTCTGGGGTTCAGCTTTGGATTTGGCCCCGCCTCTGCATGTAGGTCCCCTGAGGGCATCTTTTCTTCACTCAGACAGGATGGGGTTAAAGGAGCAGCTGATTCGGGGGCTCCGGCTCACTCAGGCCAGGGGGAGGGAGGGGTACGGAGTTCGGGGTGAGCCTGCGGTGGCAGAGGCCAGTGTGAAGTTGCACCAGCATGAGGCACTCCGTGTATTCTCCCTGGGAAGTTGTCCCTGGATCACGGGACCCTGGCAGTGGTCGGCTGCTCAGGCTCCCAGGATGCGAGGTGTGGATAGTGACCTGTGCTTGCACACAGGCTTCTTGGTGGCCACAGTGGCAGCCTTAGTGTCTCATGCCCATCTCTGGGGTCTGCGCTGATTGCCACGATTTGCACCCATCTCTGGAGTTCCTTTAAGCGGCGCTTTTAATCTCCTCTCCTCGCGCACCAGGAGAATAAGAGGAAAGAAAAAGTCTCTTGCCTCTTTGGCAGCTCCAGACTTTTCCCGGATTCCTTCCCAGCTAGTCGTGGCACACTAACCCCTTCAGCCTGTGTTCACGCCACCAACCCCAGTCCTCTCCCTGGGATCTAAGCTCCGAAGCCCGAGCCTCAGCTCCCAGCCCCCGCCCATCCCAGCATGTGAGCAGACAAGCCTCTCGGGCTGATGAGTGCTGGTCAGTGCTGGTCGGCACCGATCCTCTGTGCGGGAATCTCTGCGCTTTGCCCTCTGTACCCCTGTTGCTGTGCTCTCCTCCACGGTTCCAAAGCTTCCCCCCTCCGCCACCCACAGTCTCCACCCACGAAGGGACTTCTATTGCGTGGAAACCTTTCCTCCTTTACAGCTCATTCCCACTGGTTCAGGTCCAGTCCCTATTCTTTTGTCTTTTTTTTTTGTCCTACCCAGGTACGTGGACAGTTTCTTGCCTTTTGGGAGGTCTGAAATCTTCTGCCAGCGTTCAGTAGGTGTTCTTTAGGAGTTGTTCCACATGTAGATATATTTCTGATGTATTTGTCAGGAGGAAGGTGATCTCCACATCTTACTCTTCTGCCGTCTTGAAGCTCCCCTTGGAATGTTACTCTTATCTCTCTGTACTTTTCTGAACTTTATTTATTCTCAATTGCAGCTTAATTTCCATTACTTATAAGAAACCTTCCTTGAGCATGCCTGTAATAGTGATTTCTCACTACTTTTGCAGTTCTATATTATTCATTATGGAACCATGGAATTTCTAGGCCATATGCAACTTAGACATTTTATTTGGCAAATGTGTATTTTTTTTTTGTACAGCAGCTTTGTTTTCTTCATTTATGGCAGGCACTAATAACAGCATCATACTTTTACATTTATCCTAGGGAAGGCCTTAGTTTCCTTAAAGTACTGTTTTAGGGACACTCCAATGAAGACATCAGAGCTAGAACCCAAGATGAAGCACAATTATTATTATTATTATATTTTTATTTTTTTTATTTTTTAGCTGTACACAGGCTCTCACTGTTGTGGCCTCTCCCATTGCAGAGCACAGGCTCCTGACATGCAGGCTCAGTGGCCATGGCTCACGGGCCTAGCTGCTCCGTGGTAAGTGGGATCTTCCCAGACCGGGGCACGAACCCGTGTCCCCTGCATCTGCAGGCGGACTCTCAACCACTGTGCCACCAGGGAAGCCCCCAATTATTATTTTAAAGGTGAAGAAATGAAGGTCCAGAGACTTGTGGAAGGTCGTACAAGTTAACAGCACAGCTAGGCTCTTTATATTTTTACCTTTGTGAACATTTTTCTGAACCTCGTATCTGGTCACTAATGTAATTTTATGAACAGTAAGGTAGAATATTTAGAAGTATAATGTACTAAAAAAATCTGGGATGGACTATTGCTATAAATAAAATAATCTAGAGCTCTATTTTTCTCTTGTACTCTCTCACTCTTAAATATTTTTTAAACTCTGTACTAGGCAAATTCAATAGATATTTTGCTTTTTGTTGAAACTTCTTTTTACCTGCATTTACATTATAAGTTCACTGAGAGCAAGAAGCAAACCAATATATATTTGTCATGTAACAAAGACTCAAAGATGGGTCATAAAATAATTTTACTGGGCTTGGTAAATAGAAAACATTAAACCAAGTGAAATTAGAATTCTTTAGGAGCACCAAAAACATGCGTTTTTAGTTATGTTTTAATTATATTAAATGTTTTCTCTAATTTCAGTCTTCCTGTGTTTTTAGACTCCCAGTTTGCTTTTAGATATAACTTCCTTTCCTGCTAGGAAGCCTGTTTTATAGCTATAATATATTTCCAGCAGAAATATGAGTAATGAACCTCCTGTTGATAGAATGTAATATTTATGTACTAGGCAATTATTCTCACATCATTTAAAACTTTCTGCAACAGTATTTTTACCTGTATTCTTCATTTTGATTATTATGCCACTTTTGGGTGTTGGCAGGGTTAGCACAGATACATATCTTTTATACTTGAATGGTTTTGAATGGCCTCTCTCTCTCTCTTTTTCTCTAATTTACAAACAGGAGTCATGAACACATTTTTTAAATGATCATTCATTTGGTAAGAAGCAAAAGATTTCAACACATTTTATTTTTGATTGAGATAATGATTTTACCTAAAAGTTTCAAGTCAGTGGTATGGTCAAACATTGAAAATGAGAAGGCATATTTTCCTTTTGTAAAATATGTCAGATTTTATAACTAGCCTTAATATTTTCCACTTAACAAAAGACATGCAAAATAAACAGCTCAACTTGTACAGTGCTTTACAGTTACCAGCTTTTTCTCAAATGCCATCCTAAGTTGAGCCTAAACAAAATCATGGTCTCACTGTTATTTGTTTGCCAACTCCCTCCTGCTTATTAGAAAATTGAGGCCCTGAGAAGTTAAGTTGTCTGTTTCTTCAGCTAATTTTCGGCAGAGCTAGAATCTGAACCCAGGTTTCCTGACAAAATTCTTTGCTGTTGCTACTACATTATATTACCTTCCTGTGTATAAATACAGTTATGCACAGAGGCCCATTGTTTCCTTTTGTAGATTCTACACAGCTGTCCACTGCAGCACATTAGCTACATAACATTCTGATTAATTTTGTTTTGGAGAAGAAGTTATTTTTTCACGATCTGCGTAGTTACTTAAGCAGATGCTCTGATGTCTGAAAATTATTGTACGTGTGTGGGAGGTTTTACATGCTCATGTATTGTCAAACACGCTCCCTGTGAATTCCATATAAACCCAAAGTAGAATCTGAGAGAATGAATGATGTGTATTTTCATTGATTTTAATGTAAAATAGATTAGTTTGCATTTTAACTTTGGTCAGATGATTTCACATGGACAAACCTGCATTTTCCACAGTGACTTTCTCAGAACACTGTCTCTGGAGGACATGGATAGATTTTCTATGGGAAGAAAAAAGGTTAAGTTTTTAGATCTTGGTTGTTGTTGAGTTACACAATTTTAAACAGATGTACTTATTTCAGGACATAATAATGCACTGAGGGCCTTCAAGTGAGGAGAGACAGTAGACTTTCCTTAAAGTTATTTAAACATGTAAAATGTTTTCATAGAGCATCTCACAGGTAACTCATCTACCTAAAATATTTACATAAGGGATTGTTTTTTCCCCGCTGGAGGCAATTTATATAGCTCAAGTTAAATCTAAATTTATGTTTCTTTTGCATTTGATTTTTCCAGAATTCATCCTTTCCTTTTCTTTTATTTTTCCGATTGATGTATCTTAAATGAGTAGTACAAAAATAACCCAAAGACATCAGTTTTGATATTAAATGGTAAGCATAATTCACATTCTATTTCATATTCATACACAAAGCAAATTAGAAAATTTTTAACATTTACATCAATTTACCTGATTCCAATAGTAACATGGCTTTCATCTAGGAAAGGATCTATAGTCTGTAATCCACAAGTTCCCAGTCCTGATATAACCTTACTTCATCTGAATATCATAATTTTTCACTAAAAAAACAAACAAACAAACAAAAAAAACCAACTGAGCAGGAATAGTCACATATTGTTTTAAATTTACCACAAGGGAAATTTTTACTAAATATTTACTTGTAAAAATATTAACTTTGATTTAAAGTAGACTATTGAATGTTAATTCACATTTTAGGAAGTAATAGAAATAAAACTATGCTCTGTGCCTGTTTCTTCATCTGCAAAATCAGGAAAATATTCACTCACAGATTTTACTATCAGTAGTTATAGTCAATGTATGTAAGGAACTTCGTGCAATGCTTGGTACATTATAAGCTTCAATATGTGTTATTTTGTGTTTTTACTTATAATAGCGAAACATGAGATATGAGGTGATCTTCCATGCCTCCACATTTTATAGACATTACAGGAATTAATTCATGTATTTATTTATACCATTTAGCCAAATAAATACTGAACCAAGCAGACAAAAATCCTTATTTTCATGGGATGATACAATAAAATTATAAGTAAATTATATGGCACGTATGAAAATAATGGGTCCTGCAGAAAAAGAAAAAGGATGGAAACTATAGGAAATGTAGTGTGAGGCAGGAATGTTTGATACTTTAGATGAGGTCGTCAGTGTAGGCTGCAGTGACAAGGTGACCTTTTAGCAGAACCATGAAGGAGGTAATGGAATGATACTGTGGCTGTATGGAAGAGAAATACTCCAGGAATGAGAAGTTTTTGAACAAGGAGTAACATGATTGAGCTCCTGCTTTACCTCCGTCACTATGGTGCAAGTTACAGAATAGGCAGCAAGGGATCCAGGAAAAGGGTGGAAGCAGGTCTGGAGGCTTCCTTTCCAGTAATCCTACAATGCATATTGGTATCAGTCTGGAGTGGTTCCTCCAAGCTTTGTATCCTATGTCTTTCCCATTTGGCACTTTGTAAAAGTCCTGGGTGGAAGCTTTCCTTGTTATGTATTAGGCTTTTAGATGATACAGATCAGAAGCGGGTGGCCATTGCATTAGGTGACATAATTAAATTTCAATGTAATTTTTGTTGCCTAGAATCATGGACCCAAATTAATAGAAGAGAGTATTGAAGTTAGGTTAAAACAAATCAGTTACATAAGCATAATCTATGAAAATCTGACTAGACTGCAGTTTTTGTTTAAAAGAAAGACACAGATAAAACACCGGGTTTACTGGCTTGCATTTTCAGTATGAGCCAACAGTGTGGTACAACTGTGAAAATGATAATTCATTCCAAGACTGCATTTATGGAATATAAGGAACTTCTTAATGAGATGAAAGATACAGGAGAACCAAAAAAGCCTAAAGAATTTTATTTTTCAATAGGCAAATAACTTGGGACATTTTACAATTTTTTCCAACCGTCTCCTCAACAAACCCAACAATGAGATATATGATCTGAATTATTGGATGAAAAATGTATAATCAATAATTGTATTATTCTGAATTTGTAGCTGTTTTTTATTATGTTAAACACACAATAGAAACTGTATATGTAGATTAAATAAACTATTACTTTTTTGAGATTTGGAAAAATATAATAAACCTAGAAAGAGAAATTGTTAGTTTCTGTGGGCAAACATCTGACATTTCTGACATATATTTTTGGATTATACACAAATCCTGGATTCCACTAGCTCAACAAATAAAATGAAATCCCCCTCTGATGTTATTTCTATTCCTGTCTCTTAGATAAGACTTCAAATAATTTGTCAAAAATTATATCACAAGAGGCTAAATGAGCTATTATTTATGCCAAAGTAATCTGTGAGGCTAGTGTCAGTATAAGTTCAAGTCCAAGGGACATAGGAGGCCTCCCAGTAGCCTGCCTGTCACTGCCAAAGGAAGGAAGATTAGGAAAGCAGATGCTAAAGACAGAGGAAGCGCTGCTTCCTGGGCTCCTCTGGGTTTTTAATAGTGATTGTGAATCTGACCTGCTCAATGTGGGTCACTTAGCAAATATAACCTCAGAGGGGAGTACATATCATCTGGTTTTCAATTTACCATAGGCAATCTACCAGGGAAGGTAGATGATGGAAAGTCAGTGAGAGCTACAAGCATTTCCTTCTATAAGAAAACCCAATATACAAAACAAACAAACAAAAAACACATGTAAAGTAAATAGAGGAAAGAGCATTATTATTTGCCTTATCATAATATTAATGACAGATTTTTTTCAAAATAATGAATATTTACAGTACCCGTGTATTTTTCCAGGAACCAGAAGAATCATCAATTTCACAAACATCTATTGAGTGACTGCTACATGTAAGTTACTATGTCAGACCTTTGGAAGATATATAAATGATGACAACATTGCCACACAAAGGAGTGTGAAGTGTGTCAACAAATGTTCACTGGAATGGAAACTAAACATAATTTCATGAGGGAGAAAAACAGTGGCACATATATTGTACCACTAGGCAGAATATGATTTTAAAAATCCATGACAAAAGCTCAAAAAGAGGATTTGTATAAAAATACAAGGATAAAATTTTAACTGGAGGAATCATCAACAGCCTCATAACAAAAAATATCATTATATCATTTCTATTAGAACTTCCATAGATAAATAGAATATGGAGAGAAAGAAATTGAGAATGCAAGAACAGACCAAAAAGTGTAAAGTGAGTTTAGAAAAAGTCCAGCAATACACTTTAGAGAAGCAGGAGAATAATTTGACCAGGATTTTCCTAACAGAGAAAATTTTAATTTCAATGGAGATAGATGATAAGCAACTAAAAACAAATATTGAATTATAGATAGTGATAAGTATTATGAAGAAAAATAAAAATCAGCCAGACAGAAAAAGACTTAGTGAAAAAAGGCAGTGCATTAACTATTTTACTGCTGGGAGTGTTATTTTGGAGGAGATAGCATTTAAGCACAAACGTAAATAAATAAAATGAGAGTACAAGTCATATAAAGTCTTGGAGAAGAACATTTCTGGAGGAGGAAGGTGTAAGGGCAAAGAACCTGGTTTGGGAATAAGTGAGAATTATAGTCAGAAGGGCCCATTTCCTGGAAACAGAATAGCAGAAGAGTTTAGAAATATAGAGGCTCTGTCATGCAGGTGGGGAAGATAAGTAAAATGGGTTTGGGAGGAAAGCAAAAGTCAACTTTGTATATGCTTAGTTTTTAGATGTGTCTGAGGCCTTCAAACGTAGATGTTTGCTAAAAAGTTGGGAAATAAGGCTCTGGAACTCAACAGAGGAGTCAGGACTGTAAATATACTTTCGATAGAGCGTAATGGCTATTGTTACCAGCTTGGGAGACAAACTGCCAGAATTTGAAACCCTAAACTACCATGTACTAGCTTTGCAAATTTGGTCAAGATATTATATTTCTTTAGTACTCAGTTTTATTACCTGCAAAGTAAAATTAATTTTGCTCTGAGGATTAAATTCATCAGTATACTTACATTAATTATAATAGTGCTCATTACATCATCATTATTATTATTATTATTATTATTGATAAATGATGATTAAAGCCATGAGATTAGATGAGACCATCTGGGAAGTAAGTATAGAAAGAAAGCACCCAGGACCCTGGAAATCTGTCATATTTAGAGGTCAGGAAAAGATGGATGAGGCAATAGTCAAAAAATAGAGTGCTCAGTGAAATAGGAGGGAAATCAGGAGTGTTGTGTTGTCTTGTCAAAGAGAAAAAAAGTGCTTTGAGAAGAAAAGATTGGTGGTTGAAAATTTCTAAGGGTTTAAGTAAAATGAGGAAAGAGGCTAATCTAAAGGCTTGTTTCAACAGGGTAGATTCATTGGCATCTTGGACAAAAGTGATTTCAGTTCAGTATGGGAAATGAAAGCTATAGTGGAGTGATTTAAGAGTGAACAGGAGGCAAGGTAGTCAGGATGGAGTGTAGACGCAACTCTGGAATTCTGTTCCAAAGGGGAGCAGAGAGATTAGAATGTACCTATAGAGTTACATGGTATCAAGGGAGTCGCTCTTTTCCTTTAAGACATGAACAAGTCCTTAGGCTGATAAAAGTGATACAATAAATAGCAGAAACAAGCATTCTGAGATGGTGGTATTAGATGGTATCCAAAGCACAAGCGGAAGGGTTGATCTTAAATAGAAACCTGGATAATTTGTGCACTGAGTGTGTAAAAATGGCAGAAGATATGAATACGGGGGGTTTTGGTGAATTTGGTACTAAGAATATGACCATTTTAAAAATTCAATTTGGAAGAGGAAAGACTATTCAAGTTATAGTTTTCAGTTAAAAGCATGTCCCCATGGTTCCTCAATGTATTTCTAATATTTTTTCTACAATTTTATGAAGTTGATATAGACACGGAAAAGAGGATTAGCAGGTGTATACAGGTAGGATATTAAGGCAAATATGCCCAGTAGTACTTTTTTTTTTTATACATATGTTCCCATATCTCTTCCCTCTTGCATCTCCCTCCCTCCCACCCCTCTAGGTGGTCACAAGGCACCGAGCTGATCTCCCTGTGCTATGCGGCTGCTTCCCACTAGCTATCTACCTTACGTTTGGTAGTGTACATATGTCCATGCCTCTCTCTCGCTTTGTCACAGCTTACCCTTCCCCCTCCCCATATCCTCAAGTCCATTCTCTAGTAGGTCTGTGTCTTTATTCCTGTCTTACTCCTAGGTTCTTCGTGACATTTTTTTTCTTAAATTCCATATATATGTGTTAGCATATGGTATTTGTCTTTCTCTTTCTGACTTACTTCAGTCTGTATGACAGACTCTAGGTCCATCCACCTCATTACAAATAGCTCAACTTAGTTTCTTTTTATGGCTGAGTAATATTCCATTGTACATATGTGCCACATCATCTTTTACTTTTTTAAAATACAATATAGTGTTATCAACTAGAGTCACCATGTTATACATTAGATCCTCAGACCTTATTTGTCCTATAACTGAAAGTTTGTACCCTTTTCCCAATGAGAGCAGTACTTTATTTTTTTAATTTTTATTAGAGTATAGTTGCTTTACAATGTTGTGTTAGTTTCTGCTGTACAGCAAAGTGGATCAGCTATACATATACATATATCCCCTGAGAGCTCTATTTTTTTTGCTTTATAACAAATTTAATCAGTTATACATATACATATGTTCCCATATCCCCTCCCTTTTGCATCTCCCTCCCACCCTCCCTATCCCACCCCTCCAGGCGGTCACAAAGCACCGAGCTGATCTCCCTGTGCTATGCGGCTGCTTCCCACTAGCTATCTACCTTACGTTTGGTACTGTATATATGTCCATGCCGCTCTTTCACTTTGTCACAGCTTACCCTTCCCCCTCCCCATATCCTCAAGTCCATTCTCTAGTAGGTCTGTGTCTTTATTCCTGTTTTACCCCTAGGTTCTTCATGACATTTTTCTTTCTTAAATTCCATATATATGTGTCAGCATACAGTATTTGTCTTTCTCTTTCTGACTTACTTCACTCTGTATGACAGACTCTAAGTCCATCCACCTCATTACAAATAATTCAATTTCATTTCTTTTTATGGCTGAGTAATATTCCATTGTATATATGTGCCACATCTTCTTTACCCATTCATCTGATGATGGACACTTAGGTTGTTTCCATCTCCGGGCTATTGTAAATAGGGCTGCTATGAACATTTTGGTACATGTCTCTTTTTGAATTATGGTTTTCTCAGGGTATATGCCCAGTAGTGGGATTGCTGGGTCATATGGTAGTTCTATTTGTAGTTTTTTAAGGAACCTCCATACCGTTCTCCATAGTGGCTGTACCAATTCACATTCCCACCAGCAGTGCAAGAGTGTTCCTTTTTTTCCACACCCTCTCCAGCATTTATTGTTTCTAGATTTTTTGATGATGGCCATTCTGACTGGTGTGAGATGATATCTCATTGTAGTTTTGATTTGCATTTCTCTAATGAGTAAAGATGTTGAGCATCCTTTCATGTGTTTATTGGCAGTCTGTATACCTTCTGTGGAGAAATGTCTATTTAGGTCTTCTGCCCATTTTTGGATTGGGTTGTTTGTTTTTTTGTTATTGAGCTGCATGAGCTGCTTATAAATTTTGGAGATGAATCCTTTGTCAGTTGCTTCATTTACAAATATTTTCTCCCATTCTGAGGGTTGTCTTTTGGTCTTGTTTATGGTTTCCTTTGCTGTGCAAAAGCTTTTAAGTTTCATTAGGTCCCATTTGTTTATTTTTGTTTTAATTTCCATTCCTCTAGGAGGTGGGTCAAAAAGGATCTTGCTGTGATTTATGTCATAGAGTGTTCTGCCTATGTTTTCCTCTAAGAGTTTGATAGTGTCTGGCCTTACATTTAGGTCTTTAATCCATTTTGAGCTTATTTTTGTGTATGGTGTTAGGGAGTGATCTAATCTCATACTTTTACATGTCCCTATCCAGTTTTCCCAGCACCACTTATTGAAGAGACTGTCCTTTCTCCACTGTACATTCCTGCCTCCTTTATCAAAGATAAGGTGACCATATGTGCGTGGGTTTATCTCTGGGCATTCTATCCTGTTCCATTGATCTATCTTTCTGTTTTTGTGCCAGTACCATACTGTCTTGATTACTGTAGCTTTGTAGTATAGTCTGAAGTCAGGGAGCCTGATTCCTCCAGCTCCATTTTTCGTTCTCAAGATTGCTTTGGCTATTCGGGGTCTTTTGTGTTTCCATACAAATTGTGAAATTTTTTGTTCTAGTTCTGTGAAAAATGCCAGTGGTAGTTTGATAGGGATTGCATTGAATCTGTAGATTGCTTTGGGTAGTAGAGTCATTTTCACAATGTTGATTCTTCCAATCCAAGAACATGGTACATCTCTCCATCTATTTGTATCATCTTTAATTTCTTTCATCAGTGTCTTATAATTTTCTGCATACAGGTCTTTTGTCTCCTTAGGTAGGTTTATTCCGAGATATTTTATTCTTTTTGTTGCAATGGTAAATGGGCGTGTTTTCTTGATTTCACTTTCAGATTTTTCATCATGAGTATATAGGAATGCCAGAGATTTCTGTGCATTAATTTTGTATCCTGCAACTTTACCAAATTCATTGATTAGCTCTAGTAGTTTTCTGGTAGCATCTTTAGGATTCTCTATGTATAGTATCATGTCATCTGCAAACAGTGACAGCTTTACTTCTTCTTTTCCAATTTGGATTCCTTTTATTTCCTTTTCTTCTGTGATTGCTGTGGCTAAAACTTCCAAAACTATGTTGATTAAGAGTGGTGAGAGTGGACAACCTTGTCTTGTTCCTGATCTTAGTGGAAAAGTTTTCAGTTTTTCACCATTGAGGATGATGCTGGCTGTGGGTTTGTCATATATGGCCTTTATTATGTTGAGGAAAGTTCCCTCTATGCCTACTTTCTGCAGGGTTTTTATCATAAATGGGTGTTGAATTTTGTCGAAAGCTTTCTCTGCATCTATTGAGATGATCATATGGCTTTTCTCCTTCAATTTGTTAATATGGTGTATCACGTTGATTAATTTGTGTATATTGAAGAATCCTTGCATTCCTGGAATAAACCCCACTTGATCATGGTGTATGATCCTTTTAATGTGCTGTTGGATTCTGTTTGCTAGTATTTTGTTGAGGATTTTTGCCTCTATGTTCATCAGTGATATTGGCCTGTAGTTTTCTTTCTTTGTGTCATCCTTGCCTGCTTTTGGTGTCAAGGTGACGGTGGGCTCGTAGAATGAGTTTGGGAGTGTTCCTCCCTCTGCTATATTTTGGAAGAGTTTGAGAAGGATAGGTATTAGCTCTTCTCTAAATGCTTGATAGAATTCACCTGTGAAGCCATCTGGTCCTGGGCTTTTGTTTGTTGGAAGATTTTTTATCACAGTTTCAATTTCAGTGCTTGTGATTGGTCTGTTCATATTTTCTATTTCTTCCTGATTCAGTCTTGGCAGGTTGTGCATTTCTAGGAATTTGTCCATTTCTTCCAGGTTGTCCATTTTATTGGCATAGAGTTGCTTGTAGTAATCTCTCATGATCTTTTGTATTTCTGCAGTGTCAGTTGTTACTTCTCCTTTTTCATTTCTAATTCTATTGATTTGAGTCTTCTCCCTTTTTTTCTTGATGAGTCTGGCTAATGGTTTATCAAT
Organism: Mesoplodon mirus; assembly: GCF_964341445.2. Lineage (NCBI taxonomy): Eukaryota > Metazoa > Chordata > Mammalia > Artiodactyla > Ziphiidae > Mesoplodon > Mesoplodon mirus. The sequence continues at coordinate 66,264,964 of NC_138978.1, forward strand.
TTTGTTTATCTTCTCAAAGAACCAGCTTTTAGTTTTATTGATCTTTGCTATCGTTTCCTTCATTTCTTTTTCATTTATTTCTGATCTGATTTTTATGATTTCTTTCCTTCTGCTAACTTTGGGATGTTTTTGTTCTTCTTTCTCTAATTGCTTTAGGTGCAAAGTTAGGTTGTTTATTCGAGATGTTTCCTGTTTCTTAAGGTGGGATTGTATTGCTATAAACTTCCCTCTTTGAACTGCTTTTGCTGCATCCCATAGGTTTTGGGTCGTCGTGTCTCCATTGTCATTTGTTTCTAGGTATTTTTTTATTTCCTCTTTGATTTTTTCAGTGATCACTTCGTTATTGAGTAGTGTATTGTTTAGCCTCCATGTGTTTGTATTTTTTACAGATCTTTTCCTGTAATTGATGTCTAGTCTCATAGCATTGTGGTCGGAAAAGATACTTGATACAATTTCAATTTTCTTAAATTTACCAAGGCTTGATTTGTGACCCAAGATATGATCTATCCTGGAGAATGTTCCATGAGCACTTGAGAAAAATGTGTATTCTGTTGTTTTTGGATGGAATGTCCTATAAATATCAACTAAGTCCATCTTGTTTAATGTATCATTTAAAGCTTGTGTTTCCTTATTTATTTTCATTTTGGATGATCTGTCCATTGGTGAAAGTGGGGTGTTAAAGTCCCCTACTATGAGTGTGTTCCTGTCGATTTCTCATTTTATGGCTGTTAGTATTTGCCTTATGTATTGAGGTGCTCCTATGTTGGGTGCATAAATATTTACAATTGTTATATCTTCTTCTTGGATCGATCCCTTGATCATTATGTAGTGTCCTTCTTTGTCTCTTCTAATAGCCTTTATTTTAAAGTCTATTTTGTCTGATATAAGAATTGCTACTCCAGCTTTCTTTTGGTTTCCATTTGCATGGAATATCTTTTTCCATCCCCTTACTTTCAGTCTGTATGTGTCTCTAGCTCTGAAGTGGGTCTCTTTTAGACAGCATATATATGGGTCTTGTTTTTGTATCCATTCAGCCAATCTGTGTCTTTTGGTGGGATCATTTAGTCCATTTACATCTAAGGTAATTTTCGATATGCATGTTCCTATTCCCATTTTCTTAATTGTTTTGGGTTCGTTATTGTAGGTCTTTTCCTTGTGTTGTGTTTCTTGCCTAGAGAAGTTCCTTTAGCATTTGTTGTAAAGATGGTTTGGTGGTGCTGAACTCTCTCAGCTTTTGCTTGTCTGTAAACATTTTGATTTCTCCATCAAATCTGAATGAGATCCTTGCTAGGTAGAGTAATCTTGGTTGCAGGTTTTTCTCCTTCATCACTTTAATTATGTCCTGCCACTCCCTTCTGGCTTGTAGAGTTTCTGCTGAGAGATCAGCTGTTATCCTGATGGGGATTCCCTTGTGTGTTATTTGTTGTTTTTGCCTTGCTGCTTTTAATATGATTTCTTTGTGTTTAATTTTTGACAGTTTGATTAATATGTGTCTTGGCGTATTTCTCCTTGGATTTATTCTGTATGGGACTCTCTGTGCCTCCTGGACTTGATTAACTATTTCCTTTCCCATATTAGGGAAGTTTCTAACTATAATCTCTTCAAATATTTTCTCAGTCCCTTTCTTTTTCTCTTCTTCTTCTGGAACCCCTATAATTCGAATGTTGGTGTGTTTAATGTTGTCCCAGAGGTCTCTGAGACTGTCCTCTGTTCTTTTCATTCTTTTTTCTTTATTTTGCTCTGCAGCAGTTATTTCCACTATTTTATCTTCCACCTCACTTATCCGTTCTTCTGCCTCAGTTATTCTGCTATTGATCTCATCTAGAGTATTTTTCATTTCATTTATTGTGTTTTTAATCGATGCTTGATTCATCTTTAGTTCTTCTAGGTCCTTGTTAACTGTTTCTTGCATTTTGTCTATTCTATTTCCAAGATTTTGGATCTGGGAAATAGAATCTTGGATCATCTTTACCATCATTATTCTGAATTCTTTTTCAGGTAGACTGCCTATTACCTCTTCATTTGTTAGGTCTGGTGGGTTTTTATCTTGCTCCTTCACCTGCTGTGTGTTTTTCTGTCTTCTCATTTTGCTTATGTTACTGTGTTTGGGGTCTCCTTTTTGCAGGCTGCAGGTTTGTAGTTCCCGTTGTTTTTGGTGTCTGTCCCCAGTGGCTAAGGTTGGTTTAGTGGGTTGTGTAGGCTTCCTGGTGGAGGGGAATAGTGCCTGTGTTCTGGTGGGTGAGTCTGGATCTTGTCTTTCTGGTGGGCAGGTCCACGTCTGGTGGTGTGTTTTGGGGTGTCTGCGGACTTTTTATAATTTTAGGCAGCCTCTCTGCTAATGGGTGGCATAGTGTTCCTGTCTTGCTAGTCGTTTGGCATAGGGTGTCCAGCACTGTAGCTTGCTGGAGGTTGAGTGAAGCTGGGTGCTAGTGTTGAGATGGAGATCTCTGGAAGATTTTCGCCGTTTGATATTATGTGGAGCTGGGAGGTCTCTTGTGGACCAGTGTCCTGAAGTTGGCTCTCCCACCTCAGAGGCACAGCACTGACTCCTGGCTCCTCAATTTGGGATGATTTGTTGTCCATTCATGTATTCCACAGATGCAGGGTACATCAAGTTGATTGTGGAGCTTTAATCCGCTGCTTCTGAGGCTGCTGGGAGAGGTTTCCCTTTCTCTTCTTTGTTCTCACAGCTCCTGGGTCTCAGCTTTGGATTTGGCCCCGCCTCTGCGTGTAGGTCACTGGAGGGCATCTGTTCTTCGCTCAGACAGGACAGGGTTAAAGGATCAGCCTCTTCGGGGACTCTGGCTCACTCAGACTGGGTGGGAGGGAGGGGCACGGAGTGCGGGGCAAGCCTGCAGCGGCAGAGGTCAGTGTGACGTTGCACCAGCCTGAGGTGCGCCGTGCGTTCTCCCAGGGAAGCCGCCCCTGGATCCTGGGACCCCGGCAGTGGCGGGCTGCACAGGCTCCCGGAAGGGTGGTGTGGACAGTGACCTGCGCTCGCACAGAGGCTTCTTGGCGGCGGCAGCAGCAGCCCCAGCGTCCCACGCCCGTCACTGGGCTCCGCGCTTTCAGTCGTGACTCGCGCCCGTCTGTGGAGCCCCTTTAAGCAGCGCTCTTAATCCCCTCTCCTCGCGCACCAGGAAACCAAGAGGGAAGAAAAAGTCTCTTGCCTCTTCAGCAGCTCCAGAGTTTTCCCGGACTCCCTCCCGGCTAGCTGTGGCTCATTAGCCCCCTTCAGGCTGAGTTCTCACCGCCAGCCCCAGTCCTCTCCCTGCGCTCTGACCGAAGCCCGAGCCTCAGCTTCCAGTGCCGCCGGGGCGAGCAGACAAGCCTCTTGGGCTGGTGAGTGCCGCTCGGCACCGATCCTCTGTGGGGAATCTCTCCGCTTTGCCCTACCCAGGTATGTGGGGAGTTTCTTGCCTTTTGGGAGGTCTGGGGTCTTCTGCCAGCGTTCAGTAGGTGTTCTGTAGGAGTTGTTCCACGTGTAGCTGTATTTCTGGTGTATCCATGGGGAGGACGGTGATCTCCGCATCTTACTCTTCCGCCATCTTACCCGGAAGTCTCTCCCAGTAGTACTTTAATGAGAGTGTAGAACTAAAAACATAAAGGGAGGCTAGAGGTATACAGTAATTAAGAAATCATTGCCTATCAAATCACTGTTGTGGATGTAATTATCTATAGAGAGAATGCAGAAAGAAATGAAGTGAGGACTGGAAAAAAATGTTTGAGCAATTCCTCTATTTAGGAATTTTTGAGAAAACAAAACAGAAGAAGACTGAAACAGTGGTCAGAAGGTTAGAAGACAAAGCAGGAGAAGGTAGTAAGTGATAAATTAAGACCAAAGTTTCAAATAAAATTTGTCAATATATCTAGTTTTCAAGGTGGTCAAAATGATAAGGAGTTTTAAAAGGACATTTGATTATTAATGGCTTAAGGTCAACCCATATCTCATGAGTCATGAAATTAACAAAAGGGAATATATAATCTGTATATTTTCTTGGAATTCACAAAACTTTTAGTAAAAATACTGGAAGTTCAGGAGTTCACATAAAGAATTAATAGGTGCCAAGAAAGAGTATTTATGCAACATGACTCAGGGGTTCTAAAATTTTCAATGAATTGTTATAAAATGGGCATAGTTAAAGAAAAACTAACTGAATAAACAAAAGCATAACATTTTTTGAGCCACCATGTAAATATCGCTTTCAAATTTGTTTTATAGTCAGATAGCTAGAAAGACAAATTTTACCTTATTGTAAAATAAATTAAAAAGTTCTCCTACAAGACAAACATATATTCCATACTCTGAACTCCAGGCTCATTACCCTGGAAGGAATGTATAATATCACTTCACTTTTCTCCTTCTGTAGCTAAAAGTCTCTTGCATCAAAGAACACTATAAACTGTCCTGGGTGTTGGTAAGGTTAAATGATTAAAAAAAAAAAAAAAAAAGATTATATACCTTACAAGAAAAGAACTTACTGAAATGTGATCATTGTTATTCAGATTAAAAAAAAAAAAGAGGATGCATTATATGTTGGGTTAAATATACTTAGGTATTTCAGGAAAACATAAAATCACAAAAACATTAAAAAATGCCAATGATTTGAAAAAAAAGTGCTGCTTTGAGCTAGTTCAAATTTACAAGTTACTTCCTGAAAACTTCTATGGTAAAAGCTGCCTCTTAAAATTAAATTATACATAGTCAGATGAAGCTAAAAAAGAGAAGTATGATTTCTCAGATAAAAGTTAAGTGCCTGTAAGAAAGCATGATGGCTTAAAAAAATTTATCCCAAAGACAATTGTTAATGGAATGTCATAAGGTGGCTTGAGCTATTATCTTCGATAAAGCCCTTAGAGACTTATCTAGCTATTGTACTGACTTTAAATTCTATTCCTCAACTAATCCTAGTACAGACAATATATGTATAACACATATCTTTTAAATAAAAGTACCCTTTATATATATAAAAAAAAATTCAGAGTGTATACATTACTCCCTGGAGTTGTGCTGAGAATTTCTAGGGAGCAGATTTGCTCCCTTACAAACAGTCAGTAATATGTAATCACAGCGGAGTTATTTTTGTGTTTGTGTGGGAAAGCAATAAACAGAAATAGAGATAAATGTAATTTCTAATGCGAATCAAAATATTAAAAACATGATTTCAAGGGAAGGAATAAGATTTTTTGATTAAAGTATAATACTTTAAATAAATTTCAATCTGTTATGGGATTTTAAAGTGATCATTTTATTAAGACACACAGATGTTAAGGAAAACTTAGGCAGTTGTTCATTCCCTTTTAATCGTTTCCTCTCATCTGCAGAACTTGAAGTATTAGGTTTTGGGAGGGTCTGAAACCAATGAGAATGGGAAAGGTTCTTCTCCCACCAATTCTGAACATTGTTACTGCACAGGAGGGGGAAAAAAAAAAGAAAGGAAACAACTAGCATTTATTGAATCTATTCACCTTTACATTATTTTCAAATTCAAAAATATCACTAAGCTATAAGAATCTGGCTAAAACTCCCAGCCCAAAACTAAAGCTTTTTCTTTTACTAAGATCACTATGGGGACTTCCCTGGTGGTCCAGTGGTAAAGAATCTGCCTTACAATGCAGAGGACGCAGGTTCCACCCCTGGTCAGGGAACTAAGATCCCACATGCCGCGGGGCAACTAACCTCTACGCACCACAACTACTGAATTCGCACGCCTCAACTAGAGAGCCTGCGTGCCAAAAACTACAGAGCCCACGCACTCTGGAACCCGTGTGCCACAACTACGAACCTGGAGTCTGCATGCTACAACTAGAGAGAGAAAACCTGCCTGTTGCAACTAGAGAGAAGCCTGTGAGCCACAAGGGAAGATCTCGAATGCTTCAACGAAGATCCTGTGTGCCGTAACTGAGACCCAACACAGCCATAAATAATAAAATGAAATAAATAAAAATAATATATAAAGATCACTATAGTTTTAATTGTTGCTAAAAGCAAGAGACACATAGTTTATCACACTCAGAATATCAAAGAATGTAATTATTAGTCTCTCCTTTTCATGTTATGTTTAAATGTTGTTCATCTCTCCTTAAAATGCTCCATTTTCCTGTTGTCATGGTACCACATGCTCCTGCTACCCTTGTTTTCTAACTGCTACCCATCTTCATTTTTTGCCCATCTCAAAAAATATACTAGATTGCAGTTTTTACTTATATGCTGAACTAAAATAAGTATATCTAGAGACTAGTTCAGAGTTCCAGTTACTAACACCACTGACAGCTTCACATGATATTCCATTGGGTCTGTTCTGAAGGAAAGTTTTCATCTTTACCCTGCCATGGTACTTACTGTATGTCTTCTTTGTTCAGTTCAGCACATCTAATCCAAATAAGGGATCCAGAATCAAACTTGACTTGTCATCTTCCCTTATTCCTCCCTCATCCCTGAAACCCAACCCCAAATCATCTAGATTTCATAGCAGAGGAGATATTTCTGCCTCTCTGCTCACCCATGTAAGATAGTTCTATCATTTCTCCCTTCTCCCAAACAAAAGGTATTATAATTCTGATGGAACAGTCTAGGCTGCTGATTGATCCCTATTCACAAATGGGCACAATCCCTGTGCATGATCAGGAATGATGCCCTCTGGTTCCTCTTTTTTGTGTTAACATGTTATTCCCTGATTTTGATTCCTTTACCGTACAGGCAGCTAGAAGGTAGCACTATAAGACAGTTGGGGTTTGGACTTAAGGGAATTTAGGACACATGTAAATCAAAACTGAACTCTCAATTTTCTTCCATGATTCTGTGCATCTCTCTCCTTTTTTAACCCTTAGGAAACAGCACCACAAATAATAACCCAGTTGCTCATAAGAATCTTAGCAATAATCCTTTTGATTTCCTGATCCCTTCTTTTGTCTCCATATTTAATTAACTTACGGGTCTTACACTATAGAATATACCTCCTTAGTATATATCAAATCAGTCAATTTCTTCCCTCCTCTGTAGCCACTTATTCTAAGTGATCAGCTTCTCTAGTCTTTTGAAATCCTCTTCAGTTTGTCTACTTCCATGCCAGCCCCCACTCTGATCCATTCTCCATGTAGCAGAAAGAATGAGATTCATTAACACATGAAATAACAACATACTACTAGTAAAAGTGAAAGAAAAGAAGTAAGGGAGATAAGGAGAATAGAGAAAAATCAGTACTGCCTATATCCCCTATCACTTCTTCTTGCAAACTGGCAAATATTCTTTTCTGCTAAATGATTACATTTTTTCCCAAAAATCTTGCTATACACAGCAAATAACAATCATTATGTACTTACATTTTGACTTTTTCTGAATCTGTGAGGCATTTTGTTGGACTTTGAAATGATTCCAAGCTATAGTCTTACTTAATGTCTTGCTAGAAAATCACAGATAACCAGTTTTCCAGTCCATTGTATTTTTTTCAGATTTTGAGGATTTTCCACCTTTTGAGAACTTATCATCTGCATCTAGATAGCACAGGAAGAAAGACACATTGTATCACACCTTCTACTTAATAGCCTTGGCCTAGAGAAGATACACAAAATTTCCACTTTCATGCCATTGGAGGAAACTCAGCCCCATGATGTCATCTACTGCAAGAGTGTCTGGGAATTGTACTATTGCTCTGTGTTCAGGAAAAAATAAGTAAAGAAATAATATTTTTGCTTGAAAAAATTAGCAGTCACTAGATCAAGAAAGAATACTGTAACTTTTAGAGTAATCTCTAAAAGCTAAAAACAGTTTTGTAGTTTACAATCTAACATAGGGGGAAAACATCCACCTAGGATGATAAATTTAAAAAAAAAACAAAAAATGTCGAGAAAGGACAGAAAATGAAACATAAAAAGATGGGACGAGTATAAAGCACAAAATAAGGCAAATTAAATCTAAGTATATCAGTACTTCCATTAAATATAAATGTATGAAATTTTCCAATTAAATGACAGTTTATGAGATTGAATTTAAACACACACACACACAGACACACATCAATCAGACTATGAGCAGTTTATAACAGTCACTAAAACAAAAGGATGTAGAAAGGTTAAAATCAAAAACAGTATAAAAAGTGTATAATATAGAAATAATGAAAGAGATCTGTCAATGCTATTGCAATATTAAAGAAAAAAGTATAATACAAAAAGCATAATTAGCGATAAGGAGGAGATTTTATGAGCTAAAATGCACAATTATTTATTTATTAAATTTAAATTTATAATCAGGCAAAATATCAGAAAATGTAAATATATAATATTTGAATACTACTATAAACAAGCTTGGACTTACAGGATATATAGGAAATAATGTACACAACAATGGAAAAATACCCATTTTAAAGGCCATATAGATCATAAAAAAATATACTGAAACAGAAACAGAATCTCAAAAAATTTCAAAGGATTTAAATCATATATAAAATGTTCTTTGACATTATTACTGTTTTTACATATTAAAAGAAAAAAATATAACTAGAAGATTCCCATATGTTTGGTAATTTTTATTTTAATGATATTCTAAAAATCCTTGGGGCAATGGAATAATCATAATGGGAATTAGAAAATATTTTTAACTCAATTATTATAAAGAATGGCTGGAACTGTTTTAATTGTATTTAATGCAGTTTTCAATCTTGAATGCATTTATTAGAAAATAAGTCTGAAAACATAGTGAACTAAGCTTTCATTTAGTGAAATAATAATAATAAAACCCTAGCAACATGAACTCCAAAAAAAAATGGGAGTAATATAACCCTAATATGAGGAACAAAGTTAATAAAATACAACAAATGCAATAAAGAGACTCAACAAGCCAATTTGGAAAGGTAATGAGTTAGTAAACTTGTGGCAAAACCAATGATATAAAGGGAAAAAATAGTATTTGAAATTACAAAAAGAAACAGCTCCACAGTTAATACAAAATAAAAATAAATAAATAAATAAGGGAATATTATGTATAACTTTATACCAATAAAGTAGAAACTGCCTTCTCAGGTTTTATTGGATTCAATCTCCCAAAACTGACAAAAGGAGAAATGGAAAACAAATAATTCAATTACAATTAATGAAATCAAATCAATAATTTAAAACATTTCTAAAAGAAAACTCAAGGCCTACATGGCTTCACTGAGGACATCTCAACTAAACAATTAATTAAGAATTAACTCTTATCTTACACAAATTACTCTAGGTCTATTTACTAATTACTCTTCAGGATAGCATAACCTTAATACTAAAACCCCCAGAGGGCAGCAAAATATTAACAAAAGGAACATCTTTGTTAACATAGATGCAAAAATCTTAGCAAATGATCTCATTAAACCTAAGAGCTTACTCAACTCAGTGTCATAAAAATAATTATCAGAACAAATTGCTTTTATAAAAAAAATAGAACGGTAGTTTAACTTAGAAAATCAACCAATGAAATTTTCCATATTTAAGGAGAAAAATCACATGATCTTCTCTTATAAAAATATACTTGATAAAATTCAAAATCCATTTATGATTTAAAAACCTCCTCTTAACTAACTAGGAATAAAGAATAGAATAGAAATAGAAGGAAGACGTTTCAGTCTTATAAAAGGTGACTAATGAAAATCTACCACCAATACCAAACTGAGTGTGGAAATATAGAATACATACAGATACAAATGTCTTCTATTACCTATCCCATAAAATAAGGGAAGCAAATGTTATTAAGATTAGAAAGGAAGAAACAAAACCATCATATGTGCAGATATTATGATTCTGAACATAGAAATTCTAATTAATGTACAAATTATTACAATTAGTAAGTTAGCTTAACAAAATCCTGGAAACAATTTAGTTGCATTTATTTATAGAACTAACAATCAAAATTAATACTTTAAAAAAGTAATCCACAATAGTTATAAAATGTTAGGTATTTGGAAGTAAATGTAATTAATCTGTGCAAGACCTCTCTGTGAAGAGAAAAAAGAAAAAATACTATGCATCATATTATGTCACATACCTGCTTAAAATTCTTCTGTGCAACTTCTTTAGAAATACAGTATTTGATAATTCCTGAGTCCTTTGTATAATACCATGAAATTCCTAGAAAATCCCATCTAAACATTAATTCTAACCAGATATTTACTCTTAAATTTGTTTACTTTTTCAGGGTATTCCAAATCATCAAATTTGTCTCCATGCCAATAGTGTTTGCCTCCATCCACTTTCTAAAACTGCAAACAGTTAATATTTTTAATGACTAATTTGGTTATCTTACATTGGTGCAAAAAAAACCCTCCTCTGTGTGCACCCACACTACTTTTGGTATAATAAATTCAGTTTTCTGGACCATGGTTTATAAGGCTGTGCATAGGCTGGTCCCTGCTCAGAATTCTAACTGCATTTCTCTGCCTGCTTCTGCATAATGCTCCCAACACTGAACTACTGAAGTTCAGAAAAGAAGTGTTCTCAGTGATCATGCTTTTTTTTTTTTTTTTTTTTTTTTTTGTGGTACGTGGGCCTCTCACTGTTGTGGCCTCTCCCGTTGTGGAGCACAGGCTCTGGATGCGCAGGCTCAGCGGCCATGGCTCACGGGCTTAGCGCCTCCATGGCATGTGGGATCTTCCCGGACAGGGGCACGAACCCGTGTCCCCTGCATTGGCAGGCGGACTCTCAACCACTGCGCCACCAGGGAAGCCCAGTGATCATGCTTTTGCAATTATTATCCCTATTGCTGGAACATTCTTCTCCTCCTTCCCTCCTTACTTATTAAGGTCCACTCATTTTCCAGATTTCACCTCCAGATCTTTTCCTCCCAGAAAGCCTTCCCTGAATTCCTGAGCCCTGGTTAGGAGACCTATCTATATGCAATTATTTCATCATAATATTTACTGTATTGTAATTGTCTTTTATTTGTTATCCACAACTACATTGTAGAAATTGGGTCTTACTGATGTATTCAGGGTTTAGCTTAGAGCTTGTCTCACATAGTGGGTAATACATTTTTTTCCAGGAAGAGAGAGAGCAGGAAGGAAGGAAGGAAGGAAAGGAGAGAGGAAGAAAAAAACACATTAGGCAATGCATTAGAGCAGTGGTTGACGAACTTTTCCTCTAAAGGGTCAGATGGTAAGTATATTAGACTTTGTGGACCATATGGGCTCTACCCTATACTCAACTCTGCCCTTGTAACAGAAATATGCTATGCTCCAATAAAACTTCATTTATAAAAAATAAGTAGCAAGATAGAATTGGCCTGAGGGCCATAGTTTTCTGGCCACTGCATTAGAGACTTTATTTACATTATTCAGTTAATTCTAACAACTTTTCATGAACAATGAGTCAAAATAGATTATGTAATTTGTCCAAATCCACAGCATTAATAGTACTGAAGACCTAGGTCTGCTTAACTCCACAGAGAAGAAAGAAGAGAAAGTGAGAGCCAGAATACTATGGACTATTCACCTTTGTGTTCCCTTTTTATAAATTAGAAATCTGCAGTTTAATAAAATTTACTCAAGTTCCTACAGGTAGTATTTAAATTTATCTCTTATTAATCAAATACCTCAAGCTCTTAACCATTACTGCATGCCAATTTTATTGAATTAAAATCTCTCTCATTTCTGAATTTTCTGCTATTTTAGAAAACTGTTGATCTGAAAAAGCTGTTGTAACAATTTGAAATTTTAATTTATTTCCTGTTCTTCCTTTTGGTCCTCTTAATACAAAATACTACCTAAATTAATGATTTAACTATTGCAGGAAAGTAAGCAGCCAGTAAATATTGCTTAACTTCAACACTTAAACAAAATAGAACCATATTATCTAGCATCCAGGAGAATGGATAAGCATGAAGAAAGAGTACATTTTATATAGGTTCAGAGATTATTATTTGTGAGATAAGAATTTTAGACAAAGAGTTTTTAAATGGATTTATGTATCTATGCCAATGAATGAAAGGAATATGAGAATGGATACTGAATAAAGCTGAAAAGTATCAAAATAAAATAGGTACTAAACATATTGTAAGTTGTACTCCATGTCGCTTGGATTCTATTGACATGGCATTCCTCAGTTTGTGAAAGTGAAGGATGATGTACTGGAGTAAATAGCTGAATAACCCAATGTAGAGAAGAGGCAATCCAGGAACTGGTGCGAGCCAGATGTGCTGAATTTGAGTCTCCAAACTTTTAAAACTTATGGACATTAATATTTGCCCTATTACTATGTATGGGGCCTTGGACAATTAATTTAACTACTTTAAATCTTGAGTTCCTAATCTGTGAAACAGGGATGCCTACAAGTTGTAAAGTTCAAATGCTATTAAAATAGCAATGTCAGCTGAATCCACTAATTCCATCATTTTCTAGCTATATTAAAGAACCTAAATTATGTTTGGTTTCTTTGAGTTTGATTTTGGCTAAAGGCCATGGTTCATTCATCACTAGTGACTTAAGCTGAACGACAGGTATGATAATAAAAATTCACATCCTTTTTTACAGTCTTTGGAACAAAGCTTCATAAACAGAATTAATAGTTTCATTAGTAAAAAATGAGATGTTCACATATCAACAAAACACTCCTACCTAGTGGGGACTGGCAGTAGAAAGGATGAGTGTTCCAAGGAGTGGGGAAAGAGTTAGGGATAAGATACTGTGTATCCTTTTGCAAACAAGGAAAGGCTGATTTAAGAGTAGACCCTTTGGCCAGGAGAAAGAGCTATGTTTATGAGGACCTGTACCAAGATAACAGAAGAAATAATGGTTTAGATTAGCCTAACCAGTCACAGATAATTTAAAAATTATTTATATATATACATATATATATATATATATATGTATATATATGTGTATATATATATCCTAATAACTAAATATTTTGGTGAAAAAAAATTCTACAGTGTACTCACATCAGTGAGTACTTGATCTCACATTTCTTGGGTAGAACAGTGTAAAATGAAACTTAGTTCTAAGAGGCTTGTTTGTAGTTCTGATATAGCTATTAATCGTTTTTATTTATATGGTTAATTATGATTAAATACAAGTACTTTGTCCAGTTCTACTGTTAACTCAAGAGAGTTGGACTAGGTAATACTAATATAATTATGTGTTCAATCCATGCTAAATGCCTCATTAAGCACTTCACATGCAGTATTGCTTTAATTCTTAAACAACTTATATCACATAGGTATTTTATTTCCATTTTATTGTTGAACAAACTGGGGATGGGACGGGGTATCCTGGAGCTGAATTACCTTGCCTAAGGCCACGTGGCTGGTGTTTGATCCAGGCATTTCCAGCTGCCAAACACACCCAAACTCTTAATCAGCATGCTGTATTACTTTAAGTGGCTCATTATTTCGGACATGCTGCCACTTTAACAGTTTACATATTCCATAAGAATTTTTGTGACTGCTATTATAGTTATGTGGATGAAAGGAAAAAAGTTTCTGATCAAAACAATCGAGGAACCAACTTAGTTGGAATTAGTGAATAACGCCAGGTGAGACTTTGTTCACCCGGCTGTCATAAGTGGCTAAAACTAAATTGTGATCCTCTATCTGATGAAATATTACATAATTTAAATATGTCTGGAGAAAACCTATTAAAAGATGAATTATTCACCAAGAGAACAGAAATTCTTTTCCTTCTTACTATTCCTCTTTTAACAAACTGTCACACTAAACTTAACCATTCCTCCAAAACATGAAACCAAGCCCTTTTGAGCAATTTCAAACTTTTCCACAAATGAATAGACATAGCAATGCGTCATGAAATCTTGCTAATTTACAATGCCTACGTTACTTCACAATAATATATTTCTTTATTTAAAAGCTATTTTGTTGCCTCTTTACAGTTTTCAACGTGCATTTCTCTTCCCATTATAAAAAGCAGTAATATGAGGAGAAAGGTGTCAGCTGAAGCACAGGTTGCATGGGTTCCAATTTCCAGTGAACATAACAAATCACACTGATCACAACTCTGGGGAAAATCCTCTGTAAAATTACTTTTTGCATATGTTTAAATATTATTCACAATGGAAATTTTTTTCTATAGAAATGCTTTAAAATAATATGGCTGACTGTTACCATGTGAATGCTTTTTTTCAAACATAGCTTTTTATAATCACATATACTCTTTATCGTTTTCCATTTTATTTCTCTCTTGATACAAATGAACAAAATACAAAATTCAGGATAATTTTATCATTCACATTAGCAAGAGAACAATGGGAAGTGGCTTTGAACTACTTTTCCATCTGGCATTTCAGTTACTGTTTAGATTAATAGGTACAATAGAAGTTGAAATTTTCTGGGCCAGAGTTTGATGGTGCTCAGCACTGCTCCTTTCTGAAAAGACCCATCCACCTGTGTACAAAGCTTTCTGTCCGTTACCATGGCCCTGAATAAAGTGAATGATCAGAATGTGAGTCTGTTTCAAGTTGCAAAACAAAGAACTTAAATTCCAGTTAACTACGCTGTCTCTTCCTGATACGAATTATGCCAGCTGAGATAATCAATAACTTATCAGGCTGCTGAGAGCCCATTAGCATGTGGTTAACATGCTAGTGTTCACGGCAATATTCCTCAATGTGGGAAGTGGCCCTTTGGTATAACACACTTCAATAGTTTAAGCTCAATAATAATAACTCTTGTTTAACAAGATATTAGATTGACTCTTATAAATTAGAAGATTGTTTTCATGATCTATGTAATCTACTCTATCAGTAAAATAGAACTGAAGGCTCTTGGCACATTTCATTTCTCACTTCCACTTACAAGTGGCCTCTAAATATAAGGAATCAGGATTGCCCAATTAGTCACAGCCCGGAACAAGGTGTCTACCTGAAAAGAATGTAAAACCACTACTAGTAGAAAGTTTAATTTAAGCCCTAGGGCTAAATTAAAGAGCTTTTCAAATACAGAGATTATTGTCTGGTAATAGCAAAACGCAATTATGTTTTTTTATAAATTCCATTTAAGAAATTATTTTCAGAAACAAAGAAATATAGCAATTTGCTAAATCATTTGAAAAGGGTTGACTCATTGCTGTCACATTTTAGCAAGAAAAAGAAAATGGCAAGAAGAAATAAAAACAGTGCTGTAAGAAGTGGTTAAGATCCAAAGATTTTCATTTACATCCTCTGAGTGACAAAGACAAGGATTTGCATCTGGTATCTGTGTACTAACTGAATTTTCCTCTGTCTACTCCTTAAATGCAATTCTGATTGTGCAGCCTTAAGAAAGAACAGCTAAGTGAATGAGCAGGATGCTGTATTTCATGTACTGTTCCCACTTTGGGATTGTCATATTGCATCTGTGGGATTGAATCTTTTAAGGAGTTGTCAAATTTAATTGGCGAATTTGCACAGTTCTGATTTACTGGATATATCACACCACCAAGATCTTTTTCTTTTATCACCTTATGTTAGCTCCATGACTTAAATATTGCCATCTGTGAACAAAGCCTACAGAATTAAGAAAACAACTTTAGTAAATTAAAATCTTAACTGATGCACAGTTTGAAGATTTTAACATTGTTTATTTAATATTTGGTGTATTTATCTTTCTCTTCTTGTGGCAGGTATTGTATTTTGTACATGTTCAGTATAGTAGAATGCCCTATAAATACTTCAATAGGCTTAAAGACTATAAGAGAGAAGAGCAAAATCATAACATCAACAACAGACACCCAATCTTTTCAAGAATAAGGACAAATGCTTCAAATAAATATTCTAAATGAAATCCAACATTTTTCTCTACCTATGAATCCTGCATTGTCTGCGACCTAACTCTCTGTCTCTCATTCCATCTACTAAATTTGCTTTCCCTGCCTTACACATCCAAGCTTTTCAGTTTTTTTATATTTGTGGTTTCTCTTCAGGTCTTGGCTAAAATACAACATCCACAGAAGTACAGAGAGCCTTGCCAAACATCCTAAGTTGACCTCCTCTAGTTATTCCCAAAAGTGTTTTTCCTTCAAACAATTATCAAAAATTATAATTTTCTATGTACAATTTGGTTTCTCTGTATTTTATATGTTTACTCACAGAATGTGCATTCCATAAGGACAGGGACAATGATTTTGTTTTGTTTGCCTTTTGTTTGTTTGTTTCTGTCAGTGCAGACCCAGCATCTAGTGGATTGCTAGCAAGTAGTGGAGGTAGTAGTGAAAGGAGTAGAAGGAGGATCAGAAGGAGGAATAATAAAATTGTTTAATAGTGAAACTAATACATATAATACCTAAGATTTCCTGAGCTTTTATACCAAGTACTGTGCAAGGGGATTTTCACTATCTTATTTAATTGTTAAAACAATCCTTGGCAGTAGATGCTTGTGTTATATAATTTTGACAGAGGGAAATTTGAGGCTTAGAGAGGTTAAATAAGTTATTCAGGTCACTAAATTAATTAAGTTGGTGCCAGGATTCATACCCTGGACCTCCCACTCCAGAGCTCACATGAAAGAGTTTATTAAATAAGTGAATGGATGCATGAATAAAAGAGGAAAGTAGGAAAGAAGGAAGGGAGGAAGGAAGGAAAGAAGGGGGAAAGGAAGGAAGAAAGAGAGGAAGAAAGAAAGAAGGAAAGAGAGGCATGCTACCTATTGTAATGAATGACATGCTGGAAAATTTTATTTTCATGAATTCAGACCAGTCAAATATCTAGCAAGTTTAATAACCTACCATTTTAAACTACAGGTTCTGAGGATGAGACATTGTAAGACTTGCCAAATAACGGTCTCAGGTAAAATAATACTCAACATGTGTAACTATCTTTGTTAACAATGACCATCATAGATCACTTTTGAGAATCAACATTGTGGATTATATACTTAATAATAAAGCAACTATAGTTATTTCACTAAGCCACATGATAGGCAGAACATTTCAGCCCAGACATGAAGAATGCAGTGATAACAATCCCAATATTGAATTAGTGTTTGTATGTGTCAACTTTGCACTAAGTGCTTTACTTATGCATATTCTACTTTAATTCTCATACAGTCCTAGGAGGTGAGCACAGAATCAAAAGACCAGCAAGCCTTGAGCCCTGGATTCAGATGCAGACATTCTGATTCCAGAGCTATATGCCTTAAGAAGTCACTCTCTAGTGGTCTTGGACAATTTCTATGTAAAGTTCAAAGCCATGGAAATAGAATAGATTGTAAGAAATTGTGAAGTTTATAGGTAGGCATTATATGTTCATTGCCTCAACAAATCCTCTCAACATTTGCAACATTTTTCATTTGACAAGTGGGAAAATGAAACTCATAGAAGCTGAGTAATTTACTGAAGTTTCCCTAGCCAGTAAATGGATGAACTAGGATTTGATCCCAGGCCTGTGTTTACAAAATCCATGCTCATTTTTAAAAAAAATCACACTATTTCCTGGAGCTTATTATCTACTGTAGTCATTAACAGAAAGGAGAAGCAGCCATTGCTTCCTATAATATTCCTAGTCTCCAGCTAAATCATTTGAATGTTATTTCTGGCATAACTCTGAATAGCTGAAACGCCTGAATTTGCTCCTTTGAGAATGGTTATTTTCTTTAGATACATGATATATGTAACTACAGGAGTTGCTATGAAATGATGGTGATGCTATGCTAGCATCATCCTCAAGAATGAGCACTTCTCCAGTATTGGAAAATTGTATCTTAAAGTTAAAAAAAATAACTTTGAATATGCCCATTCCAAAAATATATATAAACATATTCATTATTATTATTATTATTATTATTATTATTATTATTATTTTGTGGTACACGGGCCTCTAACTGTTGTGGCCTCTCCTGTTGCAGCCTCTCCTGTTGTGGAGCACAGGCTCCAGACACGCAGGCTTAGCAGCCATGGCTCATGGGCCCAGCCGCTCCGCGGCATGTGGGATCTTCCCAGACCGGTGCACGAACCTGTGTCCCCTGAATCGGCAGGCAGACTCTCAACCACTGTGCCACCAGGGAAGCCCCATAGTCATTATTTTAACAACTAAATATTCATAAAATGATAATAAATGAAGTACTATCTGAAACATGACTTTTGAAAGATAGGAGTATACAAGCACTGATATATAAACATGGAAATGTGACCAAAATCTTTTTTATAACTAAAGTCCTATAATATCATGAAATGGATATACTGTGTATAAACTAAATTATGAATAGTTGTTTATTGAGCAGCTCATATGATATTCACCATGAGGTGATTAAATACTTAGATCTTGAGCTATTATTGTTTGAAGATATTTAATGATATAAAAAAAGAAGGTGTCATGTGCTGGACATATGCAGATTTCTATTTAGTATTGTTTTAAAGGCTTTTGCCATCATCTTGGATGTCACAATAACACCAGGTTCACAGTCTAATGGAAGAAGCACTAAAGTAGAAGGCCTCTGAACTTCAGCAGCCATCATGATCTTAGCAGCTGGCTCAGCTCAGTGGCATAGAAAGAAGATGCACAATCCTGAGTTCTCTCCTTCAGGTAGGCGAGAGAAAAGTAGCATTTACACCCAACATTCAAGTGCACTGCCCAAGGGAAAAGGGGCAGGTGGCTCTTAGAACAAAGCATGGCTCTGTGGAGTTTGGAGAAGGTGAATAATTCTGAGGATTCTCCCCCAGAAGGGAGGGAGAGTAGTGGAACATACACAGCCATTAAAAAAAATGTGGATTTGGAAACTCACACAATCTCTAGCCAGCTGAATCGGTAAAGGTCTTTCCCTGCAAAGCCAATTCATGAAAACTGGAACAGGTGGCTGCTTCTTCTTCATATGCACAGATACCAATACAAATCCACAAGAAACATAAAGAATCAGGAAAAATTAATCAATAGCAACCTATCCTAAAGAAATGGAGATCTATGAATTGCCTGACAAGAATTCAAAATAATTGTCTTAAGGAAGCTCAGTAAGCTACAAGAGAGCACAGATAGACAACCAAACAAAATCAGGAAAATGATACATGAACAAAATGAGAATATCAACAAAGGGAAACTCTAAAAATGAACCAACCAGAATTCTAGAGCTAAAGAATACAATAACTGAACTGAAAAATCCAATAGAGAGCTTCACTATTAGACTTGATCAAGCAGAAGAAAGAATCAGTGAACTTAAAGACAGGTCATTTGAAATTATCCAGTCAGAGGAACAAAAAGAAAAAAGAGCAAAGTAGAATTCCTAAGTTAGAGAAATAGAGGGCAGCAATGTTACACAATCATAACTCGCATATTGAAGAGTATATTTCTGAAGAACCAATCTCTACATAAAACTTAAGTAAGTCAAGACATTACCACAAAGTAGTAGGAAATAGGAACCATAAGTCAGAAGAAGGTATTCCGGGTAAATCAGACTCACCAAAATGACCCAGATTCAGAACTGTTTCTTAAGCCATAATAAATCTCAGTTATTATGAGTTTCCTAGATAGGAAGTGGATACGACCTTTATAATTCATTTTATATAACTATCTGTAGAAATATATGTAGCATTCATAATATTTTATATATCCATTTGTGATAAATTTTTATTTGAATATGACAAATTCCAAATTAAAGAAATAGCTTAAATTTTATTTTAATTAGATTCTGATAGTGTTAGAGTGCATCTAAATATTATAGCCTATAATGAATATAACTAAGAATATTTATGCTTTCAGGTATGCAAGGAAAATTCTCAAATGATAGACATATCATTTAAAATATCAACTAACAGATATGTTGTTACAAATGGTGTACAATTGGATTTACATTGTGTAATAGTGTAAATAAAATCTAGTATTACATTTTAAATAATGAATGCATCCTTTAAATAGTCATAGATTTTTAAAATGGCATTTTAGAATTAGCAATAACTTAAAAATCACTCACAACCTGATTCATAATATGAAGTTTTCACTTTATTTGACCTTGAAGCTACTTAATTATTCAGGCTTTCATTTTTTTTAAGAACAAGGCTTTCTTTTGTGTGGATGAAATAATCTGAAAATTAGGAAAGAATGCTTATCTGAAGTTTGAAAGACCTTACCTAGAAAAAAAACCCATTTTCAAACACTAGATTTTCCATGAAGCTTTTTCAAAATTTTTTGAACCAGAGGCAGTATAATTTGATTTTAATCCTTAACTTTGAAGTCAAATATTGCTTCAGATTAGCACAAAATAAAGTGAATGGGGTGAAGAAGAAAAAACCCATTATAATATATGACATCATCATTTTTGCATAACCTGAAACTATCCCATACAGTGAAAATATTTAAGTTATGCCCTGATCTGATGGTAGATCTACCTATGCCCATTTCAATATGAAACAAAGAATAAGGATTCTGATTCCTATCACTTACCAGTTATGTAAATTTAGACATCTTATATTTTGTCACTGCTCTTCAGTTTCCTGATCTATCAAATGAGATTATAATATTACTTCCCAAACACAACTGGCACATAGTTAATGCTCAATTAATGGAAGTGATTTGTAAAGTATTATTTTATATTTTCTTCCTTTGAACCCCCATAACACTTTCTGGCATCAGGGCAGATCTCCTGTTTTATTTGTCTCTGTAGCCTAACAAACTTCAGGCTTTCAATGAGTATTTGATGCAGCTTGGTACAGTGCAGTGGCTTTCAGACATCAACATGAATCGGAATCATCAGGAGATCTTGTTAAAAAACAGATTCCTGGACTGCACCCCTATGTTTTCTGATTAGTAGGTTTGTGGTGAAGGTCTGTTAATTTGTATTTCTTACAATTTCCTAAGTGATGTTGATGCTTCTGGTCTGGGACTGAATTTTGAGGACATTTATATACAGTAAGAAATTAAATTGATGTTGGACTCATATATACTAGTATTACAATCCTTTGCCAGTTACTTCAATTCCTTTACAGTGCCACTCCTTTCCTGCAGGTAAAGAAAGTGACCATTCAGTATGAAATTCATCTTTCTCAGAATCTAATGAATTAGCTGTTCCTTCCCTAGTCCTAAGATTGGATGGCGTGAGACACCCTCACACCCCTCTCAATAGCAGTACCTTTCCAAAGCCCAATTGTTCCTCTGTACTCCTCCTGACTTTTGATAGCTAAGTAGAAGCTCTGTTTATAATCCCCAGTCAGCCCAAATCCCTGCTCTGCTCTACTATCCTCCAGTCCCAGGATGAGACTTTATCTTATTCATTCTTCTCTTTTCAACTTAGATTTAACACTTAACATGATGCTGGCTCAGAATCTACTCCCCAGTCAGAGGTTATATTGTCCCTGGAACTGTGCCAGGTACTGTGCTTTGGTGAATAAGATACATTTTTGAAAAGTATACAGTCTGGTAAATTTAAGAGAGGTTGAAGCTTATGTAAATAAATTGAGTATTATCTGCACAATGATAGTTGACATGAGGAGAAATCCCAGAAAGAAAGAGAAATAGCACAATGCAGTTACGGACAGACACTTAGAAGAAAACAAAATTTTTTTAGAAGGAAGAAAGTTGTATACCTAACTACACTACAGTACTAACTGCTATACTTGTTAGTCGCTCAGATTTAAAATCACTTGTAAAGATTTGGAAAAATTAACCTTCATCTCTGGCCAAGATCACCTCTAACTATTTGGAGAAAATCTAAGATTTACTTAAGACTGTTTGGAATATAGACATGACAATCCTGTTTTTCTCCCATCACGTGAGAATGAGCTCAGCTCTATCAGAGACCCCATAGTTTTAAATTCACCATTTCACTATATACTTATGACTGTATGTAAAAATGTGTTCTCATATTGTAGGTATTTTCACTTTTTTGCTTTGCAAAAATTCTTAACCAAGATATGAAAAGATGAAAGACTGACTTATTTTAACTTGTATTTTGAAGACTTCTACATTAGAGCACATTTACATATGAACAGTAATAAAATGAATTTCACTGTTTTCTGGTTTTCCTTACTGTCATTTTCTAATAAAAGGAGGCCAACATAATTGTAGCTGTTCACTCAAAAAGGTTTGGGGATGGTAATATGCAGTGAAGTGAGGCAAACATATCAACAAAGGGAAAGGACCACATCTTCAAAGCATTGGCAGGAAACATATTAATGAATTATTTGTTTCTAAGGTCCCAGTGCCTTAAGGCATGCTCAGGATCCAGACCTAAAAGCAATGTGCTTTTAAAAACTAAAAGTGACAGGACAAAATCTGGATGGCTTATCACTGTTGAAAACAGGTGCCTGCCACCTCTTTCATTACACTGACACATGTTCTGCACTATTCATCAACCTTATTCTTTTCTTCTCTAGTCTAACCTTTTGGTGACAGTAAACATGACTTGACAGAGGGTCCAACACATAAATTACACAGCCTTTAACCTTTTTCTGATTTGTGACAGTTTGGGGACACATCTGGACTAATCCATCAGGGAGGAAAAATATCTTCGGAATTATAATCTGACAGTGATCTTCAGGAGCAAACGGTTATGTGTGTGTCAAGTCTTTTCCAGTTTAAGTCCCCATGAACATAAAAATAATAATTTTCTACCTAAAGAGGATCATTTACTTAGAGTAAAGGGAAACTTTGCCATCAAATGAAAGGCACTAATAGTTCAGCATGCATTTTTAAAATACATAGCAAAAACATATTCTGGAAAATAGATTATAAATTAATTCTTATGCCTTTAATATTCAATAGAGATATGTTTGTAACCGAGAAAATAAAGATACTGTAGACATCTGTGGAATTTAGGCATTTGCAAAGTTGAGTCTGTTGGTATAAATATATGTTCATATAAATATATCTGTAGCTGAAAATGTCCTTATAAATGAAGAGCATTTTAAATATTTATTTCTGCAGAAAATTTTGTCTGATAAAATATGCAACTAAATACTGATGGAGCTACTACCTAGTTGTGAATGAAAGGGAAGAAATATATTCAGTTGGAAACATTTAAAGTTCCCCTGTGCTTTGGGGCAAAAACAAGTGTTTTCTAATCTCTCTCTCTCTCTCTCTCTTTTTTTTTTTTTCTTTTTAAGCAGGCAAATTTGTATCAGAATAATCATATGCTGAACTACCAAAAAATCATGTAAATCTAGCCCATTAATCTCTCAGCAAAAGTAGGGACAATGAGACATTTTACCTCTATTAAACACTGTACTATTTTCAATGCTTTTACTCATGTTGCATATAACTTTGCACATTGAACTACCAAACCACAGTTTCCCACACAGTTAAGCAAAATGTTTCTACCCCTCATACTTCTCTCCATTTTGTCTGGCTTTCCCAGATGACAAAAGAAAAAGCAGACTCTCTACTGTCTTACATCCCAGTATAATTGAAATCCTTCCATTTACTTTATTAGGGTAAAGTCCTTACATATATGATTACAATAAAATTTTAATAACAATTTGGAGAGTGAATGCAGAGCATACTCAAGCCACTTAGCAATTTGTCACCTAGTGCATGCCATGATAGTATATTCCTAATGTGTAGAATGGAGATGCTCTGTCCAGCCTAAAACAAATTTTAGTTATAATCATTTCATATAGCCAAAATGTATAAATGTTCTTATTATTAGTTATAGAAGAATTAATAGGGATCCTTTTTAACAACACTGATTAAATTGCTAAATTATTTTTCTAAAAATAGAAATAAAGATGAGAATTATGATCATGAGATACCATCCATAGTTCACTATGTTCCTCAGCTCCTTTATTTAGATGATTCTAAAGATACATTTTATAAATACATATTTTGGATTTCAGGTGATACTTCTCAGCTTCAAATGAAGGCTTTGTTTTCATTCTGGCATTCACTTAATATTAGACACTTGTAAAATAATATTTAAGTACATATGGATATTTCTAAATTAAATTGGGTTCAAAAAGTCTCTTTTATTCCATTTTCATTCAGAATTAATTTAATATGCATTTGTGAAATAATGGACTTACTACCTTTAAAAAATCAAAATGACTTCCTAATTAGTTACAGTCCTCTATTTGTTGACCTCTAGGATACAGTGAGGAATATTGCTATTTAGCTAAAAGTTCAGTTTAAAAATCAGTATCAAGTCCATACAGTAGTGAAAGATTTTCTTTTGTAAAAACTGCATCATAAAATATTCTTAAAGGTGTGTAGGTTCTGTGCTTATGAACGGCCCAGTGGAAAGCAAATGGAGAGATCTTGGGGGAAAATTTCCAGGAATAACGGCAAGAGATAGACAGATGTTGGCATTTTGCCTAGAATTTATCCTGAGCTCTTTACAGAAAATGTAACTGACTCTCATGGTGGGTCACAGAATATGGAGTAAGGCCAAGAGGTTGGATGGGGATTGTGTACTGACCAGCAATTTGTTGACAATATGAGCTTCAGATTGGGGGAAATTCTGAGTTTCCAAATGAGTCAACCTGTCTGGGGACTTGAAAACAGTTCAGTAAATTCCACATGGGCCTGGGCCATCTCTTGTTGGGTTCACTTTTCTAAACCTAGTTCGGAACTGCACATAGTGTTGGCACAGCCGAGTGGAACGTAGATAAGATTTAGTAATCTTATATAATTTCCTCCATGATTGCCATTTGGCACTTTGAGCCACCCCAAATAAACATACCTCCTAAGTAAAACTAGTATCCTTGCTAAACAAACATATCTTCAAGATAGTCCTTTAAACCTAAGTTTCCACAGCAATTTCATTTCTGGGTATATATCTAAAGGGAACAAAATCACTGTCATGAAGAGATATCTGCACCCTGTTGTTCATAGCAGCATTCTGTATAATAGCCCGGGAATGGAAACAACCTAAGTGTCCAGTAACAAGTGACTGGATAAAGAAAATGTGCTGTATATATAGATATGCAATGGAATACTATTCAGTCATTAAAATAAAAGAAGGAAATCCTGCCATTTTTAACAACATGGATGGACCTTGAGGACATTCTGCTAAGTGAGATAAGTCAGACAGAGAAAGACAAATACTGTATGATCTCACTTATGTGTGGAATCTGCAAAAAATAAACTCACGGAAACAGAGGCCATATTAGTATTTGCCAGAGGCAGGGGTGAGCAGTGGGGAAATTGTATTAAAACAGTCTAAAGGTAAAAACTTCCAGTTGTAAGATATATAAACTCTGGAGATGTACTGTACATCATGATGACTATAGTTAACAATACTGGATTGTATATTTGAAAGTTGCTATAGATCATTATGTTGTATACCTTAAATATATACAGTGTTATATGTCAATTATATCTTAATAACTCTGGGGGAAAAATAAACTTCTCTTCTGAAGCTTTCAACAATGGTATAAAGTAGATGCTCAAGAAATACTGTTGACTGAACAAAAGTGTTAATGAATGTGTGAGATGAGTGTGGAGACACTGGGCCAGATTACAGGTTCCTAGTTTAAAATATTCCACCTTTAAGTCTTAGGATTTTTCTTGGTGTTAGTGTTAAGATAGGGCAGTAGTGTGCTTTATAAATGTTTTAACAAATGACTGGCAAACCTACGTTAGAGTAATCAACACAGCCATTTGAGTTGAATTGAGTTACGTGAGAACCTTTTTGTATAATGTTAAGTTGATTTAGTCAACATAGCATGCTTGACTATATTCAGAATTTGTTTTCAAGTATGTAACATCAACAAATAAAATTAAGCCAGGGTTTTCTGAAAGAATTTTCAAAAGCTTTGAAAAAGACTTAGATTGTTACCTAACAATAGATAACAATGGGATTCTCCTTCTTCAGGTAGGGGAGGGAGAATTGCTGGGTTTAGGATTATATTAAGGGATAGTGATATATAAAAATGGAAGGCAACAGTATTTCATAGGAGGTAAACCGACTAACTGCGAAATCCTTAGCATTTTCCGTTAATGGTAGTCTGTACAGCAAGAAGAAACAACAAAGAGGCATCCTAGAACTAAGTCTGCCATAGATTCTACAAGCTTTGTAGCTGCTACTATATCTCTTAAAAAAGGGGGATGTGCTTCAGTTGTTATACTATCAAAGTACATCTAGTGTCTGACTAGAATATAAATGATCAAAAGGATATGTGGTAATTAGGCAACACTAAAGTTGTGGGTTGTTGACCATTGAACTAGTTTGAATTGCCCTTACCAAATGCTTTTTCACGTTTATTTTCCCCTAAATAAAATTCAAGACTTAGAGATCAATTACCTAAATGAGATGAAGTCTTAGAAAAATTTAACACAAAATACCTTCAATACCCTTGCTAGCTACTGATAAAAATTCCCAGAGTTGATTTTGGAGTTGATCTAGAAAAATTCTAGATATGTACAATCTCTTAGAGGTTAGGGATTTACCTCTTGGGATATATTATGTTCTCAGTAATGAACTTTTGTTGGTAGAATTGCAATTTCTTTGTATGCTTTATATCTCTCCTGAATTAATGCTTCTAATAAATGAATGGAAACTATTTTAATTTTATCTTCTGGGCTTTACAAAAGACCATCTATATATTATGAAAGAGAGAAGTCACAGGGAAATTTTATAACATTTCGGTCTTGACTGAGAGAAGTAGAAGAGGGCTTCTGTAAACCATTGCTCTATAATAGACCTGTCATGTTGTTGGTTTTCTCATGATAAGGCAAATAAATATTGACTGTTGAGATTTAGAAGGATAGTAGAAGGAAATAGCACAAGTACATAATACTAAAGTAGATGGGTTTAGGTAGTACTGAGAATAAAATGATATTTGGGTTTGGGACCAGTGAGAAATAGTATATCACATGTTATTTATAACACTAACATCTTGCACAAATCTATATCTATATATTTTAGGGGTTTTTTTTTGTTTTCCTACAAGCAACATAGGAATATTACAGGTGCTGATATAAAGAATAAAAGGATCCCTTTTTGACATATATTCCATAATAGAATCAGTCCTTCCCTTGCTTTGGGCTTCAAAGGATATTGGGCAAGATTGGGTAAAGGCTTGGATAAGTTATTTATTATTTAAATGGGATCAGCCCCTAATATTTTCAAGATATCAGAGATTCTTGGCCCAAGGGTATCTAGGACCTCAAGTAATTCCTCAAGTTGGGATTAGATTAAGTACACAGTATTGAAAAACAAACATCCACTTGAACTATTAGGAGCTCAAATTTTCATTAATGTAAGCCTTTTATGTAGTATCTGGTAGGAGTTCATGTAACACCAAATTTCTTATTACTTTTTAACTCCTTTATTTATTTTTACCATGTGCCAAGCACTGTTCTAACCTTTAGACATATAATAGTGTTGAAAACAAACAAACAAAAAGAAAATTCTTGCTGTCCTACTGGAATTTTTATTCTAGTGTTCTAGTGGAAGAGACAGAATACAAGCAATAAATAACTAAATATATTTTGGGCAATAACTAATGCTATGATACAAATAAAGAAGGATAAGGTGATAAAGGGCTACAGAGGGGGATTTGGTAGAGGTATTATTTTAAAGAATCAACAGTATGGCTTCTCTGAAGTGGTAATGTTGAGCAAAGATCTGAGTGAAGGAAATGAGTGAACATTTTGAAGATCTAAGGGAATAAATAGTGTTGCAAGCAGAGAGAACAGGATAGAGTCCAGAGTGGCTAGAGAAGAATAAGATGGAGAGTTCAATGAGATGAGGTCAGGGAGCTAAGCAGTAACTAGATCATATGGAGTCTTGTAGAGTGTGATAAAGGGCTTTGATTTCCTCCTCAGTTGTGAGAGACTATGAAAGGTCATGGGAGTTTTTGAGCAAGAGATTGATACAATCTGATTTTTCTTTTTTATAGATTATTTTGGTTGCTGTGTATAAAACTGGCAATAGGAGGTGTGAGTGAAAGGGATAGAAGTCTGCTGTGATGATCAACGTGAGAGATGACAGTGAATTGACCAGGATGATGATAGAGTTATCAGATGTGCTTGTTGTCAGTGTCTGCATTGAAACTAGAGTCAAAAGGACTTGCTGATGGATAAGATATAGTGATTATAGAGAAGAATAAAGACTGATGCCTGAGTTGGGTCAAATAAACTGAATGAATAGTGGAGCTATTTCAGAATAGGGGAAACTGGGAGAGAATGAAGGGGTTGGGAGAAAACTCAAGAATTCTGTTTTGGAAGTGCTATGCTTGACACGATCCTTGGACATCTATATGTCACTGTCAGATAAGCTCAAGGGAGAGGGAGGAACTGGGAATATGCAGGGAGCCATCAGTGTATAGATAGTAATTAAAGCTGCAAACAGAGGTGGTCACTTGGGGATAAGTGTAAACAGATATAAAAAGGGGCTGAGTTCTGGGACACTCCAAAATATAGAATTCAGGGAGAGGAAGACATTCCAACAAAAGACAAAAAAAATGGAGCAGATAGTGAAGTAGAAGATAATCCAGAGTGCACGATTTCCTGAGAGCAAACTGAAGCCAGTGATTCTCACCAAGAGAATGATCAAATGAGACTCCAATGTGCCTCTCTGACCTGTTGTAAGGCACCTTTTAGAAGCTTTCAAAATATGTCCTTGGAGCAAGCAAAATAATTCAGATTATATTACTGATTGACTAGATATATATCATAAATATCATACTTTCTAATAAATTCTATTTTAATTTGATGACACAAAAATTAAAATATTTTGTACTTTTACAGTATTAGAGATGTGGATCGGTAAGTAAGTTTGGTCAGTTAAATTAGGGAAGCGGTCTTCAATATTAGGGAGAGATCATAAAGATCTGCTTGAATCTCTTCCATGTCATTTTCCTTAATCCCCTAAACACTATCTCTAGCATTCCAGGTGAATCCATTTAAATAACTGGAATCAAAGTATACACAGTACTAGCAAGTTTTAAAATTATTATTTATAATTTTCTGAAACGCTTTGTTAAAAGAACATTCTTATTTAGGTTAATTCCAACACTTTGTTTCCTTAGCCTTTACCTATTAGTCCTAAATTTCCCCCTGAAGTAAAACAGAATAAGCTGAATTCTTGTTCATTATATCAAAAATTATGCTCAAATTAAACCTACTACAAGCAATATGTGACAAGCTTTTAACTATTATGGTAATCAAATGTTGATCATCATCCATTTTGTGAATTTTTTCTTTTAAACATCACTACCAAAATGGAAAATGGAGGGAATTAGGAGTAACATCCCGTCTCCCTTTTGTGGACAATATACTTCTATTAATGCTACTAGTCACTTTATTATTATTATTGTTAGCAATAACAACAGCTGCTGCAGATATAGTAATACTAGTAGAGGTAACGTTGTTATTATTTTCTGGTTCAATATATGTCACTCTTTGTATCCTTCTGAGCTTCCACATGTAAAACTCTTAAGTGTATGTTCCACTCCAAGCAGGGATTACTGGATAGCCACGTTTGTTCCCATGCTAGACTTGTGCTATTAGCTTTATATGTGTTATCCTTATAATTTCCAAAACCATAATCTCTTAATTTCACCTTTACATACGAGGGGCACTATAGCATGGTAGTTAGAAATATGTTCTTTCTACTGGCTTCAAATCCTAGACCCAGTATTTACTGTATAACTTTGGACAAGTCAATTACATTTCCATACAACATTATTTCATTTCTTTTTTACTAGAGTATGGTTACTTTACACTGCTTTGTCAGTTTCTGCTGTACAACAAAGTGAATCAGCCATACATATACATATATCCCCTCTTTTTTTGGATTTCCTTTACATTTAGGTCACCACAGAGCACCTAGTAGAGTTGCCTTTGCTATGTAGTATGTTCTCATTAGTTATCTATTTTATACATCATAGTGTATATATGTTAATCCCAATCTCCCAATTCATTCCTCCCTACCACTTTCCCCCATGGTACCATATGGTTGTTCGCTACATCTCTGTCTCTATTTCTGCTTTGCAAATAAGATCATCTATACCATTTTTCTATATTCCACATATATGCACTGATATACGGTATTTGTTTTTCTCCTTCTGACTTACTTCACTCTGTATGACAGTCTTTAGGTTCATCCATGTCTCTACAAATGACCCAGTTTCATTCCTTTGTATGGCTGAGTAATATTGCATTGTATATATGTACCACATCTTCTTTATCCATTCCTCTGTCAAGGGACATTTAGGTTGCTTCCATGTCCTGGCTATTGGAAATAGTTCTGCAGTGAACATTGGGGTGCATGTATCTTTTTGACTTATGGTTTTCTCTGGGTATATGCCCAGTAGTGGGATTGCTAGGTCAAATGGTAGTTCTATTTTTAGTTTTTTAAGGAAACTCCATACTGTGCTCCATAGTGGCTGTATCAATTTACATTCTACCAATGGTGCAGGAGGGTTCCCTTTTCTCCACACCCTCTTCAGGATTTATTGTTTGTAGATTTTTTGATGATGGCCATTCTGACTGGTGTGAGGTGATACCTCACTGTAGTTTTGATTTGAAATTAACTAATAATTTGTGATGTTGAACATCTTTTAATGTGTTTGTTGGCCATCTGTATGTCTTCTTTGGAGAAATGTCTATTTAGGTCTTCCACTCATTTTTTGATTGGGTTGTTTGGTTTTTTGATATTGAGCTACATGAGCTGTTTGTATATTTTGGAGATTAATCCTTTGTCAGTTTATTCATTTGCAAATATTTTCTCCCATTCTGAGGGTTGTGATTTCGTCTTGTTTATGGTTTTCTTTGCTGTGAAAAAGTTTTTAAGTTTCATTAAGTCCCATTTTTTTTACTTTTGTTTTTATTTTCATTACTCTAGGAGATGGGTCAAAAAAGATCTTGTTGCTATTTACGTCAAAGAGTGTTCTGCCTATGTTTTCCTCTAAGAGTTTTATAGTGTCTGGCCTTAGATTTAGGTCTCTAATCCATTTTGAGTTTCTTTTTGTGTATGGTGTTAGGGAGTGTTCTAATTTCATTCTTTTACATGTAGCTGTCTAGTTTTCCCACTTATTGAAGAGACTGTCTTTTCTCCATTGTATATTCTGGCCTCCTTTGTCATAGATTAGGTGACCAATTGTGCATGGGTTTATATCTGGGCTTTCTATCCTGTTCCATTGATCTATATTTCTGTTTTTGTGCCGGTACCATACTGTCTTGATTACTGTAGCTTTGTAGTATAGTTTGAAGTCAGGGAGCCTGATTCCTCCTGCTCCATTTTTCTTTCTCAAGATTGTTTTGGCTATTTGGGGTCTTTTGGGTTTCCATACAAATTGTGCAATTTTTTGTTCTAGTTCTGTAAAAAAAAATGACATTGGTAGTTTGATAGGGATTGCATTGAATCTGTAGATTGCTTTAGGTAGTATAGTCATTTTCACAATATTGATTTTTCCAGTCTAAGAACATGGTATATCTCTCCATCTGTTTGTGTCATCTTTGATTTCTTTCTTTTGACTCCTTATGTAGTTTTTATTCCTAGGTATTTTTTTTCTTTTTGTTGCAATGGTAAATGGTATTGTTTCCTTAATTTCTCTTTCTGATCTTTTGTTGTTTGTATATAGGAATACAAGAGACTTCTGTGTATTAATTTTGTATCCTGCATCTTTACTAAATTCATTGGCTAGCTCTAGAAGGTTTCTAAAGGCATCTTTAGGCTTTTCTCTGTATACTATCATGTCATCTGCAAACTGTGACAGTTTTACTTCTTCTTTCCAATTTGGATTCTTTTTATTTCTTTTTCTTCTCTGATAGCTGTGGCTGGGACTTCCAAAGCTATGTTGAATAATAATAGTGAGAGTGGACATCCTTGTCTTGTTCCTGATCTTAGAGGAAATGCTTTCAGTTTTTCACCATTGAGAATGATGTTTGCTCTGGGTTTGTCATATATGACCTTTATTATGTTGAGGTAGGTTCCCTCTATGTTTGGAGAGTTTTTATCATAAATGGGTGTTGAATTTTGTCAAAAGATTTTTCTACATCTATTGAGATGATTATATGGTTTTTATCCTTCAATGAGTTAATCTGGTGTATCACATTGATTGATTTGGCATATTGAAGAATCCTTGCATCCCTGGGATAAATCTCACTTGATCATGGTGTATGATCCTTTTAATGTGTTGTTGGATTCTGTTTGGTAGCATTTTATTGAGGTGATTTGTATCCATGTTCATCAGTAATATTGGCCTGTAATTTTCTTCTTTTGTGATATCTTTCTCTAGTTTTGGTATCAGAGTGATGGTGGCCTCATAGAATGAGTTTGGGAGTGTTCTCCCCTCTGCAATTTTTTGGAAGAGTTTGGGAAGGATAGGTGTTACCTATTCTCTAAATGTTTGATAGAATTCACTTCTGAAGTGATCTGGTCCTGAACTTTTGTTTGTTGGAAGATTTTTAATCACAGTTTCAATTTCATTACTTGTGTTTGGTCTGTTCATATTTTCTATTTCTTCCTGGTTCAGCCTTGGAAGCTTGTACTTTTCTAAGAATTTGTCCATTTCTTCCAGGTTGTCCATTTTATTGGCATAGAGTTGCTTTTAGTATTCTCTTATGATCCTCTGTATTTCTGTGGTGTCAGTTGTAACTTCTCCTTTTTCATTTCTAATTTTATTGATTTGAGTCCTCTCCCTTTTTTATTCTGGATTAGTCTGACTAAAGGTTTATGAATTTTATCTCCTCCAAGAACCAGCTTTTAGTTTCATTGATCTTTGCTTCATTTCTATTTCATTTATTTCTGCTCTGATGTTTATGATTTCTTTCCTTCTACTAACTTTGGGGTTCTTTTGTTCTTCTTTCTCTAGTTGCTTTAGGTGTAAGTTTATGTTGTTTTTTTTCATTTTTTTATTGAAGTATAGTTGATTTACAATGTTGTGTTAATTTCTGCTGTACAGCAAAGTGATTCTGTCTTACGCATATATACACTTTTTTTTTTTTTTTTTGCAGTGCATGGGCTTCTCACTGTTGTGGCCTCTCCCGTTGTGCAGCACAGGCTCCAGACACGCAGGCTCAGTGGCCATGGCTCACAGGCCCAGCCTCTCCATGACATGTGGGATCCTCCTGGACCGGGGCACAAACCCATATCCCCTGCATCGGCAGGTGGACTCTCAACCACTGCACCACCAAGGAAGCCCTATATATACTTTTTTATATTCTTTTCCATTATGTTTTATCCCAGAATATTGAATATGGATCCCTGTTCTATGCAGTTAGGTTAACTTGTTTATTTGAGATTTTTCTTGTTTCTTGAGGTAGGATTGTATTACTATAAACTTCCCTCTTAAAATTGCTTTTGCTGAATCCCACACGTTTTGGGTCATTGTGTTTTCATTGTCATTTTTTTCTAGGTGTTTTTAAAATTTCCTCTTTGATTTCCTCAGTGATCTCTTGGTTACTTAGTAGCATATTGTTTAGCCTCCATGTGTTTGTATTTTTTACAGTTTTTCTCCTGTAATTGATTTCTAATCTCATAGCATTGTGGTCAGAAAAGATGCTTAATATGATTTCAATTTTCTTAAATTTACCAAGGCTTGATTTGTGACCCAAGATGTGACCTACCCTGGAAAAAGTTCCATGTGCACTTGAAAAGAAAGTGTATTGTGCTGTTAGAACTTTATTTCTTTATCCATAAAAAGAAGATAAGGAAATAAATATTTGTCACTCCTTATATCACTGGAAATCTATGTTTGTAAATCAGTTTTTTACTTGTTTGTCCTGTAAACATGACTGCAATAACTGGTCTGCTGCTGCCTTCCCTTGCATTCAAGTCCCTACTTTGATAGGGCAAATGCTTCTCTTTTCTACTTGCCAGTCCTGAAAGCACTATTACTGAATCCCTTTGATGTCCCATTTAAACTATATCATAACTTACCCACGTGGACAACTACTTGGCTGTGCCTTGCACCTATCTGCCCTAACACTAGCAATTGTATCAATTAAAAATAATGTGAATTGATATATACCAACCTCTTGAGACAATTTTATCATCTTATAATTTAATTTTCATAAGTCAAGTATTAGGACTGTTATTATTTTTTCTTTCCCCATAAAGAAAATGAGACTTGGGGAGGCTAATTCAACTGCCCCAAGTCATTATTAGCAAGTGACAAAACAGTATTTAAACCAATGGCTGTGTGACCCCCAAATCTAAAGTAGTTTATACTGCCTTCATAAAGGGGTATTGAACTTAGGCTTGAACCGTAAACTTCAATAAATGCGTCAACATGAGATTCCTGTAGATTCCTGCTAAACAGGAACCTATAGGAGTCTCATGTTGACACATTTATTGTTTTTGCTGCTTTGAGAATCGTCACTGTGTTCTTCAGATAACTCACACTGAAAATGCAACACTCTAGATGTTGGGTTTTCTCCAGGTCTTGATCCTTCCATGTCTCAACTGCTTCTCCTTTTTATGAGGTACCATTCTCTTGCCCTATTTGAGTAGGTATGACTAGCTAGGTAACTGGCTATATGATCATGAATGAGAGATCCACTCATTTGATGTCAGAAAGTATTGTAACATTATGTACCACACTCACTTATAACCCATTAATAGAGCCAGGGACTTTAAACCTAAGAATTTTTGTGGCAAGTAATTTGTCACTGTTGAATGTAGGCTTACTTCCACCGTTCATATTTTTCTTTTGTGTCTATGTTATACATAACACGAGGGATGCTTTTTCTAACAAAAATGTTTCATGTCAAATTTTCCCAGCACCATTTGGGAAAGTCATTGAATAAACTAATAGTAGGCTTCCAAGCCAAGAGTAATTATGTTACATTGCTCTTTTTCTGGCAGAGAGCTATTTTTGCCTGTAAATGAAGTACTTTAACATAAGCACACTTTTATACTACAAAGTGGAGGAGGATTTGATGCAGGTATCTATCAGGTTTGATACAAGATCATATTTTTCCCACTTCTAGATTAATGTAATGAAGTGATCAATCAATTACTCAATCAACTTAGTTTTCCTGGTAATCACTATAGCAGATAGTGATTAGAAATGGAAACATATACTTGTGAAAGTTAACTTTTTTCTTTTTTATTGAAATATATTTGACATACAATATTATACTAGTTTCAGGTGTACTACATAGTGATTTGGCATTTATATACAATATGAAATGATCACCAAGATAAGTCTAGCGACCATCTGTCTGCATACAAAATTTTTACAATAGATAGCTGAACATTATGTGGCATTTTATATTCAGAAAACACTTTAAAATCATTCATGTTAGTTTTTACTTTAAGCTGAATTTTGAGAAGAGTTATTTCTCTGATTGCCATTTTTAGAGGAGCAAACTGGTTCAGGAGTGTTAAAATAACTTGCCCAAATATGTTTAGTAACTTTATGGCAAAAGTGGAGCTAGCAATCAAGTTTGTAGCCCATCTATTTTAGCACAGGTCACTATAACAGATGTGTTATCTTCATTTCTCATTTTCTCCAGAAGAGAAACTTGAAGACATCATGAAAGTCTATGAAATGGAGTTTACACATTGTGAGGGTCAAGAAAAACCCATTTTATAAATTTATATCATTTTCATATTAATATATACAGTTAACATTTAAAGGGAAAGGACTAAGGGTTTAAATACATATTTCAAATACAGAAATCTTTTGAACAAATGTTTACTTGGGAGTCCATAAATTAACTTCAGGAAATAATTATGGCTAACGTGTATTGATAGTTTATAAGGTAGCATTCAGTATGTCAAGCACTTAAATGATCTTATTTGAATCTCATTAAACACTATGGGGCAAATACTGTTATTCATATTTTAAAGTGAAGAAATTGAGGATGACATACGCAAATTCCTCAAGGTCACAGATAAAAAGGGTTAGAGACAGAGCAGAGAAAAATGTCTGTCTATTGTTCTGAAGACCAAATGCTTAAGCCCTAAATGATATTGCTTCCCACTGCAGTCTCCTCCTTTAGGTAAATAACACCCTCTCTCTATTAACTTCCAGTTTATATTATGGGAGTGTATTTACCTTTACAATATTGGAACAGATGATCCCACTGCCTTGTTAATCAACGAACAACTATTTCAGAACCCACTACCTTCTAGAAAATCTGCTATATGATGATTCTAAAATTGTTTCATACACAGAAAATGCACTTGTGTGTATATGTAATAGTATCATGATGGATATCATACAGTACATCACATAGTACATCAGAACTAAGGCCAAACTTAGACAAATGAATGATTTGCCGGGTCAAAAATTTAGCACACCTTTAGAGTATGATAGTAAAAGTTTATAAAATATATAATCTGCATTGAGACTGAGTACTACAAAGAATCAGTTTGGGAAGGATTGCTTGAGGCAGTATTTGTTCTTTGTATTGCCTTGAGCTACTTGGCTCTGACCAAAAATTTGCATTCCCCCCAGAACAGAAAATCATGAAATTAATCAGACCCACCATTCTTATAAGGCCATTTTAAAAACTTTCACTATTTGTGCATACTGTCCATAGCCTCCTGCCCAAGCAGCTAAAAAAAAATTTCCTTCCACTCATATAAGTACTATTCCTAAGAGGAGGTTTCCTTCCAAGTGATAAAATTCCAGTGATCCATAGTATCTTTGTAGAGTAACACTCAGCTCAGGGATCTCCTTGATTTACATAGTTAAATTTCCTTTGATACAAGAAACTTAGAAGACTTCCCTAAGCTGGCAATGCATCAGTTAAGTTGGCACTAGCTGCTGTAACAACAACAAAAACAAAATTCGTAATGACTTTATACAGCAAACACCTATTTCTTGAGCACATAAAGTCTAAATGGTATTGTCTGATTGGTGGGTGGTTCACATCCAAATGAGCACCTTTTCTTCTTGTGTCCCAGCAATTTCCTAAGAGCTCAGATCCTCTGAATTTAGCCTACAGATAGGGAAGAAAGATTGCGGGTGGGAGGCACATCCACTTTTAACAACTTTGTCCAAGAAATGGCATATCATTCTGCTCCTATTCTATTGTTGTGAGTGTGTTACATTGCCTCACACAGATCCAAATGGGCCTGGGGACTGTGGAAGCTGAGTGGGCATCCCCTTCCTGGCAATGAGTCTACACCTATGAAAGAACAGCATTTAAATATTGTCTCTGCCAAAGGATGCAGAGGTGGCATGGAGTGATTAGACATTAACCAAGTGAAGAGCAGGGGGAGGGCATTAAAGGGAGAGGAAACAGTATCCTCAAAGATTATGAAAGCATAATTATGAAATATTGTTATAAAAATGGGAGCTCAGAAGGGGCAGTTACTAATGCCCACTCTGATTCAATCAGGAAATATTGATCACTATACTTATGTTCACCATTTTGTACTAGAGGAGGAGAATATGGAGTTTAACAAAATGCAGCCACTGCCATAAAGACACTTCTGAGGGGCTTCTCTGGTGGCGCAGTGGTTGAGAGTCTGCCTGCTGATGCAGGGGACACGGGTTTGTGCCCCAGTCCGGGAAGATCCCACATGCCACGGAACAGCTGGACCCGTGAGCCATGGCTGCTGAGCCTGCGCGTTCGGAGCCTGTGCTCCGCAATGGGAGGGGCCGCAACAGTGAGAGGCCCGCAAACTCCCCCCCAAAGCAAACAAAAAAACAAACAAAAAAAAATAGTGTCTGAAAATATTCAATGTCTTCTAAAAACAAACAAACAAACAAAAAAAACAAAACACTTCTGAGTCTTATGTGAGCGACAGAATCTCTCACACAACTATTTCTCCCAAGTCACAGTCAACCAACTATTTTTCCCAAGGTTTCTTCTACTTTTGATTTCCAATATATCTTGAGTTACTAGAATCAATGTTTATTTCAACAGTTTGATTTCTTGGAAAATTATGAGTTAGCTATTACTTAATTGATTCATTTATCCAAAACTCAGTTTTATGGAATGCTTAAAAAATGCCAAATTATCTCATTTGTGAAAGAGATAAGGTGGTAAATTAGACAGACAGCATCCCAGCTCACATAGAGGTCACATACTTGTGGAAGTTATATGAGCTGGGAATAATTTCTAAATTGACTGACAACTGGTTTGAGTTTGAAGTAGGCATATTTTTAGTATAAACAGAAATGGCATCTTATTATATGAGGCCCTTCATGTGTAGCTTTCCATTATTATTTTACAGGTTTCCAGAAGATGATTTCTTAGTGAACAGCATTATTAAAATAATACACAAAATCAAGACTCACATATAGAGCTGTTTTAATGATACATTGTTTTTCTTTGTACCTGGAATCTAAAATAAATATTAAAAAATGAGATTAGAATGAACTACTGGATGAATATTTTAAACTACTTTATTCTTAGGAGCAGGTATTTGATGATTAAATTAGAGATGGGATAGATATTTCATTGAGAGAATTAACCTGATGCATTTGATTAGATCTAAATCTTCACATATGTATAATTCAATATAACTTTAAAGGCAACTGATTTCTATTTGTTGATTCTAGTTGCTGAAATATGAATTAGAAGTCTTTCCATTTAAATGCAGATTCAGACTTTCCACCTGAGGGGCAAAATAAGTCACTTCATTTGACTGAAATATATATAGGAAATATATATATATATATATATATATATATATATATATATATATATATATATATATAGGGAAGTTTCATTTACATGAATATTCCTTCCCAACACAGGAGATCTTTTTCTTGTGATATCTAGAATATTTATTGCAATAATTTTATAACCTCCTTGCATTTGCTTCATTGTTTTGTGATACAATTGCATGTGCTGATAATGAAGATAAATAAAAATTAAACTTTCAGTGGGCATTGGAAAGGTGTGTGGAATTTTAAAATAGAAGTGATGAATTAAGCAGCACTGAGTGACCAAATCAAAATTGAAATAGAGGATGCTGAAAAGCTAAGCACATTAATATACTGACAGAGATATAATATGTAGAGCCATTTTATGCCTTTTTCTTTTTTTTTTTATTCTTCAAAAAATGAATCCTGGTAAGATGTTTTAAAATATAAAGCCCTGGGTTATGTATGCCAACTCATCTAATGTATACCTGAAAAGCTGCTACACTCATCTCCAATGTGGAGATTTATAACAGAGAAAATCAGAGTGGAGATAAATCATTGTAAAAGAGCCATATTAGCATCTTATTAAATTATTTCTTGTACTGAATAATAATTAAAGAGATAGTTCCATTTTAATAAGAAAACATGACAATTTTTGCCAGTTCAAATGTTATGAGAATCTAAGTCCAAATATGTATATATAAAATAACCATTTTTATAAGAAAATACTTACATGTGAACAAAAGTTAAAGTTAACCAACAATATTTACCTCACATATTTAATAGAAAATTTTACAAAGTTATATTTTTATAATGTATCTCCTCCCTCAGAAGAGATTCCATCTGGAAGAATATTATTTATGGCAAATAGTACAATTTGTCATTACTATGGCTTAAATACTTTCATGCATTCATTAAACAAAAAATTTTGAATACATCTTATGTGCTAGATACTGGAGATTTAGAATTTAAACAGCCAGTCTCTGAAGCATGTAGCACACAACCTAAGTAAAAAGCAAATTTTCAGTACTGTGTATTTTAAAAGATTTCATTTGGAACATCTAAATCTGAAACACTATAACCTTGGTTTCCCTGACACAATCCTTATCTGGTTTTCTGATTATTCTGGTAGTTCCTTCAAGTTTCTCCAGGGACTCCATTTCCTTTGGTAATATTCTCTATTATTCTGAACTATGTGCTCTTGTTACACTGTACTGTCCTTGGGTGATACTATCCACATACACCCCTTCATCCATCATCTCTATCAGGGATTTTCAAACTTCACTGTGTAAGAATCATCTGGGTGCTTGTGATAAATTTAGATTTGGGAGGTATGGTTGGAGGTCAAGAATGGTAACATGAACCCATGGTGATTTTGATGCAGGTCATCTGAAACCACACTATGAGTAACATTTATCTATGACCTAGTAGTACCCAATCTATTGTTGAAGCCCAGATCTCTCATCTGGGCTTCACTGACATATAAACAATTAGTACTAGAAATCTCCTCTTGGGTGTTGCAAATGCCCGTCATACCTTACAAACCTCCCCACATCACAATGCCATGGCTCCCCAGCATATTTTTCATACCACATTCCCTGGCTTAGAGAATTCAACCTTAGTACTCCTATATGATAAATTAGAAAGTTAGGTATTATCCCTAACTCTTCCCGTTACTTTATTTCCCTCATATGATCAATTACAAGATCCTACTGATAACTCTTAAATAAATCCTGAATTTGCTCCATTCTCTCCTTACTGATTACTCTGCTCTTACATTGCTGCCATCTCTCCTGTTTACACAATCATCCTTTCTCAGTATATTGTATATGTTGACTCCAAAATGTTCTCTGACCCTCCAAAATTAAACATACACTACACACTATAAGCCAGATGATATTTCAAGAAAACAAATCAGAAAAAAGTTAAATACAGATAAATTTTAAAGTCCTTACCATAGTTATTCGTCCATGCATGATAGGGCCCCAGCTTAACTCTCTAATCTCCGGTCTTACCATTCTCCTTGCTACCTCACTGAATTTACTATACTCCTCCAAATGCACTCTACTCTTCTTTACCTTCTGGTCTTTGCATATGCTGTTCTTGCTACCTACAATTCTCATCATCACTTGTCTAACTCCTTCCCTACTTGGATGGCATATCTTTGGTGAAGGCTTCCTTCTATAGGAAGTTTAGCTTGGATCCATTTTCCACAGATTGCCTGTTAAGTTTATCTCCCATGAAATATTTGGGACATCCTTATACTACAAAATTATTCATTACTTATCCGAAATTAAAATTTAACTGGGAAGCTTATATTCAGTCTGGCAACCCTAACATGTCCCATATAATTTATCATATCACAATTGCTCTTTGCTACTTGTATCTTTTTTTAAAATTAGTTTCTGCTTTATAACAAAGTGAATTAGTTATACATATAAATCTGTTCCCATATCCCTTCCCTCTTGCATCTCCCTCCCTCCCAACCTCCCTATCCCACCCCTCCAGTGGGTCACAAAGCACCGAGCTGATCTCCCTGTGCTATGCGGCTGCTTCCCACTAGCTATCTACCTTACGTTTGGTAGTGTATATATGTCCATGCTTCTCTCTTGCTTTGTTACAGCTTACCCTTCCCCCTCCCCATATCCTCAAGTCCATTCTCAAGTAGGTCTGTATCTTTATTCCTGTTTTACCCCTAGGTTCTTCATGACTTTTTTTTTTTTCTTAAATTCCATATATATGTGTTAGCATACGGTATTTGTCTTTCTCTTTCTGACTTACTTCACTCTGTATGACAGACTCTAGGTATCTTTTAAGAAACTGTAAATTCCTCATGACAGAAACTATGTCTCCATTTTTCTACATTGTGACACTACCATTTTTGGGTAGTGTCTGGCAGTTAAAAATACTTGATAAAAGAATGAAATAATGTACTCAGTATTCAAACCTTATTACTTCTCTTTTTCACTATACCGTGTTACTTCTATATCATAACAGAAATTTTGCATTTAGTATGTATGAATACTCTTAATATAAAAAATATGGCTTAATTCTTAACAGAGACTAGGATTTCATACTGTAACAAGACCTATGAATGATTATACTTTGGATGTAGTTTACCCCTGTGCGACAAATATAATTCAAGGAATCATTTAATGAACCCAAAGCTCTATGAGTTAGTTGTCTCAAAGACTCACAAAAACATGTTAAATAATGACGTGGACTGTCATTGTTAAAGCTTATTTCAATGAGAAGTAAGACTTTTAAGAGAAAGCATTAGAAAGAAATTGAGTCGAATTTTTCCCATTTGTACTCAATGAAAGTCCATTGTTCTCAATGTTCAGATTTTCAAAACTTTAAAGAATTGTTCTTTGAAAAGAGAGTTATTTAAACAGTTTTCTGAGACTAAATATAGAGTTTTCTATGTATTGTGACTGAAAGCAATGATCTGGATATTCCGAGTAAATTCTAAAAATAGAAAATACCAATATCAATTATAGGTCCATTAAAACAAAGATTTTTGTAATTGACTCTAGTAGCAATTGATCTCCAAATGTCACAAGGTGCCATAAGGCTTTTAGAATTGATGATGGATAGCAATTTTAGCAAAATTAGGCGTAGCTATCACAAAGCAGAAACAGCATCTGTTACATGATAAGGAGTTATTGGTGTATGAAAAGAGCTGAAAAACAATATTTTGGAACTAGTTGGGAAAATGTGCATTTTTCCCCTCCAGTGGTATTTGAAAGTAAAGGAAGAAGTAATCAAGAAATAGCAGATAATGGTAAATGGTATTTATTCATTGAACAAACGCTTATTGAGGCCTGGCTGTGTGCCTGACAGTATTCTTTTCTTTGAGTGGGATATAGATAAGTAGCCAACAAAGAACAGAGCAACTAACTTTTGATTCAGTGATGTCAATTATTCCTCAGTTGATGACTTGTAATTCCGAGATTTGAGAGCACTAAGAATACTCATGGCCACTGAGTTTCTATTTTGTGTTTACTGCTTTTGTAAATAAAGCAAATTGGTTTATCTCCACCCAAGAATGTGTGGTAACACAATCCTCAAGCTGTTAGGTACCACAGCAACCTTATCTCCACCATCTCCTCTCAGATATTCTCTTCATCTGGCTCCATTTCTACTGCTGTCCTTTCTGTGGAGGCTGTCTTTTGTTTTATTTTTTGTTCTAATTTCCTAGCTCTTGTATTTCAAGTCAGTGTGACAAGTAATTTGTCATCCTTGCTCCCAGTTGCAACTTCCAAACTATTTCACCCCCTTTAATAAA
The DNA here is from genome assembly GCF_964341445.2 of Mesoplodon mirus. Taxonomy (NCBI): domain Eukaryota; kingdom Metazoa; phylum Chordata; class Mammalia; order Artiodactyla; family Ziphiidae; genus Mesoplodon; species Mesoplodon mirus. Next base: position 66,307,621 of record NC_138978.1, read on the forward strand.
TATACAGACAGGAAAATCAAAATAATAATGGCAGCAAATTCCTTACCCTTTTGAAGCTCATGCCATGCACCTCAGTTGCTCACTACCCTTCCTCTTTGTGCTTTTATTCTGACCTCTCATCCATTCCTCTCATTAACTGAAGAATTTAATTTTTAAATTATAATCTTTTTCTGCATCCTTACTCTTATCTCCTTTCTAATGACTTCAATATTTAGTAAGTGAAACATCCAAGTTCTTATACTATTGATTCCTTTACTTCTTTACCTCCAGTGAACATTTCTTCCACTTCATTCAGTCTTCCACTCCCTATGAGGCAGTCTACGTTCAGACCTTATCATTAGCAGAAATTGTACCACTTCTGAGTTCTCTATTTCAAATATTTCCCTCTCCAACCACATTTTTCTATTCTTTTAGCTCACCGGTTTAATTACCTTTAACAACACGATTCTTTGGTTACATTGACCTTGCCAGTACATTAATCACATTTATCTCTCACTTTCTCCCACAACCCCTTCTCTCTTGACCTCCCAAATTCAAGTAATTATAATCAGTCCAGTGCAAATACCATGAGCTCACTTGCTTCCCTCTCTTTGTCTTACTCACTTGGTAACTTCCCAGTCCTGAATGATCCATGCAGCTGAAAAACAACATTGTCTTTGAGAATATCACATGATTATTTTAAGCTGGCTGGTATCACTTTAAAATTAGGAAAATCATTGTGAAATGGACTAGCATTCTTACATATTTAGTTTACGTATTCATCAGATATGTATTGGTAATGTTCTATGGACCAGGAGCTACCCTAGGTGCTAGAGTTATGAGTGAAAATTTTGAAGCAGATATTGGTTGTTTTCTTTCTTTTTCTTTTTTCTTTTTTTTTTTTTTTGCAGTACGCGGGCCTCTTACTGTTGTGGCCTCTCCCGTGTGGCGCACAGGCTCCGGACGTGCAGGCTCAGTGGCCATGGCTCATGGGCCCAGCCACTCTGTGACATGTGGGATCTTCCCGGACCGGGGCATGAACCCATGTCCCCTGCATCGGCAGGCAGACTCTCAACCACTGCACTACCAGGGAAGCCCAGATCTTGGTTTTTATGTGGCTTATATTCCATTGGGTCTAGAAAGAAAGGCAGACAAAACCTAAGTAAATAAATAAGGATTCAGAGAACAGAAGATAGTATTAAAGGCTATTTATTCACTGAAAAAAAATATGTATTGAGCACCTACTATCTGTCAGGCATGCCATTATAAAAAGAAAAATCTTAAAATAGGGTAATGATATAGAAAGGCCTGGAGTGGAGGGGAGACTTTATAAACTCTATAACGCCCCCCTTATTGAAGGATATTTTTGATGACACCTGAATTATAGAGGCTGGTAGAAGAGTTTTTCATGATGGAAAGATTAGTCTTCCAAACCCCTGAACTGGGTAAAAACATGTCCTGTCCAAAAACAGAAATAAAACACAGAAGGAAAATCTTCTGGCTCTTTGTGGCCCTGGGAAAGAGTGATGTAAGCTGAGGTTGGAGAGATAGGAAGGGATGATGGTGTGATATTTTTCAGTTTCCCCTTTGGTAGAGAGCTATGAAGGCAGAAAAGAAACGTTGACTCTCCTTCCTCAAATACCTTCAACCTTCCTATTTCATTCTAAGCAAATGTTCTCTCTCTCTCTCTCTCTCTGTAATAACCAAGAACTCTGAGACTTTCTTTCTAGCATTAGTTGTCTGGTTGGTCAGGTAAGACCCTGTGTTGAAAAGTAAAATATCCTAATTATAGTATAGAATAAATTTATGTTTTAATCAAGAACATCATTGGAATCCCACTTTCAACATGTGTATGTGTTGTGTGTATGCATTAGTCTTCAAGATAATTTAAGAAAAAATGTATATACTCATATACATAAGACGATATAAAGGCTGTGCTCTGCATAAGTGACTGATATAATTTGTATGTACGTGTTCTAATAATCTTAATCTCTCAGCATTACATACAGAAATGTCTCTTCTACAATTTTCTGATTTAAGCCTTTCCCCCACTTCACCTCCTGTTTGTTAATCAGAAAGGGTCTTCTTCTGCAGCATTCAAAGTAGAACTGGGTTTTACAAAGCAATTCAACTCTGGAAGCCAAAAAAAGAAATGAAGTGGAAAATAATTGACAAATATTTTAAAGAAAGAATTTCTTATGCTCATGACATTTTAAATGACTGAATTTTTCCAGAGTATCTAAAATGCAAAGTAGATAATTTCTTTCAACATTTTGTTTTAGATTAAATAAATTTTCAAAGAAACCTCAGTATGTTTGGTTTTTAATGCCTCTTTCTCTGTCAACTAATTTTTTTTTTTGAGCCCAAAGCAGGCTTTTAAAAAGTGTAGTGTGGCAATTGTATTATACTGACAGGAATTTCCATATGCTGAAGATGTGAACATAATTCCTTGGCCTATTCAGAAGTAAACATGCCCAATTGTTAAATGAGTACAGATTATTAAACATTTTCTGAATAGTTATATTTTTGTGAAATTGGCAATGCGATTTTACATTTTTTCTCCTTCTACCTGTCAGAGATAACTGGTCAACATGAGGACATGTTTGAAAGGTTTAGTAGTGCTGTAAGATAAGGTGGTTTCCCGTTTTCTCCACTGACAGCTCTGGGCAGCAGGGTTCTTTGTCAAGTTTCTGTACTATTTTAGTTCCTCCAGGCCACTGACAACCATGTGGTTTTCAGAGTTTTCTTGGCTTTGCATTATAGACTGCTCAGCTCTCCAGACATCAGTATCAAACTAGTGTTTACATCTAACTGGCTTCCTTCATTAAACTCCAGCTTTTATTTTCAATCTATTAAATGTGTGTGTTGTTCAAAGGAATAAAATGATCTCAAGCATTTATTTAATAGGCTTTGTTTGTACAATTATTAAATTAAGATCATCACTATTACTTCATCTGAAATGATAATTTCACAGCTGTCATTTTACAAGCAGTGTCAAGAGAATAACAGAATTTTGAAATCAATTTTAGTGAATAAAAGTTTTTTTCTCACTGTAGGATACAGTAAAACTGAACCAAATAATTTAATTTGGAAGTAAAACCAAAGTGAATTCACAAAATGTGTAAACTCTAGAACATTGTTTAGAGATTAGTGTTGCTAATTTAAGGTACTTCAGACTTACTTCACTGCATGTATACAGATCATTTGAATTAAGCAATTTTTCTATTTATAAGTAAATGATTATGATCATTCTAAGCTGCTAAAAGGAAGTTTCTTCTCTTAAATAGGTTTTACATTCTAAATAGTTTTACATATTTTAATTTACTAAGTAAATGTTTTATGCAAAAACAATGCAAAGATAAATTTGATCATGGATTCTACATTTCACAAAAGTTAGTCTTATGCTTTAGTGTATATTGGGATATCTCTATAAATAATACATTGATCATCAAAAGGAAATGGATTTCTTTTTAATGATATTACAGCATGGTCATGTTTAAATGCCTATTTAAAGAGAACCTCTTTCAGATGAAAGGGAATGGAATGTAGATAGATTCACCTTCCATTATCACATGATAAGAGCAGAGGAATGACCTTCAATGTCTTCCCAAACCTGAGATAAAACGGCTTTCTCTGGATACATAGAAAACAACGAAACAAAACAAGACAAAACCATGGCTTCCATTTACTCTGTCAATTCATCTTCTGCAACCTATCAGAAATGGTCAAATTGGGATTATCAAGGACTCATTTTAATCTTGGTTTCAATTTCTTTTTCCAGAAGCATTTTGCCAGAGAAAACAAAAGTAGCAGTTTCCTGTTCTCACTTGCAACTTACATCTTTTTCTCTCTCCTTACATCCAGATTAAGGACAAAATCTAAAAGACTTTGGAATTATTTTTAGCCTCTTCACCATTTCATATTGAAACTGTGCAGGGCCCTGTGGGTCCCTCTTGGGTACAAAAGCCTCTCCATGTCCCTGGTTTCTTGTTTGTAGCAAAAAAAAAAAAAAAAAAGGAGAGGGCTTTAGTCTCCCAGACCTTCCCAGAGTTACAAAGAGCAGATTCAAACAGTTAATGATTAGGACAATAGAGTCACAGGACTCCTAGTTCCTCCTGAAGGGATGCAGATAACAATCTGATGCATATCTTTGAGTTGTTCTATAGAAACTAAGATCCCCACTCAAGTGGAGGATGGTGAGTACATGCTGACCACAAGCACTAGACTCTGGACTGGTTGTAACCAGAATGTTGAGTTTCTGGAAACATAATTCCTGAACTTCACCACCAACCAATCAGAAGGTCCAGGACCTCATCATGTGCCCTAAGATCCTCTCCCCTAACTCTGTCTTTAAAAACCCTTGTCTGAAAGTGATCAGGAGTCCTGGTCTTTTGAGCATGAGCCACCCATTCTCCCTGCTTGGCCCTTGCAATAAACCTTTCTCTTCTCCAAACTCTGGCCTCACTGTGCACTGCGCACAGGAACTTGGGTTCAACAAATTTTTTTTCTTTTTTTTTATAAATATCTCTTCATTTATTTCAGCCAAGATCTCAAAAACAATAAAACTAAATTGTACCAGAAAGTGTCAGCAAAAATTCTCTTTCTCTTAGGAAGTCTGTAATATTCCAAAGTGACTGGGTGTGAGCACAACTTTGTGTGCAGGAGCACATCGTGCTGCCAGGTGTCCTCTGGAGGTGGATATCTAGATGTGGGACAAGGGAAGAATCCAACTCTAGGATCTTGAGCTGTGTTAAGACATGGTCACTTCTTGGGCTGGAAAGGTCAGATGCCAATACCAGAGATGACACTGTTCAAAAATGGTCTGAGTTGAAGCTTAACCATAGGTTTGGAATTCTAGGAAGATCTGTTAGTTGTATTCTTGGTCCTGATCTCTGAATTATAAAGAGTGTTATTTGGTTAAGCAACAGGACTGTGAAAAGAAGAACTACCACAGAGAAACCAGTAGTTGGTCAGGAAAGTCAAGCATCCACATTCCACGTACTTATGCATCACAGATGTGACCAGCTGTGAGCAAACCAGGTTCATTTCTTCTTTTCAGCCATCTTTATCAGCCGATGCTCTAAGTCTTGATTTAAGAATCAATGGAGACCAAGCAGTAGCAAGGCTTTTAGAATTAGTTTCCTTCTAATGACAGTTTTACTATAAAATGGATACAAATAAACCAACCCACCAATGGAAAACTGTGAAAAACTGGTGAGATCTGTAACAGCTATTATAGTTGTAAATTGTTTACATGATTTTATCATTGAATATATGTAACTTGCTTTAAAATAAGGCAGTAGCTTAAAGAAATGATGACTTACCTATCTCTAGCATTTAAAAGCATCCTATATCAAGACTTATAAGCAGTCAATTCTGTCTGTGGCTAACCCTGAATACTATAGACTACGTACCATAATGTTTTGCCCTCAGCAGGTAAAGAACAAATGTATGTGACAAATGTGAATATATCATTTCCCCTGTTCAAGTGAATAAAATTACACCCACTATGTTCTACCTTCCTGCTGACCCGACCTTCAACTTTTAGAGAATTAGGCATGTCTATGTGTTGAAATAAGTACAACTCTTTGTGTTATAGGAAGATAAGAACAGAGACTAATTCAGAAGCCTATACTTAATATTTATGAATCATATGGAAATACTTGGAATGGGTACCATTTTCAGTCACAGAACTTATTTTTAAATTAATTTTAAAGACCCCAAGATTAAAGTTTAAAAAACAAAAACAAAACAAAAAGAGAACATGAACAGCTATAGCTGTCCATATGCTGCTAATTCTAGAGAGGAATTCCACCAAATGTCATGAGGCAAAGGGCCTTGGTGTTTGTTGTTGGTTGTCTTGGAGGAATCCATCAGTGACTCTCCCATTTAATTGGCTGGTCTTAACCTATCAAATCATCTCTTTCCCTAGAGGAAAAGACTAGTAATAAATACTTAAGTTTAGTGTGTTATCTAACGTCCTTTATTATCATCCTAGAAAGTCTCAGTAAATATAAACATGAACTACTTATTGGAGTAAGTAGTGCCTGTCAGTGGTCACTCTATACTGATTTATTGAATGAGGAATACCTTGAACTTGAACTTCACTTGTTGCTCTCCCATCTCGGAAACTAAACTTAAGACATTGATTAAGCCCCACTGGTGTCTAACCTAGTGACTAATTCAAATGGGGCCAGCAGGGGCTAAAGCATAAGGCTTATGGCATTAGTACTCAAGGCACCCTAAAACCTTTACCTGAGCCAACATAACTTACCTACTTACTTATGCAAACTCCACCCCACAGCTTAAATCTGGAAAAATCAGTGGGGGGCGGGGAGGGGGAGGGAGATCAACACCTATAACACACTGCATGTCACTGCTTCTGCAGCCATTCCTAGCCAACACGTGGGAAAGATTTTATTTGTCATCACATTTCACTTTTCCTTGATCCTCTACTTTCTTAATGGCTGCTTGGATAGCCTCTTGGCTGACCAGGAACTGGTGAGGTCCAACAGCATGCAGGTTCTCATCCAGTTCCAGGAGAATGGGGACTCCAGTAGGACAAGTAATGTTGATAATGTCTTTATCTGAGATACCTTCCAGATGTTTCAGGAGTGCCCGGCTGCTATTTCCATGGGCAGACATCAGAATGGTTTTACCACTTAATACTTCAGGAGCAATCCTTTCATTCCAATAAGGAAGGAGTCTCTCCAGAACATCCTTTAAGCTCTCGGATCATGGCAGCTGATCCAAAGGAATGGTGCACACTTTGTACCTCCAGTAGTTGTAGATTTCATGGTAGTAAGGATGGGACTCCTCTATGGGTGTTGGGGTCACAACACCCTCTATGGGTGTTGGGGTCACAGCTCTTTCTCCACAGCCTCACTTGTCCCTCGCCATGATTCAAAGCCATTTGCTCCCTGTTGAGACCCATCAAGGCTCCATAGTGACGCTCATCGAGATGCCAGGAGCTTTCCATGGAAACCCACTCCTGCCCCAGCTCTTCCAGGATCAGCCAGGCTGTGAGGATGGACCAGTTCAGGATGGATATGAACATAAAATCAAACTCAAAGTTTAGTGCTTTGAGTTGCTGCCCACAGTTCTGAGCTTCTTCCATTCTTTCACTGTTAAGTTTTTGATCCACCCAGCTACAAAAACTGTTCTCTTTATCCCAAGCACCCTCTCCATGTCTTAACATAATCAGTTTGTACTTGGATATACTGATGGCTGAGCTTCTCTAGTGCTTTCCAATGGGCCAGTGTTCAGTGACAGCAATATGTCTGCAAAAAGGCCACCAGCGGCAGGCACTCCTCAGAAGTGTTGAGCAGCCAGTGCCTCTCAGGACTCCTCACTGCGGCCAGCGTCGACTCTCTTTTCTAGTCCGGGAGCCAGAAGGGGCAGGTCCTAACAAAAATATTTTCAATATCTTTTAGATGTGAAAAGGACAAATAGAATCACTGATCCAGGACTTTTAGAATATCCATGGTTAAATTTACTTTGAAAACATCAGTTTTCTATTTCAAAAGCCGCCCCTCATTCTGTGATTTGTAACAAAAATTATTAAAACTAGAAGATGCCTCATATATATGATTTTATATTAAAGATCAAATTTCAGATTTTTGCTTCATAAATTACACAACATGCCATTTGGAAAAGGCCAATATTTTGGTTCACTTGTCAATGCTCTCAGTGTTTAATGAAGCAAAGTGTAGCTGTGTTAATATTTTTACTGTGGCACTTGATCATATTTTCATTGGCAGACCCACAGATGGCCATTTTTACTCCAGAAAATATCTGGCTAGATAAATTCTAGTTTTGATCTACTTGTTGTTCACATATGTTTGGAAATCTCTGCTGCCTTTGCTTTTTACAATGAAAGCTTTTATAATGAAATATTTACATTGACTTCTTAGCTTTTTTGAAAGCCCTCCCCAGTCTGCATCTCAACTTATCTTTCCAAACTTTATTTTACTGTTCCCTTCGTATGTCCTCTGCTTTAGCTAAGTTGAACTGATCATCATTCTATATGAAAATCTGTCATTGTTCCTTCATTCCTGGGCCTCCCTTCACTGGAATTTTCCTGACGTCCAACAACTCACCCTAACCCTTATCTCAAGCATTATTGCCACCTATTAAAGTACCATGTGTCCAAAAGGACTAATCTCCAAAATATATAAACAGCTCATGCAGCTCAGTATTAAAAACAAACAAACAAACAAACAAAAAAACAACCCAATTAGAAAATGGGCAGAAGACCTAAATAGACATTTCTCCAGAGAAGACATACAGATGGCCAAGAGGCACATGAAAGGATGCTCAACATCACTAATTATTAGAGAAATGCAAATCAAAACTACAATGAGGTATCACTTCACACCAGTCAGAATGGGCATCATCAGAAAGTCTACAAACAATTAGTGCTGGAGAGGGTATGGAGAAAAGGGAATGCTCTTGCACTGTTGGTGGGAATGTAAATTGATATAGCCACTATGGAGAACAGTATGGAGGTTCCTTAAAAAACTAAAAAAGGAATTACCATATGACCAGCAATCCCACTTCTGGGCATATACCCAGAGAAAATCATAATTCAAAAAGACACATGCACCCCAATGTTCATTGCAACACAATTTACAATAGCCAGGTCATGGAAGCAACCTAAATGTCCACTGACAGACAAATGGATAAAGAAGATGTGGTACATATATACAATGGAATATTACTCAGCCATAAAAAAGAATGAAATTAGGTCATTTGTAGAGACATGGATGGACATAGAGACTGTCATACAGAATGAAGTAAGTGAGAAAGAGAAAAACAAATATTGTATATTAATGCATATATGTGGAATCTAGAAAAATGGTACAGATGAACCAGTTTGCAAGGCAGAAATAGAGACACAGATGTAGAAGACAAACGTATGGACACCAAGGGGAGAAATCGGGGGTGGGAGTGGTGATGGGATGAATTAGGATATTGGGATTGACATATATACACTAATATGTATAAAATAGATAGCTAATAAGAAACTGCTGTATAAAAAAATAAATTAAAGTTTAAAAAATAAAATAAAGTCCCATATGTCTAATCTTTCAACTCCATAAGTGCTGCACTAACTTTTGCAGAATTTTTTCCTTCCTTGAGCTCTGGAAGTATGGCCTTATTTCTTAGGACAAATTTCTGTTTACAAACTGTAAGCTTCTTGTTATCTTTCTCCTTTCAGAGTACTTATTCACATACTCTCACTACAACTATTCAGCAATATTGTCACCTCCTTTCTTCCTTTTCCTGACCCCTCTACTTTGCATCAATCTTTACAACTCTCCTTTCTCTTTTTTAACTTGAACTTCATGGCACTCTTAATATTATTCATACCCCCTAGAGCTTATTTCTTTATTTTAAGCCCAACTTTGAATGAATCAATACATCTTCCCTGTGCCTTATCTTCTGCTCTGTGGAAAAAAAAAAAAAAAAAGTAGAAGCCACCAGATAGTCTCCCTGATCCACCTACATGCATCCCATTTTACTAGTAAAGAATTGTTCTGCGTGTGCCAGTCTGAAGAAAATCTCCCCACCTGGCTGTAGATCCCATCTACTCCTTTAGTCACAAGTACTTTATCCTTCTCTGACAATTCTATCCTTTCTCTCATACATTCAACTTCTTCTCATTGCCCCAGAGATCTTAAACATAGTCAAATTTATTTAATTAGTTAAACAAACAAAGAAAAACACAAATCCAAGCTTTATTCTCCCTTTCCTTCCTCTCCAGTTACAGGGTCATCTCTCTTCTCTCATTTATAGCCAGAAGGTCAGATAGTGAACTACACTCAAGGTCACGATTTCTTTTGTTCCTACTCACTGCCCTACTCAAGCTAACATACCTTCAATCATCATGATTCCATGAAGTAATTTTCACCAGTGTGACTAATGATTTCATGTTGATAAAGATAATGGATATGTTTAAAGTACTTATTTCATATCTTTGTAGTATTTGAGCCAATTAACCACTGTCTTAAAACACTTTCCTTCCCTTCATTTCCATGACATGATTTCTCCTAGTTTTCTCGTAACCCTCTGCCTGCTCCTTCCCTGTCTCATTTGTCATCTCACCCTCCTTTACCTAGCCATTAAATTTAGAGTTCCTCAAGGTTCAATCCAAAACCTTCTCGTCTCTCACTTAATATTCTCTTCATAGGTAATCTCAACCACACTCAGAGGGGTAATCACCATCAATGCTCACCTCTGCCTCAGATTTCTCCCCTGAGCTAGACCTACTACTCTGAGTCTTAGCCAGTCTATTTTCCACACCATAGCTAGAGAGAGATTTAAAAAATCAGAATCTGAAATTGTCTTTCCAGACCCTCTCCTCCAAATTCTCCACTCCTGATTAAATTTCTTCAATCCTTTCCCTTTGGGATCTTCCCACACTAGGCTTTCTTCACTTCAATCACTCAGGCCTCATTTTGGTTCATAGTGATCACCATGATTTCTCCAACTACTAGTAATTTACACATGCTGTTTCTTTTTTCCTAGATGCTCTCCTCTTCTCCCTTTAACTTAAGTACAACTCATCCTTCAAATTTCAGCTAAAATAGAACTTTGTCAAGGAAGATTGTCCTGACCTTTCTGACTAGAAGACCCCCTCACTTACGTACGGCATATCTCTCCTTCACACCACTTAGCAGAATTGTCAACTTTTCTCTGATAGTGAGATTATTAGATTAATATCTCGCTTCCTTCCCAAGGGCAGTTACCTGGTCTTTCTTTTCTTGAAAATAAATTCCCAATATCTAGAACAGAGCCTAATATAAAATGGTAGTTCAATAAATATTTGGTTGGTGCTTCCCTGGTGGTGCAGTTGTTGAGAGTTTGCCTGCCGATGTAGGGGACATGGGTTCATGCCCCAGTCTGGGAAGATCCCACATGTCACGAAGTGGATGGGGCCGTGAGCCATGGCCGCTGAACCTGCGTGTCCAGAGCCTGTGCTCCACAACAGGAGAGGCAACAACAGTGAGAGGCCCGCATACCAAAAATAAATAAATAAAAATAAATAAATAAATAAATAAATAAATTTTTGGTCAATGAATAAATGAATACATGATGCATTCCTCTTTCAGTATACATCACTCATCAAAATATACTATACACCTTGCCCTTAATAAGAGTTTTACAAGTAGTTATTGTATTGTATTAAGTGATATATCAAATATTAAGTGATATATATCATATATTCAACTATATTTATATATGGTATATAATATGTATTTATATATATTTGAATGATTGAATGCTATTTAAAAGAAAACATAAATAGAGTAGAATCTGTAACTCTGAACAACATATTGATATTCAATTCAACTCTGTTCATGATTATTTCCATACCATTTTGTGTGGTATTTGAACAAGAGCCATGGCAATTGGTTTTCTTTTGGATTAAGAAATTTTCAATAATGTCCTTCAGCTCATTTATTAGAACATCTGATTAAGGTTGGCTGTAGCAGTTTCTGTTTATATTGAAATGTCACTTTGTTGTCCCTTTTAGACTGACATGAATTGACTAATCATTTACATTTTACATTATATTAAACTCCAAGTTCTTTGAATGAAATAGCTAGTAGTGTCATACTTTTGGAGTGTGGTTTTGATGAATATATTTGTCCTACTCCCTAGGAAAAAAAATGGTTATAAAAGCTCAATATAACATTATTCATTTTCCTGGCTTACCCCACACCTTGTTTTTGAGAGCAGCATGCATAAAACAGTAACAAAAATGTTATATTTTAAGGATGATTCATTTTAACACATTTTGAAGTAATCATTAGTTTGTGATCTCTTATTAATAGAGGAGATGCAAAAACTACAAGCAATAACCACTAATTAAAGTCACTGATGAGAGAAATTTGAAAGAAACACTTTACGTTTTCTTTGGAAGAAAATTCAGAAGTATGGCAGGGCTCTGGTTAAGTTTACAAATTTTACCTAGTCCCGGATATCTAATATCCAAATTGTACATTCTATATTAATCACTATTTCTAATTAAGGTTTGAAAATATAATATTGCCTTTTTATTAAACAAAAATGAATGTTGATTTCCACTAATTAAAAAGGAACTTATTATCACAGGATGGGGTTCAAGGGAATTCTAAAATATTTGCCAGGTTGATTTTGTAATAAATATTTTAATACAAACATCAATGAAATTATATTAAACAATTAAAATGAATGATTAACAAAAAGCACTTTACTTCTTATCTAATTATAAAGTAACAATCTCCTGACTGGTCTTTCTGCCTACAGTCTGGCTATATCTAAGCTCTACTCCTCCTTGCAAGCAGAATGGGCTTTCTACATGCTAAGCAGATTGTGTCTTTTTCTTTGTTCAAGTTCTTTGATTTCTCCCCTAGCATTTAAAAGAAAGTCTAATGTCTTCAATTAAAAACCCTGGACCTTCATGATCCAGATAGAACCTGTCTCTCATTCCAGCTTTAGTTAAAGCCATTTATAGAAACACACACACACACACACACACACACACACCCTCTCCCTCCAGGCAATGGAACTGCCTACATTTCCCAAATGCTTTATATTGTTCCTTTCTCTGGTCATTCATAGGGTGTTTGTACTACAGGAGAAAGCCTCTCCCTTTCTTCACCTAATTCCTGCTTATTTTTCAAAGCATTTTCCAAATTAAACTGAATATAATACAGTTAAAATATCACCTCTTGAAGGATGCCAACTCCTGATGCTCCAGTTTCTTTTAGGACCCCAGTGCACTTTGCAGTAAACCTCAGTCACAAGACTTTATAACTATAAGCATCAATTTGCTTGTCTGACTTTTGGCAAAAATGTGTATACTTTGAGGACTAAATTTTCTTTAATTTAGTACCTGCTGGCCCCTGACATACCAAATTCACTTGCCAAATACTTATCTATCTGGTGTGATGTGGCAGTCCCTTAGGTTAGAGCTACAGACACAGAGCTTAAAGACACATGGACCCCATCCCTGGGGAGTGGATCATGCATAGATAAACAGTAGAGACTCAATACTTAGTTGCTAATTGAATTAATAAACAAAGAAATCTCAATTCTGAAAACTGTCTAAAGAGAAAGCTAAAAACTTTAATTACAAAATGGTGAGAATGACAAATTATTACAATTTATTACAATATATGATTAAATGCATGCACTCTAAATCACTGACTGTGTTACACAAATTTAAGTTAACTGCATGAACTAAAATTGAAACTCAGCTCCTCTCCTTCTTTGCCATTTACTCATTCCTATGATAAATGGCATATGGAATATTTTGTTTATTGGGATCTTTGGTTTCAAGGATCATGTCCTACCCAGCCACCTTGTTGATATCTCCTTCCTAATCTGGCAGTGTAAACGTCAAAGACTAAGACAAAAGCATTAGTCTGATTTCTAACTTGGAAGCTTCATAGAGAATTTTAGCATTGGTGGTAGAAACAGAGATTGGTGTTGGGTGGGGACAGAAATAACTTTATGCTGCCCCGGCTAATTACTGACTCCACAGGCAAATGAAACACTTGTTACTGGCAACTTTCCAAGCCTACCCATAGTAGATATTTGTGACATTTACTAATATGTCCAAAACTATTAATGTTGCATGTCAACACCACTTTTGCCTACTTCAATACCAACTACCATCTGCTTTGCTCATTTGTCAAGAACAAAGCTTTTGTCCCAGAGTGTGCTGGCAGCTGCTCTGTCAATGGAAGGATTACCACTCAAATACCAGCTTTCTATCAGGATACCCCTTGGTTGAGGATTTGTCTCCAGAACAAAAGGGTTGCTACTTCCAGAGTACATCCAAAACAATGTGCAACGTGTAGTATCAGGGAGAAGCAATCTTGTTACTTAAGGTAAACTTGATGGGGAAATTACTGTGGGCATCACCTGAGGGTCCACTATGGTCGATTTTTCTATCAATGACTGGAGGACACATTTGATTCATTTCAGCCCAAAAGCATTCTCTAAAGTGTTATAGATGTGTTTAACATCATTCTTAAGAGAAGGGAGACAGGCAATTTGCTTTATCTGTTTCAAAATAGTATTATTCTTACTGTGCAACTCAGGTAACTCTACCATTAGGTGTTACATAGATATTTGAATGGGTTTCCTGATATAATTCGAGAGAGATTTTGATGAAACTGGTCAGCAATAACCTCTTTGGTTGGTTAATTTTACAAAAAATGCCTGTGAACATTTTCTTAAAAATGAAATTGTAATAGAAAAAAGATGCACTCACATAAAGTACCTTGTAAAATGTGTTTAACTGGAACTTCGGGGATTCTTTTTCTCTTTGTACATTTTTGGATGACTGGGACAGGATACAGAATATTTTTCTGAGTTATTTTATCCTTTCAGGGCAGAGATACAAAAAATCTTAATCAAAGTTCCTGTATATTGTGTGGCAAGGTGCCCTATGAGGATACAGAAGCAAGTAACTCCACATATTGCATAGATCTTGAAATGAGGGGAACTCCATGCTACCGAAAACTTATTTAAAAAAAAAAAATCTGGCATTGTTCCTAGAGCTTCTGGCTTTGTGCCACTTAATGAAACACTCATGATAGATGAGCACTCTCCCTGTCATGCCTATAAAGGAATGCTTGATGATTTTATTAACATAGGCAATATTGAAACCTCTCTTTGATGAACATTCTAATAAGGATGCCCTCTATGCTAGCAAAAGTTCAGGCAAATAACAAGGAAGAACAAATAGATGAAAGGAGACATCACAACATTGCAACACATGACAGGTATCTGACTTCAATAATCATGTGCTCTGAAACAGTATGCAATATATAGAATTATGTATAGCAATATATTATATATATAGGCCCAAAGAAAGAGAAATTCTGATTTTCAACTTGCAACTGGCAATGGTACAAAAATGTAGTCCCCCTTACGAAGCAATATCTTGATTTTGAGAATTTGTGTTATTTAAATCACAATCCGAATTTTTTTTTTTATTTTAGTATCTTATTGTAGTTGAAAATTTCTTCACTGGAATTAGCAAGTGAAACACAAAATGAGCTAAGAAAAGTTTCACTTGTTCAGAGAGAAACCAACAAACCAATTCAGGAGTCTACAGAAATCATGGCAGTCTAGACATGGAAATTTTTGCCTAAAGTCTATTGTTATTTAGGTGAAAACTTTAGACTTGGTGGTTAGCTGTTAATAAGGAATATTCTGGAAATGAGGGAATTGCAAATGTGCAAATGCCATACCTGTTTGTGTTTGACCTGCCTTTTCATTGCAAAACTATTAATGTTGCATGTCAACACCAGTTTTGCCTACTTCAATACCAACTGCCATCTGCTTTGCCCATTCCTGCCAATCCCTTACTATCTAGTTTAAAAGTCATACATTAATTTTTTAAACATCTTTATTAGAGTATAATTGCTTTACAATGGTGTGTTAGTTTCTGCTTTATAACAAAGTGAATCAGCTATACATATACATATATCTCCATATCTCCTCCCTCTTGCATCTCCCTCCCACCCTCCCTATCCCACCCCTCTAGGTGGTCACAAAGCACAGAGCTGATTTCCCTGTGCTGTGTAGCTGCTTCCCAACAGCTATTTTACATTTGGTAGTGTATATATGTCCATGCCACTCTCTCACTTCGTCCCAGATTACCCTTCCCCCTCCCGGTGTCCTCAAGTCCATTCTCTAAGTCTGCATCTTTATTCCTGTCCTGCCTCTTGGGTCTTCAGAACCCCCCCCCTTTTTTTTTTAGATTCCATATATATGTGTTAGCATACGGTATTTGTTTTTCTCTTTCTGACTTACATCATACATTCTTGGAAGCCTCCTTTAAACCCCACAGCTGCCTCTTGATATACTCCTCTAACTTTATCTTCTTTATATCACCTCTTATACTGTACTTAAATTGCCTGTTTACTTGCTTGCCACAATGAGATTATGACCTCCTAGAGGACAGAACAGTTGTCCTATTTGAAATTATAGCTCAGAGTTTAAAACCTAACAAACATAATATTTTTGAATGAATACATTAATGAAGATATAAATGAATATCTGCATTCATTATATAAGCCAATAGTGACTTATAAAATCATATTTAAAATATGTTCTGAAGTAACACACATATTTCAGGAACTATTATAGAGTTGAAGTGAAACATTTATTTGACTATAAAATAACTGATCATAATGCATTCGGCCTCTTTGGAATATCAAATACACATGTTTGTATGGGTTATATATATATATATATATATATATATATATATATATATATATATACTTTTTTCTATATCTCCCATATATCGTAATAGGTATTTATATAGATAGATAGATATAGATGATATAGATATATCTTCATCAAAATCTCTGCAATATTAGCATTTATTATACCACAAAACTTATGACATATTTACTCTCTTGGACATGGACATCCAGAAAAATCTTATTTATCTCAGCTCTATAAAAATGAAATATATTGAATAATATTTTATTTTATCCCAAAACAAAACATAAAAGTCTTGAAAGATACACATTTTAAGAAATAAATTCTTATTTGGTTAAATCCAAGTAACTCTTTAAGTTCAGTTTTAGCCATAATTAGAGAATTTAATTGTTGTTTCTTTTCTTTGGATAGGATTGTTGTGTCAATATAAAAATACTTATATATTATTCATTTCAGAGCTTACACTGAATTTTAGTGAGAAAGGAAATTCTTTTTTAGCAAAAGTTATGAGTTTAATTATAAAATATATAATATTTTGAAGACATTACACTGGAGGTACAAGTTTATGATATGATACAATAAAAATTTGATGAATGTATATGATACTAAATGCATTAATTAGATTTGTGTGTTATACCATACATTTGTAAATATATAATTTACAATGTTGCCAATTACATTAGTAAAACCATTCATCTTTTTTTTTTTTTTTTTTTTTTGCGGTAGGCGGGCCTCTCACTGTTGTGGTCTCTCCCGTTGTGGAGCACAGGCTCTGGACACGCAGGCCCAGCGGCCATGGCTCATGGGCCCAGCCGCTCCGCAGCACGTGGGATCCTCCCGGACCGGGGCACGAACCCATGCCCCCTGCATCAGCAGGCGGACTCTCAACCACTGCGCCACCAGGGAAACCCAAAACCATTCATCTTTGACAAACAATTTGTGTACATTAGCTTCTTTTGTCTTTTTAACTATTCCTTTGAATTACTCTTGGAAAATATTTACTTTACTTTTGGAGACTTGATATAGTATATGTATTAAAATATTTTCAAAATAAATACAAAAACACAAAACAATAATTTATATATTCAGTCTTGTTCTATCATTAAAAATAATATCAATTTCACTATTAATTCAAATTATATCTGTAAACAATCATACTATTTCAGTTCATGATTTCAATGATTCATCTTATGAAGAAAGTATATTTCCCTCAAGGTCATAGGTTAAGTCTATAATACCGAGGTTTTCAAAATATTTGAAATCTGATTCAACATTTTGTGAACTTAGAAATACTCTACTATTAGGTTTGTAGCAGAATTTTTCTTTTTGTTGACTATCAAAGATGATATCTTTGTTAGTTACATTACTCTGCATTTATACAAAGGCTGTTTAAAATTTAAGGTAGGGGTAGTAGACACAAATGTATTTAACAAGGTCATTTTTCAAATTTGAAGAGTTCCAGCACTTTGCAATGCATCAAAAAGCAATTTGTAATTGACAGTTTTCTTACCTAGAGTGTTTCTCAGTCAAGAGATTGTTCTCCAAAGACAGTCAGCTGGGTAAATGTCAGAAGCACAAAAAGTAAATTATAGTACAAATAGTGTTGATATTTCTATGAAATGGAAAAAAAGCATATTTATTTTTAAAATATAGAATTTTATTTAAAACAAGTGAAAACTTTCTATTGTGACCTTTACAAGATTCCAAACAGTGACGAATTTGGTCATTACAAATAACCTTTTCCAGAAAGAGCTTTACCATTTGGGACTTTCATTTGGTAATATATGTGAATTAATTTCCTTTCTACAAAATAACTCATGATATTAAACTTTTTATGAGATATTTTATCCCTAAGATTACAGTTTTAAACAAATTTTAGAAGGGAAAAAAAGTAAGGGAGCAGCTATATGATAGCCTATCATTTTAACTTGTATGGGGGGAATTATTAAGTCATTTTCTCATTTCTTCCTTCTGTAGAGAATGATATTGTACTTTTGTGAGCTTTGTGGGTAATTAAGTCTCACAACATTCTTAAAGAGCTTAGTAGAATTCTATTCAGAAGATTCACTCTAAAGCAGTTTCCAACTTAATAGATGGGATTCTCTGCATTGTTAAATCATTTGTTTGGAATCTGGTATTCCTTTTCACCATACAAATAATATGATGTATGGTGGTTTAAAGTAGTTTTCCAAGTTAGTCTTCACTATTTTTTTTTTAACTCTTGGGTACCCAAAGAGAACGTGTGTGTGTGTGTGTGTGTGTGTGTGTATTCTAGAATATATAAAATTATATAAAATTATGAAGATAAATTTAAAAGTGGGCAAATATTATTACCCACTCTCAGTAGCTTGCATAATAACATCTCTATTAGAATATGAGTTCCAGTCCCAATCTAGAATTATAAGACCACAAACTGACCCACTGCACCTGACAAAAATGTTCTTTTTCTTCAGTCCCACATCTCTAAGACACTGAAAACCAAGAAGACCATAGTTCTGTTTCAATGATTGGATTTTCTCATTTTACGACAGGATTTCTGAAAGGCAGAGGAAGGGAATGCATAGCAACACATAAGGGATTAAGGTGCACTAAAAGACCAGGTCTCTTTCCCTAGTTTAAAGTCCTTGTCAAATTAGTCCTGAGTTTTTTTCACCTTTCCATCTCTTTCCTCCCAGGAACACTGTCCCTGCCATCTTCTCCATGGTTAGCCAGCCACTTAATTGCAAACTCTATGGACTACTGGGAAAATAGAATACTTTATACCAGGCTGTCTACAAAACCTGATAGGGAATGGTGAGTGTCCCCAGAAAGCTAACACATAATAAGGAGTGTGACATTAGCACTTTTCAAAAACTCTTTAAGAATTATTAATAAAAATTATATCAGGGGCCTCCCTGGTGGCGCAGTGGTTGAGAGTCCGCCTGCCAATGCAGGGGATACGGGTTCGTGCCCCGGTCTGGGAGGATCCCATATGCCGCGGAGCGGCTGGGCCCGTGAGCCATGGCCGCTGGGCCTGCGCGTCCGGAGCCTGTGCTCCGCAACGGGAGAGGCCACAACAGTGAGAGGCCTGCATACCGCGAAAAAAAAAAAAAAAAAAATTATATCAGTATTCTTTGGAAAGTAGAAAAGACTAGATTTAGACCTTGCTTCCCAGTTATATATGAATGGCAATGAACTTCTCTGACCACTGTATCTAAAATGGTAGCCACAGATTCGATCCTCTAATTCTGCTTTGTAACCTTTATCATTACTGATATATTTGTTTTCTGCTCCTTGCACTAGAGTAAAAGCTTCAGTGATGCAGATATGTTTGTTCTGTGTAAGTTTGTGTGGTATTCTCAGGTGTTAGAACAGTGACTAGCATACAGTAGGTACTAGATAAATATTTGTTGAGTGAATGAACAAATAAATGAATACTAATTCAAAGACTTAATTGCTTTGAAACGTGACTCCCTTGACAATACATGCTTATATACATTGCAAATAAGAACAAACTATCTCTTAATGGGAAGACAGTTTTAGACACCTGCTTAATGACTGCTTTGCACATACATTTCCTGTATGAACTGGTTTCTCCTAATCCAAGTCTCCTTCCACAGCAGTTGTTAGGCTTCCCTCTTTCTCACCAGACCTGACTTCAAAGCCACAATTCAAATAGGCCACCTGTTTTCTCTGCTTCACAAATTAGATACTACATGGTTCAAAGCTGAAAAGGAGCATAACAAAGTGGATGAGAGACAAAAAGGATAAAAATCAGAGCTTGAAAAAAGAAAATTAGAAAATGTCCATAATATACATAAATTGCACTACACTGCAGAAAGTGATTATTTGCTCATCTAGTCTCTTCAGATCCTGAAATGCTGAGATAATTCTACATACATTTTACCCATGAGTGTGTCCAAGAAGACTGTGAGAGTCACAGAGGTGATAATACAGCCTACTATGGGTGGTAGTGGCCAAGCCATTAAAACATTTCTTGGTTCCTTTGTATCAGAGACAAACAGGATACTCATGCCTACAGAAAATATGTCCCCTTATTAGAACACAAAAGACGCATGAAACCATAAAATATTATTAATTTTACAATGCTATTATTTAACAGAGATGATATGGAAATTAAGCTTTACCTGATAGAATACTACCTGAAAGTTAATTTGTTTGAGGGAATTAGTCTAATTCCACATAGGATTTCAGGTGTAATAATGAAACACATACACTAAAAATCAAAGGTAAAAGGGTAATAATGAATCAGAATCAGGAAACTGTGAAAGGAGTTTAAAGGCCAGAGTTAAATATAACTATCAAATTTGATTCAGTTTAGTCACAATTCCCACAAATGTTAGTTAGGCACCAATTAATACCAATGCAAAAATAAGATGAGGTAATGAACATGATGAAAACACTAACTTCAATTCCATAAACTTAGTTTTAAGCATCTGAGATATTCCAGGCTCTATTAAGAAGCATTGAGGATCCAAAGACAACTACCCTACTGAAACTTAGCACCTGGCCATCATGCCACTTCTAGCTCTATTAGAATTTATTTTCACTTTCTCTTTATTTTTTTTATTTTTACATTTTAAAATTATTTCATAGACATGTAATCACCTACTATGTTTGATATTATTATACTGGTTAAATATGTCAAAGTCTCATGTACTCTAATTGTTTTGCTTTAACTATGAATACTTACATCTTGAGTACAAGAATACAGTCTAACCTTAAATCAATACACTTCTCAAAAGAATCAGGTGTTTTGTGAGATTTTATATCTAGAACCATACTCTGATTTGAAAACACGTTTCCAGTGAAATGATGGACATATGTAATCTAAAAAATAAAAATTCAGAGAAGATAATAAGTGCCTGTGAAATGCACACATATTTTCAAGGTGTTGGACTAAAAATCCAGTACAATGGGGTTTAGATTGCAGCTTAAAATAATAGTTACTACTCAGTGGGAATCTATTTTATAGCAAGAGGTATTCTAGGTGCTTTAGACACTCTGTCTCTAATCTAATCTTGAAAAAATTCCTGGGGATTACATATCATTTATCTGATTTTATATAAGGTGAATTTAGGCTTGGGGAAGGGGTTAAGACTTGCTAGAGATCAGGTAAAACTAGAACAGCTGGGGTTTCAATTCTCAAGGGTTTCTCAACACTTCAAAGTCTGCTCTTTCCAGTAAAGTAGGCTGACTCTCAATCCTTAATTGACTGAACTAATCAAAAATGACACAGAATTACTTAAGGCTGCCCCTTTAAAATGCTCCTTCATGATGCTGAGCCTACCAATCAAGTAGGATCTTACCGTTTAAATA
Organism: Mesoplodon mirus; assembly: GCF_964341445.2. NCBI lineage: Eukaryota > Metazoa > Chordata > Mammalia > Artiodactyla > Ziphiidae > Mesoplodon > Mesoplodon mirus. The sequence continues at coordinate 66,329,155 of NC_138978.1, forward strand.
CTCCAGAACACGTCAGCATTTTTGCATTTTTAGAAATAGTTTGTGTTGTAGCATTATTATTTACTTACCTGTTTTGGCTCTTTTACTAAATTATATTATAGAATACTGACATCAAGTTTAATAATATATTAGGATAAAAATATGGAAGCCTGTGTTAAGTCTTTATACCTTGGCAAACTCAGCATATCAAAAGGATATTTACATATTAGTTTATCACAGCAAAACTCAATACTGATTATATAATCTTTTTTTTTTTTTTTTTTTTTTTTTTTTTTTTTATGGTACGCGGGCCTCCCACTGTTGTGGCCCCTCCCGTTGCGGAGCACAGGCTCCGGACGCGCAGGCTCAGTGGCCATGGCTCACGGGCCCAGCCGCTCCGCGGCATGTGGGATCCTCCCAGACCGGGGCACGAACCCGTGTGCCCTGCATCGGCAGGTGGACTCTCAACCACTGTACCACCAGGGAAGCCCTGATTATATAATCTTAAGAGCCTTCTTTTTTCTAAGCCTCACTAGATCACAAAGGTGCTCTAGCTCATGCGTCTACTAAGGACATTATATATATATATATATATATATATATATATATATATATCTTCAAACAGGAAGGGACATTTCTAGTTGGCCTTATCTGTAGACACACAAATCTCCCCCAATATGGACAGTCTTCCTGTGGTTGTGTTACAAGAGTCCTCCTACCCAGTGTCATTTGAGCCTGTAGAAGGAGACTGAGTTTCGTTCAGAAGCAAAGGAAAGCTTTATTCTTTGATCAAAGAATGGAGAGGTTCGGGCTAGTGCTCCAGAGTACAAGATCTCCCTGAAAGGCCCTCAGCTGGGCTATTGTATAAGGATCTTGTCAGTGGGGAGGGGGGCGGAGTTCTTGCAAGTCTGGCACAGCTGTGCTGCTGCTGCTTCTGCTCCCAGCACTTACTCCTGATTGCAGTGTCTGACGCAACACCTCTGCACATGGCCCACCACCGCGATCTTGAATCAGTGTGTGCCCAGCACTTGGGAACAGGCGCCTTGGAGCTGAAGTATCCTGTGCAGCCACTTCACACTGGGAACTCTGGTCTGAAGTGCCGGGTACAAGGCCTCTGCACTTGGCACCCCAAGAACAAGTGAAACTAGACGAAGTACAAAGGAAAAGGAAAAAAAAAAGGTTAGACTTTTTTATTTTATTAAAAAATAAAATATTTTATTACCCAGATTCTATATTTCCCAGAGGATAATTAATGGGTTTTGCTGGTGACAAAGCCTTCTGTTGTTTGTCCTGTTCCTCATTTTTGAGAGGCACTGAGGGACGCAGGTCTGCTGATTTGAGGCGTCATCATAACCCAGGTTGAGGAGCGGTACTTGCCAGCTGCTTGTAGACATGTTCGATTGTCCCCAGACCTTAGCCCTGTTTGCCCTGAGCAACAACCTTTTGTCTAACGTTTTGGAGACAAAGGGTACCAGATAATTTAAGATGAATGGTGCAAATATTAGAAGAGAATAATGGTCACATGTCAATTTTTTCCTGAAAATGAAGGTATCTAGGTCTTTTGTAGGCAAAAGTGTGCCCTGATGTTGAGGCTCACTGCCGTGGCCTGAATCTCCCTGGTGATACTTCTGTTGTTTTCCAGAAGAGAAGCTTCAGGTCAGAGAGGGGTTCACAGGAGTAGTCAAGGGGGTCTGTTGCACCAGGTTGTCTCTCTGGACGTTGGGGCTCAGAGGCCCTCTTCACTTGAGTGTGATGTGCCTATAGAGTGATCCCTGCAATTTCAGGGCACAGTAGGTAGTTAGGATTACCAAGTGGGGCCCATTCCACTTAGGAGTGAGCTGACCTTCTGGGCTTTCTGATTTTCCAGGTTTTTAGGTTCACCCAGTCTCCTGGCTGGAAGGGGTGGAGGGCCAGGTCAGTGGATGCAGGCAGCACCTGGTTACCATATTCAGTGAGAGCTTTCAAGGTTTCTCCTATCTCGAGGGCATACTTGAGTTCCATTACAAAGGAGTTAAGGTGTCCCTTCTCTTGGGCATGGGGAGTGGGTCTACCATACCTGAGTTCAAATGCACTTAATTTTAACTTACCCCTTGGGGCTAAATGCATGTGGAGCAAGGCAATGGAAGCAACTTAATCCAATTTTCTTGAGTTTCCTGATGTACCTTGGCTAAGGCCTGTTTCAAGGCCTGATTGGATCTCTCTACTTTCCCTGACAATTGGGGTCTCCAGGCTGAGTGCAAGTTTCATTTTATGTCCAGGGCACTCATCCCCTTTGTCACTTGAGACACAAATGCTGGATCATTATTACTTTGTAGGGATCCTGGGAGCCCAAACCTGCAGATTATTATCTTTAGTGAAACCTTAACCACTTCAGCTGCTGTCTTAGTTCTAGCAGGCAATGCTTCTATCCACCTAGAAAACGTGTCTACCAGCACCAAGCGATACCTGAAATTGCCCAGTACTCTTGACAGGACAGGAAAATCAATCTGCCAGTCTTGGCAAGGATATGTCCCTCTGGTCGGAATGGGCCTTATCTAGTGACCTCTGAGGGGTCTGGTGTTGGGGTCGTTAATCCGACTGATTATACTTTTTATGTCAGGAGTTACCATGACCTCAACTAACCAAGTACATAGGGCTTCCCTCCTGTAGTGAGTTCCTTTTTGAGCCTCCCTGATGGCTTGACAAGCTGCAGTTTGGGGAAAGGAATATTGCCCATGTTCATTAACTAGCCACACATGGCCTCCTAGATCTCTATTGATGCCCCATTTTCAGGCTTTGTCTAATGCTTCCTTTGTGTAGATTGGGGAAGACCCAAATAAGATTTCTATTTCAGGAAGTTTGGAACTAGCACCAAACTCTTAATGGATTCCTCGAAAGACCAAAAGATATAACTGGGGGTCCCCCTTGAATTTGTAACAGCCCATGCTTGAGACAGTCTCTCCTCAGTTAGAATATCCCACAGGAAGTTAGACGGGACCGCCTCCAGTCCAGAGCAGCTTGGCCACGTTAGTTCCTGATCAACTTGGTTCATTAAGGTGTGGCACAGCTGTCTGAGGCCAGGGTGTTCTCTTTCTTCCTTCCAGCTGAAAGGGAGGAGTTTTCAGACTTCCTGCCGGGTGACAGCTAAAAGCTCCAGGAATTCCTACAGGACACTCCAAAGGCCGTGGGCAGGGCTGCTTTATTGAGTTCTTGTCAGCAGGGAGGGGGCAGAGTTCTCTCAGGTCTGCACAGTTGTGTTACTCACAGCACTCCAGATCACAGTGGCAGCACAGTGTCTTTGCACACAGCCTGCAGAGCTAAGGTGTCAGGCACAATGGTTTTACACTAGGAACTCTGGTGTGAAGTGCTGTGTGTAAGGCCTCTGTACCCTACAAGCAAGTAAAACTAGATGAAGCACAAAGGAAAAAAAAAAAGAAAAGGTCAGACTTTATTACCCAGATCCTATTTTTATTTCCTGGGAATTGTGAATGGGCTTTGCTGGTGACTGTCAGCAGAATAAAGTGTCCTCTCCTCCTCCAAAGTTGTCTACAGCCTAATAATCCCTGAAACCTATGATTATGTTATGTTACATGCCAAAGTGGAATTAAGATTGCAGGTGGAATTAAGATGCTAATCAACTGACTTGAGAGTTAATCCTATATTATCCAGGTGGGTCCAGTGTAATAATAAGAGGTATTCAGAGAGAGAGAGAGATGTGACTATGGGGAATGTCAGAGTAAATGTGATAAAGGCGGGACCATCCATTCTTGGCTTTGAAGATAGCAGAAGGGGAGCATGAACAATGGAATGCAGTTAGACTCTAGAAGCTGGAAAGGCACAAAAATGGATTCTCCCCTAGGGCCTCCAAATAAGAATGTAGCCCTTCCAACACTTTGATTTTAGCATAGTGAGACTCATTGTGGACTTCTGAACTATAGAAAAGGAAGCCAATAAATCTGTGTTGTTTTAAGCCACTACGTTTGTGATATTTTGTTACAGCAGCTATAGGAATCTAATACACCTCCCTTGGCTGTTCCTTCTAGGTCAACAGCAATTTTGGTAGATGTCAGAGTATATGGATGTGTTAAATTCAGACTTTCTTTATTATATGTTTTGGCTAGCTCTTGTCCATTGATAGTTCCTTCTTTGGAAGACTAGTAAAGAGATAGTTTCCCATAGTGAAGTTCTGGCCTTGTCCTGTAGCCACAGGTCACATGTATGGATCTTGATTATATGCTTTAATAGCCTGTTTCATTCTTCTCTGTTACTTTTGAACATACTTTCTTAAAAGAATGAATTACTGAATGAATAAGCATAAAAGTAGGCTAAGGTTTATCCTCCTACTCGTACAAGTATGAATTTTTCTTCCCAGGACAAAAGGTTAAGCTTTGTTTTTTCCAATGAATGAAAGGAGTTTCCTTAGCAATTTCCAAATTTGAATTACTTCAATCCTAAATTACTCATGTTTCTAAATTTTAGAGGATGGGTATAAATAAGAACATCAGAGCAAGTTCTTCATCCAAACAATGTTTAGAAGACACAATAAGAATTTCAATTTCTGCATCTATTATCCCAAATGCAATTGTATTCTCCAAACAAATTATATTTCCAAGCTAGATCAGTATTGCTTTTATATTCCAGGAACAGATAGAGTTATATGAGAAGGAAAGGGGAAAAGAATGCATAAAAAGGAAAGTTTTAGCCCTGCCAGTATGTTCTTCAGTTTGTGCAATGTCTAGATGAAATACAAAGGAAAAAAAAAAAAAAAAAACCTTGTAACTTCTGCCCATCTGAGAAAAATCTACAATCAAGATTTTCATTTTCACAAAATGCTTTCATATTTGTAGGAAGCCATGGAATTTGAGACACTACTGCTTTCTTGGAAATTCAGAGATGGGCCTCTTGTATCCCATTACCCATTGCCATTTCCATTCTCTTTTCAAGCCAACCTAGCTATGATTTTATAATATTTTACTTGTTCTTTATGTTGGCTTCTTGCCTCCCCGACTAAGAAAACTATTTGTTTGATAAAGGTGTAACTCCTTCTTTTCTTCCATACTTTGCTTTTTGGAACAGATATATGTGCTTAACATCTTCACTTGAGTTATAAAGAGGAAGATAAGAGATATGACATCTATGACATCTAAATACAAAAGCGCCTATTGTTTATGCTAATTATCTCAGTTTTACTTCCCTCAGGTAGGGTAGTGTTTTTTTTTGTTTGTTTGTTTTTTTTTTTTTTTTTTTTCCGGTACGCGGGCCTCTCACTGTTGTGGCCCCTCCTGCTGCGGAGCACAGGCTCCGGATGTGCAGGTCCAGCGGCCACGGCTCACGGGCCCAGCCACTCCGTAGCATGTGGGATTCTCCCGGACCGGGGCACGAACCCGTGTCCCCTGCATCAGGAGGCGGACTCCCAACCACTGCGCCACCAGGGAAGCCCAGGGTAGTTTTTTACAGGAGGAATTTTTCCTTTAGGAAGCAAACATTTAACCCAGGCCTGCAGTGTATTTCTTATTATCCTACCTGATGTGTGGCTTATTTTCCCTTTATGACTTTTTAAATTTAGACTTCAAAAATTTCCTAGGGGTTTATGAATAAGGCATGTAGATAAATCAGAGTGAAAACATGGACCAAACTACCTGCTTTATTAATAACTAGTCAACCCATTACCCCTTTATGAACTCATAACATTCACTTTTCATTTAACAAACTATTCAATTGTGTGGTTATAACATTTTTTAAAAAAATCAGGTATGATAAATTTTATGAAAAAGTAATAAAGCAGTTTAAGGAGAACAGAGTGTGATGGGGCAGGAGGCAACTCTTCTAGAAAGCAGGCTGAGTAGGTCTCTTTGTTATCTCCTGAACAGAGAAGTAAAGTGTGAATACTTGGGTAATGACTATCCAGACAGAGGAAACATCTTTTGCATGTTGGTGAGCTAGCAAGGAAAGAGACAGGTGGGGATAGTGATAACAATGGCTTCAGAGAGAATGGAAGACCTAACTAGTAACACCAAAAAAAAAAAACAGAGCTCTTGGGTAATAGCTGGACTGGAGTCAGAACTTCTACTTCCCCAATTTAAACCTTGAGATCTGTACAATCATATGTTACCTTAGAGCCTAATCAGCTTAAGAACAATTATTAGAAGCTCAGCTTATCTTAATGAGTCATGGGAAGACAGTGACAGAAGAGGTAGCAGTGACAACAGTGCACTAGAGAGCACTGGTCTGCTCATTAGAAATGTGGCCCAGTGGCTAGTAAGCTTGGATCAGCCATTCTTACATCTTGGGGAAGAGTAGTAACTGGAGAAAATAGATACATACACTCCAACCCTTAGTGATCCCATCAGGCAGAAAGCTGTGTGGAAATCTCAATAAAAAGTGAGTTTATGAAGAAAAAATATTTCTTGCTAACACTTATCATTAGCTAGTAGCAATGCAGCTCATCATTTTGAAAGTCATCTAATATATGGGAGATGCCTTGATATAAACCTTCTAAATAACACTTTTTAAAAGATTTGCCCATGATACTTATTTTATTATGACAGCTTTGCTTTAGAACTGTCCATAACAAGACTGCTGAAAGGCCATTAATTTTGCAATGCTAACATAACATTTTACATGATTTCAGACAAAAATGTGACTGTTTATTGATTGTTACTATAATAAGTATTTTTTAATTAATTTTTTATAAACCTTATGAAAATAATCTCAGGCAGATGTAAGATGATAAGCTTTAAAGGAAATCAATACTGGGCTAAATTTTTCTTACCTATTTTTAATTATCTGTTGAAAATGATTAATTACAATAATATTAACCTCCATATTTCTAACAATAAGAACTCAAACGCATAGATGCCCTAGTCTTTTAACAAAGGTAAGAGATGACATGGTAATATGACCACTCCTCTTTACACAAACTCCAACTTGAATTTTTTTTTTTTTTTTTTTTTTTTTTTTTTTTTGTGGTACGCAGGCCTCTCACTTCTGTGGCCTCTCCCGTTGCGGAGCACAGGCTCCGGACGTGCAGGCTCAGCAGCCATGGCTCACGGGCCCAGCTGCTCCGCGGCATGTGGGATCTTCCCGGACCGGGGCACGAACCCGTGTCCCCTGCATCGGCAGGCGGACTCTCAACCACTGTGCCACCAGGGAAGCCCTCCAACTTGAATTGTAATGGATGTTGATTGTTCTGAATAAATTGTGGAGGTAAGAGTATTTTTTCTGTTTTTTCTAAATTTGGTCGTAGAAAAAAGAAAATACTATTGAATGTATCATAAAAATGACTGAGGAAGTTAATTCTTTTTTTCCCGCAAATGATAGTAGGTTTGCTTGCCTGTAGTTATTGAAAAACACTCTTGTTGTTAAAAATTCATATCAAATAGATGAATATAGAAAAAATGCTTATAATAGTACCACACTTAAAAATAATCACCGTTAATGATTCTGTATATGTTTTTCCAAATGTATTTTCTGGCATATATGGCTTTTTAGAAAAAATGGAATAATAATGTACACATTGCTTTGAATCCTTTTTCCCTCACAACACAAAATACTGTGGTCCTATTTCCATGTCAATAAATTTACATCTATGTCATCTTTATAAATTGCTCTATTCCTATAATGGATAGTCCAAATATAGGAATATATATGTCAAATATTGTGGATGTATTCCAAAGTGTGAACATTTCATAGTTTACTTAACCATATTATTATAAATAAAATTGTGATGAACAACCATTTATTTGAGGGCATGATGTGGGTGGAGAAAATTATTATAAGAAAAAATCACTCATACTTTTTGGGACATATTACATTTTCCTGCAGAAAATGTGAATTTTCTTTCCACTAAGTGTATGACAGTGCTTATTATGAGATTGTTTGTGCTGGAAAATATTCTTAATTTCTTCATCATAAAAGAAGGAATGGCAGCAAAATGTTTTTTGGTTTTTTTAACAAAATAATTGGAAATGAAACTAAATATTTCTTAAAAAGTAAATCATTAATTTTTTGATTAGAGAAATAAGATGATTTCTCATTTCATTTTACATATTTTTGATTGTGAATGAAGCTATATATCTTCACATTTTTTAACAAAACCTTTTAAAAATTATCTGCTTCTGTCCTATTTTTATTTTATTTATTTATTTAAACATTTTTATGGGAGTATAGTTGATTTACAATTTTGTGTTAGTTTCAGGTGTACAGCAAAGTGAATCAGTTATATGTATACATATAGCTACTCTTTTTTTTTTTTTAAGCTTCTTTTCCTATATAGGCCATTACAGAGTACTGAGTAGAGTTCCCTGCGCTATACAGCAGGTTCTTATTAGTTATCTATTTTATATATAGTAGTGTGTATATGTCAGTCCCAATCTTCTAATTTATTCCTCCCACCCCCGCCCATTATCCCCTGGTAATCATAAGTGTTTTCTACATCCCTGACTCTACTTCTGTTTTGTAAATGAGTTCATTTGTACCCTTTTTATTTACATTCCACATATAAGTGATATATGATATTTGTCTTTCTGTTTATGACTTACTTCACTCAGTATGACAATCTCTAAGTCCATCCATGTTGCTGAAAATGGTGTTATTTTGTTCTTTTTTATAGCTGAGTAATATTCCATTGTATATATGTACCACATCTTCTTTATCCATTTCTCTGTTGATAGACATGTAGGTTGATTCCATGTCCTGGCTATTGTAAATAGTGATGTAATGAACATTGGGGTGCATGTGTCTTTTTGAATTATGGTTTTCTCGGGGTATATGCCTAGGAGTGAGATTGCTGGGTCATATGGTAGTTCTATTTTAAGATTTTTAAGGAACCTCCATACTGTTCTCCATAGTGGATGTATAAATTTACATTCCCACCAACAGTGTAGGAGGGTTCCCTTTTCTCCACATCCTCTCCAGCATTTATTGTTTGTAGATTTTTTATTATGGCCATTATGACTGGTGTGAGATGATACCTCACTGTAGTTTTGATTTGCATTTGTCTAATAATTAGTGATATTGAGCATTTTTTCATGTACTTTTTGGCCATCTCCCTTACCTATTTTTAAAAGGGGTTTTATTTATTTATTAGTACTCTTTATATGTTATGGATATCAATCTATATCCATAATATGTAATTTTATGGTTTATTTTACATTTTCACCACTTAACTGTGTTGAATGTGATTTTTTTTGTGAAGCCATCATTCTGCATCTGAAAAACACAAATCTATAATATTCTCTTCATTATTCCTGCTGCTGTTGAGATCATATATTGTTTGTTTGCCATATTTTACTAAGAATGAACCTCATCAAACAAGGATTTCAGTTGTCCTTATGAGCTATCAGATATTATAGAGGAATGATTCAGTCAAATGAGTACTGTAAGCAATCTGTATTTTCTTAGATTACAAACATGTACACTCAAAAAAATAAAAAGAAACAAAAAAAACTAACAGTTCCCAATTTTCTGACTTCCACTATCTGTTAAATTACTGATCTATTTTTTTATCAGCTAATTATCAAATTTCTCTTATATGTAGTCTACATTCCCTGGAGTCCAGTGTCTGTTCCTATCACTGTCTACCAGTGATCTACTTGGTGAAAAGTTTCTGGGTTTTCTATCTGTTTTTATCCCACTCAAGCAGACTGACATGTAAGACTGTATAGTTTTTTTTTTTCTTTCTTTTGGCGATATCTCCACCTTTATGATTTGCTCTTGGTTTATATCCTATGCAGTATCCTTCAGTGATTTCTCTTTGTCCGCACTTGGTGAAATCATGCTTTTGTTCCTCTTCTCATCTCTTCTAACAGGATCATCTTAAATGATAGCATATGCTTATGTGGGTTAAACTACCACCTCTGTGCAATTGAATCTTGCATCTGTAACTTTGACTTATGTCTTGAGACCTCTTTGGAGGCCTATTTAATAAATGTTCAATAAAATTAATGAGTGAAGAAATGAAAAAGAGCACAAGTTAGAATTAGAAAACCTTTGATTTGAGACACTGCTGTGGCATTATTAATTTAACAACTGCTACTTGAGCATTTACTATAGTGAGGCAGTGTGCTAAGGTTTGGGGTTAAGGTGGTAAATTATTAGTACATGAGTCCTAGGAAAAATCACTTCACTGCTTAGTTTACTCAGTTGTAAAATAGGATTTATAATACTTTCTTAGATTCATCATTTTTTTGAACTTTAAAATATACAATGAGCATTAAATCAATTTGCCTAATTATATATAATGTTGAGAAAAACAAAAGGTGATAAAGTGCACAGCTTTTCCAAAATCATTTGAGAGAAAGAAGAAGGAAATTTGGAGTAAAATATTCAGAGCTGAAAGCTGTCAAGCAATCCATTTACTTAAATAACCAGAGTGAAATGAAGACTCTATTATCTGTGCAACTACATTGCCTTAAGACAAAATATTAGAATGTCTGTGATATAATGTGATCTGAATTCCAGACCAACTAAAATAGGATCCTAGTTTTTAGTTTGAGAATGCTCCTATATGAAAAGACACATATTTCTTGGTAAAATCCCTATAAAAAAATGAAGGTCACCAGGGAGTCCAAGAATGAAAGTGCACTGATAGTTAAATTAGATTCCTGACTTTCAGCCAACCAGTTCAGGACTTATCATTGTGCACAGACACCTACGCATTTCCTCTGAGATGGAAGTAGAGAGAGGAGAAACTTCTGTACCACTAAGTACATTGTAGGTGTAACCATAGCCTCCCCCTGTGTTTCACATAGGTTAAAGATGAATCAGATGAGAAAACTTTGAGTCTCACACATGTGTTTTATACTCCGACTAGAAAGTGACAAAAGAGTTGCCAGGGTCCTCAACCGCTTTCACAGTGCAACTGTGGACTTACATTATGACTTTTGGAGAGACTTCTTTCCAAGGTTCTCCATACATTGAACTAAGAATGCTCATCTTTTGCAAACCTCTGATCCTGGAATAAGGTAGAGAAGATCAGAGAACATCAGAGGCAGACAGTATGTGGTTACTCTCTTTTGTTGAATTTTGACTTTAAACCACTCCTATTGTCACTAAAAGTATTTAAAAATAAGCTGTTTTTCTGATTACAAAAGGAATATGTATTGATAATAAAAGTTATAGAAAGTTGCAGAAATTTTAAAGAAACAACCAAATGAATTCACCACTGAACCTATCACAGAGAGGTCTTTCTAAAAATTTGTGGGTTTTTTTATATTTTTTCTGTTTTAATAGTGTGATATAAGCATTTCATCATATTTTGTAAACATTTTTAAGGATTCTTAATGGTATATGATAGCCTATCCTTGAATGCATCTCAATTTTTAGATTGAACCATATGAAATTGCTGTTTGTATATCAAAATAATTGAATATCAGCAATTTCATATCATTAAACAAATATATAACCATTTTTAAAGACTGGTTACTGAAGTTTTTTCTAATGTTTTAATATTATACATTTTACTTTTTTATGTTACTGGGAAGCCAGTAACAGCCTAAATAACAGTAAGAAGTAACTACACAAATGAATTTCACCCATAGGATGCTATTAAATATTTTTATTCTATCGGCATTTGTACTATTCCTGACATATTAGATTAAAAAATAGAATTTAATACTGTATTTTTGGCATAATCAAATCAATAGTAATATATAGTCATAGAAAATAACTGAAACTGAAGTGTGTGGAATTTATCTTTCATTATTATGTGTGATTCATGTTTCTTCTGTATAATTTCTTGGGTTTTCAAATGTTCTACAGTGGAGATAAATTTTGTTCATATTTGTACAAATTGCTGCAAAAACATATTTCTACTTCAAAAGTATTCTTGTTTTCACAGAATTATATAATTTAATAAAATGTTTATTTTAAACTTAGATTTGGTTTTGCAGATGCTATAAGACACAGGTATACAGGAGAACTATATAGGAAAAGGAAAGAATAGCCTTTGTTAATTCCTTCCTGTGTGCAGATGCTTTCTTTCTAATTGTTTTTCAAATGACTTAATACTCTCTCATGATCACATGCTGATCAATAGGGGATAGGATTACTATACTTAAGAAAAACAAAAACAAAACAGGATGTCAAATTTGAATTTCAAATAGAAAATGAATACCTTTATTTAGTATGAGCATGTCACATGCAATATTGGGCATATAATTATACTAAGAGTGTTCTTTGTTTACTTGAAATTAAAACTTAACGGACTTCTTGTACTTTATATAGCAATTTAAATAGGAGCAAGTTCAACCGTTTAAACAGATTTTTTCCATGTGGCAATGTGAACCTAGGTTAGTCAGATATTTTAATTTTTTAAAAGAATTGGGGATGCATGTTCCAACATTATCTCTCCTAATTTTCATATGTTCCCAAATAATTAAAACACTTTAAAATACAGCTTAAAGTGAACAGCACATGCCTGTGTGCCATGTGTGGCCTGTGGGGGACCTGTTGGTGATGGCTGCCAATAGATGATATAATGGATTGATGCTTCTCACAGTTCAGTGCCTATAGGTGTTACCTGAGGATTTTGTTAAAATTCAGATTCTAATTCATTGTCTTTGAGGGGTTCTGAAATTTTGCATTCACAACAAACTTCCAAGTGAGGCCAGTAGTTGCCTTCTGTTGATCACACTTTTAGTGTTAAGGAATGCATGGCAGGAAGGGAAAGGAAGGAAAAAGGAAGTAGGAAAATAGAACAGATATCCAACCCAGTAAAAGGGGATGCTGAAAGAGAAGAGTTGAAGCAAAAGTCTCATCCATCTGTTATTCTTCAAATCAAGAATCAATCTTCTAGCATAAATTCAGAACAAATGCAAATAAATCTAATATCAGATTCATTTATCATATAAAGTATCTTAATTAAATGATCTTAATTATTTGAAAGAAACTAAGTATAAAGAAGAAAATCAGCAATATTAACAATGCAGATAATGAGGTGTTAGCTACCTGCACACAGATGCATGAGCACACATGCAAACACACACAGTATGTTCTAAAAATATACATATATATATACAGATATAGATATAGCTATATTTTCACAGACTCCCACCACCTTGTAATTCAGTGGTCCCTTGGGAAATACATTAAAAGTGGATATATAGGGATAAATATCAAGATAGAGTTTTAATTGCCTCCGTTGATTGCCCCAATCATGAAAGTAACCATAAACCACTACACCTGTCAGAGCCAGCTGTTGGTCACTGGGAAAGGCAAAGATGAGGACAGGATAATGAAAGAAAGCAGGGAACAGGGAAAGGCAGAGAATTAAAGAAATGTCTAGTGCAGCTATCTGATGGAAGGTATTCATCTTTCTTTTTGAGAAAGGACAGGTAGGATATTAAGAGAGATAAGTAGTGAGGGAGAAAGGTGAAAGAGGAAAGAAACTTAAAACACATTACACAACACTGAGGGGATTGTATAATGCATGTTACTTCCTACAATGTGGTATGTGCTTTCCTCACGCAGGCCGGGACTCAGTAGCTTACTCTGAATGTTGAGAATTCCACACGGGGACCAAGATACATAGCTGTGGGAACCTCTGTCAAATCAATGAAATAACTACAGTCACAAAGTTAAAAATCCTGCTGATTTCAAATAGATATTTTAAGAATTAATCTATACTTAAAGCTACATAATTTTTTCTTGGCTTAAAATTATCTCACTTAAGAAAGTTAATTTTTTTTTCTATTAAAAGAAGTAATTTATGTACTGTAAACAGTTTAGTAGAAATTTGCCTTTTGAAAGTATCAGTCTAAAATAGGGATGCATTTTGTAAGGGCAATTCCTGCTGAATTTTTAGCAGTATATGTTAACACCAATCACCATTTGAAAATAAGCAGGTCATTCCAGATCAGTAAATCTCTGGTATTAAAGAAAAAGAGTATTTAGGTCAGCAATACCCTTATCCAGGTTTGTCTAGCCCCCAAAATATCCCAAATATGGCTTTCATTTCTTTGTAGATTAAAAATTATTGATTTCTTTAAATCTGACTTTTTAATTTTTCTTTTGTATTCTATGTTCTGGAATAGAATGAAGCTTAAGCCAGTTGTTCTCGAAGTGTGGTCAGCCACAGCAGCATAATATTGCTTGGGAACTTATTAGAAATGCCAATTATTGGGCTCTATCTCGGACATACTTAGAAAGAAACTCTTGGAGGTGGGATCAAGAAATGTGTATTTAAAACCCTCCAGGGCATTTTCATGCTCACTAAAGTTTGAGGACCACAGTCTCAAGCTATGATTGCCTCCATTTTTTAAGGTTCTCTTTCTCTCAGCATGTTTCTGAAAACTTCCAACCTTGAGAATTCCCTAGAGACAGGGTGACTCTTATTAAGGTGAGCCAGATGACTACCTTAGGCAACCTATTTATAATTGTGAAGTAATTTTGAATACTGCAAATTCTAGTAGCATTCCTAAATACTAAAGTCCCTCCTTCAGGCTTACAAATATGGCTGTGGAAACCAAAATGTATTATGTAAATTTGTAGCTTTCTAAAAGAGTAGAACTGGTTTAGGGTTTGTTTGCAGACTTTGACAAACAGCAATTCAAAAATGTCTGTATGAATTATGTAAAATGTAAACTAGTTGCACTATTACTTTATTGAAACTATTGTTATTACAACCTGTGTTATTGTAAATCTATATCCTTGAATTCACTCAGAACACTCAGACAATAACAGAATTCTGTCAGATTTTGCAATGTCTTGAGCACCTACAGCTAAGGGATGGAGTAATTTATTTCCAATTGCTATCAGGAGAATTAGCTCACAAAACTAGTGTTATCAGTCAGCATGGCTCATAATAAGCAATTCATATCCATTGCAAAAGAAAATCACCCACAGTTGGTAACTAGAATGCAGTTGCTAAAGTATCTGTGGTCGTGTCTGTAAGGCAAGAGAAGATTAGTTGAATAAGGTTATGTAAAAAGGCAAAAGTAAATGACTTCAAGAAAAATGCAACTGGATTTCTGTCAAGTCTTATAGTTAGAGACTCGTACACTAGAGAAAAATTTAAAGAGGTTTCAGTCTAGGAATACATGAACATTTTCTTACTCTTGTTTGACTGTACTACTGCTAAGCAACCAGGCCAAGGTCATTAAACTTTGCTCCTAGTTACTTTAAACACATCTTTCTGACCTGGCTCCAATTAATAAAAATAATTATTTTTCCATTCTTTCAGCACTGTCATTTTCCTGGTCTTTGAATCAGTTTCTCTAGAGCGGGAATCACTTGGCTTTAACATTTAGGCTCGGCCGTGCCTCATTGTACTGCTTGTCCTGACTCTTATTTGAAAGATATTTGAGGAGCTATGCCAGCACTCATGAATTAATATCAGGGTAACCTCACTGTGATTTGATTCTTAGCTGGTATCCCATTCTGATAACAGTGTCTGCCTTTTCCCTGCCACTGAATTCCTCTGCCCCTCTTATGACCTAACTCTTCCAATCATGATCCCTATGCCTCTGTCATTACCTGTGAGATATGCCCCATATTTCTTTGCCTTTTTATGATTGAAATAAGATTATTTTCCTCTTCATGCTCTCCTTCTCCTCAACTCTCACCCACCTTTACTATTCAACATCTAAACCAGAAGCTAAGTTCCTGCCACCTCCTAAGAGACAACCTCAATTCAAACTGCTTGCTTTGCTGCCTAGATTTCTGGTGCTAAGTCACCTATAGATTCTCTAAAACTGCGAGTCACTGATTTGCTGGGATACCTCACTCTGCCTGGCCGGGTTATTGCTTGAAGTATGTGACACTCTGTAGTATTCTGACAAATGTGAATTGAAGATGCTTGAAGGCATGATAGAAGGAGAAGCCACAGATACACATGAAGAGGCAGTGCTCACTGCACAGGGCCTCACCGAGGGCATATTATGCACTTGCCATGTTAATTAAGGCACGTTATTGTTAATATCATCCACCACATGACTAAACTAAACTAGAAATTATGGAGATATACAAAAAGTATAGTTTCTATTTTTAAGGATATTGTATTCTAGTTATGGAGGCAGAGTAAAAATGGAAATATGTAAGTAAGGAGGCTGAAAGGAAAATTTTAACAATAAAAATCTAATTGTTTCTAGTTCAAAAAAGTTGCACCAACGTTTTTGGAAATTGATGTAGGATAGCAGTGAGAGTGGGGCGTGGGATAAAATGTTTAAGATATAACCAAACCTTTAATCATTTTAATTTTTGCCACGCTGGTATTCCATGTCCACTGCTCTAGCTGTAAAATAAAGAGAAAGGCTTCTTTGCTCTTCCAGTATTTGGCATCTCTATTTCCAGTCTCAGCATTACACTCTTATGAAAGGTAAAGACAGAGTGATATCGTCACTGAGTACATACCTGATACTGATATGTAAACAAGCAAACAATCAAAACACCCAAGGCTAACACTAACTCTTCAGCGTGTAATACCTTCAGCATTTTAAATATTTTGTAATTCAATCAAATATTATCAGCCTAAACTACAGGAAGCAAACAATGCATAAATCTTCTCATTCTGAGACCTTAGAAACTAAATACTTCTTAAATGGTGGGTGATATAGTTTTCTAAATATGGATGATAATGTTGCTCAAAAGAAATAACTAGGTTGAGAGTTAAAGCAACATCTGTAGAAACAAAGTGAAAACCATCCTTGTACGTTAAGGACACTAGCAATACCTTTCCACACCCATGTGCATTGATTAATAAGTATTTTGTAAAAGAACCATTATATTTTCAAAAATGGAGAGGTGTCCATATCTGAATGTCTGCTACAATGGAAGGCAATATCAGAGAATACAGCCCCCAAAAGCTTGGTATGATAAATTCATCAGGGAGAAAATTCAGCCCGTATTTCAATAAGGGAAGCATACGGGATCACGTAAACAAAAAGCAGAAAGAGGGAAGAGTAAATGCCCTGGGAACAGCATTAACATAATTGAGCACTTAAATGCATAAGAAACAAATTGAGACCACTTAAGTAAATAAGGAGAAAGCTATGTAAAGGCAGCATCAAGATGCTACTATTGATCTTTAACTGCTACCATCTCTGCAATTAAGTAAGGCTGACACCTCTAAGGATTAGTTACTCAGCATTGAGCTAAATGGTTATGTGCCTGAGCTTCTGCAGTGACAGCTTGGGTTTGAATCCAAGCACCAGCACCTGGCAGACGTATCATCTTCAAAATTCAGTTTCCTTATCTGTAAATAAGACACAATAATAAAATTTCATTACAGAATGTTGTGATTTTTAAAGGAGATAATAGTAGAAATTACCCTAGTGTATGCCCCATAATAAATATTCTATAAAATTATTTTACTGTTATTATTTCCACCAGGTCTGAAAAGGCATGTAAGCTTCAAATGTGTACTTGTGTAACTAAATGCTAAAGAGTGGATTTGTGTTAATAGAATTTTTCTTTCTATTAAAAAATTTATCTCACAAAATAAATATTGAATCAAGACTATTTTGATCTCCATTAACATTGCTTTATTTATGCAAAATTGAAAGGAAATTGACAAATTCGGATTATAAATCTTACAATATTATAACCTAGAAGGGAAAATTAGGAAGACAAAGTTTTACAAATTGTCTGATTTATGAACTGTAACTGACTACTTCAAAATACAGCATCAATCTTGGTTAAAACAACCAGATATTTGGACACTAATTATTGAACTGAATGTTGCAACTATCTACACTGTGGTTTGATCTAATTAAAAGAAGTGATTATAGATACTTGCACATGATATTTTTGTTTTAAGTCATTTATTAAATAATTTTGGTAATTTTTTTATTGAAGTGTAAAATATATATAGTAAAGTCATAAATATTAAGATTGCAGGCTGCTAATTTTTTATAAAGTGAACACATCAGGGCAACCAGTACCGAGATCTTGGTATAAAATATTACAAGTACCACAGAAGCCTCTCCTGTTCCTGTTCCTTAGTCTTTACACACACCCAAAGGTAGCCACTAGTCTGAGTTCTATCACTATAGATAAGTTTCAACTTATTTTGTGTTTTTTACACATGAAGTAATGTAGTATGCAGTATTCTGTGTTTGGGGTTCTTTTGTTCAACATGAGTCTGTGAGATTTATGTGTATTATTGCTTGAAATAGTATTTTCTATTTCATTGCTATATAGTAGGTCATTACATGAATTTATTATATAACATGTATTTTCTGTTATACAATTGATGGTGGTTATCTCCAGTTTTTAGATATCGTGAATTGTGCTTAGTGAAAATTCTTGTACATGACTCTGCTGAACATGAATTGCTTGGTTATAAGGTATGCAAACATTTAGTTATAGAAGATACTGCCAATAGCTTTATAAAGTTGTTGTACCAATTTTCAATAACACCAGATGTGTATTAGAGCACCGTCGATCTACTTAAGTGCCCCAAATCAGTACTGTCAATTTCTTTAAGTTGTAAGCATTCTGGTAGATATGTAGCAGTATCTCATTGTGGGTTTAATTTTTTTTTTATTGGAGTATTGTTGATTTACAGTGTTGTGTTAGTTTCAGGTGTACAGCAAAGTGAATCAGTTATACATATACACATATCCACTCTTTTTTAGATTCTTTTCCCATATAGGCCATTACAGAATATTGAGTAGAGTTCCCTGTGCTATACAGTAGGTCCTTATTCGTTATCTATTTTATACTTAGTCGTGTGTATATGTCAACCCCAATCTTCCAATTTATCCCTCCCCCCACTCCTCATTTTGGTTTTAATTAGTGTTTCCCTGATGATTTATAACATTGAGCACTTTTTCATATGCTCATTGGCTATTTGGATATCCTCTTTTGTTAAAAGCCTGGTCAAGTTTTTCACTAATTTCTTTAAAAATTGTTTGTTGTTTTCTCCTTAATTTGTAGGATTTATTGAATAGTTCTTCTATGGATATATGTATGAAAAATATTTTCTCCTTTTCTGGGATTTACCTTTTGAGTCTCTTAAAAGTATCTTTTAATTAAAAAAAAAAGGGCTTCTCTGGTGGCGCAGTGGTTGAGAGTCCGCCTGCTGATGCAGGGGACACGGGTTCATGCCCCGGTCCGGAAAGATCCCACATGTCACAGAGCGGCTGGGCCCGTGAGCCATGGCCACTGAGCCTGCGCGTCTGGAGCCTGTGCTCCGCAACGGGAGAGGCCACAACAGTGAGAGGCCCGCGTACTGAAAAAACTTTTTTGAATCTCATAAAAACCAATCTGCCAATCGTTTCCTTTGTGATCAGTGTGTTTTTGTGTGTGTTCTGTTTAAGAAATATGTGCCAATCTCAAAGTTATGAGGATTTTGACCTACAATAATTTCTAGAAGTTTTATTTTATTATTTTTACCTTAATTATAGAATCCATTTCTAACTGATTTTCCTGTGTTGTTTCCAGTCAGGTTTAACGTCCATTTTTTTTTTTTTTTCAGATGAATACCATTCTTAAAGACTTATTGAAATCATGTAATATCTAAGAGCATTTCTCTGCTACTATCCTTTTGAAGATGCTATTGTAAATCCTTTCGAATTCTAACAATTCAAACATTTATCTCTGACAGCAACTTTTTTTTTTAATAGTACCAATTGTGAGGATAGTCAATATAGTCTACCGTTGGTTTAATCTACTCTCTTTCAAAATAACTTCTTTCAGGTTTTATTTGTGCCCTTGCAGAAAAAAAAAAAAAAACACAAATGTAGTAATGATTCAAAATGTTGTTTTGAATCCTTTCAATTCTAATAACATTACATTTATTGAATGTGTGCTTTAATAGAGATGGTCTACCAAATTATTCTCCAGCAGAAGAGATATAATTATGGCCTTAGAAACCAATACTTGCTTGTATACCCCTCATTATAAAGATTATGAAAATCTGCTAATTGTTGAAGTCATTATTATTATATTTTAATTTTCATATTAAGTGTACACTTGCCTTAAGTAATGACTATTTTGTATTAGTTGAATTCATTAATACATTCACCCATATATTAATTCAACAAATATGTATAAAGTACAGGCTGAGTGTTAGGTTTTATGGATACAGTGGTGTATAATATAGATATAGATATAGTTTTTATATTATATAACATAGACAATATGTTTCTCTGCCCTTAGAAGCTTACAGCCTAACATTAGAGTTAAATATCATTGAGTAATTTACCATATGTAAATTATATACTGCCTGCTTGTTAGTTTTTAACCATGCAAAGTATTGTCTTATATTGTCATGTGATTTTTGGAAATTTTATAAGTAATTAGTGAACCGTAACACACCAAATTGATTATTTTTAAAGTGAGTGTGAGAAGTTTTTTAATAATTGCTCCCACCGAAGTTCAAGGAACATTTTAAAAGCATGTGTAATTTCTGATGTAATCATTTATATATATTTGAAACCCACAGTTTGTGAAAATACCAGTGTGTTAAATGCCAAAATTCTTTAAGAAACAATGGCTAAGTAATAAAGAATAAATTCAAGAATAAAGAACTTTGAGATTTTTTAAAAAACTGTGGTCTAAATATGACAAAAAAAGCCCTAGGCAGATGCTCTTTGAGATAGTTCTTGTCAAATGGTCACAAATTAAATGTACTCTTATTTCACTTGAAGTGGATTAAATTGAAAGGACTTATGGTGACCTTGCCTCTAGTCTCCTGTCCACTCCATTTAAACTATACAGCATTGTTGGACTGAACTACTGTTTTATTATAACAGTTTCCTTTAAAAAATGCCATAATTTCCCATTATATCAAATATAATTCTTTATCTTCCACTTTCTGGCTTCACAGTCCAGCCATACTTCTGCCATTTGCTGATATATGATTTCTACTAGTAAGATGGCTTGATAATCTCTTCTCCTGCATCATTAATGGAAATGATTGTTATGTGTTAATCTGGTGTTTTTAGGTAATGTTGGAAACTTATTGGTCCCTATATTATAATTTCCTTGTGAAAATGTGGTCTAAATTCTAAGAAACCTGTCTTTACAAAAAACTTCTTAAGTATAATTTTTCACAAATTTGGCATTGCAGATAATTCTTAACTTATAATTTTTGTTCTATATGTTATATTTTCACAAATATTAGCTATAAGTTTCTTACATTATTATACTGTGATATATTTTTTCATCATTTACACTTTTCTGATTTATCCTCTATTTCATATCTTATTCTCCTCTTATGTTTTTAAATATTTATAGACTTCAGTTTTCTGTTTATTTAATCCACTAACATATTAAATATTCAAAATGAACTAGGCACTGTGTTATACACTAGAAGTTCACTAGTGAACATCATAGATATTCCCTT
Organism: Mesoplodon mirus; assembly: GCF_964341445.2. Lineage (NCBI taxonomy): Eukaryota > Metazoa > Chordata > Mammalia > Artiodactyla > Ziphiidae > Mesoplodon > Mesoplodon mirus. The sequence continues at coordinate 66,350,402 of NC_138978.1, forward strand.
TGAAGCCCATGGATCGATTACACTCCAAGAAAAAACATTTATGACACCTATTAGTTTCCTTTTGTTTCTTTGATATATTACCACAAATTTAGTAGCTTAAAACATCCATTTATTATTTCATTGTTTTGTGAATCAGAGGTCCAAGTTCAATGTTACTCAACTGGGTCCTCTTCTTGGGGCCTCACAGACCAAAATCAGATTATTACAATGCAAAGCTTTTATCTGGAAACTCAGGTTAAGATTCCATTTCCAAGATCATTCAGGTTGTTGATAGAATTCAGTTACTTGGAGTTGTATGACTAAGTCCCAATTTTCCTGCCACTTTTCATCTTCAAGCCAAAAACAACTCATTGAATCCTTCTCATACTTCAAATCCCTGACTTTCTCTTCTGTTACCAGCCAGAGAAAGATCTCTGCTTTGAAAGGTGATATGTTACTCCCGTACACATAATTTAGGATATTCTTCTTAACTTAAGCTCAGCTGATTAGTAACCTTAATTACATTTGAAAAGCCCTTTTGCCATGTAACATACTCATGGGAGTATCACCAAGAGCCAAAGTTCACAGAAGCTAAGATTCTGCCTAAAACACATGCAGACTAGAAAATATGTCTAGGTATCTTCATGGTATCTTTGTGATAAGAACAAAAAAACTGGAAAAAAACAAATACTTTATTTGTTTATTTGTAAAGAAAAATGCACAAATTAATTGTGTGTTCACACATTGAATATTATCCAGAATTTAAAATTAATGAACTATAGCTATAAATTATACAATGGATACATTTTAACAATATAACATTGATGAACAAGAGAAAGATTAAGTTAAAACAAGACCAAATTAAAACTAAAACATAATGTATAATTAAAAAATAAGAATGCTAAATATGATTTAGGATGATAATTGTCACTAGAGGGGAGTTTAAGGGAAAATTGCCGTAGGAATTTATGAATAGATTTAAGGTAATATAAAAGCATTCAATCTAAAAAGAAAATAAAGATTTACTCCAGTGTCAGGTAGTGGATTCATGGGTACTTTTTGTATTAAAATAGGTACATACATTCTCAAGAAAGAGTCATGTGAGGGCCAGATTTTCAAATGTGTCATGAATGAAGAACTATGATTAATCAAAATTTATATACTTGTGACTATGTATATAGAACTGCTAAAATATTAAAATTTATATAAGGAAAAATTGCAGGGTGCCTTAAGAAAGTATAACATGGATCCTGATTGAGGATAAGGAAACAAAGACAACCTTTCTTTGGAAGCTGTATTTAAACTAAGATATGAAGGACTACAATTATAGGGACTCAGCTGGGAGTGCAGGGAAAAGCAGATGTGTTACTCTGGAAATCGGTGTGAAGTCCTTGAGACTAGAAGACAAGTAGGAAAGAAGTCTATTGTATACCTGAAACATGGAGAATGGCACAAGACAGGTTGGAGGGACATGGGACCAGATATTGCTGCAGGATGCAGAAAAGTGACATGATCAGGCATTTTAAAAGGATGTCTTTTTTGACTAAAAGACTTGGAGCTGGACAATAACAGAATATAGAAGGTTATGTCTTGAGACCAGGGAGACTCCTATGGTGGATACCTACTACTGCATATGAGAATATCATTTTTTTTTTGGTTTTGTGTTATTTATTTATCCATTCATCAATTCAGATGAAAGTTTTTCATTTTAATAGGAAAAAGATCACCTAGTACAGGAGGGCTTATCATGAAAAACAGCAGTTCTGTAACCCACATGTCTTTCTACCCACAGTCCTGCTCCAAAGAGACAGCTAATTGTAAGTTCTAATTTTGTGTTCTGCTACTTGTTTTTATTTTTAATCTAAAACATTTATTTCCCTAAGCCTAATCTTAGAAAAAAAAACTTTTTTTTTTTTTAAAGAACAGTTTAGGTTCGCAGCAAAATTGGAGGGAAGTTACAGAGATTTCCCATATAGCCCTGGAGGCACACATGCATAGCCTCCCCCATTATCAACATCATCCCCCACCAGAATAGTACATTTGTTAAACTGATGAATCTATATTAACATATCATAATGACCCAAAGTTTATAGTTTACATTATCATTTGCTCTTGGTTTTGTACATTCTGTGGGTTTGGACAAATGTATAATGACATGTATCTATCATTATGTTGACTATCATTAATAAAAATAAAGTATTTAAGGAAAACTACCACCATGATATTATGGCACTTGACATGAATAAATGGAATAATGGTGTTATGATTTACAAAGATAGGAAATAATGAGAGAAGAGTAAATTTGAAAGGTCATTAAAATTTCTGAATTGAATTTAAATTTGAGAAGTTTATTGCACATTCAAATGGAAGTGTCTAGGAGGAAATTGTGTGTCTCAATGTGGAGTTCAGGGAAGTGTCAGAAATATAAATATAAAATTTGTGAATTATCAGAGTATATGTAGCATTTAATAGCCAGATTACTGACCAAGAATATGTAAGGAATCAGCATAAACTACATGTAAACTGAGTTCTGGGATTCCTCAAGATGGATAAATTTTAAAACAAAAAAGTGAAAATTCAATCAAGCTAATAAAGTTGTACAAACTATGTATAATAATACACAATAGAGGAAAATGTTAATGGCTGTAAAAAAAACATGTGTTTGCGGGTTCATGGGTGTATGGTAGGTGTGTAGTGCAAATATAAAATATATGGACAGAAAGTGATACACAAAAATTGCAGGAATATGTTTGCCTCTGAGAAGAGTGGGGAAAAATGAGAATAGGAAAAGTATACAAATGGTTTTCAACTTGTCATTAATTTTTTTATTTCTATGAAAAACAATTTGAAACATAGGGAAATTGATTAAATGGCTAATAAAAGATTAGATAAAAGGGCATAGTGTGTTTAGAGAGTTCTTTTTTTTTTATTAGTTATCTATTTTATACATATTAGTATATATATGTCAATCTTAATCTCCCAATTCATCCCACCTCCCACCACCCCACTTTCCCCCCTTGGTGTCCATACGTTTGTTCTCTACAACCATGTCTCTATTTCTGCCTTGTAAACTTGTTTATCTGGACCATTTTTCTAGGTTCCGCATGTATGCATTAATGTACGATATTTGTTTTTCTCTTTCTGACTTACTTCACACTGTATGACACTCTGTAGGTCCATTCACATCTCTACAAATGACCCAATTTCATTCCTTTTTATGGTCGAGTAATATTCAATTGTGTATATGTACCACATCTTTTTATCCATTCTTGTGTCAATGGGCACTTAGGTTGCTTCCATGACCTGGCTATTGTAAACAGTGCTGCAATGAACATTGGGGTGCATGTGTCTTTTTGAATTATGGTTTTCTCTGGGTATATGCCCAGGAGTAGGATTGCTGGGTCATATGGTTGCTCTATTTTTAGTTTTTTAAGGAACCTCCATACTGTACTCCATAGTGGCTGTATCAATTAACATTCCCACCAACAGTGCAAGAGGGTTCCCTTTTCTCCACACCCTCTACAGCATTTGTTTTTTATAGATTTTCTGCTGATGCCCATTCTAACTGGTATGATGTGATACTGCATTGTAGTTTTGATTTGCATTTCTCTAATAATTAGTTTTTTTTTTAAATATTGAGTTGCATGAGCTGTTTATATATTTTGGAGATTAATCCTTTGTCTGTTGATTCGTTTACAAATATTTTATCCCATTCTGAGGGTTGTCTTTTCGTCTTGTTTGTAGTTTCCTTTGTTATGCAAAAGCTTTGAAGTTTCATTAGGTCCCATTTGTTTATTTTTGTTTTTATTTCTATTACTCTAGGAGGTGGATCAAAAAAGATCTTGTTGTGATTTATGTCAAAGAGTGTTCTTCCTATGTTTTCCTCTACGATTTTTATAGTGTCTGGTCTTACATTTAGGTCTTTGATCCACTTTGAGTTTATTTTTGTGTATGGTGTTAGGGAGTGTCCTAATTTCTTTCTTTCATATGTAGCTGTCCAGTTTTCCCAGCTCCATTTGTTGAAGAGACTGTCTTAGAGAGTTCTGTTTAGAAGTTTGTGTTCAGAATAAATGGAGTAGAAAGACGGGGCCATAAATGTAACTTCAGAAGGTTTTTTTTTTTTTTTTTTTTGCTATTGTTATGAGTTTGTTATTTGTTCACTTTTGTAAGTAGAGTGCTAAGAACTCATGTGTTTTGGTGCTGATGGAAAGACAGCTTTACTTAGGAATTAGATAATTTCATCATTATAATGGAAGAAGAAAAAAGAAAACCTAGAGATAGATACATTTAAATTGGTATATTTGGTAGGGGGTGGGATGAATTGGGAGATTGAGACTGACATATATACACTATTATGTATGAAATAGATAACTAATAAGAACCTGCTGTATAGCACAGGGAACTCCACTTCGTTGTATGGTAGAAACTAACACAACTCAGCAGTTCCAACCTTACCCTTCTATATTCTACTTTGTGGGGCTGAGACTCTGCAAACCACATTTTTGCTTTGTCAGCTGGCTCCCTGTTAAACTCTGTCAATGATGGGCATCAGAGAGAGACAGCAGAGCTGGAAGACAAAGGACTTACTCTTTTCTGTTTGTTCCTTTTGGTCTCCTGGACTACTTTCTGTTCCTGTAAGCATCATCCCAACAATACTTCCCAGCAGTAGCAAGGCTTTCCTATAGCAGCAGCTAAATCCAATTTGCAGATTTCTCCACACTTGCAAACCCAGCTTCATCACCTGCCTCTTGTAAATATTGATATCATCTGCCAGTGCCCTTTCCTCAGAGACCCCATCTTAGACCCAAGGACATTCACCCAAACTCAGAGATACCAGCACCAGTGGGGTGAAGCCTCCTTTTCAGTAGTGCAAGTTTCAACCTTTGGGCTCCTCCTATAATTTTTATGTTTTAATAATTCCAGACTCTTCCTTTTGTTCCTTTGGCCCTAAGGGTGATAGTTGCTTTCTCTGTCATTACATCCATGATACCTTAGAGCTATCTTTTTACCTTTTCAGTTACTTAGTTAACAATATTTTTACAGCAAATGCTCCTATCTAATAACCAACATGTCTTTTTCTTTTGACTGGATTCTGTCTGATACAGTCTCTAAAATAAACTCATAAAAGTTCAGAATAGGATTCTAGGTGCTCAGGCACAGGTCATGTTTCTCCCTCTATGCCTTTGGCTGTGTATGATACAGTGGGACTATGACTGACCTATTCTGGGTCAAATATTCATACCTGTTTCTGAGATGAGGGTACACCATGACCAATAGTCTCAGCAGGACCATATGGTGGTATAGAGAAATTCTCCAAAGAAACAGATTGCTGCCACTAAAATAATGGGATGGGGGATGCCTGCTGGTGTGGAGTGAAGAGCATTAGCTACCACAGATAGATAGCATATCACTGCTCATCCACTTATAAGTGTACTAGTTTATTAAGTGTTCAAAATTAATAAATTATAATCATGACGTTTTATTTGTTTGTTTATTTATTTTACTCCAGTCATTTCAAACATATTCTGCAAAACATTTTGTATCCCTAAAAAAATATTGGGTGGATTTCAGAACTTCCTGTCACTTTCAATTACTACAAATCTATGTGGTTTTAGTTTTGAACTTCATCTTCAATTCAAGTTTCCCCCTCCTCTGCCACCTGAAAATATTGTTTCTCTTCCCTTCAAATCCAGAGCTGAAAGAGAGAGATGCATCTGTCTTTGAGACATGTCATCTCCCTATCTCCTCTAAATTCTGTGTCCTGCAGTGTATCAGGATGCACCGATGGGAGACCAAATTTTACACATGCTTTTTTATTAACAGGTTATATTGTAGATTTCTTTCTTTGTTGGTAGCAACAGCTTTTCTGGCCAACAGATGTATTCTCTGTGTGATGAGTGTGCCAGTGATCTGGAGCACATATATAAGTTCTTCTGGAGGCGCTATGGGTCCTCCTCATGGCACAGTTCCCTGATTCGTGAGATCTAGCTCAGACATTCTTGGCAGTATAACCTACTGTGCCTGTTACAGTGATATTTTATATAGTGAGACAATTTCTCATGAAGATACCACGAAGTGGTTCAAATACAACTACTTCTAATTTCCCTTTACTGACAGGAAATTCAGACTTACATATGGAGTGAACATAGTCAATGCTACTGCTTCCTCCTCCTGGCATCCAAGTGGAGAAGACTTGACCCTACCATTCATTATTGTAGTAAGAAGTTTGATGGTCAGTTTTATGTGCCAACTTGGCTGCCCAGATATATAGTCAAACATTACTCTGCATGTTTCTGTGAGAGTGTTTTTGGATGAGATTTGCATTTAAATCCATGGACTTTGAGTAAAGCAGATTGCTCTTTGTAATGTGGGTAGACCTTATCCAATCAGTTAAAGACCTGAAAAGAATAGAATATTGGCCTCCCACCAGAAGAAGGAATTCTACAGCAGATGGCCTTTGGAGTTGAACTACAGCATCAGCTCTCCCCTGGGTCTCCAGCTAGGCTGCCTATCCTTCAGATTTTAGGCATACCAGCCTCCAAAAATATGTAATCTAATTACTTAAAAATCTCCCACATCTAACTCTGTCTATGTGTGTGTGTGTATTCTTTATACACATTAATTCTGTTTCTCTGGAGAACCTGACTAATACAGAAATATTAATAAGCTGAGATTACTCTCCTTCAAGTCTGCAATAATGGTCTTGGTTACTAGGAGGTGGGGTGGCTCTTTTGCCCTTGTGGTCTACATTAGCAAATGCATAAATCCTCTTGTTTCCTTGACTTTGGTCCCAAATACATTTTTCTTTTCCTCTGCTCAGGCCATATCAGTATATTTGGGGCATTTTCAGTAGAATAATGAAATGCCATTTATTGTGTTTGTTAGACACCCTTAATCTCTACAAGCTAATATTTTAGATATCTCTTCACTTGTCTTAGAGCTAGGTGAGTATGAACACGGTGATGCCAGGGAGTATTCACCTCACACACACCCCTCCTGACCATTTCCAGGATAAAAATCAGAATGTTGAGGAGATTCCTTGTGATGGCATGACTGGTTATGCCCCCTTTTAGTAAGCCATAAAGGAGTTTTTTGCCTCCAACTGTTCCCACTTTACCTTAGAAAGTGGGGTATTTTGTATCTCTTTGATCTGGGTTTTGGTGATTTATGCAACAGAAAAAGTTCCATTCAACCTCCTTTTACCCACAACTGTTTTAATCTTGTAGTCTTGTAGAGAATAATTTAATTTTACTGGAATATCTTACCATTTAGATGAAATTTTTATAGCTGATCCTTCTCTATTTGGATACTATACCTTTCATAATGGCTACCTGGATTCTTGCCAGTGGAAACATGTATGCATTTCCCTCATTGTGAAAGCAGAGCAGAAAAATGTGGGTAGCTGCCTGGTTAGAAAGCTGGCTTGGCCTTTGATACAGGAGCAAACGTTAGCAGGATTATTGGCTTCCGTATGTCTCTGGGGAAAACTCAACCTGTGTAATTTCTTCCTTTGCTATGTGGGCAGCCACTAGGAAACAGGACGTTGGCACAATGTCTGATGTGGGCATAAGGGCAAATAGAGTCCATGTTGATGCTTTAGAAATACAAACTCCTCCATAGACATTTTTTTCCAACAGATTTCTGCATTTGGACAACACACATATACAACCATTAATATAACACTATTAGAAAGGTTGAGGAATCTATTCAGTGTTGTATTTCTTAAAGTATTTAACCAATGTATACCCTTGTTTAAGAGAATCACATACCAGGATAGCTCAAATAACCTTATCTGATGTTTTTAAAAGTGTAAAATATATTGATAAACTAATGAGAAAATTTTGAAGTAGCAAAATTGATTGTATACTCCATTGTTTGGCATTTAGGTTGTGGAGTGTTCATAATTAACTCTAAAATTATATTCTGTAGGAAGTTATATAAGGGCATGAAAATTATGAATTATGAAAAATTCAGTAAAATAAGTATAATTTTGGAAAATGAATTAAAATTATTCCTAGCATTTTTAATTAAAAAGTGAAATATATATATATATCTTCATCAAAAAGTAGGAGTGCATTTGGAATTGTTATCCTTACATGCCAAATGACATAAAGCAAGATATATTGAAAAAATTAACAAGATGGCAGAGGAGAAGGCCTTGAGCTCACCCACTCCCCCCAGAATACCAAAATCACAACTAACTGTTAAACAACCATCAATACAAAAGATTGGCATCTACAAAAAAATGATATTCTATGTCCAAAGACAAAGAAGAAATCACAGCAGGATGGTAGGAGGGATGTACTCTTGTGATATAATCAAATCCCATACCCCATGGGGCAGGTGACCCACAAACTGGAGAATTATTATACTGCAGAAGTCCTCTCATGAGAGTGAGAGTTCTGAGCCCCATGTCAGGCTCGCCAGTCTAGGAGTCTGGCATTAGGAGGAGGAGCCCCCAGATCATTTGGTTTTGAAGGTCAGAAGGTCTTGATTGCAGGAGTACCACAGGACTGGAGGAAACAGAGACTCCACTCTTGGAGGGTGCACACAAGGTCCTGCTCATACTGGGTCCCAGCACAAAAGCAGTGACTCCATAAGAGCCTGGGCCAGATGTGCCTGCTGGTCTTGGAGGGCCTCCTAGGGAGGCTGGGGTGGGGGAGATGTTGTTCTCTCTTTTGATATAAAAGCTGGTAGGGAACATATCCAGGAGTACTCATCTGAAGACTAATATCTTGCTTGGGACATTAGCACCAACAGCTGGCCACACCTAACAGCCTGTAGGCTCCAGTGCTGGGATGCTTCAGGCCAAACAACCAACAGGGCAGGAGCATAGTCCCACCCAACAACAGACAGGCTACCTAAAGACTTTCTGAGCCCACCTTTGCCTCAAGACATGACCCTTGACATGGCCTGGCTCACCAGAGGGCCAAGACCCAACCCCACCCACCAGTGGGCAGGCACTGGCCCTTTCCACAAGGAAGCCTGTACAAACCTCTAGACCACACCCATCCATGAAGGGACAGACATGAGAAGGAAGGAAACTACAGTCCTGAAGCTTGCAATACTGAGTCTGCAAACACAGGTCAGAACCAACTCTAGGACCAGCTGGATCCTGGTCCTTGGGTGATGAGAGGGGAGTGTACTGCTGGTACACATAGGACATCCCAAAATAAAGGCCACTTCTCCAAGGTCAAGAAATGTAAATGAGCTATTACTTATGTAAAAATACAGATAGAAACTTAAACAAAATGAAATGGCAAAGGAGTATGTTCCAGATGAAGGAACAAGAAAGCCTCAGTAAATTTAAGAAAATTGAAATTTTATCAAGCACCTTTTCTGACAACAATGCTATGAAATTAACTATCAACTACAAGAAAAAACTGCAAAACCCACAAACACAGGGAGGCTAAACAATATGCTACTAAACAATCAATGGATCACTGAAGAAGTCAAAGACAAAAAAAAAAAAAAACCTAGAGAAATATGAAAACAAAAACAAGAGGATCCAAAACCTATGAGATGCAGCAAAAGCTGTTCTAAGAGGAAAGTTTATACAATCTTACCTCAGGAAACAAGAAAAACCTCAAATAAACAACCTAACCTTACACCTAAAGCAACTAGAGAAAGAACAAACAAAACCCAAATTAGAAGAAGGAAAGAAATCATAAAGATCAAAGCAGAAGTAAATGAGATAGAGACAAATAAAACAATAGAAAAGATCAATGGAACTAAAATCTGGTTCTTTGAAAAGATAAACAGAATTGATAAACCTCTAGCCAGACTCATCAAGAAAAAAAAGGGAGAGCACTCAAATCAATAAAATTAGAAATGAAAAAGGAAAAGTTACAACCAACACCACAAAAATACAGAGGACCATAAGAGACTACTACAACCAACTATATGCCAATAATATTAAAAACCTAGAAGAAATTGACAAATTCTTAGAAAGGTACAATCTCCTAAGACTAAACCAGAAAGAAATAGAAAATACACACAGACCAATTACAAGTACTGAAATTGAATCTGTGATTTTAAAACTCCCAACAAACAAAACTACAGGACCAGATGGCCTCACAGGTGAATTCTATCAAACATTTAGAGAAAAGGTAACACTTATCCTTCTGAAACTATTCCAGAAAATTACAGAGGAATGAACACTTCCAAACTCATTCTATGAGGCCACCATCATCCTGATACCAAAACCAGACAAAGATACCACAAAAAAAGAAAATTATAGTCCAGTATCACTGATGAACATACACAAAAAAATTCTCAACAAAATACTAGCAAACTGAATCCAACAATACATTAAAAGGATCATACACCATGATCAAGTGGGATTTATCCCATGGATGCAAGGATTTTTGAATATCCAGAAATCAATCAGTGTGAAACACCGTATTAACAAACTGAATAAAAACCATATGATCATCTCAGAAGATGCAGAAAAAACTTTTGATAAAATTCAACATCCATTTATGTTAAAAACTCTCCAGAATGTGGGCATAGAGGGAACCTAACTCAACATAATAATGGCCATATATGACAAACCCACTGCTAACCTCATACTCAATGGTGAAAAGCTGAAAACATTTCCTGTAAGATCAGGAACAAGACAAGGATGTCGACTCTTGCCACCTTTATTCAACATAGTTTTGGAAGTCCTAGCTATAGCAGTCAGAGAAGAAAAATAGATAAAGGAATTCAAATTGGAAAAGAAGAAGGAAAACTGTCACTGTTTGCAGATAACATGATACTATACATTGAAAATTCTAAAGATGCTACCAGAAAACTACTAGAGCTCATCAATGAATTTGGTAAAGTTGCTGGATACAAAATTAATACACAGAAATTTGTTGGCATTCCTATACACTAACAACAAAAGGTCAGAAAGAGAAATTAAGGAAACATCCCATTTACCATTGCATCAAAAGAATAAAATACCTAGGAATAAATATACCTGAGAAGGCAAAACACCTGTACTCAGAAACTATAAGATACTGATGAAAGAAATTGAAAAGACACAAACACATAGATAGATATACCATATTCTTGTATTTGAAGAACCTACTGTTAAAATGACTATGCTACCCAAAGCAATCTACAGATTCATTGCAATTCATATCAAATCACCAATGGCATTTCTCAGAGAACTAGAACAAAATATTTAACATGTGTATAGAAACCCAAAAGACATTGAATAGCCAAGCAATCTTGAGAAAGGAAAACAGCACTGGAGGAATCAGGCTCCCTGAATTCAGACTATATTACAAAGCTATGATAGTCAAAACAGTATGGTATGGGCACAAAAACAAAAATATGGAACAGGCTAGAAAGCCTGGAAATAAACCCATGCACTTATGGTCAATTAATCTATGACAAAAGAGGCAAGAATATACAATGGAGAAAAGAGAGTCTCTTCAATAAATGGTGCTGGGAATACTGGACAGCTACATGTAAAAGAATGAAATTAGAACATTCTCTAATAGCATACATAAAAATAAACTCAAAATAGATTAAAGACCTAAATGTAAGATGACATAGAGGGAAAAATTAGGCAGAACACTCTGACATAAATTTCAGCAATATCTATCTGGATCTGTCTCCTAGATTGATGGAAATAAAAACAAAAATAAACATATGAGACCTAATTAAACTTAAAAGCTTCTGCCCAGCAAAGGAAACCATAAACAAGACAAAAAGATAACCTACAGAAAGTGAGAAAATATTTGAAAATGATACAACCAACAAAGCATTAATCTCTAAAATCTACAAATAACTCATACAGTGCAATATCAAAAAAAAAAAATCCCAATCAAAAAATGGGGAGAAGATCTAAATAGACATTTCTCCAGTAAAGACATACCGTTGGCCAATGTATACATGAAAAGATGCTCAACATTGCTAATTATTAGAGAAATGCAAATCAAAACTACAATAAGGTACCATCTCACCCCAGTCAGAATGGGCATCATCAAAAAGTCTACAAATAAGAAATGATGAAAAGGGTGTGGAGAAAGAGCAAACAGAACTCTCCTAAACTATTGGTGGGAATTTGAATTGATACAGCCACTATGGAGAATAGTATGGAGGTTCCATAGAAAACTGAAAATAGAATTACCATATGATCCAGCAATCCCACTCCTGGGCATGTATTCAGAGAAAACTCTAACTCAAAAAGATACATGCACCCCAATGTTCATGGCAGCACTATTTACAATAGCCAAGACATGGAAGTGGCCTATGTGTCCATCAAAAGATTAATGGATAAAGAAGATGTAGTATATATACATAATGAAATTTTAGTCAGCCATAAAAACCAATGGAATAATGCCATTTGCAGCAACATGGATGGATCTAAAGATTATCATACTAAATGAAGTAAACCAGACAGAGAAAGGCAAATATCATATGATACCACTTATACGTGGAATCTAAAAAGAGGATATAAATGAACTTATTTATAAAACTGAAATAGACTCACAGCATAGAAAACAAACTTATGGTTACCAAAGGGGAGGAGAAAGAGGGATAAATTAGGAGTTTGGTATTAAAATATACGCAGTACTATATATAAAATAGATAACCAACAAGGACCTACTGTATAGCACAGGGAACTAAATATCTTGCAATAACCTATAATAGAAGGGAATGTAAAAAATGAATATATGTGTGTGTGTGTGTGTGTGTGTGTATATATATATATATATATATATATATATATATATATATATATAGCTGAATCACTTTACTGTACACCTGAGACTAACACAACATTGTAAATCAACTATATTTCAATAAAAATTAAAAACATAAAACAAGATATGTTAATGCCAAAGAGTTTAACAGTAGTTAAAATAACCTGTAGCAACTGTTAATACTCTTCCTGTTAATGTTGTGAGAGTTGTGAAAAGGAAGTACCACTCTAAAAATTGTTTTTCTCAAAATATGTATTTCCTTCAGAAAAATATATGTACAAAGAAAAATAATGTAAATATAAATATCTGGAGTCATAAATTTTGAGGATATTTACATTCATGTTCCAGCTTTCTGTTACTACTATATTACATTGAGGAAGACCTATTTTAGAACATTTTAATTGTTGGCCTAATAAGATTAGGTAACTGGATAAAGTGTCCTACAGAATAGTAGGATATTTAAACATATAGAAATAACCAAGGGGGAAAATATCTAATTAGTGTCTCAATTCTGTGATCTTTTCAGTGGTACATGAGTTAATTGATTCTGGGCTTTAACAAGAAGCAGAGAGGGCTATTCAAATATAGATGCTGATATTATATATTGTGTTATTATTTGAAAAGGTAGATTTTTAGGTTAAGTTAAATGATTTTTGTAGGCTAGTAAAACACAATATAAATTTGAGAACATAGGGATTTTTAAAAATTTAACAAACAAAAATGGTTTATAAATTATTATCTTAGTAAGTGAGAAAATCTACAAAAACATTCAGCAATGCTATGCTTATTTAACATATTAATAAATAAGTTAGTGGTCTGATATATGAGTGGACAACTTTATTACAATTCTTGGAACTCTTCATTCCCCAAAATTGTACCAAAGTAATTTGTTGGTAACTTACTTTAATCGACATTTTGCATTATGCACTGAAAGGGCCAGAACACTTTTGCAAACATATTTTTAAAAAAGGTCTGATGGAAAATGCACAACTTTAAGAGTCAGAATCCTGATGTTGCTCTTTGCCTCTTGTCACCTTAAGCAAGGGCCATTTAATTTCTTGGAGCCAGTTTATTGCTCCAGAACAAATGAAATAATATATGTAAAGTGCTTTGTGCATTATAAAATGCAATATAGGATTAAGTTGAACATAGGATTTTAGCTTCTCTTATGGAAAACGTGCCCAACCAAGGGGGTTATTAGAATATGGGTAGGGGGAGGATGAAGGAAATGTCTGCAAATATTAGAATATGACTTGATTAGAAAAAAAAAAGTACCATATTTTATATTAAAAACATTAGAGTGTGGATTTTATATTCTCATGAAAGGGCATGAGTTTAACTCTGTGAGGATCATGGATTTAATATTTAATGTTATATTCTAATTTTTAGAAAAATATGTACATTTATAGAGTAAAATTCATTCAGTTAGGTAACATAAGTTAATCAACATATTATATTCTACACTAATGATTGTTTTCTATAGGTAAACATTTAACTTCAGAAAAAATAACACTGAATATCTGATAATTCAATGGACACATTAATTCAGTCATCTAATTAACATGTTTTATGTTATAATATTAGAAATCAGGACAGTGATCTTGGGCTATCTTAAACTGTAACAAGAGGGAGAAATATGTTTAACAGAATTCCAGGTGTGGGCTGCTCCCTGTGAGAAGAGCTGTGACAGAGAGATAAGGACAGTATTTCAGAGGGCTCTGTTTGGCAGGGACAGTCATTTTCCAGAACGTGGGTTTTGGCATACATGTAAGGAAAGGGGTGCTTGAACAGCAGTGCTGAAATTTCAGGCGAATGCAAGAGAGGAACATTTTAGTGAGTGACTGTAAGGGAAAAGGAAAATGAAGACTTTAGCAGATTCCATGACAGACTGTTCTACTCAGAGTGATGTCTAAAGAGAAATTTTAGTCAGGTTCACTAGAATATGCAGTGGGAAATACCCACCATGTCTATAAGGAATCTAGTATGAAGATATATACTATAATTCTTAAAGGATTTTAGATTTAAATTTAGGGAAATGATTATTTGTTTTAAAGCGGTAGAGATATCAAACTGGCCCCAAAGTGACCCACATTATATTTAAGGTTAAAAAAGAAAAATAGGTGTATATTTCACAGCACACTACTTAATTGCAGGATAATATACGTCTTTTCTGTAGTTAACACAGTTGAAAGCAGTTCTATTAACTATATGTTTCCACTCCTACAGGACACTAAATACTGGGTTTAACATCCAAGTATATATATAACAGGTTGGCCAAAAAGTTTGTTTAGGATTTCCATAACATCTTATGGAATATATTTAATAATTTTCTATGTTTAATCATAACTTCCTCGAAGTTATAATATCACACCAATATTTGTTGCACAGGAAATATGTTTTATGAAACTTTTCAGTTTATCTAGCAGTTATAAATGTTTTAGAAGTAGTTTTGTTCATAGCACTTTTTTTTTCAACTAATCAATATTTTTTTAAAACACCATGTGTGTTTTTGGTATATTAAAGAATAAATTTCAACAATATTTACTTAATCAATGGTAGATTATACAGAAAGATTGAGGCAAAAATCTTCTATAGTAAACCTTAACAAAAGATCTATGAATTAATTTTTAATTTGTATTATAATTACAAAATCATCTTTAAATTATTATTATTTTTTCTTTAACAGGCTTTATTTATTTAGAGCAGTTTTAGGTTCACAGAGTACTATATTGTACAGAGATTTTGCATATGCCCAGCACATGCATAGCCTTCCTAATTATCACTATTCCCCCACCAGAATGGTACATTTGTTACAACTGATGAACCTACATTGATACAGCATTATTGCTCACAATTCATAGTTTACATTACAGTTCACTTTTGGTCTTTTACATTCTAAGAGGTTAGACAAACATATAATGACTTCACACATAGTAATTTCACTGCCCTAAAAATCCTCTCTGTTCTGTCTATTCCTGCCTCCCTGGCAACCACTCATCTTTTCACTCTCCATAGTTTGCCTTTTCCAGAATGTCATGTAGTTGGAATTATGAAGTATGTAACCTTTTCAAATAGGCTTCCTTCATTTAATAATACACATTTAAGTTTCTTCCCTGTCTTTTCATGGCTTGATAACTTTGGTTTCTTTTTAATGCTGAATGATATTCCATTGTCAGGATGTACCACAATTAATTTATCCATTGACATACTAAAGGAAATCTTTGTTGATTCCAAGTTTTGACAAATATGAATAAAGCTGCTCTCAAAATTGTGAGTTTTTGTGTGGACATACATTTTCAACACCTTTGAGTATATACCAAGGAGTGTTTTTGCTGGATTTTATGGCAAGTGTATGTTTAATTTTGTAAGTAACTGCCAAACTGCCTTTCCAAGTGGCTGTACCATTTTGCATTCATACCAGCAATGAATGAGAGTTCCTGTTGCTCTTACATCCTCCACAACATTTGATGTAATGCTCTGAATTTTGACCATTCTAATAGGTGTATTGGTAGCTAACTGCTGTTATATTTTGAATTTCCCTGATGATCTACATGCTGTGGAACACCCTTTCTTTTGCTTGTTTGCATTTGTATATCTTCTTTGGTGAGGTGTCTGTTCAGAGCTTTCTCCCATTTTTAAATCAGATTTTTGTTTTTTATTGTTTAGTTTAAGAGTTTTTTTGTATATTTTGCATAACGGTTCTTTTTCAGATGTGTGTTTTGCAGACATTATCTCCCAGTACCTGGCTTGTCTTTTCATTTTCTTGACAATGTCTTACAAAAGGCAGAAATTATTAATTTTAATAAAGTCCAGCTTATCAATTCTTTCTTTCATAAATTGTGCTTTTAGTGTATAATTATTTTTATACAGTGTTGGGTTTTATTTGCTAATATTTTGTTGAGGGATATGTTTTGAGAGATACTGGTCTTCAATTTTCTTTTAATACCATTGTCTAGGGTAATGCTGGCCTCACAGAATGACTTAGGATAGTCCCTTGGCTTCTATTTTCTGAAAACGATTTATGGTAATTATTATAATTTCTTCCTTAAATATTTGGTGGAATTCACCAGAGAACCCATCTGGGTCTGGTGCTTTCTATCTTGGAAGGTTATTAATTGTTGATTAAGTTTCTTTAATAGGCCTATTCAGATTGTCTACTTTTATGTGAGTTTTTGCAGATTGTATCTTTCAAGAGGTTGGTCCATTTCATTGAGGCTGTCAAATCTGTAAACATTGCATTGTTCATAGTATTCCTTTATTATCCTTTTACTGTAAATGGGAAGTGTGGTGATCTCAATTTCATTTCTGATATTAGTAGTTTTTTGTCCTTTCTCTTTTTCCTTAGCATGACTAGAGGCTTATCAATTTTATTGATGTTTTCTAACTCAGTTTTTGGTTTCATTGATTTCTTAATATTGATTTTCTATTTTCAATTTCACTCATTTCTGCTCTAATTCTTTTTTTTTCTTTGTTTACTTCAGATTTAATTTTCTCTTCTTGTTCTGATTTCCTAAGATGGAAGCTAAGATGATTGATTTTAGTTCTTTTTTTCTTTTCTAATATGTGCATTCAGTGCTGTAAATTCTCTATAAGTACTGTTTGTGCTGCATCTCACAAATTTTGATGTTGTGGTTTCATTTTTATTTAGTTCAGATACTTCAAAATTTTTCTTGATTTTTTTTGACCAATGTGTTATTCATAAATGTGTTGTTTGATCTCCAAGTATTTTGGAATTTTCCAGCTATCTCTCTGCTATTGACTGCTAGTTTAATTCCATTGTGGTCTGTGGCAGGGGTGTTTTTGATGTGTTTTATGGCCCAGAAATTGGCCTATCTTGGTTCCATGTGAGTTTGAGAAGAATGAGTATTCTGCTGTTCTTGGGTGGAGTAGTCTATAGATATCCATTATATCTGGCAGGTTAATGGTGTTGTTGAGGTCAACTATGTCCTTACTGATTTTCTGTCCATTTCTGATAAAAAGGTGTTTAGATCTCCAACAATAATATTGTATTCATCTATTTCTCCTTTGTAGTTCTATCAGCTTTTGCCTCACATATTTTGATGCTCTGTTTTTAGGCACCTACACATTGAGGATTATTATGTCTTCTTGGAGGACTGATCACTTTTACACTATCTAATGCCCCTCTTTATCCTTGATAACTTCCCTTTCTGTGAAGTCTGCTCTGTCTGAAATTAATATAGCTATGCCCACTTTATTTTGATAAATGTCAACATGGTATATCTTTCTCCATTCCTTTACTTTTAATTCAAATCTTTAGAGGGTTTTTATGGACAACATAGAGTTGGGTCCTGTTTTTTGATCCATCTTCGTCTTTTAATTGGTACATTTAGACCATTGGCATTTGAAGCCATTATTGATATACTGGTTTAATATCTACCATATTGGTTACAGTTTTCTATTTGTTGCCATTGTTCTTTGTTTTTATTTTAACTTTCCAGTCTTTTCTGTCTTTTTTTTTTTTTTTTTTTGTGGTATGCGGGCCTCTCACTGTTGTGGCCTCTCCCGTTGTGGAGCACAGGCTCTGGACGCACAGGCTCAGTGGCCATGGCTCACAGGCCCAGCCGCTCCGTGGCATGTGGGATCTTCCCGGACTGGGGCATGAACCCATGTCCCCTACATCGGCAGGCGGACTCTCAACCACTGCACCACCAGGGAAGCCTTGCCTTTTGTTATTTTAATTCAGCATTTTATATAATTCAATTTTGTCCTTTCTTAGCTTGTCAGTTATACTTTTTTTTTAAAAAAGGGATTACCCTAGAGTTTTCAGTATACATTTATGAAACTAATACAAGTCCACTTTCAAATAACACAGTTTCACTTCACAGGTAGAGCAAGTACCTTATAATAATACAGAATTTCTAATTCTTCCCTCCCTTTCCTTGTATCATTGCTGTTATTCATTTCACTTATATATAAGAAAATATAAGCATATAATTATAAATAAAATATTAAATATATATAAATATAAGGTATATATACATTTATACATATATAAAACTATATACAATTAAAATTCACTGTCATTATTTTGAACATATGATTTTCTCTTTGATCAATTAAGTATTTTACCTTAATGTATTCCTTCTCTGATGATTTTTCTTTCTTTATGTAGATCTTAGTTTTTACTGGCAACAAATTTCCTGAAATTTTGTTTGAGAAAGTTTTATTGCTCCTTCACTTTTGAAGGATTATTTTGCAGAGTATAGAATTCTAGGTTGGTGGGTTTATTCTCTCTCTTTCAACACTTTAAATATTTCACTACATTCTCTTCTTTTTAAAAAATTTTTTATTGGAGTAGAGTTGATTTACAATGTTGTATTAGTAAAAAAGCAAAGTGAATCAGTTACACCTATGTATTCTCTTCTTGATTCCATGGTTCTGAGGAGAAATTGGATATAATTATTATCTTTGATCCCGTATATGTAAGGGTTTTTTTCCAGAAATTTTGTTATATTTTATTTTCTGTGTTTTGAAAATGATAGGCCTTGCTATACTTTGTTTATTTGTTTTTTTAAGTTATTTTATTTTTTTGTTTTTTTGGGAGACATCTATCCTGCTTGATATTCTCTGAGCTTCTGTGATGTTCTCTGGGTCTGGTGGATTGGTGTCTGACATTAATTTGTGGAAATTCTCAATCATTATTATTTCAATTATTTCTTTCATTCCTTTCTTTCTTATCCTTCTGGTATTCCCATAATGAAAATGTTTTACCATTTATAGTTGTCCCACAGTTTTTGGATATTCTGTTCTCTTTTTGTCAATCTTTTTTATTTTTTCTGTTTGCATTTCAGGTATCCTCAAACTCAGAACTTTTT
Source organism: Mesoplodon mirus (assembly GCF_964341445.2). NCBI lineage: Eukaryota > Metazoa > Chordata > Mammalia > Artiodactyla > Ziphiidae > Mesoplodon > Mesoplodon mirus. The sequence continues at coordinate 66,369,918 of NC_138978.1, forward strand.
TCTCAGCCATGACCAGGTACTAATAGACCCATCAAAGGCATTCTTCATTTCTGTTACAGTGGGGTTTTTTTATCTCTATCATTTATTTTTTTGCTTTTTTCTTAGAATTTTCATCTTTCTGCTTATATTGCCCATCAATTGTTTCATGCTGCCTACTTTATCTATTAAAGCCCTTGGCATATTAATCCTAGTTATTTTAAATTCTTGTTCTGCTTATTCCAACATCCCTGTCATACCTGTGTCTTGTTCTGGTGCTTGCTATGTCTCTTCAAACTATTTTTTGCCTTTTAGTATGCCTTGTAATTTTTTGTTGATGGTGAATATGATGTACTGGATAAAAGAAACTGCAGTAAATGGGTCGTTAGTAATGTAGTGTTAAGGTGTGTGGGAAGGGAAAGTGACTGTAGTCCTATGATTAGGTCTCAGTCTTTTAATAGCCTGTTCTTCTTGATTGTGAACTTCATACATACTTCTCAGTCTCCCCCTTCCCCTTTTATATGGGGCAGGATACCTAGAGTGGACTGGAGTTGGATATTTCCCTTATTTTACATGAAAGGTGAGAGTTGTCTAGGGGTGGGCATTTCTCTTCCTTCAGGTAAGTTGGGCTCTGATAAAACCCCAGAAGGTTATGCTCCAGCTAAATAGTTTCACATGAGGGCAGACAATGTTAAGAAGAACAGAACAATATGGCATATTTCAAAATGGTTCCTTTTTTCCTCACCCTGATGAAAGCACAAGGGGATATCTCTCTGATATCTACTGTAATAATTTGTTAGAGCTTCAGGAGGTAAAACTCACAGAAGTGTGGATGTCTCCCAAACTACTGTACCCTCCTGGAATTTTTCTCTCTCAGGGTTTTCCACACTGAGACTCCGGTAATTCATTAATTACGGTTCAGGATTCCCTACCCTAGCACTGGCTTCCATGAAAATTTCCAGTCCTGATTTCTGTTTCAGTAAGTTGTGATTCTCTGGGTTTTTCTGTTAATCTCTCCAGTTTTGAGGCAGCAGTTTGCCCTGTGACCTTACTTCTCTGAGGAATGTAAGAAATGTTTATTTTTCAGTTGTTCAGCTTATCTCTTGTTGTTAGGTGGAGTGGCATCTTCCAAGCCTGTTATATGCTGGTCCATAATCAAAACATTTTTATAAGGCAAAATTGATTTATTGATTCCAGAAAATTCATCCCTTTTTATTTACCTGTAAAACCATACTACCTTGTTTTCATTACTGTGCAACTACTAATCCTTTTCCTTCCAAATTATGATAAACATTTGTAAAGAGTAATATCTTCATAATACTGAAGGCAAAATTATTTTTGGTAAATTTTGAAATATTGTATTTTGACTTGAAAATAAATTTAAACAAAATATCATTTAGCCATACCAATTCCATGCTTAAACAATACTCTCAGCTGATCTCTCTTACCAGTATTTTGGCAACGGTTTTAAGCACTTACCAGCCTTAAGTAGCTGCAACAAAGATACCAAGAAAACTAATTAATTTCACAAATATGGTCTGCCTTTTTTCTTCCATATATTTATACATGGTAGCTTTTCTGGCTTTATGGCCTTTCCAAACTATAACTTCCTGTTACCTGTTTTAATTATGCATTATGGTTTAGTTTAAATGCTACCTACTACATGACTCTTCTTTGTTATTTCAGTCTGCATTGATTGACTTTGCCCTCATTATGTTATGTAAGTAGTCTTTTCAGTCATGTTCAACAGTTTACAATCTTACCTTCTCTACTTGATTATGCATAGACCTTTGAATATAAGTATCAATTTTTGTTGAAAAAAAATAAACCATATGGAGAGGCAAAGGTGAAATTTCACTAAAGTATCAGTATAAGGAAAATCTGTCATTCCCATGAGCATTGGGTATATTTTTAATTCATAGACATTAACCCTTATAATAGACACTATTTTCTTTTTTAAGAAGCTCAGCACCAAATCTGTACCTCATATCTTGGAATTGTAGAGCATCTTATGGCCTTTTTAAAAAATGAATCTATTAACTTCCTATTGTTTTCATTTTTTATTCTAATTCCCTTTGTCCTGATAGCTTTTATTTATTTTTTAATCTTGATATTCTTAAAACATCTCTGTAAACCACCTCAAAATATCTTTATATCAAAGAGTAGCATAAGTAAATAAATGAACAATAAACTGTGTGAAAATAGTTATCTTTATCTGGAGAATTAATTCCAAAATAGAAGTGCACAAGAAGTAATTTGAAATGTAGGCAAACATATTTAAACATCTGTACTCATTTTTTATTTTTAAAAGTAAGCAAAGAATAACTTTAGAAATATTTAATATACAAATTAAAGAAGTACATGTATGTCATTTAAAAATACACACACTGTGTGTGTATCTGTGTCTCCCTCTTTCAGCACTGAAGGTCCTATACCAACACATGCTAGGACCATGACCAATCTACAACAGAGGGCTCTCAGACTATTGCTGGAATTGCCCTTAGCTGAAGAATAGGTTCACTTCCTCTAACTCAGTACAACTCTGCAGTACCATCCCAGCCTTAGAGTTCCCTGTGCAGTAAGTTGGTACTTTTGCCATGACTGCCTCATAATCCACTTCTTCTGCTCAGTCCTACTTCTAAACATCTCTTATTGTTGTATATTCTGAGAATACTTCCTGATAAATATCCTGCCAACTAATCTCCATCTCAGAATCTGATTCTCAAGGTCAACCTGTGGGCTTCCCTGCTGGCACAGTGGTTGAGAGTCTGTCTCCCAATGCAGGGGACATGGGTTTGTGCCCCAGTCCAGGAGGATCCCACATGCCACAGAGCAGCTGGGCCTGTGAGCCATGGCTGCTGAGCCTGCGCATCTGGGGCCTGTGTTCCACAATGGGAGAGACCACAACAGTGAGAGGCCCGTGTACCGCAAAAAAAAAAAAAAAAAAAAAAAAGGAGGTCAACCTGTATAGATGGCTGAATACACAAATAAATGATAGATGATCATGGACAGACAGATAAAGTAAATAGATCAATGAATCATAAATAGATAGACTCATAGATCAATTGATTGATACATAGATGAATCATTGATACATAGATAGATAATAGATACATATACATATACATATACACATTGAGTGATTGACAGAGTGGTCTGACATCTGCCTACAGTACAAGGTAAATAACTACAACTGAACAAAGTGGACAAATCTCCATGACACTTGGAAATAACCTAAAAATCTCGAGTTCTAAGCTATTGGTTCTTATTTTCATAGGAATACATTTAATCTTTTCATGTTACTTCGTGGTTGAGGGCTAAATTTCATCCAGCTGATAAAAGAGCTGATCTTTCTAACTGGGCGGCAACAGTTATGGCCCTTAGAGCCAGCTGCTTGTGTTGAATCTCAGTTCCTCCACTTATTAAATGTGTTACCATGGGGCAGTTATTCACACTCTCTGGGCCTCAGTTTCCTTATTTGTAAAATGATCATAGTAAGAATGTGTCACAGGATCGTTAGGACAGTACAGTGACATAGTTTAAAGTGCTTGGGAAAATGTCTAGCAAATATAAGTGTTAGCTATAATCATAATAAAAAATAGTTGAAGTCTGTACCTAATTTTGTACACTAAGCACTCTGGGGATATTATCTTAACTAGCTGTTCCATATAGCCTATATAGATAACACTCTAGTGAAAAGTAACTTAGAGCATTATATAATTAGTGGCAATGAAAAGATAGTCATGTGAATTGTATCTTTGGCATTTAAGTATTATAAGAAAAATGATATTAAAATCTAAGGTACTGAAAATTATACTATGTTTAGGTTATTACATTAGGGTCATATTCCAAAAGATGTTCTGGGTAATTTGGCCTCCAAATTAGATGGGACTACTGTGGTGATTTAAAACAAGTCTGTAAAATCATTTTTTCCATCTTTATTGAGATATAATTATTTTATTGAGTTATAATTGAGATATAACTGAGATATCAAGATATAATTTTATTGAGATATAATTGACATCGTGTAAATTTAGGGTGTACAACATAATGATTCAACATATGTATATATTGTGAAATGATTACCATGGTAGGGTTAGTTAACAAATCCATCATCTCATATAGTTACAATTTTTTGTATGTGTGTGGTCAGAACTTTTCAAATCTACACTCTTAACAACTTTCAAATAAATAATACAGTATTGTTAACAATAGTCACCTTGCTGTGCATTACATCTTCAGAAGTTATTCATCTTATAACTGGAAGTTTGTACCCTTTGACCACTTTCACTCATTTTTTCCAGTCCTCACTTCCTGCCTCTGGAAACCACCTACTTATTCCATTTTTATGAGTTCAGTATTTTTAGATTCCACATATAAGTGAGATCATGCAGTATTTGTCTTTTTCTGCCTAACTTATTTCACTTAACATAATATCTTCCAAGTCCATTCATACTGTTGCAAATGGCAGGATCTCTTTTTTAAGGGCTATTGTGTATGTGCATAATATATCACAGTTTTTTTTTTTTATCCATTTATCAATGAACACGTAAGTTGTTTCCAGGTCTTGGCTATTGTAAATAATGTTGCAATGAACATGAGTGCAGATACCTCTTTGAGACAGTGATTTTATTTCTTCAGATATATACCCAGAAGTGGAATTGATGGATCATTGGGTAGTTCTATTTTTAATTTTTTGAGAAACCTCCATACTGATTTCCATAGTGACTGCACAAATTTACATTCCAACCAACAGTGTACAAGCGTCCCCTGTTCTCCACACACTTGCCAAGATTTATCTCTTTTCTTCTTGATAAAAGCCATTATTCCAACTTTCTCTGTAGAAGTGAGGTGTTCTGACTATTTTTGCTTAAAATTGAGCAATTGAAATAGGAATGGTATCAAATCACAACATTTTTGGTCATTTGGGATCATGAGCAACTCACCACCTAGTATCTAATAGAATTATTATGTAGTAGTGAGTATGCATAATATTTCAAGGCAGAAGGAAAGATATATGAATTTGCTAGTATAATCTGTACTTTCGTGTTCTCCATTGCTGTAACTTATAAAAATTATCTTTTTGGAATAAAACAGTCTTGTGATTCCAATGAAGAAGGAACACTACTGACACTTTATGAATCCAGTTCTTTCTCGGAGGGAAGAGGGACAGACTATGGCTCATGGCCAAGAGGCTTGGTGTGTAAGCTCAGAATTTCCCAAGGGGGTCCTGGCTCAATAAGATGTCTGTTTTCTAATGGAAATGTGTATAGATTTTTAGATGCTAGGATAAGCATTTGATATTATACATTATATTGATACTTTCTATAGCAATTTATAAAGCAATTGGACCTATTACTTTCTGGATAGGAGTGGCTGAACTATTGGAATATTTTCTTTCCAAATATTTTTTTTTTGCATATACATTCTCAGTGTACTCTAGAAACATCCTGTTGTAATGAATGTACAATGCTTGATTGGTTGTTCATTTAAACAATAGTGGTTGGAAAATAAAGGGATTATTAAGGCAATATTAATCTTGCACTGTAAAACTTGTTTTCATTGTAGGTGAGCACATCTTTATAAATAAATTTAAAAATAAAATTCTGTAAGGCATTTGGAAGCAGATACTAATGCTCTGAAGTCTCTACTGAAGTTTGATTTGTCACCTATGGAAAACTAATTCTGAGTTAGTAGTACAGATTAGTCATTCTGGCCTTTACTGAATTACAGTTGTTCAGGCTTCACTAGAACCTTCCCCATCTTCTGGCACCTGAGTGCTGTACATGTCACCTGGGACCACAAACTGAACCTGAACCAATGGTACTGAGTTGCCCAGAATGGAAACACTTATGTTGGCAGTTGAGGGAAAGACTCAGAGGAGGCCCAAGTTAACATGACAACTCCACTGAAGCGAATCACCACTAAAGGAAAGACTTTAGCATATGCAAGCTGGTTTTCATATTATACAGAATTTCTAGAGGAGAATAATATTAAGAGGTTCTTCATAACATAGGATACTTTTTTCCTCAGTATTCTTTCTAGTAAGTTAGCTAAAAGAAACAATGTGAGTGTTCTGAAAATCCAATGGTTTTCTGTGCACTCAAAAATCCTAGTATCCACTTACATTAATGTCACAAGAGGGGACAGAGATGCTTGTCTTGAAAGGAGTAACAACATTCTATTCAAAATTGTGTTGAGTATTAATATGTCTTCTGACCCAGATTCAAGGTAACAGCTAAACATAGACAACCAAACATAGGAGTAGTTCTTTTCATATAAGTATTTAGCTTAATTCTTTCCTCTTTAGAAACAGAATTTACATTTTCTTGAAAAAAAATGGAATTTTCCATATCTTGCTCTCTTACTTTGTATTTTCCCTATTCATTTGTTAAGGCCTCAGACTATGAATATTGTCAAATTAATTGTATCATGATCAAAAATTAAGTGAATTTATTATCTATTTGGGGGTAAAAAGTGTCTAAGTTTTCTTTGGAATGCAGCACCCTATTTACTGAGGCAAAAGCTCTATAAAGATATTTATGTGCCAAAGAAAACTAAGTATCATTGGTCTTTACTTCATTCATCATCTCTCTCATTTCTGAATATATATATATATATATATATATATATATATATATATATATTCATAGGTGGGTGTGGCTTGGGGGTAGGTGTTAAGAATAGTTTTTTTCCTCCACATGTACATATGTGAAAACTCATTTAAAGCCTAGGAAGGACAGTATCATGCTTCTGTACTAATGAGAACACAGTTGTTAATACTCACTTGTAGCAATAAAATACACCAAAAAGAGAGATATGAAAGCATACACCGTTTTTAAAGATGTTTTAGAAGTAGAACCAGGTTCTTGAACTTTAACTTGTATTCCATTAGGTGATTTGATTTTCTAAAGCTGAGAGGATGGATCATAAAGAATTGTCTACATGTTTCTACCTAGGTTCTTTTGTCTTTCTGGTGACTGCAAAACTTTTCCAAAAGCACTTTGGAAGAATATTTCTTATATTTCCAACAGATTCTTCAGCTGCTTTAAAAAATATTGAGGCCATCATCAAAAAATCTAGAAACAATAAATGCTGGAGAGGGTGTGGAGAAAAGGGAACACTCTTGCACTGCTGGTGGGAATGTGAATTGGTACAGCCACTATGGAGAACAGTATGGAGGTTCCTTAGAAAAACTACAAACAGAACTACCATATGACCCAGCAATCCCACTACTGGGCATATACCCTGAGAAAACCATAATTCAAAAAGAGACATGCACCAAAATATTCATTGCAGCTCTATTCACAATAGCCCAGAGATGGAAACAACCTAAGTGTCCATCATCAGAAGGATGGATAAAGAAGATGTGGCACATATATACAATGGGATATTACTCAGCCATAAAAAGAAACGAACCTGAGCTATTTGTAATGAGGTGGATAGACCTAGAGTCTGTCATACAGAGTGAAGTAAGTCAGAAAGAGAAAGAAATATACTGTATCCTAACACATATATATGGAATTTAAGAAAAAAAAATGTCATGAAGAACCTAGGGGTAAAACAGGAATAAAGACACAGAACTACTTGAGAATGGACTTGAGGATATGGGGAGGGGGAAGGGTAAGTTGTGACAAAGTGAGAGAGAGGCATGGACATATATACACTACCAAATGTAAGGTAGATAGATAGTGGGAAGCAGCCGCATAGCACAGGGAGATCAGCTCGGTGCTTTGTGACCGCCTGGAGGGGTGGGATAGGGAGGGTGGGAGGGAGGGAGACGCAAGAGGGAAGGGATATAGGAACAGATGTATATGTATGACTGATTCACTTTGTTATAAAGCAGAAACTAAAAAAAAAAAAAAGAAAAGGGCATAAAGTAGAATGAAAGGGTGTTGAAAGGGAATGGAGGATGTTAATGTGAACACATGATTTTCAATATAGAGACATTATAGAAATAAACATAGACAATATGTATGCAAAAATATTGATTAAATTATTCTTTGGTCATAACTAATACTATAAAGAAAGTTATCAAAAATATAGTTACACTCAAAATATTTGACTTTTCTGAATAAAGAAATAATACATAGTACTTGACACTGCACTTATAATTTTACGCCTCAGTGATTTTAATATAATGAATAACATATATGTAATTTCAACTTTCAACTCTAGTAAGAGATGGACTTGCCTCTGTCACTTGGAATTTAGATTCATATCTTTTAGCTCATTCAGGAGAGTTCCCATATAGGATTATTTCAGTCATCAAAATGTTCAATTTGTTTGTAATTACTTTGACTTTTTTCCATTTGAAGTGGTTGTTAATTGTTGGTTATATATCGTTCCAAAGAAATTCTGTGTACAGATTGACAGAAGTTCAGTTTAATACAAAAAACATTAAAATAAGCATTTTTCTTTAACTCTATTAAATGCTTATTATCTCCATAAGCAGTAGTTCTCAAAGAATGGTCCCCAGAACAGTAGCAGCAGCACTATCTGTGAATTTGTTACAAATGAAAATTCTCAGATCTTATCCAGAACTACTGATTTAGGAACTCTAGGGGTGGGACTCAGCAATCTAAGTTTTAATGAGATCTTCATATAATGCTGACATGTTGTCAAATTTGGGAGTCACTGGTTATAATAAAAAAGTGAGTAGGATTTAAAACAAAACATACAAAAAGCCAGATAGAATTGATGGTCTGATAAGTAGGGCAATAATGCAGTAAGAGGAGGTACAAGGGAAATAAAGTCACCATCACATGTGCCATGTTAACTGACTTTAGAAAATTGGTTAGAATAATAATAGTTTATAAATTTGTAGTAAATTGAAGCTATAAAATTGTTTTCAGATATTACATCATATTGATTTCTCATATTAACCTTCTACGTTAGATAGTAGAAACAGTATGTTGGTCCCAATCTACAAATAAGCAAACGCAAAAGTTTGTCAAAGGTCACCAGTTGGAGATACTATTAGAATTCATCTTCTTTCTTTGGGACTTCTTGTAACATATGTTAAAATAAGACCCCTATGAAAAGATACTGATTAAAATATGGTACATTTTAATCATTCTACATCAATAATGTTTCTAAGTTTGGTTATTACTCTTAATATTAAGTAATATAGTAAAGTGTATCAGATGAAAGATCTTCACTTATTAGAACTTTCATGATCTGAGTGGTATGATTTATTGAGAAACATTTACCTTCTGGTACAAGTTACATTTAAAGTTCATCTATTGTATTGGTTAGATATAGTTATATTGCAAAATTTATAATAAAATACAAATATTTGCAGAACATTTTTTGTCTTTAGGTTTCTTTCTATGTCATACTAAAACTTTGGTCAAGTTATCACTATTTTCTTCACACATGAGGTATTTTTTGAGTGCCTACTTTATGGCATGTGCTTTTCTAGGCATTAGAAAAATAAATGTATGTCCTAAGTCTTACACTCCTAGAGCTTCATTTATCTAGAAATAGAACAAAACTTAGAAAAGGCCAAACCACCATCACATAGCCTGAAATATAGCAATAGCCTCCTCAATGTTTTCCCTGAATACACTCTTTTCCCTGCCACAATAGACAATGAATCTTCTCAAACATAAGTGGTTTTATATCATTTCTCTGCCCAAAACTGTCTAGAAGCTTCTCATTATATTTAATGAACAAAATCCTAAGTATTTTCCATAGCTGACAAGACCCTACATTATCTGACCCTGTTGTGAGCCTCTAACTTACTGTGTCTTAACTCTCTTTATTGTTCCTTCAATATGCTAAGTATATGCCTAACCTAGATCCTTTGAACCTGCTGGTCATTTGCTCTGGAACACTTTTGCCCTAAACATTTACATGGCTCGTTTTGTCATTTTACTCTGGTCTTTTCAAATGTTACCTTCTTTCCTCCTTCTCTGACTGACAACTCTATGTAAAATAGTCCCACACACCCAATCTTGTCACTTTCAAATCCCCTCGTTTTGCCATATTTCTTGTTCAAAGTGTGATCACATTATATACCTGACAGTATACCGTATATTATATATGAATTTTATGTTTCTTGCTCAACATTTTCTATTATAAAGAATGTACCAATAATTATATATTAACTATATTTTGTTTTTAATTAGTTTCTTCCTGTAGTATTTGCATTACGTGAAGGTAGAATTTTCTGTCATTTGTTCAACACTATATCCTTGACACTAAGACTTAAATGTTAGAACATACAACAAACTATGCTTTAAAAATAATCAGGTCATTTTATAATGGAAAATTTTCATTAATGATGAAAAGTAGCACATAGCATAATTATGCCTTAAATAACATTACTACCAGGTATCATGTACAAGATAAATAGATAGATTTGAATTAGGAAATAGACATAAAAAGATAGCAGGAGAGCTCTTCTATCCATTGTAAGAAGCATACTGCTCTATAAAATAGGCATAATAAAACATATGAGAGGTGAAAATATGATAAATTTTGTAGAACTTTTAAAAGAACCAAGTAACACTAGCAGAGACAGTCTCGCCTCATTCACTGATTTTTATATACGTTGATTATCTGATAGGAAAAATAAAACTTTATGGGAAATTCAAATGTTTTTGATTTTTTTTCATATTCTATAGATGAGTAAGTGATAAATTTTGTTAAACTATATGTTAAAAAAAGTTGAGGACTTTCTACTTTTTACATAAAATCTATGGTGGAGTATGTATATGTTTGGGATTTCTCCCACAAAACAAGTTCATGGAGATAGGACTTTTTTCTTATTTTTCATTAAATCTCCACAAAATATAATGAAATATTTTTAGATAATAGGTTCTTAATATATAAATGAAAGAATAGCATGAATCTATGCTTTTATTTCCAAATAACTGATAGCTATTTTTCTCTTTGCTATTTGAGGTCAGCTACTGGCTATCCTTTCTTAGAGGTAAGGCATTTTTTACTTTAATTTAGTGTAAATCCTTACTTTGTGGTGCTGTCAGCTTGTAGGTAGTGTTTTCATTAATCATCAATCATTTTCCTCTTCCTAGTTATACAGGTCTGATGTATAGCCTGAAATATTCTGTACAAGAAAAATGCCCATTATAAGTAAGGTACCAATCTTTTGGAACAACTGCACTAGTGAATGAGGACCTTTATAAAATGGTGGGCAATTGAAAAACCTCCAAAATATATTTGGAAGCATAAAGCATCTTAACTAAGTTCCTATAAGTAAATCTAATATCTTGAAAAGAAATTAGGCAATGATTCCCAATATTTGGTATTCATGAATCAATGTGAATAATTTGACTGGTTTTTAAGATACAAAATGCTATTTTTAAGGTTTCTTCTTTGGGTGTGAATATAGATGAGTAAATAAATTTATAACATGTTTGGAAATCCTGCCTAAGTGGGAAATATTAATAATTAATAAATCGTTATGATTTATGGTTGATAACAAAAAAATATGTTACTCCTGGTTAATCTCAAAGGGAAAATTAGTGCACATGTATTTGAAAAGGAATCAGGGAGCTCTACATACTTTGAAGGTGAAGGTGGAGAGATGGACTCAAACAATTAAGTAGACTTGTTTCCCTTGTAGGGGACTTAAATAGATATTATTTCTTATTGTTTCTTTTCTGCTCCTAGTCACTTACAGAAATATTCTTTAAGGATTCAAAATTCAAAGTGGTAAAATAAAATACATATTTAAAAGTGTGAAGTAATGATATAAAATATTGGTGATAGCATATTAGTACAAAGTGTTAATAAGTAATGATAGTAGTTGTGTGGTAAATGTTACTTCCTGTAGGTGGATTTAAGATACACATCTGTTGACATAAATTTAGCATACCTACCATTGTTGAAATTTAGATATGGACTCTCTTTTTGATTTAAATTTCCTGTTATATAGTACATGAAATTATTTTCCTTCTCCCAACCCCATGGAGTTAACACATAATAAACTAAAGAAATGTAGTTTGCAGCAACAAAGAAATTTGAAAAGTCATTGTAATCATCTTTGATGGACATTATAATGGTTTTATCATCTACCTGATGTATAATTTTCAGGAAGATTTGTCAATATCATCTTTATGGTTTGTGGCATGTAAACATAATGATTTGTTTGAAAATGTTTGCTATTAACAATAATAGTCTCCATTATTGAATGCATATTATGTACTTATCATTGTACTAAGCTTCTTACATATGTTATTTCATTATTCCTCACAATATTGCTATAAGATAATTAATAACATCCCTGTTTTACCAATGATATTTTACTGGGTTTGTACTGATTTTACTGGGGCTTCAAAGGGTATGTCAGTATCCTAAGAGAAACGAGAAGAAAGAATTTTAAACATATGTCCGACTCCAAAGCCCTTGGTTTTTTTTGTTTTTTTTCCACATTGTTAAAATGAAGGTCTCTGTAAATGTTGGCTACTGGGTGGGTATTTTTGCTATATTTCTCATGTTTCACTGAGGAATTAGTAGTACCTTAAAAATACGAAGATGGGTTTCCCTGGTGGCGCAGTTGTTGAGAATCTGCCTACCAATGCAGGGGACACAGGCTCGAGCCCTGGTCTGGGAAGATTCCACATGCTGCGGAGCAACTAGGCCTGTGAGCCACAACTAGTGAGCCTGCGCATCTGGAGCCTGTGGTCCGCAACAAGAGAGGCTGCAATAGTGAGAGGTCCATGCACCGTGATGAAGAGTGGCCCCTGCTTGCCACAACTAGAGAAAGCCCTTGCACAGAAATGAAGACCCAACACAGCCAAAAATAAAAATAATAAGTAAATAATAAATAAATTTAAAAAAAATACAAAGAGTCTCCTTGCTTGTCATTGGATACAATAAGGAAGACATTAAAGCTATTGCTCTATGTAGTCATTTTGCAAGAGGATAGGAGTGGGTAATAGCAGAGCTCTATGGAACCAAATGGACAATGGCAGCTGAAAGGAAGCTGATTGAGCATCTTGTTCTTATAGAATTGATGGAGCTAGTATAGGGCTGAGCAAGAGCTGCCTGAATGAGAAATTAAAAAGCTCATATTGTTCCTAAACTCTACTGCGGTCAACTGAGCTGGAATTTGCCCCTTAAGCACTTAGGAGTTTTGTTTCTGTTGGATGTAGAATCAAAGTTAACTATACAAAAATTGATGTATGTTTGATGACTAAAGCTGTTGAAGCAAAAATGTGAAACACTCAGTGTTTTTTTTTTTTTTTGGCCTTGTCACTCAGCTTGTGGAATCTTAGTTCCCCAACCAGGGATCGAACCCTGGCCCTAGGCAGTGAAAGTGCTGAGTCCTAACCACTGGACCACCAGGGAATTCACTGAAACACTCAATTTTGAATGGATAAAATGTCTCAACAATATCTTGAAGCAGATGCTCTTGAAATTCCACCCTATAACCATTTGCCCACCTGAATTCCCTAAGGCTCTGATAGACAGTTTCCTGCATTTTGAAAAATTCTCATCTCAGGCACCATCATTTCTCTTCTACCAAAAGATATTAAGGAAGTCACCCAGCCACAAGCCAGGTATTACCTGGAAGTAGAGGAAATTTTGTACCTCCTAGGAAAAACTGTCACCCAATGGAGAGTTGTAGACAATGGATAAGATTCTTTAGCTTTTCTATTGTCCGACTGTCTTGTGTAGTGATTCTATTTCAGATTTCAAATGGTTTCTCAGAGGGTCCTCAGGAACTGAGCTGCAGTTATTTATGGCAGTAACTCATTTATGCACATCTTTCATTGGCTTTTCTTGCTTTGCTATCTCAATTTCCTACTTCGTCACATGTACCTCCTGGTATCATGTCCCAAATAAATTACATGTACTGAAGTCCTTGTCTTAGTGTCTCCTTTTTGTGAACCCAATCTAAGACTATTCTCTAAAGAATTCCCTTAAAACTGGAGACATTTCTCCAGTAAGTGTTTTTACATGATCACATTTAATGCTATCAATTGTTTAAACTTTGTCCTTCCTAATAGACTACAAACTCTGAGTACTGTGGCTGTTTTCTTATCTCTTCTCCCCCCCCTCCCTTTTTTTCTCATAGCTAGTTTCCTCTTGTACCTAGCACAGTAGGTGACACATATTAGGTATTTCATAAATACTTGCTGATTAACTGAAGTTCCTACCATGACTATGTGTGGTTGGTCTTATTGGATTATTTTATAAATGGAGTTAACTTGCCCAGTGTTACATTGACAATTGACAGAGACAAGATTCTAATTCAGGTCTCTGTGTAGAAACCCATGCTCTTTCCACTGTGTGATATTCTCCAACAGCCTAGGCCAGGGGAAAAATGGTCACATTCTTATAGTCCTTTTTGAGATTCTATTTTACTGGCTACCAAAGAGAAGAATGATTAAATCTGAAAACTTTCAGATTCTGTAGTAAACCTCAGTAGTATTTCATAAGTTTATGGAAACATCATGGTCATAAAATGCTTTTATGCAGTTTACTTGTGATCTGCCACCCATGTATATGCCCTGGAAATTAGCGATTAGCATGTATACAATTTAGTATGAATGGTAACATAGCAAAAAAAAGGGGGCAGGGATTCACATTTGAGCCATTTCTCACTCTATTCCTATTACAACTATTCCTTTATGTTTGAAGAGTGTTATACATTCAGTATTTTTGTAGAAGATGTGGAATTGAATAAAATTTATGTTCTACTTTCATTTTACAAACCATGACAAGTTTATCAATCCAAATAGTGAAAACACTAAGGAGGGAACATCTTTTGGAAACCAAACATATGCCTATGACAAAAGTATCAGGAGATTTTCAGGATATTCCTATTAAATATTTTCATTCATGTCAAATTTAATTACATATGTTTTAAAGTATTTTATGTGCTCATATATAAGATAACCTGATTTTCTAATTGTGACTAACCAGCCAGAACTAAATTTTATCTAGTAAGATTATAGAAATATATATTAAATACATGCATTTAGCAATTTAAATATATACTTATAATATTCAACTTAATAATATAAGTGTTTAAAATTATATGTATAAAATATTAAATTAACTTAGAAAAGTAACTTTTGTTAATCTCACAATACACTTATAATTTTTTCAAACTATCACATGCACTTTCAGTATCAGTTTTCATTACCTCTAGAAGCATATATTGAGTCATCAAACTTCCGATTTCATCTTTATTTCTAAGTTATTTGAGATATAACACTTTTGGTCCAATGGGAATTGTATCCCAAGTCAGGATATCATTTACATAGTGTGAGGACAATTTCTCTCTTCCTCCCTCTCTCCTTTCTTTCCTTCTTTCCTTCCCTCCTTCCTTCCTTCCTTCCTGTATAATTGTGATCTTTCAAAATCACTTATGCATGCATCCTCTATCCATTTCTAAACTGATATCTAAAAGGCCTTCTTTTTAAAGACATCTCACACTTACAACTGTGAGTTAATTTCTCTATAAATAGCTATTAAGCCTCTATGTTTATTTTCTTCTTTTTTTTTTACTGTATTCTATGAGATTCAAAACTAGCATTAATTGAAGTCATTTCTGGCTGTTGTGCCTTTCCCAAACAAAACATTGCTGTTCAGTAATTTAGAGAGTGGCCTTTAAATAGCAAATATTTTAAGAATGTTAAAAAGGCAATTCTGTCTTTTATAAAGAAAATTTTTGGTAAAATGTCCTCATATTTGAGTATGTTGACAAATTAGTTTGCTATCTAGAGCAGTCTCTTGGCCCAATTTTCCTGCATTCATAGTGAATAAGGCACTTCTCCATTTAAAAAGAAAAATTAAGTGCTGGCATTGTTCTCAAATGTAGAAAATTTTATACTTTTTATTTTTAAAGATGGATTTTACAGCTATTTTTGCTTTAACTACATATAATATATGTGCAATGCCCATATATGTGGATATATGTGTGAATGTATATGTATATGTATGTTTGTGTATATGTATTTATTTATAGGAGAAGAGATATCCATTTTTAAGAGATTTTTGAAAGATATTTAGCTCAAATGAAATAGTTTATGAAACTATATTAAAAACAGTAATGATGATATAACTAACATAATAGGCTAATGTTTATTTAATGTTTACCTTGTGTTAGAAATAGCTCTAGGTACAATATATAAATTATTTAACATATATATGATTTACCGCAGGTGAGGTTAGCTAAGTAGAGAATAAAATCATGTTTCTCTAATGCACTTAACCCAGTCTACTATGCTTTTATTCATTAATTATTCAGTTGTCCTCCTAGAGATAAACGTTGATAATTTTTATATTTTAATTATGGCAACCCTCTTTGGGGTAAAATTGTTGGCAAAGAAGAAGAGGTAACTAAATGGTGTCTGTCAAAAACTTGTGCCATTGAGGTCTTCATTTATAATATTCAGAAGCAGAAGAATTAAGGTCAATAGCAATAAGACTGGCCATTGATACTATGGATGTATGCTTATCCCATGTGTGGGTAGCCCTTTTGTTGATGCCATAACTAATTATGCACACAGACTAAAAATTCTATTTCCTTTTTTATAATATAAAGATTCATGTAAGGGTGATAATTTGTATTTGCTTTTTCATTGTGTTTTGTTTTAATGAATCACTTGGTCAGTCTGCTCCTTCCAAAAATAAATGAATACACATAATGAACAAAACAGAACAATATGGGTCAAATTTTTACAACTCTTGACCCTGAAGCAAAACAGATTTCCAGATAGTATCACATACAGCAAAGCCATTTTATGCTTTATTTCCTCCTGTTTCTCTACCATCACCCATCTAGATGAAGAAGAACTGATAAGAATGGTGTCATTCCATGAAAAACCTATTGTATAATGTTTTTTATTAGCTATGCTTCACTTTTTTGGATGCACTCAGTAAAAACCATGACAAAATCTAATCAAAAGAATATTAGAAATAAATTGTCATACTCCTTTCCATAAAATCTAAAACAATTGCTAGTGTTTGTTCTGCAATGATTTACTATATATATATATAAGTGAATGGGCACACAGAAAAGCAGTTATCTGATGAGTAGGGGTGATAAATATTCATAAATATAGTTAATACTAAAACATTTTCTTCTCTACTACTTATTCTACTTTACTTATTTCCATTTGCTGGAGTGGTAGATATATTAAAATATTAATTTTCCGCTTTACTGGAATGATTTCAGAGTCAAGTGCCATTAAAATTCTGAATGTAAATATGAAAAAAGAGGATATTGCTCACTCTACTCTTCATTGGGCTCTTAAACTTTTTATTTGCTTTTTTTAAAACAAGCTACTATTTCTAAAATTTTTATTGCTTTGCAGACTTATGCAGAGGATAGAAAAGGTGTCACGATCTTGTGAAATATTGCCTGTAATTCAGAAAGCATTGGATAGTCCCCTAGCATAAGCTTGTAAAACAAAGTGCAGCTTTTTGGAGACAGGAAACATGTAATGGTCAAGGCCACATTTCACTGCCATAAAGGGCACTTCTTCTGCACTCTTCTCTTTTTTAAGCTATTATATATTTCAATTATAGGGATAAGTTGAAAAATACCACACAGGGCGCCTCTATGTGTGTAAAGCAATAGTGAAACCTTAACAGGCTTGGAGCACTGGCCAAAAGTAGCATGAAAAACCCTGATGAAAAGTTTGTCATTGTTACTGTCCAAAGGGGATGATAAACATTGGATTATGAATTTAACCTGATGTGAAGGAGATGTCATGATTTCCAGAGGCACTTATTAGAGGTAAATGACTATACTGAAGCTAATTTAATAAATGTTATTTTTTAAAATCAGCACCCTTTCCCAATATTCGTTAGGTTACCAGTTCTAAGACCTGTTCCCTCAGTGGCATGCCACCTTAGGGCCCTGGTATATCATACCTGGTATACCAAAGAATATTTACCTATTGACCACAAATGGCTTGTGAAGCTTCTGCTCTATGGGAAATAGCCATGTTCTGAACTGAACCTGACTCTGAAGAAAACTTTACCATAGGTTGACAAAGGAGTTCCCATGCAATATAACAGCACCCAAATCTTTTGTTTCCCATTTGCATATCTCAATACAACCCATGTTCTACTGATAACAAATAGCTAAACTTTTTTGAACCAAGCACATTTCTAAGTAATTAACATACATTAACTAATTAATACCTACAACCACCTTGTGAGTTATTATTTCCATTTAACAGATATTAAGTAATTATCCCAAGGCCACATAGCTAATAAGAAACAGAGAAGGAATCCAAACCCAAGCAGCCTGCCTCCAGCACTCCTGCATTTAACACCCGTGATGTACATCCTTGCCTTAACGTGGAAAAAAGAAGAGATACTCCTTATGATTTGTTTCTGATATCATAGACACTTATCTCAGAGTTTTTTGCTTTTGATTATCACATTATTTAAATTAATGTCATTTTAGAGGACCAAAAAATACTGATGATAAACTAGATGAAGATTAGGTGGGAAAACAAAAGTGACAAAGGAACTTCATTATGACAATGTTAAGACTTTCCCAGTTATTTACCTGTTTGGAGATAATGGCAGTTTCCTGATATAAAGACAGGAAAAGGTGCTCAAACTTATTTTATTTAATTAACTAATTAATTAATTTGCCTCTTTTTTGGATATTGTACTTGTGAATGTTAGACATTGTTATGAATAATATTAGGTGTCTATACATCAGATTTACATAGCATTTTTTTAGTTCTCTTGCATGTTATAATAATGCTCAAAATTTCTCTATAATAGAAATTATTATAGTTAATCTTTGGAGTAAAAAATATGCCATATAAATAAGCTTTGAAGAAATTTGAAAATAATGTGTTTCTAGGAAACATTAAAGTTGCTTGCTGCATGTCATAAGATACTGATTTCAGACACTGATATTTGTTAAACAATACTCACTCTGACATCATTGATCTAACTCTAATTAACTCAATATAGTTCATACTAGTTCTACTTAAATCCCTATAGATTCTATTTGTATTGGGATTAGAGCTAAGGGTACCTACATTCACAGTATAGGCACTCTTATTTCAAACTATTTGTACATTTTAAACATTTCATATAGTAATTCTTACCTTTCTCCTTATATAATTTTTCATCTTCCTAGAATGCTAATTCACTTATATATTCAGAAAATTCCTAAATATTCTTTAAAACTTAATCCAAGTATCAATTTACAATGACTTCCTCACCCAGCTTTCCAAATTTTATAAAACCCGCTTTGTGATCTCGATGAAACTTTACTATACCTCAGCCATATCATTTATCAGGTTAATTGTTGACTTAGTTGTTCTTCATCACCAAAGTGTATGCTTTAGGAGAACATGAATCATATTTTACATCTGTTTGTTGTGTACATATTTATTTACTCATTTTTTCCTCTCATTCTAAACACTAAAAACCTCTTAGGTAGTCCATAACATCTTTTTGTCAAAGTTATTTCTCACTAATAATAATTTGTTAATATTATATGTGAAAGAGTACTACTTAGAGATTGATGAATATTTTCTTCCTTCTAAGTTTAGAGTTAAAATACAAACTATGGAAATAAAATAAATAAAATTCGACACAAAAATACATTTCTAATACAATCATCTGATATTAAAATGGATTACCAAGATTTGTAACATTTTCCTTTCTGTAAATATTTAAAATAAAATTGGTAATATTTTTTTAATCCAAAGAAAGGTGATTAAATGAACACTTTTAAATGTCCCCTTAGCTTTAGAGGTTTTTAACTACTATAGGAGTATGGCAAACAACCTACTAATGCTTTACTAACACCTTTTAAGAATGTAATAAACAGAATTTAATTTTCAGTAACATCTATAGTATTTTATATGCTTTATATGATCTTATAAAAAGGTAGTATGGAGAAGTAATTTGCTGGTCTGAAATTTAGAAAACCTTTAGGAAAGAGCATAACAGTATTTATGAACATGTCATTGGCATAATAAATAGTTGTGTTGAATTTAAATTCTACCAATCAGTTGTGTGATTTGGGTTAGATATTTCACTTCTCAAACCTAATGTTTCTCTGCAAAATGGGTATAATTAATATCCATATAAAAGAGATCTAGAAGTAGCTTACTTATTAGGATAATTGCTTCACAAATGGCATCAATTTATTATTTCATACATTTCATTTTTTTCACATCCTATCTATATATCCTTTACTTTCCACATTTGTAAGAGAAAAATAAAATCTGCAATATTTATTTCTCTCTAACTTATGATTATTAGATAATATTTGAAGGGAATTTGGAAATATGAAATAAATGCTCTCAAAATGACAATTATTGCTTTATTTCTTATCTAGAAAATTTAAATATGTCTAAATGATGCTGTATACACAGTTTGGTCTATATAATACTTTGCTTGTCTTAGAAGATTAATACAAATTAGATACAGTAACTTAAGTTGTGTATTTTTGGAGTAATGTAAAACTGAGGAGGAATACTAAATACAATTGGTATAAAAATAGAAATTTCAGTGGCTTTCAAAAATTTTTGAACTTTACTTGCCAAAAGAAACATACAACTTAATCAAGTATATACTCACATATATGCAACAGACACGAAAGTTTCATGAAATAATATTTAATATTTTGGCAGACTAAAAATGCCCACAGATTTTTAGACATTTCTCCTAGAGTTCCATTTATGCAGAGGTGAGCTCCATATCCCTGTTCTTGAATTTTGGCTGACTCTGTAACCGGTTTAACTGATGGAATATATGTAGAAGTGATATTATGCTTCTTTTCTGGCCCAGGCTTTGAGAGACTAACAGCTTTTACTTCATGGCCCTCGGAAAATTTTTCCTTGGAGTCTGACACATAAGAAGGCCAACTATCCCAAGCCACCAAGCTGTGAAGAAACCCAAAATATGTGAAAAGTCCATGTGGGAGGTTGGGTGTGGGGCAGAAAGGTGAAGAGAGAGACCTGACCACTCCCCAGGTATTCCAATCAACAACCTTTTGAAGCCTCCCAGCTAAGATTCCAGCTTACCTGGAGCAGGAACAACTCTTCCCCAAGGTTTTTCTATCAGAATTCTGGGCTCATAAAACCAGTAAAGCACTAGTGATTACTTTTCCTAATCACTAAAGTTTAGAGTAGTTTGTTATATGGCACTTGGTGATCAAAAGTCTTATTGTTATTACACAATTTACATTCAGTTAATCTCAAAAAATTGGTCTTGATTTCATGACCTACTGAGGGATTTTAACCTATAGTATGAAAAACACTGATCTAGACTTTCTAATAAACAAAGCAGAAACATGTAACTTAAAAAAAATAAAATAAAACGCCTTGCTTCTTTGTAGTATTTTTCCAGTGGGGGCAAAAAAAAAAATTCCTAAATCTGAAATCTAGTGTAGTTTAGTGGAGAGTTTATGGCTTTTATTGTCAACTTAAAAAAAGAATGACCGTAGTCCAGTCTCCGGTTCTTGACAAAATTCCTTTACCTTTCTGACCTTTAATTTTCTTTTCTGTATTAAAAAAATGTAATTCTTACATAATTTTTTTAAAAGCATGATATGAAATAGAAAACCAGAAAACACCCCATGCCATAAATTAGAACGAAAACATGTATATAAGTTGCCATATTTATCACTCTGTCTAAAAATAAGGGTTAATAAAAACAAAGCTAATACGTTTTTACAATTCAGTGTAAGCAAAAACAATACCAGCAAAAGCCATAGCCTCAAAATATGCTTGTGTTGTCTGAGGCAATTATTAGTGAATCTAGCTTTGTTGGTGAAAATCTCATGGTTCAGTGAAAATTACTTTACCATTTCTCTGATCTTCACGTGTGAACACAGTTTCAGGTAAATAAGACTAAAACTATACTTAAACAAGCTTGACTTTGGCTTCCGCAAATTGGATTTCTCTGATTTTTTCCTTCTGGGTTAGAATTTCTCTGGTACTTTAAGATGACTTACCTAGTTATCTCAGAGCCTCTAACTCTCTTCTTTTCAACTAGGAAAATTTCTTAAGCCGACCATTTGCACTTGTAACTGATGATACCTGGGTGTGAATAACATTGCACAATATGTTGCCCCCAAGCTATCTCTTTTAGCTCTAAAGGTGGAGTGAAAGTTCGATTCTTTTATGATTTTCACTATGAACAAGAGAGAAAAAGGACTTTGAAGGCCTTGGGTATAAGCATGGCCTAACATTATACTTCATTTTCTCACAAGGCTGATCGGATGATGACTGTGGTTGACGAACAGAAGGGAAAGCCTTTAGATGATTCTGCTTCCCTAGAGAGGACAAGCTCCCTTGCTCCTTTGTGGAGGGCAGTTTATGAGCTCTCTTGTAGGGAAAGCATGTGCCATTTTTACTCTCTTTTTCCAGTTCTTCTAATAATGGCACAATAGGACATCATCCAAATCTTTCCTGAAGCCCACCTCAGCCTTGTGTAGAAAATACATTGTTAGAGTTAGGAGTATGAGCTTTTGAAGTCAGATATACCAGGTTTCAACTTATTCCCCTTCCCCCTTATTTGCTGATTGACCCTGGACTTCACATTTATGACACTCAGATATTTCATCTGTAAAATTGAGCTAATAATGCTAATCACATAGAATAATATTTTTCAATTTAATGAAATAATATTTATAAAGCATCTCTCATATAATATGCAGAAGACACACATTAAATCCCAGCTATCATCATCCTTATAATTCAGTACATAATTGAGATCCAGTTCTTTTCCTTTATTCCCTAATCTGAGCAAGGGATTGGAAATAATATTAAATACCTACGATAAAGTAGGCATCATTTTTAACAAATTAGATAAGTTATTTAGGCATTGTAACAAATCCATAAAGTAAATTTTATTATTTCAAATTTTTATATGAGGAAATTGAGGTGCAAATAAATCACATAGTTAAATAGGTAAATAAATTAATTAAAATATGTGACTTCAAAACCCCTGCTCTTCCACACCATGCTGTCCTTCCTCCCATCTTCTCCCAATATGCATTTCTAAGATTTGATGTATTTTGTACTTTGAAGAGCAACTTACATAATTCCAAACAGTATATATGGGACTTTTATCACCATTCTTTTCTTCACTTATTTTGCCACTTAAGAAAACATCTGTATTTCTCCAGTGATATTTTAACTGCTGGTAAGTATGTTTATTTACTTTTTAATGAAGAACTGAGGTGTTAAATGTATCTATATGTAATAAAGGAATTCAGGTGAACTAATATTTATGTGGTTGTTTTTAAACTCTTTCAAAGAACATCTCATCTATCATTTTATCTAATCCTCATATCCATCCTATAAAATAGGCCCAGCAGATGTTATTCAGCTTTTAAGGGTTGGATTCAGGAAAACAAGAGTCAATAAATAGAGTAGACTCATTGGATCTATGTAATTCAAGGCTTACTGAGAATCAGTGTGAAAGCAAACATTTATTGTACCCTGGTCTTTACATGGATTAACTTGTATGAGTGTATTAGAGATGTTCTTCCTGAGGAAGGATGTGCCAAGGGTACAAGGGCACACCCACCCTAACAGCAGCCTTTTCCTGCTTTTCAGATATGAGGATTATCTAACTTATTAGTCTAGATTCTCTAGGAAACAGAAACTAAGAAGGAAGTATTTGTGCAAAAGTGAAAATTAGGGAGGGAACTGGAGAAGCCTGGGAAAATCATGACTTTGCAATGCTGTTTGACCCCTATGAAGGAGAAGGGGAAGGCAGGAAGGAAGGAGAGTGGTAGACTGCAGTACTTATAAGAATGTTTGGACCAACCTGGAAAAGGAATCTGTCAAGTCAAAGTGTCCCATTAGAAGAGTCTTCTATCTCCTAGCAACAGGCCTGACTTATTTTTCTTTTAGTATCCTGTTCAGTCATTGGCTGGGAGTTGGCCTTGAAAGTCATGACCTTGGTTTGAATAAGGAAATAGATTTTAGAGCACAACACGTGGTACCAGCAATCACTTATGCTCCCCACACTAGGGAATCTGAGAAGTAGATTTCATGGTCATCATATGGAGAATGCCCTCTGTATTGGAAATCACCCTATTTTCCTTGCTTGCTTGTAGTAAAGAGCTTTTGGACTCAAACTGATATGAACTTTAATCCTATTTGCCAGTTTTCTACTTTTGTGTCTTTGAGCAATTTCCTAACCATTCTATTCCAGTTGATAACAATCTGCAGAGGATATTATGGCCTCTATCTTTATATCTTTCAAGTGTGTGTAATAAAATATACCCTCTAGGGTTGTGTCAATCAAAGAGATAATATGTATTAAGGTCTTAATACTCATTAGGTAAGTAAATAATAAATAGCTATCATTATTATTACAATAGAAGCCCTCATAACTTAAACTTGTTCATTATTTCTAAGACAAAAAATACTGTTTTATGAAAGTAATTAATGTAATGGAAGGCGTCTAAAAAGGTGTCTCTAAAAAATGATTTTGAATTAGACATGAGAAGAAAAGTGAAAAGATTTGAGACAAATGATGAAAACCCAGGATTACGAATTTTGAATGCTTCACAACTTCTCACTCTGGCATAGCAAATAAAATCATGACATTGCATTTTAGTTGTCTTTGTGAGACAGAACTTGAGGAAATTAAAATAAGTAGACTCATGCTTTAAAAAAAAAAAGTCATTTTTTCCCAATAATGAATGTATCCTAATATGTTTTCAGTTAAAACCAAGTATTTAATGCATGTATATGCTATTTATACTATTTTCATGATTGTCTGCTTTGACCTGTAAAGAGTAATAAACAGTAACCTTTATGATCTTGTTGATATATTGTAAAAGAGTTTCTATTCTATTACAGTTAGACTGAAAACTGTCATTTATAAAACAGGATTAATAACATCCGCCTGCCTCAGTTGGTTAAGATTAATTGAGATTGTTTATTTAAGAGCACTAGGTACAGTATATAGGTCAGATAATATGCACAGTACCTATTAACGTTGACCCTTCCTTTAATTCTTCCCTTACTCTTACTCTTCCTTTTTACTTATTCTATCCCTCTTTACCCCATCATAACTTTCTTTCTTTCCTATGATCTCATACTGTTATGACCAAGAAACATTAATTTGAAAAGTTTAGTTTCTGTTTTAATTTAGTTTCCTACTAGAATGGTTGTAATCATATGGAAGTGCTGATCGGATTAAATCAGAAATGTGGTCTTCCATTTAAATTAAATATCACATAAAAGTACAGCCACTTATTCATTTTCTAATGAAGATTCAATACCTTCAAAATAATCTAGGAAATTTTTGGTGTTTCTTGATGGATTTAGGGAAGAGGACTTTATAACACCAATTAGCTTCATTATTTTCCTTTTATAGTTATGTAATTTTCAAAGAGCAACTTATCTTTATAAATCCAATTTTCTAGCTTAAAGTATTTATTTTGAAAAACTGTTCAAAATTAATAAAAGTTGGATTTATTTTAAAAAATCAGGAGTTGAAACACATTCATTGTACAATTCATTATCTAGCTTTAAAAAATCCAGGTCCATTAATGATCTTGTGAGATAAGTGGGTAGTGAGAAGCTGACCTTTAACAAATTCAGCCTAATCAGTATTAAAGTATTTTGTAAATATCTTGTTAAAATTGAGGTATCTAGGAAGAACACAAATATATGGATCAAATGCAAAAAAGTTAATTTGTGCCATAGTCACATAACTGAAATTTATTTTGTTGTAAAATGCTTTGAATGTGATCGAAGATCATATTTCTAATGCACACAGGAGAGGCCTTTGCTGAAACTTGATAGAATTAATTATGCTAAATATCTTAATATTTTATGTGCTAAGAGTATAAAATGAATTTTATGAATTATTAAAATGTATATATATATAGCTTACTTGATTGCATTAAAACATTTCTTATGGTAGTAACTTTAGTTCTTTTGAGGAGAAATTCCTAAACAATGATATTATCCACAGAAGTGAGAAGTCATCACTTTTAACTTCCAGTGTGTTGAGTTTATATTGCATTGTGCCATTAAAAAGCCATTTTCTCTCTGTGATTCTGTGCCTCCTAATAGACAGATATTAGGGTATTTATCTACCTGGCAATATTCTCAGCCAATATTTGTCAGTTTTACTCTGCACAATTACAGCAGAAAAGGATTGGAAAGGAAGGGAATAAAGAAGAATAGACCACTAAGAAAGCAAATATGTATACTACAAAAGGATTAATGTTTTCACTTTTCTATACTTTTTTTTTTAATAATCACTCCATGTATTTTATTCACAGGTGAAATTTCTTAAAGATAACCACATAGTTTCTTCACCTATACTCAGAATTGTTTTTTGAAAGGCAGCTTTCATTTCTCCTTGTGACAGGAAAATAGAATAAGAATATTTTAAAAACTGATTTAAATGTAGGATTTCTTGATTTGAAAATTTATCTTCTCTCTTAAAAAAAAACACTTTATGAACAGAAGGATGCTTAGATGAGTGGAAGG
The DNA here is from genome assembly GCF_964341445.2 of Mesoplodon mirus. Classification (NCBI taxonomy): domain Eukaryota; kingdom Metazoa; phylum Chordata; class Mammalia; order Artiodactyla; family Ziphiidae; genus Mesoplodon; species Mesoplodon mirus. The sequence continues at coordinate 66,396,335 of NC_138978.1, forward strand.
GCGGTAAAATAAGTCAACTTGGGTATGTCTTTCAGAACCTTCTCCTGTGGTTTTAAAATTTTAACTACTGATTCCCCATATCCTAAGGCCATGGAAAGAGAAATACCCAAGATGGTAATCAAGGTCCATGCTATTAGCCATAGGAAATCTTTTACAGTCATAAACATCATTGAACAGACTGGTAGAATAGCTCAGAGTAGATGTTACAAAGAGAAAAAATATAACCAAGATGATGACATGCCAAAATCTATTCATTTGAAGACAGCTAATATAGTAGTTATTTCTCAAATAGGAGAATCAGAATGTAAACAAGACAAAACAAAACCCACATAAGAAAAACAAAAACAAAAACACACATAAGTATTTTCCCATGCTGAAAGATTTAGTTCATAATATAAAATAAAACTGTCTAAACTGTAATGAAAGAGTTTGTAGGTTTAGTAAAGTAAATGACCATTTCAAGGGAAATAAAAAAAAATATTTGAATTAGATTGATGTCCAAGTACAATCCATAGGATAATGAAAAAAGTTCTAGATATTGATATAAAATCCTATAATACTTCTCAATATAATAGATATTTATGCTAAGGTTAATATGTAGTAAAATATATAAGACTTATTTTTCTTTTTAATTTATTTTGTAAGAATATGATTTAATTAAATGCAATGACCTTTGAAAACAGTTTTATATTTGGAATTGTTTATATAAGTTGAAGCCTAAGATATTAAGTAGTCTATACCACTATTACAAATAAACATACAACATAATGACTCAACAACATAGAAATATAATTGTCACAAACATAACAGCCCTGGGCCATACCACAAATGCAGGGATAAGGGTATTATTGGAGGGCAGTGGAGGTGGGCTGTTGTTTGTAGTCTATGGGGAATCCTTTGTGATTCTTCCATCTTTAAGACTTGACTTCAGGGTTGTTCTTGACATCTCTATCTCAGTCAGTCAGCAAGGAAACCAAGCATATGAGAAAATTTTTATGATCAAAGTCTATAAGTGACTCACATTCCATTGGTTATATATCATTCAAATAGCTGCCACTAACTTTGAGGGAAACAGAAGACAACATCCAGTTCAATGTGCAGAATTTTTCTGTGATGCATAGTCTTCTTCTTAGGTCAGGGTGTAGTTACTTCTGGTTTCAAGACATGTGAACTCAAATGATAAGTCATCTACACTTTCAAACTCAATATACAACAGTAGTTTGAGGTAAAGATATCTATACAAAACAAATTAAAACAGAAAAGTGGGAAATAAGAAAGCCCTGAAATTGCAAGGATGCAGAAAATAATGATTCTACTTTGTAGGGAGGCATTGTTAAGAATCCTACCCTGGCAGTGAAGGAAATTCTTTGATTAGAAACTAAATGTTCTCTCAAAGAAAAACCTCAGTGTTCATGATGGCTCCAACTTTGCCCTCTTGGGAATTATTCCTTGCTTATTAATTTCCATGCCCACTTTTGTAGTGAGTGTTGAGAATCTAATTTGCTTAGGGTATAGTGCAGCTTTTATTTCCTACTTCCTTCTCTGTATAACCTTGGAAGCCTAAGGTTTATTTACAGTTGAGACAATTAAAGACATTTGGGGAGCTGTCTTCTCATTTCCTTGGTTATATAATTTCCCTTAAAATCATGATAGGCTACTGATCTATTTCCTAGTAGTCATTTCCATGTGCAAAAAAGTGCACCCAAAGTTCTCTCTTACACATAGTTCTTAAGCCTTCTTTATTTTTATTGCTTCTTGACCCCATCATTTTCTCAGGCTCTCTACTTAATGGTAATCACCACGAGATCATTTAAAATAAAAGTGTTTAGTGGGAAGATAAACACTTTGTATTATATTTCCACAGATCTAAATGGGTCTTAAGACATCTTAAAGGGAGTTTTTTGCCCAAAGCCTTTTTCAGCCCAACCTTATATTCTTTAGGGTTCAGAAACAGTTATTTCCTCCAACCTATTAATGGGCTTAATTTTTGCTTTACCAATGAATAACTGTTTCCTTGAGCTCATCTCTGTCTTATAGTACCATACCAAAAGGAATAAGGAATATCTATACCTATGAATAGTTGATTTTTTCCAGCCATTTTCTTTAGAGTTGTAGGTCTATTGACTGACTTTCATGTTTTTTCAGGTGGCAATTTTACAAAATATTTTGCCATTGCATAAAATAGGTCTCCAGATTTCTAGCCTATAGTTTTTTTTTCCCCTTGCTGTCTGCTTCCTAACCATTATGACAAGACCACATATTTTACATTTCTTTTTACAGCAGCATTCCACTTTATAGTCTCAAAACAGACTCAAACTGTAATGGCTAAATAAAATAGAAGCATATTCCTTGCTTACTAATCCAGGACAATTCCAGGGCATGGTGGTATGGGACCACTTACCTATTAGAAGTTACTCAGAGACCCAGTTTAATGGCATCTTTATTATCTTAAATTGTGATTTTGGCATCATAATAATTAACACTATTTCAATAACCTGGAAGGGTTAAGATCATGGAGGGATTCTCATGGAAAATTTTCTGGGCCATACATGAAAATGGCACATAAAAATTTCACTCACATTCTATAGAGAGCATGCAGTCACATGACCACACCTACCTACAAGGGAATCTGGGAAATATAGTCATTATACCCCCCAAAAAAGAGAATGTTTTTTGTGGAAAGCTAGCAGTTTCTGTAATACCAGTTTTATCAAGTGAAAATTAGAATTGAAGTAATTAATTTGAGAAATGTTTCTAGGGTTAGATATAATGTGTATTAAGCATGTAGCATTATTAAGTTTTCAAGTAATATTGTGTTTAATAATATTATTATTTATATTATTGACTATCACATACAATTGAGGCTTTAATCAAGTCCCAAATTAGTGAATTCTGAAATTCATTGTTTTAATGTATCATATGTAGATATGAAATGCTTAATTATCACTTTCAAATTTCTTTTGTGCATTAAATAGGGAGAGGAGTTTGGATGATTCAATGACAGATTATAAGGGAAACATGATTATTTGGAAACAATATACAACTTTTTTCCTCTCCTTACACCATGTACCAATAACTCCAGAACAATCAAACACTTAATTTAAAGTAAAAATATAAGTTAACTCTTTTATTAGAAAATATGGGTAAATATTTTTGGAATATTGAGAAAACTCTTCTGAGCATATGTGAAATTTGTAGTAGACAAACATAAAAAACATTTATATTGAGGAGAAGTCAATGGATATTTTCAAGTCTGACAAACGGAAAAGATGACTGCATAAAAATGAAGAGCCTGAGAAATCTGTGGGACATCCTCAAGCATACAAACATTTATATAATGGAAGATCTCAAAGAGAATAAAAAAAGGGACTGAATGAATATTTTATGAAATAACACAAACTTCCCAAATTTGATGAAAAGCATTAATCCTGATATCCAAGAAGCCCCATAAACTCCATAGAGTATAAACTCAAAGGGATCCACACCTAGACATATCATATCAAACCATCAGAAGTCAAAGACAAGAAAAGCTGAAAAGCAGCAAAAGAAAAGTAACATACTACTTGAAAAGTATCTTTGACAAGATTAACACTTTTTTTTCTTTTTTAATTGGAAAAAATGTGCACACAAAGGAACTGGAATAACACATTCAAAATACAGAAAGATAAAGACTCCCCACTAAGAATTCTATATCCAGCAAAACTATCCATTAAACACAAAATAGAAATTAAGATTGAGATTAAAAAAACTGAGAGAATTCATCACTAGAAGGACTATACTAGAAGAAATATTTAATGGTGTCTTTCAGACTGTAATGACATGACACTAGATGATAATTTAAATCCACACAGAGAAATAAAAAGCATCACTAAAGGTAACTACATAGGTATATATTTTTAAAAAGTATAAATGTATTTTTGTTACTAACTATTCTTATTTAAAAATAACTGCATAAAGTAATGATTATAAATTTTATTGATCAATTTATGAGGTGTAAAGATGAAATTTATATGATAATAAAAGATGAGGAGTGAATCAAGATATGTTGAAGCAAACTTTTATAATCTATTGCAATTAATATCTTAAAAATCTGAAGTAGATTATTTTAAGTTAATATGATCATTGTAATTCCCAGAGAAAATACTAAGAAAACATCTCAAAAAATAGATCTAAAAAAATGAAAATGGCAGCTACAGAATATCTATTTAACACAAAAGAAGACTATACCAGAGAAATGGATAAACGGAAGGGATATGACACATAAACATGACAAAATATCAGAGGTAAATACTGTATTATCAGTAATTATATTAAATATAAATGACTAAACATTCAAATCAAAAGGAATGAATGGAATAATATATTAAAAAATAATGATCCAACTTTGCTGTCTAAAAGAGACACACTAGATTAAATGACACAAGTAGTTTGAAAGTAAAATAATGGAAAAGGATATTACATTCAAACTGTAACTAAAAATGAGTTAGAGTAGCTATAGTAGACAATACAGAATTTAAGACAAAAATGTTACTAGAGATAATAAAATACATTTTATATGCACCTAACAAAAAGGCCCAATATACATGAAGAAAAACATACAATAGATGGGAAAGATAGATAAATCAAAGATAACAGTTGGAGATTTCATTATCCATATTCAATAATGAACAGAGCAAAAAGATATCTTCTATTTCTTTGTTGCTCTTATATGAACAACATTACATACCAACTACACCTCATAAATATTTATAGAACACTAAGCTCCAAAACAGTACAGTACACATTCTTCTCAAGTACACAAATAATGTTGTCCATGATAGACATACGTTAGGCCACAAAACACATGTTAATAAATTTAGAAAAATTGAAATAGTATGAAAATATTCTCTGATCACAATGGAATAAAATTATAAATCAATAACAATAATTAAGATATTCACAAATATGTGGAAATTTCATAGTAAATGCCTCAAGAAACAATGGGTCAAGGACAAAATCTCAAGGGAAAGTAGGAAATACATTGAGATGAATAGAAACAAAAAAAACACTAGCACTTAGGGGATGCAGCAAAAGTAGTACTTAGTAGAAAATTTACACCTGCTAAGACCTATATTCAAAAGGAAGAATGATCTCAATTTAATAATTTAACCTTCTGCCTTAAGAGAGAAAAAAAGAAAACAAAATCAAAAGAAAGCCTAGGGTAAATAATAATAGAGATTAGAGTGAAAATAAAAGAAATAGAAAACAGTAAAACAATTAAGAGTCAAAGAAACAAAACATTAGTTCTTGATGTTCAACAAAATTGAGAAACCTTTAGCTAAACTGACCAAGAAAAAAGGACAGAAGACTCAAATTGCTAAAATTAGGAGTGAAACATGGGATATCACTATTGAAGTTACAGAGGTACAAAGGAAAATAAGGATAACATAGATGATTGCATAACAACAAATTGTATAACTTAGATGAAATGGATGCATCCCTAAAAACACACAAATTATTGAAACTGACTCAAAAGGAAATAGAAAATCTGAATAAGCCTGTAGCAAGTAAAGATATCTAATTAGTAATCAAGCAGACACACACACATACATAACACCCCTAATATACAGTTCCAAATGGTTTTATGGGTGAATTTTATCCAATATTTAAAAAAGATGAGCAATCTTTCACAAATTCTTTCAAAAACTAGAAGAGCTAATATGTCTCAATTCATTCTATACATTTCTATTTATTCATTTCCATCTATTAATCCCAAAACTAGACAAAGACATCATAAGAAAAGAAAAATGCAGACCAATATACTTTATGAATATGGATGCAAAATCCTCAACAACCTGCTAGAAAACCTATGCCAGCAGCATCTACAAAGGATTATATACCATTACCTAGTGGGATTTATCTCAGCAAAGTTGATTTAACATATGAAAATCAATGTAACAAACCATTTTAACAAGGAACAAAAATCACATACCACCTCAATAGATGCAAGAAAATCATTTGACATACTCCAAGATGCTTTCATTATAAAAACATGCAACTAATTAGGAACAGGGGAACACATTGTCAATGTAATTGGGGCCATCTACAAAAAAAACCCATGGCAAATACCATACTTAGAGGTGAAATACTGAATGATTTCCCTCTAGGATTAGAAATAAGACAAGGATGTGTCCTCTCACTACTTCTTTTTCAACAGTATATTGGAGGTTCTATCCATGCTAATTAGGCAAGAATAAGAAATAAAAAAAGACATCCACATTGAAGCGGAAGAAATAAAATTCTTAATTCACAGACGACATGATTTTGTATATAGAAAGTCCTGAGGAACACACATACACACACACATTCATATATCTATAACACTGTTAGAACTTACAAATGAGTTTAGTAAGGTTGAAAGTTTCAAGATCAATATTCAAAAATCAATTGTATTTCTATGTAATAGCAATGAACAATTCAAAAGTGAAATTAAGAAAACAATTCCCCTTACAACAGTATAAAAAATAATGAAATACTCAGGAATAAATGTAACAAATTAACAAGAGAAGTAATATTTGTACATGGAAACTATCAAACATTATTTAAAGACATTAAAGAAGTCCAAAATAAATGGAAATATTTTCCATGTACATGGATGAGTAGAGTTAATACTGTTAAGATGGCAATACTCCCCAAAATGATCTATTGCTTTAATGCAATCCTTTATCTAAATTCCATCCTCCTTTTTTATTTTTTTGAAAATTAAGAAGATGATTCTACAATTCATTTGGAAATGCAAGAGGCCCAGAATGGCCAAAACAATCTTAAAAAAGAACAACAATCTTGAGGAATTCACACTTCAAAACTCACTAGTAGGCTACAGTAATCAAAACAGTATGGTACTGACAGAAGGACAGACATATAGATTAATGGAACATAATTGAAGATACTCTAATAACCACATCTAGTTAGAGTCAATTGATTTTTTCAAGGGTGCTTGTAGAATTCAGTGGGGGAGATAGTAGTCATTTTGACTGTGGTTCAAACGCACATGAATGAAGTTAAGCCCCAACATCACACCATATACAAAATTTAACTCAAAATATATCATAGATGTAAATTGAGTCAAAGATAAAAAAACTCTTAGAAGTAACTCTTAGACTAACATAAAATGGGAAAAAAAAACATTTGAATATTTTCCAGTGATGACATACACATGGCCAATAAGCACATGAAAAGGTGCTAAACACATTAATCATTTGGGAATTGCAAGTCAAGAGCACAATTAGATTCCCCTTTACACCCCCTAAGATGGAAATAACAAGTGGCAAGGATGTGGAAAATTTGGAACTCTCATACATTGCTGGTAAGAAAGCCAAAATGTTACCATCACTTTGGAAAACAGTTTATCAGTTTTTCAAAATATTAAAAATAAAGTTACCACATGACCCAACAATTTCACCTCTAGTAATTAACACAAGATAATTTAAAACATATATATACATAAAACTTGTTCATGAATGTTCATAATAGCATTATTCATAATAGACAAAGGTCCATCAACTAATGAATCTAAAACAAATTATGGCATATCCATTCAATGGAACATAATTTAGTCTTCAAAAAGAATAATGTACTGATAGATACTACATAATGGATGATGGAAAAATGATGTTAATTTAAATAGACCAGACACAAAAGACCATACATTGTAGTATTCTGTTGATATAAAATGTATATAATAGGAAACTCCATGGAGACAGAATTAGATTTGTCTTTGCTAGGGATTAGGGAGAGTGTGAATGGAAAATAACTGATCTCATGTCAAATAATTTCATCTTTATTGTCCTCATTTCATTCTGTTTTGTATTTATATCACTTTCTCAAAGAGACTAGGCTCTTTCCCAATTTCATTTTCATTTTCTTTGTAATATTCATTATCACCTATAACTTTATTTTTTACTACTTTTCTCCCCCTACAAGAAGGAAGCTCTTTGAGGGACACAAACTTGGCCTCTTATGCTAATTTCTGTGTTTTTGATATGTAGTACAGTATTAATGCTGAATTTATTATTGAAAAAGAAAAGAATGTTATCTAAACTTGCTTGGTGCACCTCTCAATTTAGATACTTACATATCTGTATTTTTACTATTTTGGAATTGTTGTAACTACACTGTAAAATTTTGTGCTCTGTAAGAACTTGCAATATAACTTATACAAGTATTGTGCCCCTATATATTTTTTATAAAAGTATTTATTTATGTATTTATTTTTGCCTGCATTTGGTCTTCGTTGCCGTGCACAGGCTTTCTCTAGTTGTGATGAGGGGCAGTTACTCTTCTTTGTGGTGGGCAGGCTTCTCACTGCAGTGGCTTCTCATTGTGGAGCACAGGCTCTAGGCAACTGGGCTTCAGTACTTGTGGCATATGGGCTCAGCAGTTGTGGCTTGTGGGCCCTAGAGCACAGGCTCAGTAGTAGTGATGCACAGTCTTAGCTGCTCCATGGCATGTGGGATGTTCCTCAACCAGGGCTTGAACCTGTGTCCCCTGTATTGGCAGGCAGATTCATAACCACTGTGCCAGAAAGGAAGTACACTGTGCCCCTACATTTAACATCCTATATGCGTATGAGCTTCTAAATAATTACTAGCTAAAATTAGTCATAATACAATACACTGATGAAAAGTACTCTAAACAATGTCTATAAATAACTGTAAAAAGAGCCAATCATTATTTTTAACTGTAATCTTTGATTTATAAAATTAATTTTTAAATTTGTTAGTGACAGTATTTGTTCATAATTCCAACTACAAAGTAAATATGAGGGTGTAAGTAACTCTGTACAAAGCACAATTTTTTTTATTTTTTTAAAAATCTTTATTAGAGTATAATTGCTTTACATTGCTGTGTTAGTTTCTTCTGTATAACAATGTGAATCAGCTATACGTATACTTATATCCCCATATACCCTCCCTCTTGCGTCTCCCTCCCACCCTCCCTATCCCACCCTTCTAGTTGGTCACAAAGCACAGAGCTGATCTCCCTGTGCTATGCAGCTACTTCCCACTAGCTATCTGCTTTACATTTGGTAGTGTATATATGTCAATGCCTCTTCCCTCTCCCTGTGTCCTTAAGTCCATTCTCTAGGTCTCATCTTTATTCCTGCTCTGCCTCTAGGTTCTTCAGGACTATTTTTTTTTTTTAAGATTCCATATATATGTGTTAGCATATGGTATTTGTTTTTCTCTATCTGATTTACTTCATTCTGTATGACAGACTCTAGGTCCATCCACCTAACTACAAATAACTCAATTTCATTTCTTTTTATTGCTGAATAATATTCCATTGCATATAGGTGCTACACCTTCTTTATCCATTCATCTGTTGATGGACACTTAGGTTGTTTCCATGTCCTGACTATTGTAAATAGAGTTGCAATAAACATTGTGATACATGACTCTTTTTGAATTATGGTTTTCTCAGGGTGTATGCCCAGTAGTGGGATTGCTAGGTCATATGGTAGTTCTATATTTAGTTTTTTTTTTGTTTTTTTTTTTTTTTTTTTTGCGGTACGCGGGCCTCCCACTGCCGTGGCCTCCCCCGTTGCAGAGCACAGGCTCCGGACACGCAGGCCCAGCAGCCACAGCCCACGGGCCCAGCTGCTCCGTGGCATGTGGGATCCTCCCAGACCAGGGCACGAACCCGTGTTCCCTGCATCAGCAGGCGGACTCCCAACTACTGTGCCACCAGGGAAGCCCTATATTTAGTTTTTTAAGGAACCGAAATAATGGCTGTATCAATTTGCATTCCCACCAACGGTGCAAGAGAGTTCCCTTTTCTCCACACTCTCTCCAGCACTTATTGTTCATAGATTTTTTGTTGATGGCCTTTCTGACTGGTGTGAGGTAATACCCCATTGTAATTTTATTTTTTATTTTTTTTAACATTTTTATTGGAGTATAATTGCATTACCATGGTGTGTTAGTTTCTGCTTTATAACAAAGTGAATCAGCTATACATATATATATATATATATATATATATATATATATATATATATATATATATATACCCCCATATCTCCTCTCTCTTGCATCTCCCTCCAACCCTCCCTATCCCACCCCTCTAGGTGGTCACAAAGCGCCAAGCTGGTCTCCCTGTGCTATGCGGCTCCTTCCCACTAGCTATCTATTTTACATTCAGTAGTGTATATATGTCCATGCCACTCTCACTTCGTCCCAGCTTACACTTCCCGCTCCCTGTGTCTTCAAGTCCATTCGCTATGACTGCATATTTATTAATATCCTGCCCCTAGGGTTTTCAGAACGATTTTTTTTTTTTAGATTCCATATATCTGACCTAGAGTCTGTCACACAGAGAGAAGTAAGTCAGAAAGAGAAAAACAAATACCATATGCTAATACATATAAATGGACCTCATTGTAATTTTCATTTGCATTTCTCTAATGATTAGTGATGTTGAGCATCCTTTCATGTGTTTTTTGGCTATCTATATATCTTCTTTGAAGAAAGGTCTATTTAGGTCTTCATCCTATTTTTGGATTGGGTTCTTCATTTTTTTGATATTGAGGTTCATGAGCTACTTGTATATTTTGGAGATTAATCCTTTGTCAGTTGCATCATTTGCAAATATATTCTCTGATTCTGAGGGTTGTCTTTTTTCCTTGTTTATGGTTTCCTATGCTATGCAAAAGCTTTTAAGTTTCATTCAGTCCCATTTGTTTATTCTTGTTTTTATTTCCATTTCTCTAGGATGTGGATCAAAAAGGATCTTGCTGTGATTTATGTCATAGAGTGTTCTGCCTATGTTTTCCACTAAGAGTTTTATAGTGTCTGGTCTTACATTTAGGTCTCTAATCCATTTTGAGTTTATTTTTGTGTATGGTGTTAGGGAGTGTTCTAATTTCATACTTTTACATGTAGCTGTCCAATTTTCCCAGCACCACTTATTGAACAGACTGTCTTTTCTCCATTGTATATTCTTGCCTCCTTTATCAAAGATATGGTGACCATATGTGCGTGGGTTTATCTTGGTTTTCTATCTTGTTCAATTGATCTATATTTCTGTTTTTGTGCCAGTACCATACTGTCTTGATTACTGTAGCTTTGTAGTATAGTTTGATGTCCAGGGGGCTGATTCCTCCAGCTCCGTTTTTCTTTCTCAAGACTACTTTGGCTATTCGGGGTCTTTTGTGTCTCCATACAAACTGAATTTTTTTGTTCTAGTTCTGTGAAAAATGCCAGTGGTAGTTTGATAGGGATTGCATTAAATCTGTAGATTGCTTTTGGTAGTATAGTCCTTTTCTTCCAAACCAAGAACATGGTATATCTCTCCATCTGTTTGTATCATCTTTAATTTCTTTAATCAGTATCTTATAGTTTTCTGCATACAGGTCTTTTTCTCCTTGGGTAGGTTTATTCCTAGGTATTTTATTCTTTTTGTTGCAGTGGTAAATGGGAGTGTTTCCTTAATTTCTCTTTCAGATATTTTCATCATTAGTGTATAGGAATGAAAGAGATTTCTGTACCTTAATTTTTTATCCTGCTTCTTTACCAGATTTATTGATGAGCTCTAATAGTTTTCTGGTAGCATGTTTGGGATTCTCAATGTATAGTATCATGTCATCTGCAAACAGTGACAGATTTATTTCTTCTTTTCCAATTTGGCTTCCTTTTATTTCTTTTTCTTCACTGTTTGCTGTAGTAAAACTTCCAAAACTATGTTGAATAATAGTGGAGAGAATGGACAACCTTGTCTTGTTCCTGATCTTACAGGAAATGTTTTCAGTTTTTCACCACTGAGAACGATGCTGGCTGTGGGTTTGCCATATATGGCCTATATTATGTTGAGGTAAGGTCCCTCTATGCCTACTTTCTGCAGGGTTTATTATCATAAATTGGTGCTGAATTTTGTCAAAAGCTCTTTCTGTATCTATTGAGATGATCATATGTTTTTTCTCCTTCAAGTTGTTACAGTGGTTTATCCCATTAATTGATTTGCATATATTGAGGAATCCTTGCATTCCTGGTATAAACCCCACTTGATCATGGTGTATAAGCCTTTTAATGTGTTGTTAGATTCTGTTTACTAGTATTTTGCTGAGGATATTTGCATCTATGTTCATCAGTGTTATTGGCCTATAGTTTTCTTTTTTTGTGACATCTTTGTTTGGTTTTGGTATAAGGGTGGGTGACCTCATAGAATGAGTTTGGGAGTGTTATTCACTCTGCTATATTTTGGAAGAGTTTGAGAAGGGTAAGTGTTATCTCTTCTCTAAATGTTTGATAGGTTTCACCTAGAAGCAATATGATCTTTAGCTTTTGTTTGTTGGAAGATTTTTAATCATGGTCTCAGTTTCAGTGTTGGTGATTTGTCTGTTTATGTTTTCCATTTCCTCCTGGTTCAGTCTCAGAATGTTATGCTTTTCTACGAATTTGTCCATTTTTTCCAGGTTGTCCATTTTATGGGCCTATAGTTGCTTGTAGTAATCTCTCATGACCCTTTGTATTTCTGTAGTGTCAGTTGTTACTTCTCTGTTTTCATTTCTAAATCTATTGATTTGATCCTTCTCCCTTTTTTTCTTGATGGTTCTGGCTAATGGTTTATCAATTTTGTTTATCTTCTCAAATAACCAGCTTTTAGTTGTATTGATCTTTGCTATTGTTTCCTTCCTTTCTTTTTTCATCTATTTCTGATCTGATCTTTATGATTTCTTTTCTTCTAAATTTGGTGTTTTTTTGTTCTTCTTTCTTTAATTGCCTTAGGTGTAAGGATAGGTTATTTGAGATTTTTCTTGTTTCTTTAGGTAGGATATTATTGATGTAAACATCCCTCTTAGAACTGCTTTTTCTGCATCCCAAAACTTTTTGGTCATTGTGTTTTCATTGTCATTTGTTTCTAAATGTTTTTTGGTATCCTCTTTGATTTCTTCCCTGATCTTTTGGTTATTTAGTAGCATATTGTTTAGCCTCCATGTGTTTTTATTTTTTACAGATCTTTTCCTGTAATTGATATTTAGTCTCATAGCATTGTGGTCAGAAAAGACACTTGATACAATTTCAATTTTCATAAATTTACCAAGGCTTGATTTGTGACCCCAGATATGATCTAACTGGAGAATGTTCCATGAGCACTTGAGAAGAAAGTGTATCCTGTTGTTTTGGGATGCAATGTTCTATAAATATCAATTAAGTCCATCTTGTTTAATGTGTCATTTAAAGCTTGTGTTTCCTTATTTATTTTCATTTTGGATGATCTGTCCATTGGTGAAAGTGGGGTGTTAAAATCCCCTTCTATGATTGTGTTACTGTAAATTTCCCCTTTTATATCTGTTAGCATTTTCCTTATGTACTGAGGTGCTCCTGTTTGGTGCATACATATTTACAATTGTTCTATCTTCTTCTTGGTTGATCCCTTGATCATTATGTAGGGTCCTTTTTGTCTCTCGTAATAGTCTTTATTTTAAAGTCTATTTTGTCTGATATGAGAATTGTTACTCCAGCTTTTTTTTATTTCCATTTGCATGGAATATCTTTTTCCATCCCCTCACTTTCAGTCTGTATGTGTCCCTAGGTCTGAAGTGAGTCTCTTGTAGACAGCGTATATACAGGTCTTGTTTTTGTATCCATTCAGCTAGTCTATGTCTTTTGGTTGGAGCATTTAATCCATTCACCTTTATGGTAGTTATCAGTATGTGTGTTTCTATTACCATTTTATTAATTGTTTTGGGTTCGTTATTGTAGGTATCTTCCTTCTCTTGTGTTTCCTGCCTAGAGAAGTTCTGTTAGCATTTTTTGTAAAGCTGGTTTGGTGGTGTTGAATTCTCTTAGATTTTGCTTGTCTGTAAAGGTTTTAATTTCTCCATCGAATCTGAATGTGATCCTTGCTGGGTAGAGTAATCTTGGTTGTAGGTTATGCTACTCCCTTCTGGCTTGCAGAGTTTCTGCTGAATGATCAGCTGTTAATCTTATGGGGATTCCCTTGTATGTTATTTGTTGTTTTTCCTTTGCTGCTTTCAGTATTTTTTTCTTTGTGTTTAATTTTTGATAGTTTTATTAATATGTGTCTCATCGTGTTTCTCCTTTGATTTATCCTTTATCAGACTCTATGCACTCCCTGGACTTGACAATTTCCTTTCCCATATTAGGGAAGTTTTCATCTATAGTCTCTTCAACTATTTTCTCTGTCCCTTTCTTTTTTTCTTCTTCAGGGACCCCTATAATTGGAATGTTTGTGCTTTTAATATTGTCCTGGTGGTCTCTGAGACTGTCCTCAATTCTTTTCATTCTTTTTTCTTTATTCTGCTCTGTAGTAGTTATTTCCACTATTTTATCTTCCAGGTCACTTATCCATTCTTCTGCGTCAGTTATTCTATTATTTATTACTTCTAGAGAATTTTTAATTTCATTTATTGTGTTGTTCATCATTGTTTCTTTGCTCTTTTGTTCTTCTAGGTCCTTGTTAAATGTTCCTTGTATTTTCTCCATTCTATTTGCAAGATTTTGTATCATGTTTACTATCATTACTCTGAATTATTTTTCAGGTAGACTGCCTATTTCCTCTTCATTTGTTTGGTCTGTTGGGTTTTTACCTTTTTCCTTCATCTGCTGCATATTTCTGTGTCTTCCCATTTGGTTTAACTCACTATGTTTGGGGTCTCCTTTTCACAGGCTGCAGGCATGTAGTTCCTGTTGTTTTTGGTGTCTGCCCCCAGTGGGTAAGGTTGGTTCAGTGGGTTGTGTAGACTTCCTGGTGGAAGGGACTGGTGCCTGTATTCTGGTGGATGAGTTTGGATCTTTTCTTTCTGTTGGGCAAGACTGAGTCCGGTGGTGTGTCTTGGGGTGTCTGTGAAATTATTATGACTTTAGACAGCCTGTCTGCTAATGGGTGGGGTTGTGTTCCTGTCTTGCTAGTTGTTTGGCTTGGGGTGTCTATCACTGGAGCTTACTGGCTGTTGTGTGGAGCAGGATCTTAGAATTGAGATGGAGACCTGTGGGAGAGCTCTCGCTGATTGATATTACATGGGCCTGGGTGGTCTCTGGTGTTCCAATGTCCTGAACTCAGCTATCCCACATCAGAATCTCAAGCCTGACACCCAGCTAGTGCACCAGGACCCTGTTAGCCACATGGATCAGAAGAAAAGGGAGAAAAAAAAAACAAGGAAAGAAAAAGAATAATAAAATAAATAAAGTTATTAAAATTAAAAATTAAAAAATATATTATTAAAATAAAAAAATAAAAAGTTAACAACAAAAAAGGAAGAGAGCAACCCAACCAATAACTAAATCTGCCAGTGATAACAAGCATTAAAATCTAAACTAAAATACACATAAAAATTAGAAACTGGTCAGTCTCATCCAGCAAACCCCAATTCTACTGTTGCTCCCAAAGTCCACTGCCTCAATTTTGGGATGATTCATTGTCTATTCACATATTCCACAGATGCAGGGTACATCAAATTGATTGCGGAGATTTATTCCACAGCTCCCGAGGTTGCAAAAATTATTTTCCCTTTATCTTCTTTGTTCTCTCAGCTCCTGGGGTTCAGCTTTGGATTTGGCCCTGCCTCTGCATGTAGGTCACTCTCTGGCATCTGTTCTTAGTCCAGACAGGAGGGGGTCAAAGGAGCAGCTGATTAGGGGCTCTGGCTCACTCCAGCCAGGAGGAGGGAGGGGTACAGAATGCGGGGCGAGCCTGTGGCAGCAGAGGCCAGCATGACGTTTCAACAGCCTGAGGCACACTGTGTGTTCTCCAGGGGAAGTTATCCCTATATTACGGGACCATGGCAGTGGTGGGCTGCACAGGCTCATGGGAAGGGCATTGTGGATAGTGACCTGTGCTTGCATACAGGCTTCTTGATGGCTTCAGCAGCAACGTTAGTGTTTCATATCCGTTTCTGGTGTCCACGCTGATAGCCACGGCTCACGCCCGTCTCTGAAGCTCATTTATTTGGTGTTCTGAATTTCCTCTCCTCACACGCCCTGACACAATGGTCTCTTGACTCTTAGGCAGCTCCAGACATTTTCCTGTACTGCCTCCAGTTTAGCTGTGGTACACTAGCCCCCTTCAGGCTGTGTTAACACAGCCAACCCCAGTCCTCTCCCTGGGCTGTGACCTCTGAAGCCCCTGCCTCAGCTCCCAGCCCCCACCCACCCCAGTGTGTGAGCAGAAAATCCCCTCAGGTTGGTGAGTGCTGCTTAGCACTGATCCTCTGTGCAGGAATCTCTCTGCTTTGCCCTCTGCACCCCTGTTACTGCACTCTCCTCCATGAATCCAAAGCTTCCCCCCACCATCCACCCACAGTCTCCACCAGTGAAGGGGCTTCTTACTATGTGGAAACATTTTCTCTTTCACAGCTCCCTCCCTGAAGTGCAGGTCCCGTCCCTATTCTTTTGTCTCTGTTTTTTCCTTTTTCTTTTGCCCTACCCAGGTATGTAGGGAGTTTCTTGCCTTTTTGGAGGTCTGAGCTCTTCTGCCATGGTTCAGTAGGTGCTCTGTAGGGGTTGTTCCACATGTAGATGTACTTTTGATGTATTTGTGGGGAAAAAGGTGATCTCCACATCTTACTCTTCTGCCATCTTGGAGGTCCTCCAACAATTTCTTTACTTATCAATGTGACATTTCAAGGAGGGTCTGGAGTAGATATGACATTGTTCAGGGAAAATTTTATTTATTAATAGAATAAATGTTTGAAGAGAGTTGTGATTATTAATGAATTAACATATTACATATGCTCAAGTAGCTTACCAATTCCTAACTATTTTAGTGAGCAAGTTTACTTATTTATTTATAAACTATTTCCACCAAGAAACTCTATTTTTCACTGTTTTGTCTGACTTAGTGTGTTTGCAATACAAGTCTTTAATTCTGACTTTAATATCAATCTACTGTACATTTTCCCAAATTTATCTTAGCCACCTGAGGCTTTGGATAGATTACAGTGTGGGTTTCAGCCATATCCACTGTGAAATTCAATAGTTTCATAGAGTGCTTTATTTATTTATTTTCTCAAATTAAATGTCTTCAGATGGAGCTTGAACTCTCTGATTTGCCCTTCACCTCATTATATTTATTATATTCTCATATTACTTGGCTTACTTTTTACTATTTGTTGTCTGCCTTCTGCAGACATTTGGATTTTGATGCCTTTTAGAGTAATCTTTAAATAAAAAGCCTTGCCAAAATCTAACTTTATGTCAAATGAGAACCAATCTTAGATGTTGTGGTCCCTTGTATATGTTTTCCTACTATCATGTGTTTTCTTACTTTAAGAAAAGTTTTACTACAAAAATCACCAAACAAATTAATAGAAATCCATTACAGGTTAGAAATTTAGTAATATTATAAATTGTTTAGATTATTTTTGAATTTATTTTCTTTCTTTTCCACATTACAAGACAATCCCTTTATTGCTGACAAGAATATATAGCAAACTGCACAAATATTTCAGAAATTTGTAAATGCACTGCTTATATTATTTCTTTAAAAAAATCTTGTAAAATTTTTCTTATATTGGAATGGAATTCAGCAATCTAGAGATTGAATTTTGTCTTATTTTCCTTTAATCAGAGATAGTTTCAGTTCTTAGGAGGGAAATATAATGAAACAAGCAATGAACTTAATAATGAAACTATATATTTATCTACTTATCTATTTTTAAAATAAGTTAATGGAGCTTATTTTTTAGCTCTTAAATAGCAAAAATTCATTAAGGGAGAGATTTATATATGCAAAATATTATATTATTACTTATATACATTATACATTTATATTATAGATAGTATTGTATCATGTATATTATTTACATATTTCTTATTTACATTTACTGAGCATAAAGCAAGATCAAAATTTAGAAACATTTCTAAAGAAAATTCAAAGCTATAAAAATATTTCCCTAAGTTTTAGATGTTCTCAAGCAGAGTGAAAAACATGTTAGTTTATAGACAGTAACAAATATTTTAGTATTCTGTTCTTTTCACATCCATTTTTCATGCTTTAGTAAAGTGAAATTTTCTAATCAGAGTAAAGTGGCATGGTGAAGGTGTAGATAATATATTTGGATGAAGGTTTTTAATGAATGTGGTATTTATTAAGACACAATCCATTAAAATAAGACTTGCATGGTTGTCTCACATTATTTCATTGATTTTTACTTCATGCATGATTCAAGGTGAAAATTATTCTTTATGAGAAGTACTCTCATTTCTAATCTTTAATCTGATAATGTAGTCCTTTTTATTTGTATAGTTTGGAATATTTCTCATGTATAAGCTTTACATGCCTTAATAACTGTAAGTTTGAAATGGAGAATCAGAATTAGCATAACTGTAGATATTTAAGGAGTCCAGTATATAAAAATTATTACTTTTTCTGGTAATTTACTCTTATTTCCAAAATTTGGTTTTCAGGCAGAAAATAATAGGCTAGATTTTTTTAATCGAAGATTTGAAGATCTGAACATGTCAACATCAATTATGTCATTGGTAATGACATTACAAGGGTTTAAAATGTAATACAAGATTAAACTTCCCCATGTAATTTGAGAATCATTTTACAGGCTTACCAAAGTTTATGTCCCTGTATTAGTAGAACTGTTTAAAACATACACATATACATACACAAGTTCTATGGTAGTAATAAGATGCTTACATATAAGAAGTAAAATAGAGAATTAAGACAATTTTCTGGGTAATGCAATCCTAAATAACAACCTTATTTGTCCAGAAAATTGTCTGAATTTTCCACCTCACTTTGTGTGTGAGCCTACACCTCAAATAAAATGGTCTTAGAAGGGAAGCCTGTCACCGAGTTTGCAATTTTTGTAAGGTCAGACTGAAAATCTCACCTTATCAGGTAAATCAGAGACACAAAGCAATTGTCCTTTAGAATTACCTGGTACCTAGTTCATTATGTGCAAATGTAGATTGATTGTTAATGAAAATGACATATACTGTGCCATATTAGTATGAAAAGGAATAATTGCATACAACATAATGTTTTGTAGTTACCTAGTATTTTTTCTTTCCCCTTTCTAGGCCATGAAATAATGACCTTACTAATCTCTTCATCCTTGGTTCCTTGAATAGTTTGAATACAGACCAAATTTAAGAAGTAATACTTTTAATGCTGAATATATGAAAGAAAAAATTATATGTAGAAAAAACAGCTTTAAAGCATTGACATCACCAGGTTTTGTTGATGCTAACTAAATTGTATTCCTGAGCCTCTGTTGATAAACTGTATGAGAAGAATTAATATCTTTCCTGTGAAGATTTTAGTAATGTAAATATATAGTCATATCCTTAAATAGACTGAATTGATTAGCAATCATATTGAAAGGAGGATATACTGACCATTTCATATCTAAAAATGGTAACTTTAAACTGTATGTAAAATTAATAATAGTAGAAATGAAAACAATATTAAAATAATTAGGGAGCCAATGTGCATCATTTACATTAATTATCAGTAAATAAGAAGACAGACTATACTTCTTGCTATTATTGATTTTAATGACTTTTAGTTCACTAACCACACATCATATTTTAATATTTTTTATATAAATTTTTATATATAAATTTTTAATATAAATATTTTTATATAAAATATAAAATATTTTAATATATACATATTTAAATATCATTTTGCAATAGTGAATCAAGAGAACAAATGACAATAAGCAGAAAGTTAATAAATCTATTTATCTCAAACTTACCTGTTCAACAGTATTTCTAATAAGCTGATAGCTCTTTTATTGTAAGACACACCAAGAAATCCTACCCTCTAAACTGCTTTTACAACTCTGCATTTTTCAATCTCAACATTCTTACATGGACAATAGAAACTACCAACAAGGATATAAACAGTTTCACAGCTCTAATTTTGAGTAAAACATAATATAGTTGTTTTCTAATCACAAAATAGTACATCTCCATTGTAGAAAATTCTTAACATTAAAGATAACAAAGGAAATAAATATCATCAACCATTAAAAAATAAATAAGCACTATTAACAATAGAAATATAAATGCACAGAAACATAATAACACATAGGTATATCTTAAATAAAACTAATATGAGGCATGACGGATTTGAAAATATATATAATTTTATCACTTGAAAATATATATAGTTTGCTTCCAATTAAGATGGAGTAAAAGAGACTGGTTTTACGCTCCCATCTTAAACAGCTAAAAAAACAGACAAAATAAATAAAATGATGACGTTCAATTTGTTGGCCATCAGACAATAAAGCACAGTCGTCCCTGTGAGACAAAAACCAGACAGGGCCCTGAGATTTACGGTACTTAATGCCTAGAAAAGTTTCCAGATTTCAGTGCAGGGAGCAGAAAACCAGTCAGAGCCCAGCAGTCTTCATGAGTTGAGGAAATAGATCTGGATGTTGGAGAAGACAAGGCTTCTAGAATTTGAAGGTCTGAGTACCAGAGAGGAGAGAGCTGCACAGAAGAGAGAACTCTGAGATATGTTGAGGATCCCCCTTGAATTTTCAGTTGAGCACCAACCAGTTGATGCATGTGAGAAAACTATCCAAGCCTAAGGAAGGAATCATTTGAAATGATAAGAGGAAACAGTGTCTGCAGTGCTGTTGTATTCTAGGGCTGGAATTAGTGTCTGTTCCCTCCAGCCAAAGTGCAGGACCTCACAATTCATGGGGAATTGGTTTATAGTGCCTCAGAAGTGGACAAAAATCAGCCCTATATCTTTTGATCCTACCCAAAATTTTAAAAAGCAAGACCCAAAAGGAACAAATAATTTTCAAGAAACCATTGCATCTCAAAACAAAGCTGAAGATTATGGAATACAAAAATATCCAGGACATGAGATAAAATTCAGAATGCTTGGCATCTAATAAAATCACCCAATGTGAAGAATATAAATGAGGAGAAAGATCAGTCATAACTAATCCAGAATTGATACAGATGCAATTTGTAAACAAGAACATTAAGTTATTATGACTCCATTCCCTGTGGTCAAAAGCCTAGAGGAAAGGTTACAGTGGAAACAGAATATATAAAACATGATCAAACAGAATTTCAGAGATGAAAACTGTAATGCCTGAGATAACAATTACAGTGGATGATATTATCAGTAGATTCAATAGTGCAGAAGAAACTATTAGTGTACATGAAGACTTAGTAATAGAAACTATTCAAAATGAAGCACAGAAAGAAAAAAGACTGCAGAAAATTAACAATTCATGAACTTTGGAGCAATTTCAAGAAGCCAAATAAATGTGTGGTTGTAGTCTCTAAAGGATAGGAGGTAAAGGGGAAACTAAAAATATTTGAAGAAATAATGGTTGAAGATATTCAATATTAGATGGAAACCATAACCCCACAGATCCCAGAAGTTAAACAAACAAAAAAAACCCTAAGCATTAGAAGTGTGAAAAAGAAACTACAGAAAGACCTATCAATATGACATTGCTAAAAATGAGTTATAATGAGAAAATCTTAAAAGAAGGCAGAGGAAAGACACATTATGTATATAGAACCAAAGGATGACAGCACTTTTCTCATTGGAAACAATGCAAGTAAGAAGACAATAGAATAACATCTTTAAAGTACAGAAAGAAAAAAAAAATCTGTCAACATAGCATACTAAATCAGGTGAAAGTGTCTTTCAAAATTGAAAGGGAAATAAAGAATTTTTCAGACATACAATAGCTGGAATTGATCATCAGAAGTCCTGCAATATAAGAAATGTTCAAAGAAATCCTTCAAGCAGAACACAGTAGTATAAAATGGAAATCTGAATCTACACAGGGGAATAAAGAAATGGTAACACCATTTGTAAATATGAGACTATTTTTTATTATTACTTAATTCACTTTAGAAGATAATTGAATGTTGAATATAAGAATAATGACAATGTATTGAAAAGTTTATAACATGGGTAGAAGTAAAATGTATGATGGGAGTAGCTCAAAATCCAGAAGGGGAGAAATTGAGGTATACTGTGGTAAAGTTCTCATACAATGTGTGAAGTAATTTAGTTTAATTTAAATTAGATATTGATAAGTCAAACAATAAAATAGAAATCCTAAAACGATATCAAAAGAACAAAAGCAAAAGCAGACTAATAGCTAATAATTCAAAAAAGGCACTATAACATTTATTTTTAAAAGTCACTTAATTCAAAAATAGGTGGAAGAACAAAAATGAAAAGGAACAGGCAACTGCTAGAAAATAGAAAATAAATAAAAGCAAGATAGATTTGAGTCAGTTATATTAAATAATCACATTAAGTGAAAATGGTCAAAGTTCTCCAATTTCTTTAAATGCCAATGATTGTAAAACTTGTTTTAAATCCTCCTAACACATTTGGAGTTTTAAAAATTTGTTTTACTATTTATGATATTTTCATTTATAATTTGCATTCTTTGTTATCTAGAGCATTACAATTCCATGATAGAGTGCTATTGATTGAACTATTCATTTTTTTAACCTTTTTACATAAACATACAGTAGAATACATGCTGATGTACATTCTATGAATTTTAATACAGGTATAGACTTATATACCCACCATCATAAGCAGGATCCAGAATAGTTTCATCACCCAGAAAACTCCCTCATGTTATCTACCTTTAATCTAAATCTTCCACCATGGTTAACCTCAGACAACTATTGATCTATTATCATTCTAAATAAAGATTATTTAGAAAACAAATAATAAATCAAGAAAATATTTATATATTTGTAATACCACCTGTTGCAACATAGTTTTGTTGTTGTTTTTGTTTTCTTTTGCTGTTGTTGTTGTTGTTTTGGTTTGGAATAATCTGGTGTGGAGAATAAAACTGGTGATACATAAGTGATAAGAGATAGGAGAGAGAAAAAAGGGAGATATGCAGAAGGGAGTTGTGACAATTGCTGGAGTAGGTTAGATGGGTTTTTATTGAGTGGGCCAAAGGTTCGTTTTTTTCCATAAGATGGCTCTAATAGCACTTAATTGTCTATAACTTCATTCAAAACAATTTTGTTAGATTGTGACAGCTGTTATATCCACGTGCATTAAAAAAAATTATCAAAACTGGTGAATTTTTGTGTAGCCATTTTAACATTAAAGATGGAAGAAAAAAGCAACATCTTCAGCATATTATGCTTTATTATTTCAAGAAAGGTAAAAACGCAACTGAAACGCAAAAAAAAAAAAAAAAAAAGATTTGTGCAGTGTACGGAGAAGGTGCTGTGACTGATCGAGCATGTCAAAAGTGGTTTGTGAAGTTTCATGCTGGAGATTTCTCGCCAGACGATGCACGGTCAGGTAGACCAGTTGAAGTTGACAGCAATCAAATCGAGAGATTGAGAACAATCAATGTTATACCACGTGGGAGATAGCCGACATATTCAAAATATCCAACTCAAGTGCTGAAAATCATTGCACCAGCTTGGTTATGTTAATCGCTTTGATGTTTGTGTTCCACATAAGTTAAGAGAAAAAAAACCTTGTCTGTATTTCCGCATGTGATTCTCTACTTAAACGTAATGAAAACGTTCCGTTTTTAAAACGAATTGTGACAGGTGATGAAAAGTGGACACTGTACAATAATGTGGAATGGAAGTGATCATGGGCCAAGCGAAATGAACCACCACCAACCACACCAAAGGCTGGTCTTCATACAAAGAAAGTGATGATGTGTTTATGGTGGGATTAGAAGGGAGTCCTCTATTACGAGCTCCTTCCAGAAAACCAAATGATTAATTCCAATAAGTTCTGCTCCCAATTAGACCAACTGAAAGCAGCACTCGATGAAAACTATCCAAAATTAGTCAACAGAAAATGCATAATCTTCCATCAGGATAACACACGGCCGCATGTTTCTTTGATGACCAGGCAAAAACTGTTACAGCTTGACTGGGAAGTTCTGATTCATCTACTGTATTCACCATACATTGCATCTTTGGATTTCCATTTATTTATGTCTTTACAAATTCTCTTAATGGAAAAAAAATTCAATTCCCTGGAAGACTGTAAAAGGCACCTGGAACAGTCCTTTGCTTAAAAAGATAAAAAGTTTTGGGAAGATGGAATTATGAAGGTGCCTGAAAAATGGCAGAAGGTAGTGGAACAAAAGAGTGAATACATTTTTCAATAAAGTTCTTGGTGAAAATGAAAAATATGTCTTTTATTTTTACTTAAAAACCGAAGGCACTTTTTGGCCAACCCAATATCTAGGGAGCCAGCAGAGGGACAGATTTTAGCTATGTGCCTGGACAATTTATCCATAGTAGTAGAAAATAGTAGATATTTATGGACATAGTTTTAATGTCAATGTTCAATATCAATAAAAAATTATAATGAAATAACCTTGGTGGAGTCTCTTTCTAAATGGAGGAATGTAGCACAACCTCCCACATCTAAATATCACTCCCATTTCTCAGCATCTGTTAAAAATAGGAAGTTTTATATGCATATTATTAACATAAATATAATTGTATTTATCTGTTATCTCTTTATATGTTATACTTTCATGTATCTATTATACTTTCAGTCTAGATTTAACTGGCTTTTTGTATTCAACGCATCAAAATTTGTATAATGCATCTGTTTATAAGTTTATTGGTTTCAGAGTCATCTCTCTCCTAGGTTCTATTATCCAGGATATGTCCAATCCTGACTGTATTATTGACCTATATTTAATAAACTTTTTCACAATAAATACCTAGTAGTTGTATAAATGAGTAGATTACTTAGTATTAGACAACTTCATTGCTGAGAGATTAATTTTAGTTAACTTCTTAGTGGGCTGTAGTATGTATTTAAGCAAATACTTTTCTGAAAGTGTAATTTAGTAGTTTAGTGGCCGATTCTTTGTAAGTCTGTAAAGAAACTTGTCTTTATAAATCATGGACAGCTTGTCTGTGTATACATATACAGTCTATTTTTAGATGTGTAGTAATTTCACAGGTCTAATCTGTGTTATCTATCAGTATTCACATCTCTGTTTTCTAGCTCTCCTGTTTTTAACAATCACCAGGTGAAATGCAGTAATAATTACAGTCACTTTCACTATCAGAGTTGTTTTCTCTGTCTACTTATCGCACTTTACCTCTGGGAAACATAGTGTATCCATTGCCTGTACCCCTCCCCTTTTTATCCCCACTGGAATCTATAGTTATTAAGTAGCAGTAGAAGGCTGGAAGAAATATATTACCATTTCAAAAAGCACCATCTGTAATCTGTGAAAGAGAGATTTTTGTTAGGTATAGGGCCTGGATCTCCCACAAAGTACTATGGGCATACTTCAGTGGATAGGTGCAGGATCATTCTATTCATCCAGGTGGGTGAGATTGCTTTGTTCACTGAGATGAAGTTTGGATGGGCCACTGGTGATTTTTGTCAACTCAGTTACAGTGTCCTTTTTTTGATTTTGTTATTGATATTCTTGGTGTAGTTGTCTTAATCCCAGCTTAGTTAGATTTGTGTGGATATTGAGAGAGGATTTGAAAATTCTGACTATAGTTTGGTAGTAGGAAACAAATAAAGAGCTTGGTCATACTGATTAAGCTAAAAATATTGGTGACACATGTCAACCTTTAAAAAGTGTCATTTCAAATTATAGTTCATTATGGAAAACAAAAGGAAATAAACTTTGTGATTTTTTTTCAAATAGGGAATTGATGCCTAGAAGTTGATTTTGGTAATAAAGTGAAGAATGTATTAGAGGGATAGAAAACTGTGTCACAAAAAAGTGTCTTGTTCTATGAGTCTATTTTATTAAATAAGGTTTATCTGCAAGCCATATATCTGCACCCCATGAATGATATGACACAGTTTAGCCTAATCTGTTTTATTTTTTTCATCTTGACTAGCACCCAAAATCTCTGGCCTCAGAATCCTGAGATGGCAATTTGATTTAAACGATTGTCTTATCTACAAAGGTGATAGGATGCCATTTCACTGACTCTCTTCCTTTACTGCTGGATTACAATTTTTGCTCACACTAAACACTTTCTGCGTGCTTCATACCAGCATCACATTTGGCCTGACCTTCACACCTCTCCATATCAATATTGTTCTCATAGAGTTGTGGAGGACAGCATAGACTATTTCAGACAAGATTTCCCTACTAACAAAACACAAGGACCTAGGTAAAAATATCCTAAGGGGTTCATAATATAAACCTGACATTCAATGATGAAACAACATAAAGGCAGTAACACTAGATAGTAAACTATTGTGAATTAATAATTAATTGGACTTTTTGAAAGATCTACTAGGTGCAAAAAGTAAAATATTTGAAAATAAATTCAAACCTCACACTGGTCAGAATGGACATCACTAAAAAGTCTACAAATAATAATTGCTAAAGATGGGGTGGAGAAAAGGGAACCCTTGTACACTGTGGGTGGGAATGTAAATTTGTATAGCCACTATGGGGAATAATTTGGAGGTTCCTCAAAAAGAAACAAAAATAGAGTTATCTTATGATCCAGAAATCCCACTCTTGACCATATACACAGGCAAAACTATAATTAGAAAAGATACATGCACCCCTATGTTCATAGCAGCACTATTCTAAGACATGGAAATGACCTAAATGTCCATTGACAGATGAATGGATAAAGAAGGTGTGGTACGTATGTGTGTGTGTGTAATGAAATGTTACTCAGCCATTAAAAAGAATGAAATAATGCTATTTGCAGCAACATGAATGGACCTAGAGATTATCACACTCAGCGAAGTTAGTCAAAAAGAGAAAGACAAATACCATATGATCTCACTTATATATGGAATCTAAAATATGACACAAATGAACATATCTATGAAAGAGAAACAGACTCACAGACATAGAGAGCAGACTTGTGGTTGCCAAGGGGGATAGGGGTGCGGGAGGGAAGGTTTGGGAGTTTAGGATTATCAGATACAAGCTAGTATATAGAGGATGGACAAAAAACAAGTCCCTACTGTACAGCACAGGGAACTATATTCAATATCTGTGATAAACCATAATGTAAAAGTATATATGTGTATAAGTAAAAAAAGAAAAGAAAACAAATTCAAGGATTTTTACTCAGAAATCATTGAAAGAAAATAATACCTTTTAATTGTTTGAGGGGATAATGCATCATTCAAATAAAAAATCTGTAAATATAGTACTAAATAAAGAATTGTATTAATGTTGAGAAGTTAGGACTAGAGATGCAGGTTGGAATTACATATATTCCACAAAGTTGATTTGCATTATTAAAGCTAGTTATGTTATATAAAGTTGTTGCATATTTTCAACTAAATCCCAGAAAGAAAATGAAGAAAAATCAGAAAAGAGGAAAAGGTACATATGAAAGACACACTGAAAAGTTCTAGAAATGAGTAATTGCAGTGCCTGAAAAAAAGAAGAGAGAGAATGGGTATGAACTAGTATTTGAATATTGTTAGATAAAATATCAAAGTGGGTGAAAGATGTTAATTCACTATTAAAAGTCGGTGAAATAAAAGCTGGATAAATACAGTGTAAATCACGGACCTCAAGTGAAAGGCTTTCAAGTATTTACAGTTTTGTATAATATTTGCTGTATCTATAAAATATCCATTTTTATAATTAGAAAGTTTCCTTCTATTTCCAGCTAGCAAAAAGTTTTTATCTGAATAGGTTTTGAATTTTATTGAATAATTTTCCCTGTTTCTTTAGAAAATCACATGATTTTTCTCTTTTAATGTATTTTTGTGCTGAATAGCACTGATTGATTTTTAAATGTTAATCCACCCTCGTATTTCTGGAATAAACACAAGTGAGTTGTGATGTATCTCATTTTATATCTTTTTAGATTTGATTTCCTAATATTTTATATTGGAGTTCTTAATTTTTATTTGAGAAATTAGTTTCCAATTTTCCTTACTTATAATTTCTGTAAAATTTTGGTATTAATATCTTGCTGTTCATATTAAAAAGAATGCAAAGTGTTTCCACTTTGTCTCTCTTTTGAAAGAATTTGTGTGAGGTTGGTATAATTTTCTCCTCAAATATTTACAGGATTTCATGTATAAAACTGATGCAAAGAATTTTCTCTGTGAAAATTACTTATGGCAAACTTAATACTAATAGTAGACAAATAATTTTTAAATATTCAAATTTTCTATTACATTTTATACCTGTTTTGGTAAATCTAACTTTTCAAAAAATGTATTTTTTATGTAAAATGTCAAGTTTATTATCACATCTTTGTTATAAGATGGTCTAATTATATTCTTAATTCCATATTTGCAATTTGTGTTTTTCTATTTTTTTCCTGTCAAATAACCAAGTTAGCTGTATTGGTTTTACAGCATGTTTTCTATTTCCTTGATTTTTACTCTTATCCTTGTTATTCCATTACTTCTATTTTCTTTGGAATGGGTTTTGCATTTCTTTTTTTGTCACATTGAGCTAGAAGCTTAGCTTCTAAGGTCCTTAGATCTCTAACATCTTCCTTTGTTTGTTTTTTAAAGGCATAAACTTCAAGCTAAACATTTCCCTTAAAACACTGCTCTAGCTGCATCACAGAAGTCTAATGTGGCTTTACCTTATTATAATTCTCTCAAAGTACATGCAGGTAGAGAGTGGGGAAGGAATATTTTCTCAGAGAATGTTTGAGGTGATATGACTGAACATAGAGTGAATAGAGGCTGGATAGCAACATCAACAGATACGTGTTAAAAGCATTTTATAAATAGAAGACAGAGGCTATAACACTAAAGGACACTTACAATTGAAAGGATGATGGAATTTTAAAGAGAAGAAAAAACAAAGAAATACTATTCTTTCCCATATTATCTCACCTAAGATTTTGTAGCACAATGTCTTTACAGAAATAGACAATATACTAATTTTATTACAGTAGGTGCCAAGTCTATAACTTCCCATGTAGTTAATCATTTCCTTTTAATTGTATTCTGCTCTTTATTCTTTACTTTTAAGACTGTTTTCCATTTCATTTATGACATATATATTTGATATTTCACTTAATATTTGGACACAAACTGATTCATTGAAATTTTTAAAGCCCAGAAATAAGCCATATATTATTATTATTATTTGTATTTTATTTATTTATTTGTTTGTTTGTTTGTTTGTTTTGCAGTACACGGGCCTCTCACTGTTGTGGCCTCTTCCGTTGCAGAGTACAGGCTCTGGACGCGCAGGCTCAGTGGCCATGGCTCACGGGTCCAGCTGCTCCGCGGCATGTGGGATCTTCCCGGACAGGGGCACGAACCCACATCCCCTGCATCGGCAGGCAGACTCTCAACCACTGCGCCACCAGGGAAGCCCCACATATTATTTTTATACAAAGTTTGTCCATGAATTTTATGTTATACTGAGGTTTTTTTTAATATCAGTATCAAAAGAATTACATTTATGGACAATTATGTTGTGTAATGTAAAAGCAAAACTTCCCAAGTGGTAATTTTGTTTTTTGTTTTTGTTTTTTGTTTGTTTTTTTGTGGTATGCAGGCCTCTCACTGCTTTGGCTTTTCCCGTTGTGGAGCACAGGCTCCGGATGCGCAGGCTCAACTGCCATGGCTCACGGGCCTAGCCTCTCTGCAGCATGTGGGATCCTCCCGGACTGGGGCACGATCCCATGTCCCCTGCATTGGCAGGCGGACTCTCTACCACTGCGCCACCAGGGAAGCCTGGTAATTATTTTTATATTCCATTTCCATTACCCACTATCTCATTGACCTAGTCAAATCGAACTGGGTGAAATTTATTTGTGTAGAAATGAATAAACTTAATCTGTATACTGTAACATTGTAAATCCTAATTACAATAACTTGAAAACAAGGGGAGCAATCCCAAAGGATAATTTCAGTACTTTTAGAATTTATGGCATATATGTTGAATACACAGGTTGAAAATTCTTATTTGTATAACATTATTCAAGATGCAGGAAATTCTAGATCAAGAAAAAATGTACAAATTATTACATAAGCAATGAGTAACTTAAATATCACAAAGAAGAGATCTGGATTTACAGAAGATATAGGACTTTGGTTTGAATTGCATTACACACACACACACACACACACACACACACTAGTTACTTAATTCAATGAGGGTGCTTATTATTATCTTCCATAGACTAGTTACTCTGCTGGAATAATAGAACTAAAATAAACATGGAACTGACCCTGAAGAAAGTCAAAACTGCTCTATCTTGACTGGTTACATAACTTGAAATCTTACCTGGATCAAAATATAATTTTAAACTAA
Source organism: Mesoplodon mirus (assembly GCF_964341445.2). Classification (NCBI taxonomy): domain Eukaryota; kingdom Metazoa; phylum Chordata; class Mammalia; order Artiodactyla; family Ziphiidae; genus Mesoplodon; species Mesoplodon mirus. The sequence continues at coordinate 66,426,552 of NC_138978.1, forward strand.
TGACTAAATGAGAACAACTTTATTATAAAGAAAATTATTATAGAGGTAGTTATGATTTCTTGTAGCATATACTGTGATTTTGTGTGAATTACAAATTAGGTTTTTACTATAAACATTTTCACCCTCATAAGAGTTGGCAAGCTGAGTGCAAGCTAGATTTTAGTCCTATCTTCCTCCCTGCCCCCCCCCGAATACACTTCATCACCACATCTGGGAGCCCTTCCAGATGTGGTAGTCCTGGAGCTAGTTTACATGGGTTCCGTGGACCCAAATGCATACTCCTGAAATTATGTTAACATTCAATCTATGTGATACATAGATTTTTTTTTCTTATGGAAAAGAAGCGGAGCATTAATCAGATATTCATGATAGTGTATTCTCACAAAATGGTAGATACAGATTATAGCATTAAGCAATTCAATTTTTAAAAATGAAATTTATTTTTTTACTAACTTAGCTGTACTTAAATTATTTTGTCCTGACAGTAACGGCCTAGTTAAGGTAATAAATGCATCAAGGCAATCATATTGTATTTTCTGTTATAGGTAACTTTAAAAACGGTAGATTTTTACAAAGAGCTTGTAAACACAGATGACAAAACTTGGAGGGAGGACTCTTCTTTTGGAACTTATGACTAGAAATTCTTTTTTTTTTCTTTTAATTGGGGGTATGGTTGCTTTACAATGTTGTCTTAGTTTCTGCTGTACAATGAAGTGAATCAACTATATGTATACATATATCCCCTCCCTCTTGGACCTCCCTCCCACCCCACCCATCCCACTCATCTATGTCACCACAGAGCCTAGAGCTGAGCTCCCTGTGCTATACAGCAGGTTCCCACTAGCTATCTTCTTTTACACATGGTAGTTTTATTCTTACCAAACTCAATGGGATGAGAGATTGAAAGGAAAATTGCTTATTCATAGAACTGAAAGACAAAGCCTATGAACCTGCTTGAGTTGGCTAGTTTCTATCTATTCAAAATCATTTTGAAAAACACAGATATTAACCATTTAAATAATGTTTCATTAAAAGAAATAGCAGTGACTGTTGTTTCAACAAATTTCAGAACTTTTATTCACAAAATTATGTTTGTGTATCTCTAGCCACTTTATATAATGTTCATTTAAATTCTCTACATGGAAATACAGCTAGTGTTTTAAATTATGTTTTTCAGATAAATGACAATATCAGATGTCCGTCTTTGTCAGTAATTGCTTCACTTAATAGACATACGTAGTATTAAATGCAGTTTTAGAAAAAGCTTTTCCTTTGTAGGTATCACATCCTTATCTTCAAATTATTCCTATAAGCTGTAAAAAAGGTGAAGTATTTCTGTCCACTCCTAAACATGACACAGTTAGGGAGTGAACAGGAAGCTTTTCTACCCCTTGAACCCACTTGGCTCTGCATGTTCAAAAAGGAGTTTAAGAAAAATACAGTGCAAGTGATTTTGAATGATTTTGACCTTAACTAGAGTCTTTCCTAAGATGTGCAGTCCTGTTTTTTCTTGTTCTTTTGACAGATGTAAGGGATACTGCATTGTGGACTGCGTGATTCCCTATGATTGACTTAGGCAGGGTGTGAATAGTGCTGCAAAGCAGGGGAGCAACATGGAGCTTTCAAAGTGACTGACTGGTTACAGAGTGATTGAAGAGGTGTATGTCCTCACATGTATGTGATGGACTTGGGGAGAAAGAAAGAGGAGTGAGGGGGAAGGAACACATCACTTGTATTCATACTAGTTTCTTCTTTTTCATGTGCATTATTGCCACAGTGTAGGAAGAAATATATAGTTTAGATAGTCTGGTTCAAACTTCTTTTCGTGTAAAGAATAAAATAAAATTTACATGAATAGATATGATATTTCATTTTTAAGACAGATGAATATATATACAAATAAGCATATAAATATATGCTCAAGATCATTAATCATTAATGAAATGCAAATTAAATTCACAATTGATCTCCACTACACACATTAGAATGGAGGAAACTGAATACTGGCTATACAGATTGTCTTAGTTTGAACTGCTATAACAAAGTACCATAGACCAGATGGCACATGAAAAATAGATATTTATTTCTCACAATTCTAGAGGCTGAGATCAGGGTGTCAGCATGGTCAGGTTCTGATGAGAGCCCTCTTCTGTGTTGCAGACTGCTGACTTCTCCTTGTATCCTCATATGGTAAAAAGAGGGCAAGAGAGCTCTCTGGGGTCCTTTTAATTAAGGAACTAATCCCATTCATGAGGGTGGAGACTTCCAAAGGCCCAACCTCCTAATACCATCATGTTGGGGAGAGGGTTTCAACATATGAATTTTGGGTAGACATGAATGTGCAATCCATAACACTAAGTACTGGTGAATACCTGGAAGAACTGGACCTCTCATACATTTCTGATAGGAATATAAATGGTACAATTGTTTATATAATGTACCATTTATTTAATGGTACAAACACATGTGGCAGTTTCTTAAAGAGTCAGAGGTAAACCTACCATATGACTCAGCCATTCTAAACAAGTAGTTAACCCAAAAGAAAATGTCATGTATTCAAACAAAGACTTGTGTATAATGTTTATAGTAGCTTTCTTTGTGTTAGAATTTGGAGAAAAAGATCAACAGATAAATGAATTAAAAAATTGTGGCATATCCAATCAATGAAATCTACTCAGTAATAAAACAAAATGAACCATTGATGCTCACAATAGCATGGATGAATCTCTATTAATTTTGATGACTGAAATAAGTCAGACTAAAAAGAGAAAACACTCTATCATGCCATTTATATAAAATTATATACATGTATGTATATATATATAAGTGCAAACTAATTTATAATGACAAAAAATAAGTTAATGGTTTCCTGTGAAGCTAGGGTAGGGAGGGAGGAGATGAGGATTACAAAAGACCAAGAAAGAACATTTGGGAGTGATGGATAGGTTAATTATTGTAATTGTGCTGATGACTTTATGGGAATATACATATGTCAAAATATCAAATTGTATAATCTAAATATGTAAAGCTTATTAGTATGTCAATTATACCTCTAAAATGTGGTAAAATTTGGTAAAATGTGTTGAAACTATATTGTTTCTCCTGAAATGGTGGTAGCCGGTCTTCCCTGGTGGTGCAGTGGTTGAGAGTCCGCCTGCCGATGAAGGGGACATGGGTTCGTGCCCTGGTCTGGGAAGATCCCACATGCTGCAGAGTGGCTGGGCCTATGAGCCATGGCTGCTGAGCCTGCGCGTCTGGAGCCTGTGCTCCACAACGGGAAGAGGCCACAACAGTGAGAGGCCCGTGTACTGAAAAAAAAAAAAAAAAAAGAAAAGAAAGAAATGGTTGTAGCCCATATAAAATGGGCTAGCACAGCTTCTAAGATTCTTGGAGTCAGATTCCTACTTCTGAGACCCTAATATATATCTACTATACACTGTAGCTTTCGATGGTGAAGTACCCAAGAATGTCCTGGCATACAATTCTTGGTCAGATTGAATTCCCAATGCAAAAATGCCTATTAGAAAAGAAAATTGTGAGGTATAAATGGAAGAGGATTTATTCAGTCAAGAAGCACATATTTGTTGAGCATCATCATGTTGCAGACATAGGTGTTGAGGCTGGGAATACCAAATAGAGCAACATAAACAGGCTGCCATAAGAGGGGAGGATTTTAGGTGGAGCTGATAAAACTGGACTTTAATAGGCACCCTGTGTGATTCTGATCCAGAGATAAGCAGATGATGTGGAGAAAAATTAGCTGACAGCATTCAGAATCAACAACTTTTACACAGGAGGTGTCTCAGACATCTTGACACTTCAAGGAATTCTCTCATAAAACTAGACATCATCATCACCTAATATTCATCTTACACATATAGGAAACATTTTGACTTGCAAATTACAGAAATTTTTTTGAACTCATACAGTATATATACCACAGTGATTTTTAAATTAGAAATAGTTTAACATCTTTACTGATTTACCTAAAAAAATAATTTTCACTTGATTTCATTTTCACAGCATATTTTTCTCACACATTGTCTTTGGAGCCTAATATATTGTTCTTACATGTCAGGTATATACCGCTTTAAAATTTTTGTTTCAAAAATCAATGTTTTCCTCCAGATAAGAAGTCTCTTTGGTGAAGTCTCTAGTCAAATATTTTGTTCCATTCTTACAATGTTTGTTCATTTACTTATAATTGAATTTTAAGTATTCTTTACATATTCTGAATATAAATTCTCTATCAGATATGTAATATACAAATATTTCCTCCAAGTCTGTGGCTTTTTAAAATTCTATCAACAGTATTTTTAGAAGAGCAAAAAAAAATCATTTTATGAAGTCCAACTTTTCAAAGATTCCTTTTAAATGTCATGCTTTGGTATTGTATCTAAGACATTTTTGCCTAACAATAACAACAACAAAAATCCTACTGAAGTTTTATAGTTGTGGGTTTTATATTTAGGACTATGGGGCTTCCCTGGTAGTGCAGTGGTTAAGAATCCACCTGCCAAAGCAGGGAACACAGGTTCGAGTCCTGGTCTGGGAAGATCCCACATGCTGAGGAGCAACTAAGCCCATGCATCACAACTACTGAGCCTGCGCTCAAGAGCCTGTGAGCTGCAACTACTGAGCCTGTGTGCCATAACTACTGAAGCCTGTGGGCCTAGAGCTTGTGCTCCACAACAAGAGAAGCCACTGCAATGAGAAGGCCATACACCACAACGAAGAGTACACCCACTCGCCACAACTAGAGAAAACCCGTGTGCAGAAACGGAGATGCAATGCAGCCCAAAATAAATAAATAAATATATATATATATATATATATATATATATATATATATATATATATATGAATTATGACTTATTTTGAATTATTTTTTCTTGGTCGTTTAAGGGAAAAAAATCAAAGTTTGTTCGTTTGTTTATTCAGCATATGAATATTCAGTAGATCTAACACCAAAGGATGAAAAAAATTGTCCTTTCTTCACTAAATTACTTTTGCACCTTTTTCAAAAATCAGATGTCAACTTATGAGATGGTCTATTTCTAGACTGCCTGTTGATATTTTGTTCCCTTGATCTATTTGTCAGTTCTGATGCTATTTCCATGCTGTTGGTAATGACAGTTTTAAAATGTCTTAAAGTCAAGTTTTGTTTTGCAACCAACTTTGTTCGTTTTGAAGTTGTTTTGGCTATTCTTTGTATTATCAGATTAATTTTATAATCAACTTGTCAATTTCTAGAAAAGGGCTTGTGGAAATTTTGACTGGAGTGCATTGAAGCTAGAGACCAATTTGAGGAGAATTGACGTTTTACCCATATTGAGTTTCTCAGGCAATTAACAAGCTGTATATCTCCATTTATTTAGGTCTTCTTTCATTCTTCTCAGCAGCATTTTATAATTTTCAGTTTAGAAGTTTTGCAGTTTTTTTAATAAGATTTATTCCTAAATGTTTTATATTATTTTATGCTATTGCAACATATACTGCTTTGTTAAATTTTAATTTCTAATTTTTAATTGTTGGGACATAGAAATGTAATTTACTTTTGTATATTGGTCTTGTATCCTTGAACCTTGATAAACTTACATAGTATAGTTCTCATAGCTTTATTTTTGTATACCCCACTGAATTTTCTATGTGGAAAAGCATATTATCTGTGAAAAAGAACGATTTACATCTTCTTTTCAAACTTGGATGACTTTTACTTCCTTTTTCTTTATGTATGGCACTGGCTGAAACTTCCAGAACAATGTTAAAAATTATTGGTGAGACATTTTTGTCTTTTTCCTAATCTTAGAGTGAAAGCCTTCATTGTCTCTCACAATTAAATATGAAATTAGCTGCATAGTTTTTCATAGATGCTCTTCACCAGGCTAAGGATATTCCTTTCTATTCCTGATTTGCTGAGTTTTTAACAGGAATAAATGTTGGATTTTGTCAAATGATTTTTCTCTTTCCACTGAGATGCTCCTACGGTCATTTATTTTTAGTTGGTGAGTATAGAGAATAAATTGGTTTATTTTTGAATGTTATATTACCTTTGTTTAAATACCTCTTAGTCATTATGTATTATCCTTCTTATAGATAGTTGACTTTGATTTGCTAACATTTTGTTAAGAATATTTGTGTCTATCTATGTCCATGATAGATGTTGACCTGATGTTTTCTTTTAAAATCCTTTTCTCGATTGGCCTCATAGAATGTGTTTGGAAGAATTTCCTCCTATTTAATTTTCTGGAAAAGATTGTGTAGAATGGTATTATTTAATCTTCAAATATTTGGAAGAATTTTCCAGTGAAGTTATCTAGGTCTGGAGTTTGCTTTGTGGGAAAGTTTTACTTTACAAATTTAATTTCTTCAGTGCATAAAGAGCTATTCAGATTACCTTTTCTTTTTGAGTGAACTTCAGTAGGTGTGTCTTTTAGGGAATTTTTCCATTTCATCTGAGTTTTTGAGTATTGGCATAATGGTCAGAGGTTCAAAGTCATCTTTCTAAAATCTTTGTAATACTGGATCTGAGATGGGCAAACCTTATTCCTGCTTTTCCAGCTTCTCTTCCCATTAGGCTCTGCCAATAGAGGACACCAGAAAGATTACACAGCAGTGGGAAGAAGGCTTTGCTCTGATTACGTGTTTCCTGATTGCTTTCTGTTCCTGTTAGTAACACCTGCAACACTTCACAATGGTAGTTGATTCCAGCTTACATTCTCCCCACTAGTAGTAACCAAACTAGACTTGAGTCTCTTAAGGACATCAGTATTAAATGATTAAGGCATGTTCCTCCAAGGTCTGTGTGTCAGACCCACAGGACCTCTCTTTGATCTCAGGCTCCTTCTCAAATATGTGAATTTTAGCTCCAAGGGAACCCTCCTCTAAACCTGTGAGTATTAAAAATTATTATCTCTTCCTTTTGTACTCCCAGTCACAGGGATGGTTCTGCTTCCTGCAGTTGCTGCCTTGTGACACTTTAGTATTGTTCCCGGTTTGTCTTCTCAGTGTTCAATACCTAGTTTACAATTATTTCTATTAAATTATATTTGTTAAAACAACTGGAATGGCTTCTGCATTCTACTTACACCCTGACTAATCTAATAAGTATATGTTTATTTTCACCTTATTCACATTCTCATATTACTTTTAATTTCTTTATAGTTGAATAGTTATAAAACAAAAACTAAGCCAAATAAAACATTTTGATTTAATTCAAATACATCTGATCTTTAAATTTGAGTGCAAGGAAAGAAATGGCTTGACATTTTTCAAACTTCTGCTTCTAATATGACACATAATGCAATCTGTAAAAAAGAATAAACAAGAAATGTGCGTAAAAATGGATAAGGCCCCTTGTTTTATTAGTCTGGGTAAAGTACAGGCTAGACAACAGACATATTTTATAATGTCCTAAACATTAAAAATCAGGATTGTATTAGATTAGACTCCCGAATTATTCATGAGACTTGATTTGAGTACTAAGACATGATGAGAAGAAAGAAGCACAACTGAGATATAGTCTGATTGTCTCAAATTTCCTGTTGATGCCCATGAATTTGCTTATATTTGTGGGATTACTTCAAAAGTTTTGGCATTTATTGCCTCTGTTAACAATTTGGGATTTTAGGAAATATAAAAGTAGCTTTATGATATTTTATTTTCTGCTCAATTAGTGTATAATACTTTGCATGACTGTCCAAGTGTGGAATTGTTTGGTATGCCAATTTATAGCTAAAGACATATGTATTTTTTTTTAATTTCTAGACATCATAATCCCCTCTTGTTTTTGCCTAAATCTTCTGAGAACACTTGGATAAGCCATGTTACATCATGTCAGGTGTTACTGGACTATTTCATTTTCATGAAGGGGCTGTTTTCAAAAGTTGCATTGAAACTTATATCCTCAAAAATATGTGCAACTGCTTCTGTCTCAGCAAGAGATAAACTGGCTAAACATTGAAGATTAACTTTGGGGGATCACCGCTGCTATTTGAAAGGAATTCTACATAGGTATAAAATTGGATGGAAACAGCTTTAGCTTAGCTGCAAAACCTGAGCTAAAACTTAGGGCTGAATATTTTACTGTGCTTGATTCATCACCTCAGCAGAGAAGAAATCATAAATATTTACATTTTACATCTCATAATCCTTGATTTCATTACTTCCCATTTGTAGACTGGTAATTTTCTTGTGGCTATGAGAAAGGTATAAACTTTTTGAAAATCCTTTATAAAATCCTTCAGTAACAATGATACTGCTTCTGCTCTGCATTTAGAACTCCTATAACAAGGCAAACCTCAGCTGAGGGAAATCTTTGTGAGTGTGCTTATTTGCATATAATTTTACTTGTTTCATTTTCTTATGTTTACTATGGGTGCATGGAGGGGGAAAAACAAAACCTAAATTTATTTTTCCTGTCAATTGGAATGTCAAAAATATCCACTCACATAATTACAGTCAAAGATCTGTTCAAAGACTGAAAAATGATTAAAAACCATAAGTTAGCCTAATGGTAGAAAAATGCACATGTTCTTGGCTTCAAGAATACATTCTTCATTTTATGTAGGATAAACCATGTAGTAGATTCAGAGAGAAAATGAATAAATAGTATACTATATAGAAAGCCTATCATTCCTAGGGAAAAATATACTTGTATCCCTCACAACAAAATTTGCCCTATCAATTTCTTCCACTTGATGGTGAATGCTCTTCAAAATAGCCATCAGACACTTTTAATCCATATGCAAGTAATTTTAGCAAAGTTAACTAAAATTAGAGAGTGGCTAAATAAGAACTAAAACAGAATTATTAAGATTGTTAATGTATATCAAGATATGATTCCTATTTGCCAATCCTGTAAAATAACATGGGAATAACCATGCTACTTACCACTATAAGAATGCATAAAATCCTCCAAGGTTGTCAGCTCCAAATCTATCAATATTCAAGAGTAGTTGTTTCTATATATCAACATGATACTAAAACAATTTGTTAATTTCCTAATAATTAGAAATGTCGAGCCAATTTTTTTCTTGTTTTTAATAGGTCAAAAGAAATCTGTAGGTTAGCTGAAGTTTAATGTTTCCACTTATTCTATGCCTGGTGTTGATGGCAGAAGGTTAAATTTTGCTTGTTTTTACCCCATTGTAAATTTTTCCATTTGACTATATACTAGTTCATCTTAAATAGATTCTCATGCTATAGTTAATAAAAGCTTAAAAATTACTGACTGTTTAGTGCTTTCAAGTTTCATGGGTAAATATTTAGGATGAACAGAAGTAATTCATACTTATAGAGAATTATTGAAACATGTTCTCATATACATTACAAATATTTCCCTAAGGAACATTGCTAATATCCTTAGCTAGAGCTGTGATACTGGTGTTTATTCTATTCCTGTCAAGAACTATTCCTTCTAACATTGTTTTAATTCTTTGCATCGCTGTATGTGTTCTACATGTATCTTTTAGAGTTCAACAGGTGTCTTGGTAGTTCCTCAGGCTTCAGCCTTTAAACTCTATCTTCACTAAAGAATTAATAAACTATATATTTTTCCTTTGTTTAAATTTCAGACATTGCCCAAATCCATGCAAAATGGAAGATTCAAAAGTTGTAACACTCCTTGGATATACAAATGTCTACAACCCCCTTTGCACAGTATTTGTTGCTTGTGAATTTTCTCCAAAATAACCTTTCACAACAGTGAACTTTATATAATTCCCTTGAAATTATATTAAAAAATAACACATTGAACTGAGTTCTGATGAAAGACTCTCACAATTATTAAAAGTCTTTTTCTCTAGTTCTGCACTCTATTCTCTTGGGGCCACTGGTGGCAAACTTGGGAACAGAAGATCTCTGTTTGCCTGGGTATTTCATTGTATACTTCAATATCACTAAATGTAGCAACGATAAAAATATAATATTATAAGATGACAACTATTTGTAAGATTCACTTCTCTACGTTATTTAGGCATATCAAAATCTGAAGCATTTTACTTTGATAATGTTTTGAAATCATATCTAGACTAGTAAAGACAAAAAATAAAAATCAAACAGAAAAACAAACCCTCACATTCTTTTGTGTTGTTTTTGTAGACCATAGACAAAATACTTTTATATTCAATTTTTTGGTTTCATTTTTTTGATACCTTGATCTATTTTGCTTTTTTAGGTCAGAGATTCTGGGAGTTTGATTAGTACACCTATTTTTTTTTCTTTTTTGTGGTACGCGGGCCTCTCACTGTTGTGGCCTCTCCCGTTGTGGAGCACAGGCTCTGGATTCTCAGGCTCAGCGGCCATGGCTCATGGGCCCAGCCGCTCCGTGGCATGTGGGATCTTCCCAGACAGGGGCACGAACCCGTGTCCCCTGCATCAGCAGGCGGACTCAACCACTGCGCCACCAGGGAAGCCCAGTACACCTATTTTTAATAGATTCTTTTAATTTTAGGACAACCTTAATTTTGGATAGATTCCTGGAAGGGCTTAAACCTGAAGCCTGGACTATTCCTTCAGTATATAGGATCACATATGTAATGTTTTAGTGATTTTTTTCTGAAAAAATGTTCTTTGCTACTCTGAATAGAACACTGGCTGTTTTATTTATATCCATATTTTAACACAATATTTTGCTCAACTGAAATTAATTTGCTATAGCTAGGTATTGTAAAGATCTTAGAAATTTAACCAATTTAATTTTAAATTAAATTAAATTTTTTTCTCATTTTCTTTTTACTGAGTAAAGTTACATAATCAACCAATAGGAGTTCGATTTCTATAGATCCTAAAACTAGAAAACAATCTAAGCTTTTATTTTTAATAAATATTTTCTTCACTCTTGGTAGAATTGTGTATCTCCCAAAGCATACAAACCTGAATTAATTGCAATTAAATTCAGTTAAAATGCATTAAGTGCCCATCAAATTATTTTCTTATAATTTCTTATTTAATCCTTGTTATTTCATAGAAATGTGGGTATTTTTACCCCCATTTACAAATGAAAAAATTTCAGGGAGATTGCAGAGGGTTAGAGTGCTTTCATACATTATAATACAAGTCTCAATTGGAAAGCTATATCTACTAATATTAAAACCAATGAATGGTTCCATATAAGAGCCTTTTGGAATGGCTTACTGATTAATCAAAAATGTCACATCATAGGGCACCTCAATCCATAGTGACTGAGTCTGTCAATCTGAGGATGCTTTACTTTGAGCTTTCATAAAAGAGATAATTTGCAATTCAAAATTGGTTTCACCTTTTCAAATTAGGTGGAATTACAGTTGCCATATTATAATTAAAGGCAATGTGACAGACAGGAGTATTTATTTGGATTATATCAGATTATTTTTCTGGTTTTCTGCAAATTGTGGCTTTCAATGAACATGGATTTTTAAACGTTCTGACAAATATCTAATTTTATTTGAGTATACATATTCCTTTCTGAACTTGAAATGCAGCTATGATTGTCTATATTATGGGACTCATATTCAAATGCATTTCTCTCTTTACCAAACTGCCTAAAGGTATTGATGTCAGAATATTTCCCTTCTAATGAGCACATGATGTCATAGAGATGCTATGAAAAATATCACTGTGCCTCAAACTGAATTATAGTAATACCACTTAATAATGCTTTTTTAAATGCCTCAAATTATATATCATAGGAATATTGAAATATAGAGGTATTATGCAGGAATTACATTGCCAAAAAATAGCTTAGAGGTTTTGCCCATTGAAAAGTTTAAAATGTATGAAAAAAAATCTCTGGCAAAAATGTAAGAGTTTAGTTTGATGTCTCTCTCTCCCCTCATAAACTTGAATAACCTAGGGGCAGTTTATAGTAGTGCACAGAAAGTGAAGTCAGATTGCCTGTGAATCAATATGGAGAGCTTTTTTTTTTGCCCCCTACCAATAAAATGGGGCAAATGCCTTGGACTGTTTTAAGAATTAATAGTTAAATTGCCTAGAATATTGTGTAGCAGATAGTTTGCTCTCCAGAGATGTTAACTCTCTTTTGGACAGAGACTGTGTAATAGAAGTTTTGATAACTCTTTTGAAGTTAAGACAGTTGATCTTTTAATTTACTAAAATTCCTTATCTATAAAGTTTCTTTATAAAGTATGCTTTTTATACCATGTGGTTTGTAACTAAATTGATCTCAGCATTATATAATTCTTGTCCCTATAACTGTTCTTGGAGGTTTTTGTTTTGTTTTGTTTTGTTTTGTTTTGTTTTGTTTTGTTTTTGCAGTATGGGGGCCTCTCACTGTTGTGGCCTTTCCCGTTGTGGAGCACAGGCTCCGGACGCGCAGGCCCAGCGGCCATGGCTCACGGGCCCAGCCGCTCCACGGCATGTGAGATCTTCCCAGACTGGGGCACGAACCCGTGTCCCCTGCATTGGCAGGCAGACTCTCAAACACTGCGCCACCAGGGAAGCCCTGTTCTTGGAGTTTTAATCAATATTTTGCCTTTAGCTAATAAAACAGATTTAGCTCAGGATTGGTCTTCTGTGACCTCAAAAAGTTTTAAATCTGTGGTATGTTGATTATATTCCTTATAGATTTTTCATTTAAAAAATTATCTACTTCAAAATTTTAATATGTTTAATTATTAAAAGAAACAAGAACATATATCCAACTTCTATCAAATTATATGGAAATATAATTGATAGCAAAAATGCATTCTGAAACTCAATAGCAATGAGGAAAACAAAACAAATATAAATTCAAGATTTATCAGGATTTAAATGGGCATTTTTTTCTTCCATTAAGTCAATGGAGATTTACTGAGTATATGTATATAAGATATTCCACATTTAGAACATTAACTTTGGGACTAAACTAAAATGCCAGAAATGATTGCAAATGATGTTGCAGTTTTCCTTTGGTATTTTGCATTTGAGGTTTCATCGTAGTATTTTTAATGTTTTATCCCACTGTAAATATCAAACATGTAACTACTTAGGTTTTATTCTTGGGATTGTTTATAGACTATTTCTTTTCCATACTAAGATATTATAGCAACCATTTTTATTCAATCAAAATATTTCATTTCGATATGATCCCCCCAAAAAGCTTTTTTATAAAAATGAACAGTTACTTTCTCTAATAATTTTGCCACCATGGCAACTGAAGCTTTCAATGATGATACCATGCAAACAATAAGATTGAATTGTTTGGGCTTCCCTGGTGGCGCAGTGGTTGAGAGTCCACCTGCCAATGCAGGGGACGCGGGTTCGTGCCCCTGTCCGGGAGGATCCCACATGCTGCGGAGCGGCTGGGCCCGTGAGCCATGGCCGCTGGGCCTGTGCGTCCAGAGCCTGTGCTCCGCAACGGGAGAGGCCACAACAGTGAGAGGCCCGCGTAATGCAAAAAAAAAAAAAAAAAAAAAAAGATTGAATTGTTATGTTAATAGAATTTTTGAAGTGATTAGTTTATGAAGATGCTTTGTCTTTTCTAGTTCATAGATTTGTGTAACATTGCTAAACAAATTATTCTGAAAATATTAACTTGTTTACTTTAATCAGTTATTGTCATCTGACTCTATTATCACTGTCTTACAATCTTCCATCATATACGTGTTACAGAATTGCCTAGCTTGATTCTTATCAATTCACTGATTATCTCACGTTTTGAAATTCATTTGATGTCTTTTTCTGGCATCGTTTTGATTTTGTGGATGTGTTTCAATACATGGGACGGCAACAGACTATAGTTAATAGAAAGTATCTTATTTAGGTCAGACAAGCTGACACATCAGGGAGTATGATTTATTTCTTGCTATTTTGCAAGGGCTTTCTATCATTTATGGATTCTTAGGACATTTGTGTCATTTTGATTTTCAGAAAATGTGTTTAAAGTTCGGTCTGTGTCTATATGTAGAGGATGCCATCACCAAATTCTTTGGTCTGAGTTGCCGAGTGATGTTAGGGCTTGGGAAACATACCTGGCTGGGAATCTTTCACTTATAGATCTATACTGTGTCACTTTTTCAATCACTGTGGATGGGCAAGTATAAATGAGTGTCAGAAAATAGATTGCTTAGACCATGTTTTCCTTAGGATATTGAAGTTGCCTGGAGAACATTTTAGTTTGTTATTATAACAGAGTTATTAATCCAGACATAGCAAATAAAAGGTTATAGTATCCAAAGCATTGGGAGGAACTACCAAGTGAAGCCATAGATACAGCTGTGCACTGATTCTTCCTCATTTTAAAACAGTCTGCACACAAAATGTGGAGATTATAGCAACTAACTGGAAGAGTGAAGGCTAACCAAACAACCTTGCCTAAAATGTTTAGGTAACTTTCAGCAAAGTCTTTTGTTTTCATGATCTGAGTAATTTGCCCAGTCTTACAATATGATGGATAAATAGAGATATGTATATATATATACATAGAGAGGGTGACAAATTAATCTTTGACATATAAAAGTCTCTCTTGTTTTTAATAAAACAGATATAGATACTGCTTTCAGAAAAAGTATTTATCTACAAATCAGTATCAATTGCTTATTATGCTTGAGTCAAAAAGGACTAATGCTTTAAAAACTCAGTTGTCATAATGTAAACCTGTTTATTTTACTAAATGTGTAAATTTGGTTAATTAATCACAAACCTAATATATGCAAAAAAGGTGATTTATATTTCATTGGTTATGTTAGAAATTGTCCATAATTTTAACCCAAATCATATTAAAAATAGTAATTCAATCTCTACACATATTCAAGCTCTTCAAAAATGTATTTCTGATTTAAAAGCAGCACATGCAACTCAATATCAAAGAAACAAACAACCCAATCCAAAAATGGGCAGAAGACCTAAATAGACATTTCTCCAAAGAAGATATACAGATTGCCAATAAACACATAAAAGAATACTCAACATCTTTAATCATTAGAGAAATGCAAATCAAAACTACAAGGAGATATCATCTCACACCGGTCAGAATGGCTGTCATCAAAAAACCTACAAACAATAAATGCTGGATAGGGTGTGGAGGAAAGGGAACTCTTTTGCACTGTTGGTGGGAATGTAAATTGATACAGCCACTATGGAGAACAGTATGGAGGTTCCTTAAAAAACTAAAAATAGAACTACCATATGACCCAGCAATCCCACTACTGGGCATATACCCTGAGAAAACCATAATTCAAAAAGAATCATGTACCACAGTGTTCACTGCAGCTCTATTTACAATAGCCAGGGCATGGAAGCAACCTAAGTGTCCATCAACAGATGAATGCATAAAGAAGATGTGGCATATATGTACAATGGAATATTACTCAGCCATAAAAACAAACAAAATAGAGTTATTTGTAGTGAGGTGGATGGACATAGAGTCTGTCATACAGAGTGAAGTAAGTCAGAAAGAAAAAAAACAAATACCATATGCTAACACATATATATGGAATCTAAAAAAATAAATAAATAAATTAAAAAAATGGTCATGAAGAACCTAGGGGCAAGACAGGAATAAAGATGCAGACCTACTAGAGAATGGACTTGAGGATATGGGGAAGGGGAAGAGTAAGCTGGGACAAAATGAAAGAGTGATATGGACATATATACACTAACAAATGTAAAATAGATAGCTAGTGGGAAGCAGCTGCAGAGCACAGGGAGATCAGCTCAGTGCTTTGTGACCACCTAGGTGTGTGGGATAGGGAGGATGGGAGGGAGGGAGATGCAGGAGGGAAGAGATATGGGGATATATGTATATGAATAACTGATTTACTTTGTTATAAAGCAGAAACTAACACACCATTGTAAAGTAATTATACTCCAGTAAAGATGTTAAAAAAATATATTTCTGAATCTCAAATTGAATATTATTTACAATTTTGAATTTATATTTTTTGTCAGGTTTATTTCTTCATGGTTTTTGAACTTTCTTCTTACATCTTAAAATCATCTGCTTCCTAAATCAATCACTTACCTATACCCAACCATATGCAGAAATATTTCAAGTATCATGGACCTTGTTTTAAATTTAGTGGAATATTCTCTTATGTTGAAATAGGGAATATACTAGTTAAGCTTGCTTATTTCACTAAATTGAACAGACAAGAATGCCTCATAATGTAAGAAGAAAAAATAAAGGTGACTAAAGCTTAGTATCATAATAATTTCATAAAACCAGATAAATAAAAAAAATAAAGTTGTTCATAAAGAATAAATGTAGCTGAACACTTAAGATCAGGAACAACTGACTTTCTTATGTGGTTGCCAAAGAATCATAAATATTTACTGAAAATTTATTGTGGGCAAGGGAATATTTGCTGGAGATTGTGAGCTGAGAAAGTCACAAACATTGGCCTCAAACAGCTTATCATTTAAGTGGATGGGGTCAATTAAAGTTGAAAACTGGTTATGAATAAATAATGTTTTGTTAGAATTTATAAAGAAGTAAATGAAAAAGAATGCTGACCAATAAAATTATATCCACATATGTATGCCATTTAAATTAAAAAAAAATAGTTTAGGGAATTTCAAGGAGAAGAAAAGACCATTAGAACTATAAAATATAAAGAAAGTAATGAAGTGTTTTCCAAGGATTCATGTATTCAGATTTTTCTGCCCTTTACCTTCCTCCATTTTTCCTCATCCTCTAAACTCACTGTACCTGGATATCTGAAAACTAAGGTCATTTCACTGTTCTCCCTGTTTCAGGTCAGGCAGTCATTCCCTTACTTCCTTAAAAGCATCCTAATTCTCTAATCTTCATATATCACTGTTCCACACTGTTACTACCATGACGTTTCTAAACAGAAATCTAATCAGTTTTTCTCTTGCTTTAAGACCTTCAATGGACTATTATCTTCTAAAATACAAACTACTTAATGACATGCACTCAAGAACTGGACCTGGTTTATCTTTTTTGTCTAATTTCTTGATTTTTACCTGAGGTTCTAGCAACACTAAACTAATTATAGTTTTCCACATATAACTTGCAGTTTATTTCATCAGTGACCTTGTATGTGGTCCATTCACCCAAAACATTGCTTCCATTACTTCACCTAGCTGTGCCCTGCTTATCATTAAGGGCATATATTAGAACTCTCCTACTCCATAAACATATCCATGATATTACCCCAAACTCCTGCACTTTGTTATGTTTTATAAGCATCATCTTTTTATACTTTATCAAAGCATAATTGATGTACAATAAACAGTACATATTTAATGTGTAAGATTTGGTGAGTCGACATATGTATACACTCATGAAACGATCACAATAAAGATAATAAATATATTCATAACTCTCTAAAGTTTTCTCATAATCTAGTATAATCTATCCGTCTCTCTGTCTCTCCCACCTCATCCCCAGACAACAACTGGTTTGCTTTTTGTCACATTAGATTAATCTGTAATTTTAAACATTTTGTATAAATGGAATCATAGAATATAACAGAATCATAGAATATGGGTCCTTTTTTTGTGGTTGTTCTGGCTTTCTTCAGTCATCACAATTATTTTAAGTTTCATCTATGTTGCTTCATGCAGCAATGATATGTCCTTTCAATTGCTGAGTGGAATTCATATTGTATGGATATACCACAAGTTGTTTATCCAGTCACCCGTTAATGGAAGTTGGTTTGCAAATAAAACTGCAACCAACATTTGCATATAAGCTTTTGTGAGGACATATTTTTTTCATTTCCTTTGAAAGATTGTAGAATGGCTGGGTCATTATTTGGGTATATATGTTACTTTTTAAGAAAATGCCAATCTGTTTTCCAAATTAGTTGTTCCAGTTAATATTCTCACCAACAATGTATGAGATTTCCTATCTCTACATTCTTGCAAACACTTGGATAAGCAGCCTGATTAATTTTAGCCATTTTAATAGGTAAGTAGTGGTATCTTATTGTAGTTTGATTTGCATTTTCCTACAAAGGATGTTGAGCATTGTGCTCATTTGCTACTCATATATCTTCTTTAGTAAAATGTGAAAATGGTCCATTGTGGAGGGAAGTTTTTTGTCTTTTATTATTGTATTGTAAGAATTCTGTATATTCTAGGTATATGTCCTCCATAAGATTATTTTACAAACATTTTCTCTAAGTTGGTGGTTTGCCTTTTCATTTTCTTAATAGCATCATTTGAAAACATTTTAAATTTTGATGAAGTCCAATATATTCCTTTTTTTGTTTGTTTGATAGTGCATTTTTTATCCAAACTACTACTTTTTGAATGCTCTATTCAATTCTGTATGAATTGTGAAGACTTTCTATGCTGGTTAGTGAGAACACACACTATTCCCAACCTCTGCATGAACTCTGATGATCATTCGACTTTTCTGTCTTGTGGTTCTTTCCCCAGCTTTAGGTGGTTTCCTTGTACATTTTTGGTGACCAGTACTCAGCTGAAGATTTGAGGGATCACTGTATAAATTCTGTCTCCTCAACTTAGGGAGATCACTGCCTCCTGTTTGGACTCTCCCTTCATACTCTGTGGCCTAACACTCTCTCCAGCAGTAAGCTGGACCAATTGTAGTGCTTATCCTTCTATGTCCCTTCCCTTAGAGTCACTCTTTTGAGCTACCTATTGTCCAATGATTGAAAACCATTTCATATATTTTTTTTCCATTTTTTAAAATTCTTTGAGGCAAGAGAATAAACCTAGTTCATTTCTCTATCATGTCCAGGAGCAGAAGTCTATAATTGTCTTTTTATGGGTTTATGTCCCTCAATGAAACTTGAACTCCCTGCAGGCATAGGATCTAATCCATATAAGTATTCAACAAATCTGTGTGAATAAAATGAATGCATTTGCTCTGGATCCATGTTATTTATTTGGAAATGAGAGGACCTGCTTTTATTTTATTCTTCTATTTTAAACCCAATATATTCTATTGGAGAGCTCTAAAATGAGTAAAGAAACAAGGAATGGAAACTAGAATATAAGTCCTTTTCTCACTGTTGGGCATTTCTTTGCTTTCTTTATTTATTGCTCTTTTTAACTTGCTTTTTAACTTACTCAGCTTTGGAAATAGAGCAAGGCGGATCTGGTATCTATCTTCAAGGAGCTTTTGTGACTGAATATACAAATGGACAAGAGCCATACCATATATTAAAATAGAACTCTGACTCACAACCCACAACACCAGCCCAGGAAACCAAATCATAACCTCTCTAGCCTTTGGCCCAAAACAGTCAGGATTCACTCGATCAATAAGTGATAGCTTCCCTAATATTTTTCTCTGCTGCCAGTTTAGGACCAACCAGAGGAAGCCAAATTTACTTCTCTAATAAATCAGTTATGATGTCCCATTTCTAGTTAGCCTGCCTCCAACTTCCCCATGCTGACACCTCCAATCAGGGTATATCTGAAGCCTTTTTTTTTTTTTTTTTTTTTAGTTTTTACTCTAAGGATTTTTTCATTCCTCTGCCTGCCTTTGAGTCTCTGCCAAATGCAAGTGATGTTGGCTGACTTCCTTGCTTTAGCAAGCATTGAATAAATAGCTTGTGCTTGTTCTCATTTGGGTGGTCTTCGTTTATTTCCACAATCTTATAGTTCAGTGGAAAATGTAGTCCTAAACAGATTAGTGTGTGTGTGATAAATCATGAGAAAGAGGAACTGTGCCTGTAGAAGGGAACATAACCTAGGACTTTGGTGATGAGACAAGTCATTGAACTGAAAAGTGTAAAATGTTAGATCAATTTAAAATGTTATATTTCATCCATTGATATCTTTAGATAAGAAAATCCCCCCATTTAATTTCCATGTACATTTATTTCTATTATTTCTTTATTTGGGCAAGAAATTTTGGCATCCTTATGTACTATAAAAATTATGACATTGTTTCTAACTCATAGAACATGCTATACAGAATATGAAGAAAAACAACATATACTTCATACATTATTTGCTATTGCTTTATTTTACTCCATTCCAAGCTTACACCATGGAAAGAAAAATTAAAAGAAAATAATATCTATTACAAAACAATCTAGTGCCAGACAGAGTGGCAGTGATTTTCATATTATACAAAATCCCATGTAATTCTTAGAATCCTTAATTCTATTCTATATTGTTAGCCTCATTTTGCAACTGAGGAAACTGAGACAAAAAGAATTAAAATAATTTGGCCAAGATCACATAGCCAGCAAAGTTTTTTTTTTTTTTTTTGCTACGCTGGCCTCTCACTGTTGTGGCGTCTCCCGTTGCGGAGCACAGGCTCCGGATTCGCAGACTCAGCGGCCATGGCTCACGGGCCCAGCCACTCCATGGCATGTGGGATCCTCCCAGACTGGGACACAAACCTATGTCCCCTGCATCAGCAGGCAGACTCTCAACCACTGCACCACCAGGGAAACCCCAAAGTTTTCAACCAATATGAACACAGGTCTCCCTAACTATAGGTAGAGGTTTCTTATCCTCCTCTGTGCTATTGACAATTTGGGCTGGATAATTCTTTGTTGTGCTGTCCTGTGCACTGCAGGATGGTTAGCAATATTCCTGGCCTCTACCCTTTAGATGCCAGTTGTATTCTCCAATCATGACAATCAAAATGTCTCCAGATATTGCCATATAACCCCTGGGGGGCAAAAGTTGTCCCCATTGAGACCCATGGCTGTAGGTTATCTACCTATTAGCTTTCCATCAGCTATCCTAATCTTTCATAATTGATCATTCCACAATATTCAGTCAACTCCTTGAAGTGCATGAGTGCATACATACATACACCTATCTCACTCACTGTCCTCCCTCTCTCCCTCCACATCCCTATACATTCCCTAATGAAGTTAGAATTGTTTTCTTTTCAGCAGAGAATTCTCTTTTAGTTTTGTAATTGTCTTGGGAGTCAACGTATTTATCAATAAGGCCTTAAAGGAAAATCTGACAAATGAGCTGATTGTCTCAGTCTTTAACTGCTTGGAAAGGAACCCACATTTATGATCAACTTCCTACTGATCAGTTCTTTGTTTTGAGAATCCTTTAAATTAGTCTAGCCACCTTGCTCTCTGTCATTCTCTCACAGTATTCTCTCCCAGCCTGTCTCACTTTTGTTTTTACTTCACATTCCTTCTACTCCTCTTTCTTCCCTTCTCTCTCTCTTCTCTTCTCCCTTACTCCCAATCCCCTTTCTTCACATACCTCTATGTCCTCTATTTTCCTTTTCTTTCTATCTCTCTCCAAGTGTGCATGGTCCAAAATACATAGACCCCAGAATCCCCTTTCTCTCTCTCAGTCTCATTCTCTCTTCTGCCTTTGTAGCTCCCTGCCAGTGCAGCTGTCCAATACAGCCTTTGATGCTACTCTGTTATCTTTGGCACCAGCTCACAGGCTCCACTGGGCTGAAATTGGAACTCTTCCATCCCCATCTCCTTTCTTTTGTCCTGCAATATGGTTATCCTGGAGGCCACTCAGCTGCCTTGCAATATTAGAGTAGGTGACAAGAACAGGGAATAGACTCTCTGAAGCCAGAGCTAAGTGGCTGAACATCTTACAATAGTGAACACCTTTGTTGTTGCTAATACTTTATTCCAAACACATGCAGGGGGTATTTTGAAATGAATTTCAGCATCTCTCACTTTTCCCTCAGCAAGCTGTGGTATCTGGCAGTGTTTTTCAAGAAAGTACTTATCTTTGAAAATCAGACTGAGCTAAAATTATCCTGATTTCATTGTAAAACTGCAGACTTGAAGCAACATATTTTCTAAATTCCATGGGGTATGCCAAATATTTTTAAACTGCACAGTAAAATTGAGCTGAATAAAGGGATACAAAAAGCCTGAAATAAAACATTTCTTGTGATTAATTCGACACTGCTTTAAGCCTGACTCCTCCTTTTAAAAACCTCATTTCCTATTTAGAGCTGAATAAAGATTATATATTAACTCTGAACCTTAGACAAACTCTTTGATAGGAAAGAACTGATTCTTGATCTTAGGGTCAATGATGTAGCATCAAAGAGTATGGATTTATTGTGGCCTGTAACATCTTAACACTGGCTCAGAATTGGTTTAGATGATTTGGAGGAATAGAAATGTTAAAATTGTATACTGCTTCAGTTCCACATTACAGTAAGATGTTCCTGTGGAGAAAAATCTAATTTTAAGCATACCATGATTTTCCTGCATAAACATGAAAAGTTAAGAACGCAAAGCTTTTCTTTAGAACACTGCTTGTACAAAAGATCTTTATCTGGTTCATTCTTGTTTGGTGTTGTTCTGTACGGAAAACCACGTGCTACACTTAGTACCATTTGCTTATCCCACTATGCAGCCACCTGCAGACTGATTATTTCCCTTTAAAGCAGGAGTAAAATCTTCACTTCCCTTCCTCCTCTAGGCAGCCTCAGCAAAAAGGCAGTTCACACAATGATGTTTTGTGAGAATAGATCCCATTAGCAACAACAGCAACTTAGATTTATATAGTACCTTATCACACATACAGCAAAGCGACTCCAGGCATTTTCTGAAATGGAAAGCATTTCCTTTTAGGTTTCCAAAAACCCTTATTAAACAACAGCAGTGACAACAACAAAGACTAACTGAACATGTGAACCAATAAGGGGAAAAAAATGTGTTCTCATTCTAGAGCAAGGTGAGGCTGACTTCAAATCAAATTGCCCATTTCATTGTTTTGTAAGCAGATAACACTGGCATTCAGAGGCCTGATGAGAAAGACAACTTTATTTGAAAGAGATTTTGTCCAAATGTAAAATACTGTTTACCTTAATCCAAGTGCTTTGTTCAGCAGAGCACTTCTTCAGCAAGATTTTGAAAAACCTTGATATTTTACTATGATGCGCTGCATTACTTTTTTCTAGGTCAAGTTTAAGGTAGAATGCTGATTTTTATTTTCCTGTGTGATTAAGAGTTTAACCAGTTGGTGATTAATTTTTATGGACTCAATTTTAAAAGTTGTCTTTTATAAGGGTACCTAGCTGCTATGGCTGTGGGTAGCAAAATCAACCCACGAATGTTAAAGCCATTTAGTTGCAGAGTAAATAATCTGTATTAGCATATGCATCAATTGATAATTAGTAAGAAAAAAAAAGAATGCTTCTATAATAGATATATCACAGTATTATTATCTTTATTATCTTTTATATTTAATTTTTTGCCGTACGCGGGCCTCTCACTGTTGTGGCCTCTCCCGTTGCGGAGCACAGGCTCCGGACATGCAGGCTCAGTGGCCATGGCTCACGGGCCCAGCCACAGCATGTGGGATCTACCCAGGCCTGTCCGGGGCACGAACCCGTGTCCCCTGCATTGGCAGGCAGACTCTCAACCACTGCACCACCAGGGAAGCCCCTTTATTATCTTTTTAATATTTTTATTTCCAGTTTTGATAAATATGACATTATATATTAGATTATATTCAACATCCAAAGTTAATTTTATTATTTATTTGACTGTGCCACGCAGCTTCTGGGACCTTGGTTCCCCGACCAGGGACCTAACTTGTGTCTCCTATAATGGAAGCACAGAGTCCTAACCACTGGACTGCCAGGGAATTCCCCAAAAAGCAGGATAAATAGTTGTAGCAAAGAAAAAAACATGGCAAATGAGAAAACAGAAAGTAGTTGCCATACAGCTGACAATTGTGACCAAACATTTTGCCAAGAATTAAGAAAAATTGAATAAAGTAAATACCTTTATTAATAGAAGCACAAAGCAGAGATAAAAGAGCTCTTAATGATACAGTAAGGCAAAAGATGAAAATAAAGCAAGAGCAAGCAAGCATAGGAAATAAGGGGAAAAAATCACCCCCTCTTCTGAATTGATATTAGCCCAAAATAGAATAAACATAGCTAAAAAATGTAGTGAAGCAATATGGAAGAAGCAAGCAAAATGGGATTGAAAGCAACAAAGAAAATTAAAATATTACCTAGTAAAATAACATTCACAATTATTTGTAGCAACTTTCATACTAGCTTAAGACTGAAAATAGCCTAAATGTCCATCTATGTGGAACTAGTTAAATACATTGTTATAATCATTAAAAGAAAGATGAAGTGAAAAATAGAAAACAACAGTTTAGAAGCTAATTATACACTAACATGGAACACTCTTGCATGTAATATTAAACAAGATAGCAAGACACTTGATCATGTGTATATAATAATACTGTGTGTGTGTGTGCATGTGTGTTTCTAAGCATTATTCTTTTGTGAGCATATATTATCTCAACTAGTACAGCTAATATTGAAAGCACTGACTGCCTCAGAGGAGAGAAAATGGGTGGATAGAAAACAGGGATAGAAGAGAGATGATTTTTTACCCTTTTTGAATATGTCCTATGTGGATATGTTTATTAAAAAATGAACCTAAGAAAATAAGTTATAAGTTATATTCAAAAACTTTTATAGTTATTTGAGTTATGAGTAAAAATACAATAAAGTTAATCCCATGATAGCAGGATTGTTGCTTCACTTTTTTCTTTATTCATATCCAGCATCTTGACCAATGAATAAATGGCAATTTTCTTCCAATTATCCCATTTATAGGAGGAGGACTGACTGTTTATATCATTGTACTATAACCAAGCCACTATCTTTTTATTGTATAGTCAATTTTAAGTCTACTTCTAATGCCTGTAATAATATTTACCACCCTATGAGTTACAAATCACTTCTAAATATAGGCATGCAGACTTGAAAATATGGAACCACTTCATGAACCTGAACATGAAAACACCTCTGTTTCTTTTCACCACTTTCTTTTTAAATTATGTCCCTTCACTTTTGTCTTCAAGGTTATCTCCTTTATTAGCTCTGTCCCTTCCAATAAAAAAAAAAGCAAAAATGCTGAACCCACTCATATTCTAAAAATGACACTTTTATCTAGCCACTCCCTCTTAAAGTTCAACTGTTAAAAAGAGATCTACACTTGCTTCTTACACATTTTTCCTTTCTTTTGCTGTAAAATCAAATCCAATCTCACTTCAACCCTGACATTGTTGCAGAAACTGCAACAAATGCTGGTTCTGAAGGCTAACATGTTCTATCCTCACTTTCCTGCACCTTTTAAAATCATTGACCACTCTCAAATCTCCTTTCTTTTGTTGGTTCTGCATACCACTCCTGATTTTCTTTCTGATTCTGCTTATACTATCTCAACACTTTGCTAATTCTTCTTTCCTCTTGCCTCTTAAATATTTATGTTCCCAATTTCCATACTTCCCCTTCTCTTGACTAACTCTACACATCTTCTGGGTGAACTTTTGTACTCCCAATGTTTTTACTACTATATGCATGATGATCACCCTCGTCACCTGTAGACCCATACCTTATATGAACCACTACAATTTTCTACCTCAAATTCTCTTACATAAAACTGTTCTTGGGGCTTCCCTGGTGGCACAGTGGTTGAGAGTCCGCTTGCCGATGCGGGGGACATGGGTTCGTGCCCCAGTCTGGGAGCATCCCACATGCCACAGAGCAGCTGGGCCCGTGGGCCATGGCCACTGAGCCTGCGCGTCTGGAGCCTGTGTTATGCAGCGGGAGGGGCCACAGCAGTGAGAGGCCCGCGTACTGCAAAAAAATAAACAAACAAAAAAACTGTTCTTGTCTCCACACTTGTTCTGCTCCTTATTCTTGTGCCATTCAAGTTGTTAATATTGTTGATTTTTCTATCTTCTAAATGTTTTTTGAATCCATCTTTTCTTCTCATAACCCCTCAGCCATTGCCCAAGTTCAGAACCGTTTACACCTTTACCCAGAGACCACATATGAATTGGAGTGTTTTGCCTTCAAAGAACTATAAATTGACTTCTTACTTTGCCGTTTCCAACTTTTCCATTGTACCTTTGTTTTATCAATAAATACACCTTTCACAAACACATGTTTATTCTATTACTTCCTTTCATTACAAATTTTATTATCTCTTTATTTCTATAGGTTTAAGGTCAAATGCCTGAAAGGTGTGTGTAAAACCTTTCATAATCTGATTCCAGATAGTCCTACTTGCATTATTCCTCACTATTTCTTTTTGAGTCCTTGTTTCACTGAAGTTTTAGGCATTTTGTTTCTAAATGTATGCCTTTGTGAAAAAACCTTTTTGTCCTAACAATGCACTTCTGTTTCTTTTATGACCACTGAGACATCACCCAAACTTTCAGACTGAGCTCAGCTATCATACCCTGTGTGATGCTGACTTCTCCATGCTAGAACATGTATATATTTTATCAAAATTAGAGTATTTATTACATTATATAGTATATTTTGATTCATGTGTTTGCTTCCCTCACTTTAATGCAAGCTCTTCTAACAACACAGGCTTCGTCTCAGCCATCATATAGTCCTGATGCATAGCTTACTGCCAGGCACATTAGAAACCCTCTATAAATATTTTTTGAATAGAAAAATACATTGTATTTTATTAATATTTGAAAAAATGCTTCATATTTTTCAATGTAATTATACATAATTTCAATTGATTTAATTAATAACTTTGTGAAACTTTATTATCTCCATTTTACAGAGGGAAAAATTAGGGCTTGTAAAAGTTAGTTTCATATTGTTCATATCAGCAGGCTACATTATGCAAATTAACACTCTTGCTGAAAACAATCTAAAATAAATGAATACATTTTTGAAAACCTCACACTTTTAATTAAATGAAAGAAATGACAAAACAAAATAGATTTACCAGAAGCTAAGTGAAAGGAAAAATAAAATATAGAGAGGTAAGAAGCTTGGAAGTGTTTTACCCTCAAGGGAAATTAGCACCTTCATTTTGACAGCCATATGGAGACTGAGGGGAAAAAAAGTCAAATTCAGGCTGAAACAAGGGAGTAGGTCTCACAGTAGGCCATGCCCATAAAAATGAAGTTCCAAATTGTTGGTTTCTCAGCGTCACAGTAAATCAGAGGAG
Source organism: Mesoplodon mirus (assembly GCF_964341445.2). Lineage (NCBI taxonomy): Eukaryota > Metazoa > Chordata > Mammalia > Artiodactyla > Ziphiidae > Mesoplodon > Mesoplodon mirus. The sequence goes on from NC_138978.1 coordinate 66,453,386, forward strand.
AAAAGGTCTTGTGGAATTTCTGTCTGACATTATCTCTTGAGTAAATTGCCTGATTCTAATCCCAAGGATCCTCTAGGGAATTTCAATCCTTGAATTTATTTTAAGGTAATCTTAGCTTAATAATGACTCATGTGCTCAAATAGGGCTAATACAATCCTCTGTTAAAAAATGAATCCTCAATGTAGTTCTGAAGTAAATTTTTGTATTTGTAGTTGTATTTCTACAAATAGATTTCAAATAAAATATCCAGCACATAGTCAAATATAGCTAGAGGCACAGGGAAATTAGACTTCAGGATAAAGACCCAATGAGATGACCAAACTGTAGAAATAGACCTACAAGTATTTCACATATTAGAATCATTGAATGGAGACAGTAAAAAACAAAGAAACAAAAAAAAACCCTTCCAAAACTGTATTTTCAATGGTTAAAGAAATAAAAGGCAGTTTTTAAGGTAGTAGCTCTACTGAAGAAGAATAAAACAAAACTTATGGGAATTAGAAAAACATGCAATAACTGAAGTTAAAAACTTGATGAATGGCAGAATTTCTGTTTAATTTATGAAGAAATATTTGGTTTTGGACTTGTCTTCGTACAATAGAAAAAAGAGAAAGAAGGAAGGAAAGGGGAGGGAGGAAGAAAGAGGGAGAGCTGGACAGGAAGGAAGGAAAATATATTTGACACAACCATTTTCAGTCTGAGATCACAGTTCATAGAAACTGAGCAAGCTTAAATTTGCAAGGCAGAGTAAAGAAGAAGACAGCTAGGCAGTGAAGTGACTCCAGAAATTAGCATCTTTGGCTGAACAGCTTAATGAATGCCTTTGGCTCAGGATCTGTTATGAAGCTGTAATCAAGCTGTAGATGAGGCTGCAGTCATCTTAAGGTTCTCCTAGGGAGACACACTTCCAGGGTCATTCATATGGCTGTTAGAAGGCTTTAGGTCTTCACTAGATATTGCCTGAAGACATCAGTTTCATACCATTGGACCTCTTCATAGGAAAGCTCTCAAATGACAGTTTGCTTTCCCCAGAGCAAGAGTTCCAAGACAATAAGGGAGAACCAGAATGGGAGCAAGGGTGAGAGTAAGAGAGTGAGAGAAAAATGGAAGTCATTCTTTTTGCAACCTAATCGTGGATATTCTATTCCATCACTTTTGGTGTATTATAATCACTAGGTCAAGTCCACACTCAAGGAAAGATGAATACACAAGGGCATGAATACAAGGAAGTGGAGATCACTGGGGTTCATTTATAAGCTGTCTTTCACAATATGCCCTCTGGTTTCACAATAATTTACTTATCTCCCACATTTAAATACATTCACCCCTTCCCAAGTTGCCCAAATTATGATCCCATTATAGCATCAGCTCGGTTCCAGAATCTCATCATTTAAATTAAATCAATTTGTGGATGAAACTCCTTCAGTGTAGTTCTTTAGGTAAGGCTCCTCAAGTTTGTTCCTCTTAATCTTTAGTTCTATGAAACTAGAGAGACAAGTTATATGCCTCCCACAAATACAACATACAACATTGGGACAGACATAAGGTAACTACTTCAGAGATTTCTGTTCAAAAATGGGGAAAATGAGAGCCACAAAGAGTTACTCTAGCAATTCTAAAACTCATCTGGGCAAATGTTAAAAGATTCTTAATCAGGTTCAGGATTCAGAATAATTCTCCATGGTTCTCAGGTATGCCTTCCTGGCTCCTGATTCTACCCCAGGAATTATCCTTCCTTTTTCATGAAAGGTAGGATCTGTTTGTGCTGAATAGCAATTTTCATTCTGTGTTCTTCCAATAGATTATGGGGGTGGCGTCCAACTGCTTCTTTTCATTTTGTACCATCTCTGTCACGTTTAGGTCAAACTGCCAGTGTTTCTGTTGTTAAAATTCTCTCAAAAATTTTGTGGAACTTCTATGGATCTCATGGGATTCACACCATTAGATAGACATCATACCTACTAATCTCTTTAAGATCAACCTTTCTTCACCTTGGGCTCTTGCTGTGAAATACTAGGACCACACATTTAATCTTTCTAGATGTCCTATTTATTTTTTTGATTGAGAGAATTGGTAAATTACATCCTTAATCTCTTTATAGTTATTTCATATAGCTCTATAATATTCTGAGACAAAAACTTTGATATAATGTCTAAACAAGATTTTATATTTATCCTTTGGCACACTTTTAGACAACTCCTAGAGAGAGAGAGAATGCAAGAGGAAAGCTAATTGGAAGTCACAATATTTTTGTAAGCAAACTTGGAAGCAACATTCCAGCATTATTCACCATATTCTCTTCTTTAGATGTGATTGCCTAGGTTCAACCCATGCAAGAGCAGAGGATTACACAAGCATGAATAATAGGAGAAGGGAATCACTGGAGGCAATCTCAGAGGATGCCTACCACATATGATTCATTACCAGGAAGCTATGAGGTGAACAATTCTGAGAGTTCACAAAAGATGGGGAAAATTCCAATTTGAAACAGCCAGAGTGTGGAAATCCTGTTGTACACATATGTCATTCAGGATAGATACCCTAAGTGTTATATCTTCATAGTAGAGCTAAATTAGTTGCCAACTAGAGGCTTCCCTAAACCCACACTAACAACATTTTTAAAAAGTTGAAAAAGGATGCAGCTGACCCACAAGTAACTCTGATGAGAAAAAAAATCAAAACTCTTTAAGGAAAGGCTACAAGATTCAGATATTTAACAACATAACATCCAATCTAACATCCAATCAAAAGTAAGTAATCATGTGAAGAAGGAAATGTGACCCAATACGAGAAGAAAAGTTAACCATTGACACTAGCAAGCAACAAATACTAAAATGATATAAATGGTAGAATTAGCAGATAAGGAGTTGGTAAAAGCTTTATATGTGTCAAAGAAGAAGTCTCAAGGGGAATAAAAACTATTATAATTGAATCAAAATAAAATGCAACATTTCAAAATATGTAGGATGCAGCTAAAGCAACGCTGAGAAGGAAATGTATAGTACTAAATGCTTATATTAGAAAAGATGAATGGTATGAAATCAATCTATGTTCCTACCTCAGTACTTGAAAAAGAAGACCAAAATATATCCAAAGCGACTAGAAGAAATGAAATAATAGAGGACAGAAATCAATAAAATTGAAAACAGGAAACCAATACCAAAATTTATTGAAACAAAAAGCATGTTTTTCAAAAACTCAATAGAATTGATAAATCTCTAAATGTTTATCAGCAAATGAATGGATAAAGAAGATGTGGTATATGTACACAATGGAATATTACTCAACCATAAAAAAGAATGAAGTAGTGCCATTTGCAGCAACAAGGATGGACCTGGAGATTATCATATTAAATGAAGTAAGTCAGACAGAGAAAGACAAATATCATATGATATCACTTACATGTGGAATCAAAAAATATGATACAAATGAACTTATTTACAAAACAGAAATAGACTCACAGACAGAAAACAAACTTATAGTTATTGAAGGGGATAGCAGGATGGGGAGGAAGTGATAAATTAGGAGTCTGGGATTAACATATGCACATTACTATTAAAAATATGTAAACAACAGGGACCTACTGTATAGAACAGGTAACTATATTCAATATCTTGCAATAACTTATAATGGAAAAGAATCTGAAATAGATTATATATGTATAACTGAATCACTTTGCTGTACACTTAAAACTAGCACATTGTAAATTAACTATAATTTAATTAAAAATCTCAATAGAATTGATAATTCCCTAGCATGATGACAGAGATAATAAAAGAGAAGGCACAGAGCAATAATACAGGAATTAAAGAGTATCACAACAGATCCAATGTTAATAAGGAAATACTATGAACAACTTTATACTCATAACATCAACAATTTAGGAAATTATGCCAATTCCTTGAAAAATGCAAGTTACCCAAATTCAGCCAAGATGAAATAGATAACTTGAATGGTACTATAAATATTAAATCAATTAAAATTTTAATTTAAAGTCTCCCAAAAAAGAAATTGCAGGCTTAGTTCGTTTCACTGGAGAATTTTGCCTAACATTCAAAAAAAAATATTAACATCAATTTTATACAGTCTCTCCCATAATATGTATATATATTTTGTAAAGGGAAACAATTCCCAACTCATTTTATGTGACATGCATTACCCTGATACCAAAACTAGTCAAAGAGAAAACAAGGAGAAAACTACCGACCAATATTTTCCATGAACTTACATGCAAAAATTCTCAAAACATATTAGGAAGACTCATTCACCAATGTATAAAAAATATATACATGATGACCAAGTGAGCAATGCTGTGCACAGCAACTGCTGTTAAGGCAAGAAAAAAAGTACATAATGATTGGATGGAAAAATATAAAAATGTCTTTAATCACAGAAGTCATGAATGCATACCTCAGAAACCAAAATGATACTGGATTTAATATGTAAATATAGTAAAGTTCCAGAATACATATTAAATATATAAAAGTAAAATGCATTTTATATACCAGCAACAAACAAATTGAAAATAAATTTAAAATCACACAACTTATTTTAACATCAAAACCATAAAATTTTAGGAATAAATTTAATAATAGGACTGTATTTTTCAAAACTCATTGAACTGTAGACTTACAACAGAGGCCTTTAATTTATGTATGGAAGTAATTTATACCTCAATAAGGTAATAATGATAATGATAAAGAATACAGATTGGACAGTTATCTCCTGAATAGTCTTCAAGAAAATTCATTAAAAAAAAAGTGAGAAGTAATCCTTATTGAAATTCCAAATTACTAGTTTTCCCTTAACCAATAATTAAATGTTGTACCTTTAAATAAGTCCTTTAACCCTTCTGTATAATTTGTTGCACAACTATTTGTTTAACAATTGTTATGCAATGCACTGTCAGAGATAATAAGAATAATCAGACATGAATTTACAACATCTACAGCCCTATGTACATCAGATACTCTGCCTACATTCCTGTTTAAAAAAAAAAAAAAGAAAAAGAAGAGAGAATGACATGTCCCAGCTCTCATCAAAGACCATTTTGATTACCTCTTGCCTTTCAAGGACACATTCATTTCTATTATCTTCTTATTCCTGAGTCATCTGTTTTTTCCAATGGACCACTACAAACAGCATATAAATATGTCATAATAGCTTCCATTTTAAGAAAATATAGGTAACAGCAACAACAGTCTCCCTTAGCTCTACAAGACTTCTTCAATTACCACCTCACAACTCTTTCCTCTTCAGAGCAAAATATTGATTATTTTGTATTTATTGTCTCCACATCTAAAATGTCCGTTCATTCCAAAACACACTCAATCTAGCTTTTTCTCCTACCATATAGTAAAAACGGCCATTACTATGACTAACAACAATGTTCCTTCTGACAAAACTAATGAGCATTTCTTTTTATCCACTTATAGGACCTTTCACTGTCACTCATCCCAGTTGACTATCCTTTCCTTGAAGTATGTCTTCCTTGAAACAATTGGCTTCTGTGTTACAAGCTTTGCTAGTTTTTGCTCTAAGTCTCCCTTGTTGCCTCCTTTCTTCTCTATCCAAACTCTCAACCTTGTGGTACCCAGGGCTCAGCTACTGCGCCTTTGCTGTTTTTTTCCTAATCTATAGAGAAAAAAAGAGGTACTTAGAAACATTTTTCCAGCTGTCTCCCTCTCAAAATCATGGTGATGAAATGAAGTAATGGTGATGAAAGTACAGTAGAGGTTCGCAGTAATAAAAATGATTTTACTTAAATCCATGAGAAAACATTCCTGGAAAAGAAGAACAATAGAAAATTTGCTTTGTCCCAAGTATATGAAATTTTGTGAATTCTTCAAGCCAGGAATATTTTTTTTTTCTCACTAGGCTTACATTTACTTTCCAGAAACTTTCAACTCACTGAAAACTACCATGTTATACTTATTGTTTTAGAGTAATTTGAGAATAAGTTATAATTACTAGTAGATTTTTAAGAGATTTTATTTCAAATCCATTAGCATTGATCATAAATCTATTATCTTCTAAATCTATTTCTATATTATGTTACAGGTGTATGACAAAGTATTTTCTTAGAATTTTTAGAGCTCTCACACTGCATAGTATAATTCAGCACTTAACAGAACCTTTATTGTTTTGCCATTGTTTTCTTTATATATTTTCTTTCTTACCAAATTGTATGTTTCTGATAATAAGTATACATTTTGCTATCTTGCTTTCCATATATATCCCTCTCCTCCCCACCTACCTGCCCTGACCACCTACCTACCTGTCTGCGTAATTCAGTACTGACAAAATATTAGGCACTCAACAAGTATTTTCTATATTACTGCTTGAGGCTCTTCATAAAATAATAATAATAATAATAATGTGGTAAAAATGGCCCAGAAGGGAGAAACAAAAGTAGAAAACCATGGTGAGGTCAAAGGTCTGAGTGAAAGAAGAGGGAATTTATCCTGGAGCATGATGAAAAGAGGAAGGAAGATAATGGGGGTGGTTGGTTGCTATCTCTGGGCCAAGCCCCAGCAGCCAGCTCTATTGGAAAGCCTGAATCAGCAGCCTCATGGACATAAATTAAACATTTTGCTAATATGTAATTCTCTTCATTTATCCAATTTTACTTGGGTATTAAGTAAATCAGATGTGGGCAAACCTTTTGCCAAATTAGTGAGTAGCTTTCGAATAACAAGAAAAATGATCATTTGCAATATTCATTGAAACTTGTTAACATGAATTATAGTGAATGAAGACCTGCAGCAAGATTTATTAAAAATTCAATTTTTTAACAATTGTAGCAAAAGTTTGGCTATTGATGCATTGTTTGTAAGACAACAAGGTAAGACAACACGTAAAAGGAAACTTTCAACTTTGCCAATTAATGTGATTAACTTGCATGAGGGAGAAGAATACAGATCCAAATGCTTTCTTACGTTTCATAAACGATTTGCAAAATGATTGAGCCAGTACCTTGGAACATTTCTTTTGGCATATGGTATTTCCACCTAAAAACCTAGCAACTTAGAAATGCTTGCAACTTGAAAAATATCTGTTGCTTAAAGAATTGGTGAGTGTACCAAAATTATCATTATCACTGTGGCTCTGAAAGTTTGAGATATTATTAAGCAAAGCTATATATTTCTTGCAGGTACATGGCCATTATAGATGACTATTTTTTGTTGTGCTCATTTGGATTTGCTTCTTCTCAGTCTAGTAAACAACTAATTCTCCCAACGCTGTTCACAGGGAGTTGAAGCTGCAGCTCTTGCCTATTCAGCATCTCTTAATTTGTAAGCAGTCCCATAAATCTTTCCTACTTCTAGGGACATAAATACTCCTATGATGAAGTGGCCAGCGTGGTGCCTTAACAAGCTGAAGGCTAGCTTTTTCCCTTCATGCATCCTAGGGACCACTGTCTTATTCCTGGCAAAGTAGATCAGATTTTGAATTCCAGCCAGGGTAATTAACACTCTTTAGGGTCTCAATACACAAAGCAGAATGGTCAGCATTAGCAAAGATGTCTTGTGAATGTTTTCTGAGTGGTAGAAAAGAAAAAGAAATGGACAGCTGTAGCAGGTCTTTGGGAGTTTAATGAAAGTCACCCATTAAATACAATTTCACCTTGGGGAGAGTTGTATATATCAACACTCTAAGCTTTGAGACAATGTCTTTATTATCTGTTTTTCAAATGCATTTAAAAAATTAGGAATGAAGAATTAGCTGGGGTGTCCTTAACATTCCCTAGAAAGCCAATTTCACCGAGAAAGTTACATTCCCTAAAATATAAGTATCGAGAAAAATAATGTGTTTTTGTTCTAAGAAGAGCAACCTTCCTGGTAGTCATTTAGCTTACCATACTCTGAAAACTCAAAATTGAAAGCTGCCCTAAAATAGGTTTACTGATGGAGCTAAAATGACTGCATATTTGACACATTTTTTATCAAGTTTTCATAAAGGTTGCATTTGTCTAGATTCTGAAACAGTGTATTGGAACCTTGACAACCATGGTGAAATAATTTGGAATTGTTTAGGGAGACTCAAGAGCTATGATCAACATTAAACATTCTATGCTTTAGGCTTCATGTTATTTCATTGGTTTCCTACCAAAATATTATCTGAGACATAAATCAAATGTGTATGTCATACTTTTTTGAAAATTATACTTCATTTTTAGACCTGTTTTAGGTTCACAGCAAAATTAAGTAGAAGGTACAGTGATTTCCCATATATCTCCTACCGCCGTGTATGCACAGCCTCTCTCACTATGAAAATCCCACACCACAGTGTTGCTATAATAGATGAAGCTACGCTAACACATCATTATCCCTCTAAGTTTATAGTTTACATTGGGATTCACTCTTGGTGTTGTGCATTTTATGGGTTTTGACAAATGTTTAATGATATGTACCCATTATTATTCTATCATAGAAAGTAGTTTCGCTGCCCTAAAAAAATCCTCTGTATTCCACTAATTCATCCCTCCCCACCCCAACCCCTGGCAACCACTGATCTTTTTACTGTCTCCATCATTTTGCCTTTTTTAGAATGTCATATATTTGGAATCATACAGCATGTACCCTTTTCAGCTTGACTTATTTCACTTAGTAATATGCATTTAAGCTTCCTCTATGTCTTTTTATGGCTTGTTGGCTCATTTCTTTTCAGCATTGAATATTAGTCCATTGTCTGGATGTACCACAAATTCTGTATCCCATCACCTGATGAAAGATATCTTGGTTTCTTCCAAGTTTTGACAATTATGAATAAATTTGCAGCAATTATTCATGTGCACGTTTTTGTATGGACGTAAGTTTTCAACTCCCTTGGATAAATACCAAGAAGTGCAATTGCTGGGTTGTATAGGAATGTTTAGCTTTGTAAGAAACTGCTAAACTGTCTTCCAAAGTGACTGTACTATTTTGCATTCCCACCAGCAATCAATGAATGTTCCACATACTTGCTAGCATTTGGCATTCTTAGTGTTTTGGATTTTGATCATGAGTAATACTTTTGAAAGTGAGTTCCTTTGATCAGTTCATTTCAGAATAACACTTTTGTATTGATTCTATTATATATAACAATATGTAGCTTAACATGATATGATATAAATATTATAGTATATATATGCATGTGTGTATGTCTGTAGGTGCATTTGCATGCAAGCACAGCACTTTTAAATTATAACATTTTTACTTGAATATTTAGCCACATAAAAAAAGACAGAAGATTAAGTTGTCATTCCTATAAATAGCAAGTGCCTGATTAAATGCATGTTTAAGATAGAGAAACTTGTAACTCTCTGGTATGGGACTGTATATATTTGTATTTGACAATAGGGAAGCAGCTAAGGAAGCAATCTCAGAAATGAGCTTATGGAATATAGTGTACTAAGATACCAAGGAGCTAATTTTTCTAAAAAAGCCTTTGGGCTTCCCTGGTGGCGCAGTGGTTGAGAGTCCGCCTGCCGATGCAGGGGACGCGGGTTCGTGCCCTGGTTCGGGAAGGTCCCACATGCCGCGGAGCGGCTGGGCCCGTGAGCTATGGCCACTGGACCTGCGCGTCCGGAGCCCGTGCGCCGCAACAGGAGAGGCCACAACAGTGAGAGGCCCTCATACCGCAAAAAAAAAAAAAAAAAAAAAAAAAAGCCCTGAAGTTTGCCAAATATTTAAACCTTTTCGTAAAGGAACCATGCCAGCATAGCGCTACCTTGTTCAGCGAGTCATATTTCTCTGTAAATCAAGTACCTTTCTCAACCTCTTCTCCTTGTGAAAAACTGATGAAGAATCACACCAGCTGCAATACATTGTGCCTGATTTTTGTGAATTAGCATGAAGACTAAAATTCCTAGACAATTGATGGTTGGTGGAATTTACATAATTTTGGTCATATTAAGAACTTCCAGTTATTTAAATATAATTTGTCCCTTTCTACCATAATATCATTCTTTTTTTGTGAAATGAAGCTAACAGCTGAAGCCTAATTCATTTAAATTCTGTTATACAGTCAGTGAGCAATTGATAAGTATCTCTTCCATAAAAATGATCCTTTGAGGATGAATTATCTATGCTAATATAACTTATTAATGTAGTCATCTTTTATAGACCACTAGAAGTTCCCTCACACATATTTTGTTCATAGTAAATTAACTACATGTTTCTAAGTCATCCAGATACATGCATTGCTTTGTTTCATGTTCTAGTACATTCTGGTACATATAAAATGAAGAAGAGTACTTCCAATTATGTGCTCCTTACTTTCTGAATTCTCATTAAAATTTACTTTTGACCTGTGATGTCATCAATATTAAGGGGCTATAAATTATCTAGATATGTCTGGATTCTTACTATGTTTCCTTCAACTGTGTTGGAAAAGTTGTTTCTTCCATCTTAGGAGAATGTTTTTCACCTGTATTCTACATCTAACCCCCGCTGCCATCTCAATTGTTCTGGATGCATCAAGTATTCCTTCTCACAGTTGAATCTTCAAATCTACCTGTGTGTTCCTCCCTTCCCTTCAATATATAACCCAAATTTCTTCATTTAAAGTAACAAATACCCCTAAATCTCTATCTCAACCTTATATATCTCTCTAGGAACTTCTCTATATTTCCGCTTTTTGTGACAGCTTTCATGTTCTTTATATATATGACCCTAAATTTTTATTTGCATAATGGTCTAACTTCTTAACATGCCATGTACAGTTTAGTGTAGAGCAAATAAACAAAAAATCTAGATGGAGTATAATGATGGCTTTGAGTAGGTCATTGGTAACAGAGATAGAGAGAAATGGTCAGATTTGGCATATATTTTAGAAATAGAATCAACAGAACTTGATCATGAATTTTATGAGGGATAAGATTGTTAATGTAGTAGAAAGGTATCAAGAAGGACTTCCAGTGTACTAGGTGGGCGGGAAAGTTTGTGGTAGAAATGTCAAGAGTTCACCTTTGCCATTACAATTTTGAGATACCTAAGAGAATTCCAAGTAGATTTTGATTCTGAAGCTCAGAAGAAAAATCAATTATAAACATGCATCTTGGAGATGTTAGGGTTAATATGTTTTTTTAAATTTTGGAAATAGAATGACTCTCTAAGGCAGAGCATCATGAGTGAGAATAGACTTGGGTCTATAACTGGCCCATAAGAAGTGACTCAATTATACTTCAGGTTCTAGATGTAATATTTACTTATGTCAATTTTAGTCAATTTATTTGAGACAAATAAATAAAAACCGTTATTTGAAAATGTCAAAATTTTATTTGGGTAATTAAAGTGTTAGACTAAAAGTCTTCAGGTCATTATCTGGCTCTTCCATTTCAATCACAACTACATCTATGTATCATTCAGTTCTGCCAACACTTCTTTCAAACATGTTTCAACAGTTCCATTGTTATAACCCTTGTTCAAACTACTGTTTTCCATGTAGGAGTCAGAGAAAGCCTTTCAACACATAGGTAAAATCAAGTTACTCCCCTTCACAAAGCTTTCAAATGATCCCATCATACTTAGACAAAAATCCAGAATCCCCATGAAAGCATAAAATATCTTTTCTGCTCCCATCCCTAACTATGTGTCTATAACCTCACTTCCTATCTTCTCTTCATTACTCTCTGCATTCCAACCATAATGGACTTCTTAATACTCTCCAAGCCTGGTGCTTCCTCTGGGTATCCATACTTATATTTCTTCAGCCTGTAAAGCTCATCTCCCACATACACCCAATGCTTTCTCTTTAATCCACTATCTACTCAAATATCAACTTCCTAGGGAATATTTCCCTGTTCACTCTATCTATGATTGCACTTGTTCTTGCCCCCTTACTATATATACCCTAACTAGGTTTTTGGGTTTCAAAAAAATTTTTATTAAGATTTTGGGTCACAGCAAAACTGAGCACAGAGATATCTCATATACTCTCTGCTCCCAACATGCATAGCCTCGCCCATCATCGACATCACCCACCACAGTGGTATGTTTGTCGCAATTGATGAACCTACACTGACACATCATAATCACACAGAATCCACAGTTTACATTATGGTTCATTCTTGGTGTTATACATTCTAAGGATTTTGACAAATGTATAATGACATTTATACATCATTATGGTATACAGAATATTTTCTCTGCCATAAAAATCTTCTATGCTCTTCTGATTCATCCCTCCTTTCCCCCAAAGCCCTGGCAACCACCTATCTTTTTATATCTTCATAATTTTGCCTTTTCTGGGAATATCACATATTTGGAATCATACAGTATATAGCCTTTTTAGTTTGACTTATTTCACTTAATAACATGCATTTAAGTTTCCCCTATGTCTTTTCATGGTTTGTTGGCTCATCTCTTTTTAGCATTGACTATTAGTCCCTTATCTGGATGTACCAGATTTATTTATCTGCTCACTTACTGAATAATGTTCTTTTCTGATTTCAAGTTTTAGTAATTATGAATAAAGCTGCTATAAGCATCTGTAGGAAGGTTTTTGTGTACATAAGTTTTCATCTCTTTTAAGTAAATAGCAAGGAGTGCACTTGCTGGAATATGTAGTAGCTTTAGTTTTATAAGAATGAGAGGTCCTTTTGCTCCACATTCTCACCAGTATTTGGTGTGGCCAGTGTTCCAGATTTTGCCCATTTTAATAATTATGGAGTGGTATCTTATTGTTGTTTTTATTTGCATTTCCTTATGGCATATGATGTGGAACATCTTTTCATATGCTTATTTGTCATCTGTATAACTTCTTTTGTGAGGTGTCTGTTAAAGGTCTTTGGCTCATTTTTCAATTAAATTGTTTGATTTCTTATTGTTGAGGTTCAAGTATTCTTTGTATGTTTTGGATAAAAATACTTTATCAGATGTGCATTTGCAAATATTTTCTCCCAGTCTGTGGCTTGTCTTTTCATTCTCTTGGCATTCTCTTTCTTGGAGCAGAAGTTTTTACTTGTAATGAAGTCTAACTTATTAGCTATTTTTTTCATGGGTTATGACTTTGGTGTTGTATCTAAAAAGTTAGTACCACACTCAAGGTCATCTAGGTTTTCTCCTATGTTAACTTTGGAGAGTTTTATGATTTTAAGTTTTACATTTAGATTTGTGATACATTTTGAGTTAATTTTTGTAAAGGATGTAAGGTCTGCATCTAGATTCATGTTTTTGTTTCATTTGGTTTGGTTTTTGCATGTGGATGTCTGCTTGTTCCAACACCATTTGATGAAGAGTCTCTCTTTGTCCCATTGTATTGCTTTTGCTGCTTTGTCAAAGACCAGTAGATTATATTTATGTGGGACTATTTCTGGGATCTCTATTCTGTTCCATTAATCTATTTGTTTGTTTATTTATTTATTTATTTTGCCAATACCACATTGTCTTGAACTGTAGCTTTATAATAAGTCTTAATGTCAGGTAACATTATTTCTCCAACATCATTTCCTTCAAACTTGTCCATTCCAGGCTTTTGTCTCTCTATATAAACTTTAGAATCATTTTGTTGGTCTCTACAAAATAAATTGCTGGAATTTTTATTGGGTTTGTGTTGAATCTATACATCAAGTTGAGAAGAACTGACAATTCAGCAGTATTGAGTCCTCCTACCCATAAAGGTGGAATATCTCTTTTTTAAATTTTATTTATTTATTTATTTATTTATTTTTGATTTTGATTTTATTCATCAGAGTTTTGTAGTTTTCCTCACATGAACATTGTCTATGTTTTGTTAAATTTATACCTAAATTTAAATTTTTTGGATGATAGTTTAAATGGTATTGTTTTTAACTTCAAATTCCACTTGTTCATTGTTGACATACAGGAATGCAACTGACTTCTGTATGTTAGCTTTGTATCCTGCAACATTGCTATAATCACTTATTAGCTCTGGAAATTTTATTTGCACAGTTCTTTCAGATTTCCTATAAAGATGATTATGTCATCTGTGAACAACAGTTTTATTTCTTCCTCCCAAACCTGTATGCTTTTGATTTTAGTTTCTTGTCTTATTGAATTAGATGGTCCTTTTTCTTTCTTTTTTTTTTTTTTTGTGATACACAAGCCTCTCACTGTTGTGGCCTCTCCCATTGCAGAGCACAGGCTCCAGACACACAGGCTTAGCGGCCATGGCTCACGGGCCCAGCCGCTCCGTGGCATGTGGGATCTTCCTGGACCGGGGCACGAACCCATGTCCCCGGCATTGGCAGGCAGACTCTCAACCACTGTGCCCCCAGGGAAACCCTAGATAGTACTTTTAATATCATGCTAAAAAGCAGTAATGGGAAAAGACTCCATGCATTGTTCCTGATCTTAGTAAGAAAGCTTCAAGTTTCTGACCATTGAGTATGATGTTAGCTGTAGGATTTTTGTAGATATTCTTTATCAAGTTCAGGAAGTTCCCATCTATTCCTAGTTTACTGAGAATTTGTATCGTGACTGAGTGTTGGAATTGATCAAATGATTTTTCTGCATCTATTGACATGATCATGCGATTTTTCTTCTTTAGCTTGTTGGTGTGATGCATTACATTAATTGGTGTTTGAATGTTGAACCACCCTTGCATATTTGGGATAAATCTTACTTGGTCATGGTGATTTGTTAGTATTTTGTTGAGGATTTTTACAAATTTATTCACAAGAGGCATTGGTCTAGAGTTTTCTCACAATGTATTTGTCTGTTTTTGGTTTTGTAGTAATGCTGGCCTTATAAAATGAGTTAGGAAATTTTCTCTCTGCTTCTGTCTCAGAAAGAGATTGTAGAGAATTGGTACCCTTACTAGACTTTCACTTTTTTCTATAACTCTTAACTTGCTCAATATTCATATGTTTATTTGTTTATTACTTGTCTTTCCCCCTCAGGAATGTGAGCTTAATGAGATTAGGATTCTGTCTATTTTGATTACTCTAGCTTTACTGCTAGTACAGTATTGGACACATAGTAGGCATTCAAATATTTGTGAAGAATAAATAGAAGAGGGTATATATAATCAGTGCATTTATGCACTTAAATATTAATGTCATTTATTAACTTAGTAAGTGTTTATTCATTATCTACATCTGCCATTTTTTAAATGAGGTATAAAATGGAAGATTTTCAACTTCCTTAAATCCAGAATGAGAAAAGCAATTTAAAACTTCCTGTTGATGAATAATTTTGTGATTGTACAATACTGCCCCCTAATATTTCAGATTCTTAGCAAATCACCCTTGGCAGATTTATTTTCAAAGGTTAAGAGGTGAACTTTTGGGAGTATTTTTTTCTATTTGTCACAGATATGTCTATAATGTAGGTATATTTAGAATATTTACTATTTTTATTGTCCTGTTCAGTACTTTTTTTTGCATTAACAAGAGTTTTCCATGACAGAGTTTTGCTCCATTGGATAATTCAGATGCTTATTAAAATACAGTGAGATTTTGCTGAATTCAATGAATACTACTTATATTTAAATGAGCATTAATGAGTTTTGTGATTGTCCCATGGAACAAAACTCATCTTTCATTAGGTGGATTCCCAAAATGCCTAAAGGTGAGCAGACACAGCTTTAGATATATAAGGTAATTTCATACTTAATTAGTTCTTTACTTGACACCACAGATACATTTCCAGAACTGTGGCTTCAAATGGCTAGCTTGTTTTTTGCTGTGACAAGTCAATGAAATAGTAGAATTCGCAGAGAGTTTCTGTGATTAGTTTAAGGCCATTCTCTATTATATTAATAAGTTGGTAGGTTATGACTCGATTCATAGAAAAGAGGGTGTAAGGAATAAGAGTTAAAAGATTCCTAACTTGAACTGACATTACTTTATATTTTGTACCGAATATAGCATTAGAAGTACCTACATGCACATATTCATATACACATATCAGTGGCACTGCTTGCTTTCATTAACTGAGTGATTACCACATGGCAGGAAATTTACATATATTATTTTTCTTTCTGAGAAAAACTCTGAATGTTGGAACTGTAATTTTCATGTTATGGATGAGAAAGCTGATTGTGATGTGTTTAAGTTACTTGCTATGTTAACTTGCTAGTGCTACCATAACAAAATACCATGACTAGGTGGCTTAAACAATAGAAGTTTATTTTCTCAAGTTTTGGAGCCTGGATGTCCAGGATCAAAGTGTCAGCAGTTTGATCCTGAGGTTTCTCTCCATGACTTGCATATTGCTGCCTTTTTGATATGTTCTCCCACAACCTTCCACTGTGTGGTTACATCCATCATATTGCTTTCTCTTCTTATAGGGAAGTAAGTCATATCAGATGATTTCACCCTATGACTTCATTTAACCTCAGTTACCTCTTCAAAGACACTATTTTCAAATGCACTCATATTCCATGGTACGGGAGTTTAGGGCTTCAACATATTAATTTGGGGGAAACAATTCAGTCTATAATATTTGTCAAATATCACACTGGTAATAAATGGAAAATCAGTGATTTGAATTCAGCTCTTTTCAACTTCAAAGTCCAAATTCCCATTCTGTATACCCCATAATGTAAATTTGCACAGGATTCAGAGTAATGGGTATTAAGCTAAAAACTATTGATATACTTGAAGTATCAAATGCAGTTCATTGTGTCATTACAACAAATGAAGAAAAGTTTCAATTTATCTAATAGTTTTTAAGTTCTCATACTTTTAAAAAGATTTTCTTATATGTAATATAGAAAACACACTCAAGCAGGGATATGCTGATCCATCCTAGTTATTAATTGTACCTGCACATGAAACATTAATCTTTAGTAAACGTTTTTTTAGTAAACTTTTGCAGATCACTGTTTTAAATTGGTTTATGTAATAGTGCTCCCAAAATAAATTTTCAAAAATGACATTCTAGTTGCTATTATCACTTAGTATAACTAAGAGATAGAAAATATGAAGTAAAATTCTTGTTATTAATGGTTAATATATTATGGCTCATAAGAATATAGAAAACAGGGATTTCTTTAGAATTTTGCTACCCTCTTGGGGCAAGCTTACAACACTCCTGGTCTGTTTAAAGTAGAAAGACAGTATTTTGGAACTCTGATTATTATACCCCAGCTGCACTAGGCCTGGCTATCCTGTTGCTGCATATACATAAAACTAACCCACACATCAAATTAACAGTGAACATCTGTGAAATTTTTGTTAGAGTTCAGAGGGTTTTGAATTTTAATCACAACCCTTCAAATATGTACTTACTCGTATGGAGACCTATAAGGTGTCACTGAACACTGAAAAATCCTTATACTTATTACAGCATTATAATTAAAATGGGCTTTTGGACACAAAGAAATGTGGGTTTGATCCCTACTCTCATGCTACCATGTTGTTTCCAGAAAGCTACCTATAATCTCTAAGCCCCAGTCAAATTGTATGAATAATGGAGAAAAGTAACTATTCACTTAATAAGGTATGAGATCACCTAGCATGGTTTTTGGAGTGTAGTAAATACCTGGCTTAATCAGTAGTAAACATAGTTATTATGATGATTTTCAATTATCAATTTAATTGTGTAATGAGTTACTTAAGGTTTATCTCCCTCTTCTGAGGCAAATTCCATGGATTTACAGACTATTGTTTTTTTTCTAAATTTCTTGCATAGCTTTTGGTATTTGATATATAGAAGGCCCAATAAATGGCTGTTAGATAAATGCATTCATTAACGATTGAGTTTTTTTTATTTGCATACTATGTTCAGTTATATTTGTAAAATTCCAAATCAAGTGACTTAGAGAAGAGGAAGAAAAAGAAAACAAGGTGCATATCTCCGTATTCAGTAATAGTTTCTATGGCTTATCAACAGACTGGAAACACTATTGGATAAAGGAATGGATGATATTAAGCTGTAAGAACAGCTATGTTGATTCATTATCTTTGATATGTTCCCCGTGGTTAGTTTCAGTTCAAAGAGCAGGAAACTGCAGTTTAGATTCTTGTCCTTCTCATTAACTTTGTCATGCATGATTTTTCTTATATCTTATCCAGCATCTTCAATAACTTGTAGTTGGAGAATCTTCAGGTTAACTTAGTCTGCCATATGCTAAAAGTACAACTTCAGAGAAAGACAATAATGTCTTTTTAAAAATAGTTTTTAATTCATTCAATAATTATGTGCCAGGCAATCTACTAAGTTCTTGGAAAATATTTGTGATCAGAACAAATTCCTGCCCTTGTGGGGTGACAAAAACAGATTAAATATATATATATATACACAAATAAAATAGCATATTTAAAGATACCAATTACTATGAATAAAGAAATTGAGCAGATACAAGACAGAGAGGAGTAACCCTTTTGAAGAAACTAAGATCTGAGTGAAACTGTTGGGAGCTGAGGGAGTAAGTCAAAGAATGTTTGAAGAAAGACTAGTCTAGACAGAGAGAATGGCTACAAGGTATAAGTTGAAGACAACAAGGAGGACAGAGGGGCTGAAACAGAGTAATAAAGGAAGGGTAAAAGTAGACGAGGTGAGGTCATGCAGTCAGAGAGATTAAATTTTAGAGAAAATTATCTTTGGCTTTTTGAAAACATTGAATACTGTAATATAATTCTATAAGTGAATAAATGTTAGCTTCCAATTATGGTATGTTCTCTTTAGGGCATTCACTATTCCTCATTGTATTCCTAGTGCATGTCATTGAATCTGCCACAGAGTAGTTGAGTGATAAAACTGAAGAAAGAATCAATCACTTGGATAATGATTATGTAATTTTTGTGTCCAAAACAAAAATCGGATTTCTAAAACTGATAATCTAAAATATCAAATATTTAGTTCACTTAATAAGCCCTACTAAGGGGCTCCCCTGGTGGCACAGTGGTTAAGAATCTGTCTGCCAATGCAGGGGACAAGGGTTCAAGCTCTGGTCTAGGAAGACCCCACATGCCAGGGAGCAACAAAGCCCATGTGCCAAAACTACTGAGCTTGTGCTCTAGAGCCCGTGAGCAACAACCACTGAGCCTGCATGCCACAACTCATGAACCCACGTGTCTATAGCCCGTGCTCTGCAATAAGAGAAGCCACATCAATGAGAAGGCCACACAGTGCAACAAAGATCATATCAACTGGAGAGAGCTTGCATGCAGCAACGAAGACCCAACACAAATAAATAAATAATAAAAAGCATATTTTGTACATTTTGATGGCTATATCTTTGTCATTTTTATGGGAATTATCTCAGAGATAGTGTGGATAGAGCAATAGAGAAAAATAATTCCCATACAACTCCACACAGAAAAAGAAAGAGAAAGAAAAGAAAAGAAAACGACAGAGGTGGAGGGAGAGAGAGAGCAAATGAGAAGGGATTTTGTCAGTTTTTTTTTTTTTTTTTTTGTGGTACGTGGGCCTCTCACTGTTGTGGCCTCTCCCGTTGTGGAGCACAGGCTCCGGACGCGCAGGCTCAGCAGCCATGGCTCACAGGCCTAGCCGCTCTGCGGCATGTGGGATCTTCCCGGACTGGGGCACGAACCCGTGTCCCCTGCATTGGCAGGCGGACTCTCAACCACTGCGTCACCAGGAAAGCCTGAATTTTGTCAGTTTTTTTAAGTACAGTGTCTCTTTGGTATTGACAAGGGATTGGTTCCAGACCCACCCAGGATAACAAAATCTGTAGATGTTCAAGTTCCATAGTCAGCCCTCCCTATTCTCATCTGCAATTTCAACTAACTTTGGATCATAACATAGGTAGTACATGATCCAGAGTTTGTTGAGTCTGAGGATAAGAAGGGCTAACTGTAAAGATTTTGTTTTAAAAATCACAGTCTGTCTTTGTTTATCTTCAATTAGGTTTGTAAAAATGATGTAATTAAAATCCAATCCAACTTGTTTGGAAGCTTCAATTATCACCCTCTATTTTATCCTCCCAAAGTAAAGGAGAAACATCTTTATGCATTACTGGAAGTATATTCCATGCCCATCATGACTGGGAGGCAAAAGTTGGTTAGCTATATATGTATATGTAATTGGTAAATTGAAATATTAATCTGATATGTGGGTAGATATTTTTATCAAAATATGAAATATTTCCATATTGGCAAAATTCCTAGGGCCAACTAGACATTTTTCTAGACATAGATATCAATAGGAATTACATAGATAAGGAAAATATTCATAAGCAAGTTTAACTCACCTTTATAATAATATAAATTATAGTATAATTGAAGATTTTTCTATGAAATTCGATAATGTTAAGGTAACTTGGTAATATTATAGTCATTTCAGAGTTTCTTTGTACTTGATAGATTTCCTCAGATATTAAAGTGATATTTTTTAAAGTGAATTTTTGCCACAAGTTACTTTTTTCCCTTTAAAAAAAGAAATATGCATTTACTTATTAAACTTGTGTATACGTTTATGTGTCATAAAAATGTTTAAATATTCATACATCTCTACATATAAACTTTATGATATAATTTAACATCTATAATTTACTTTAAGATTCACCTCTGAACTGTGAGTACTATAAGACTAGGAGATTGCTACACTAATTATTCTTGTTCTTAAATAGTAAGATAATTACTGCAGTAATATTCTATTCAAAATGAATATTGGATCCACCCCCTGGCAAACTTAAATTAGGAATCTTTTTCTTTCATTTTGGCAAGATGTTCTTCTTTTATCATTTTTAAACACATATTTTAATGTTAGAAATAGCAACACCATTAAGAGGAGACTCCATATTAGGTAAGGAATTCATCAATGTGGTTATACTGCTTATATTCAAATTTTGAAGTTATTCCATGTACAAATAATAGTTCCATTAGAATCTGATACTGCTGACTTTGTTCAACCAAATGCACACACATTAGGGTATAGCAATCAGAATAGCATCAGCTGGGTTGGAAGTTATTAACACATTTGAAATAAGGAATGAACCAAACCATGAAGACCATCAATATTTTGATGAAAAATTATTATTTTTTCTATACCAGAGTACTGCCCACCAACCCCAGGCTGAAATGAACATTCCCTAGTTAGAGTCCCACTGTACACTGAACATATTTCTATAAAATACCTTTAACATTTTGTTGCAACTGATTTTGCTTGTGTGCCCATTTGTGCTTGAGGACAGTAATTATGTGTTACTTTTTGGTATCCCCAATTCCAGAAAAATCCCTGGCACACGGAATGAACCTCAACTAATGTTTGTTCAATTAATGAATTAATCTGAGTTTTAAAAATGTCACTTGTTTCTTTCCCACACAACACAGTCTATGATTATATAAGGCCTTTTTATTAGTCAGCATAAGTAATATTATTATCCAAAAAGACAGACCCCAAAGCATAGTGGTATAATAAGCAGGCAGGCACACACATGCATGCATGCCTTTGTGCATGTGCATGCACACACACACACACACATACACTACATGCTCATGTCAGTCTCATGGGGTTGAATGCCATGGTTCCACTCCTTATGACAATGTCATATAGCACATTTGGTTCCAAGGCTTCTGTGGTAGGAAAATAAGGAGATAGATGAGCCCCAGTGGTTCCTAACAGCCTTTAATTACTTCTGCTCTCCTTTCTTTCAGGCACATCAATTATAGAATTCCAGCCTAACTGCAAGGGAGACTGGTCATGATAAAACACTGGATTGATATTTAGTGACCAGACACTGTTACTGGCACAGTCTTTTTCTTTAATGGTTTCAGAAGTGTCTTCCCAAAGAGATTGTAAGCATTAAGGACAAAATACATCATCTTGTTTTTGTATGTCTCCTAGATATACAACATGACAGATATTTTGGAACTTATTTATTTTTTTGAAAGTATTTTTTTCCAAATTGTAGTGATCACTATAAATATCCACTTGGGTATCTTTCCTCTAAAAATTAAGTGGAGATATTAGAAGTTTCTAATTGGTTGATGTAATTAAAACCATGGTGTTCCTTTGAGGAGGAGGGAGGAGTTGTTAAGATGGTAAAATGTGAGCATCAGAATCCCTCGAGGTGATTTTCCAGGTGTATGTGCTAAGACTCCACCCTTGGAAAGTAATGTGTTTTGGGTGTGGCATAGGGGAATATTATTTCGAAAAAAAAATTATTTTAATTATTGCTCAAACTCCTGTTGTCTGAGAAAAATTGGTAAGCCCTCTAAATTTTGAAGAATTAAACAATTTCACAGTTTAATAATTGCTTTGACAGCCCTACCAAATTTTTGGAACACGGAAAACCAGAAAACCATGTGAGTGGTTTATTTATGTGAATGACTACATTTGGTATCTTGGTGCCTTGGGTTAACGATGATTTTGCTGTCTCTATTTGGATAGTGCAGAACAAAACAACTGTATTCCTATGTTCACTCTTTCAGTATGATTCTGAGGAGTGGCATTGATTTATTTTCTACATAATCTGTATTGTGTGCCAGAAAATTCAAGCTGGGCTTGTTCCTGGATTTAAAACTATACCACATGCCTCAGCCTCTCTTGTGGTTACTTATGAACTATAGTCAATGCAGTGGGAGAAGTGATGTATGTCACTTTCAGGTCTGGATCAAAAACAAACAAACAAACAAACAAAAACCAAACAAACATATCCATGATCCTCTCCCCTCTATCTGACTTGACTTGAATGGATAAAGTACTGAAGATGTATTAAATATGGGAATCCTATTATATGGAAAAAATTCTGCAACCCTGAATCATGTGTTTAGGGAGATTCTCACCAAGAATACTTGCATTGTTCTGGACCATGAATGAGAAGTAAAATTTTCAGTGCCAAGTCCTTCACTTTTTGGAATTTATTTGCTTCAGCAGTTGGTATTATCTTAACCCTATCTTAACCCTTAATCAGATTGTTTTTACTTATTTTAGGTAATCACTAATAAGTGTTATCTTCTAAGTATTAAACCTTACTGCTTTTAAAATCTGTATATTCCTTTAAATATTTGTCACATGGGCTTTGTGGCATTAAATTTCTTTAGGTTTCCACTGTTAAATTTTCATTGGAAAGTATGAGTATCTAGATATGTATAATCTAAATGACATTTATTTTCAGTCACAAATTATGATTCTGTTTGTATTTCCAGGAAATAAATATATATTTATTTGCATTCAATACATTCATACACACACATACACAGAGGTTTGCACACAACTGATTCTATCTTCACCAGATAATTAATTGTAAAATGAGTTGGAGACACCACATCAATTGTGCTTGAGTCAATATGTGAATATATGTATGGAACAGCAATGCTTAGCCTTTTTCACTAGGACATAACGTCTGATAAAATTCACATAAATCTTGTATTCCCAATGGTTATGGCATAACTAAGGTAGACTGCTAGTTATGCACATTTCCATAGCTGTAATTTCATTCATTTCCCTTCCTCTCAAGAAAGCATATGAATCAGCCTGACATTAGAGCAATGGCCTCTGAAATGTTCTAATCAAGTAAGCCATTTACTTTCAAATTTTTAAAGTAAATTCCTCAAAAGTTGGTTATCTTAACTATGATTAATAACAAATTACCTGTGGCACTTTCTATAATGAGTCTCACTACATAAGTGATCCTGACTCTGGCCAGATTTCAATCTTGGCTCACTATCTATTAGCAATATAGCCTTCTAGAGCTCAGTATTCTCATCTGTAAAAAATGAGAATAGTAATATTAATGATTTAAGAGGTTATATATATATATATATATATATATATATATATATATATATATGTTGCTTTTCATGATGTTTGCCTTATAGTAACCATATAGAAAATATTAGCTGTTATATCAGTCAGGGATGAATAGCAGGAAATTAAATTAACTTTATCAAGTGAATAGTATTTTATAAAATCCTCTATTTTATTCTTCTTCAAGTCAATCTTGGTTTCCATATCTTTCTTCATTGGGGCATTCACTCTTTCTTATCCTGACATACAGCAAGGGAAGTTAAATAAGTTTGCAAAGGGATTGTATATATGGCAAAAAATAATACTGGATTAACCTAATGGAGACACAAACTTGACAAGCACTCACATTAGAGAGAATTTCTCTGCTCCATGTCACTGTGTACAAATATAATTAACTTGAATAGGAATTAGCTATTGAACTTAAAAAAGAGTAACCTTATTTTTAAGTTGATTATTTTCCTACTTAGGAAAACACATTTTTTGAGAGACATTAGTATTACCTTTATGATAATATCACAGTCATATCTGTGCATAGAGGAGAAAAGATTATTGTCCTGCATTCTAGGGATATATCTGTGAATTTTATAATAATGAGCAAGGGCCTGGATGTGCAATAAATCTCTAACAATGGGGCTAGATGATTTTTTCCAACAGAGTAATGTTTGTAAGAGTAGAAGCTAAAGAGTGGAGAGCATAAGAAATTGTTTTCCCTTCATTTATTTTGTTGAACGTATGTGAAAGGTACTAGAGTTAAAAGTATAAATTATATGTTTCTCATTATCTATTTAGGACTGAGAAGCAAATTAATATTTTTAAAATAATGTGCATTAATTAAATTTTGTTTAAAGGTATAACTAATAAGACCCATAAGAAAACAGATTGTAATAATTTTGAAATAAAAATAGTAAAGAATTTCAGGGGATAAGGTAATTATAATCCTAAAGGGAAGATGAAGAAAAATTCATTGATGGGAAGTTGAAAAATTATATGAGAGTTAAACACTGAGATATCTGAATAAAAATAATAGACTAAATAAAGACAAGAGATCTATGCTTCCTTCCAAATTCCCACTAAAATGAGGATTTAAAAAAAATAGTTAAATATATACTACTAGAGAGACTAGGAAAAAAAGACAATGGCAACAAAATCTTCCAAGTTGGAGAGCAGATAGTTGAGTGATAACTAACATAGCCAAACCAAGAACACTCAATCATAAGAGGGAAGAGGGGAAAGTTGAGAGGCAAACTTGATTTACCTTAGAGTAAATGCAAAGAGTGGAGAGCATAAGAAATCGTTTTCCCTTCATTTTATTGTTGAATGTATGAGATTCCCTAAAAGACTCAAGAATTATATGCACAAGATACTTTTGGAAACAAGAGGAAGATGGAACTAAAAACCAAATAGCTGGTAGGAAGCCTAAGAATCACTTATAGGACTAAAAACTCAGAGAACAAGATGACAAATATCTGAGGAGAACATTCACTTAAAAAATCCTAACAGGGCTTCCCTGGTGGCACAGTGGTTGGGAGTCTGCCTGCTAATGCAGGGGACACGGGTTCGAGCCCTGGTCTGGGAGAATCCCACATGCCGCGGAGCAACTGGGCCCGTGAGCCACAACTACTGGGCCTGCATGTCTGGAACCTGTGCTCCACAATGGGAGAGGCCGCGATAGTGAGAGGCCTGCACACCGCGATGAGGAGTGGCCCCCGCTTGCCGCAACTGGAGAAGGCCCTCGCACAGAAACGAAGACCCAACACAGCCAAAAGTAAATAAATTAATTAATTAATTAAAAATCCTAACAGACTAGAAAAGTAATATCATCAGATGCAACAGGGAATCACACATAGATGAACACTTTTTAATAAGCATAATAAATATATACTTATCAAGGGAAGCTTGTATAATATAAAGGGACAAAAATGATAAAAATAATGAAGTATAAAAATTAAGTATAAAAACATGAAAGTTTAGTTTTTTAAACAATGAAATGTATGGGACTAATATAATAAGTGACTTTTCAGATCAATCCAAGTAATTCTCTAAGAAAAAAAAAAACAGGAAAAGATGAATAGGGAAAAAAAGATAAAGAAAACTATAAAGAGAAAAGTTAAGAGATAGGAGTAAAAGTACCATCCAACCATGAAATAGGATAATAGGAATTCCAAGAAGGAGAAAATATTAAAATGTAAAGAATAAATACTTTAATTAAATATCAGAGGTAAATTTTTCAAAATGAAAAGAAGATGAAAGATATCAGATTGAAGACACTATGGAGGATTATCAGGAAAAAAAAAAAACAGCACAACTCTGATCAAGATGGTGGAGTAAGAGGACATGGAACTCACCTTCCCCTATGAGCATATCAAAAATATATTTATATAGAGCAATTCTCACTAAAAACTAAATGGAGACTGGCAGAAAGACTCCTGTACAATCAAGGCTGTAAGAAAGATCCACATGGAATCAGGGAAGAAAAGCAGTCAGGTTCAACCTGTGCTTCTGGGTGGGGATTCAGAAGAAAAGGGAGATGACATGGCAGAGATCCTCCCTGGAGAGTGAGTGGTTCGAGCCACGTATTGAGTGCCCCAGGCCTGGGGTCCAACAAAGGGAAGACAAGACCCTTTGGTTGGTTGAAGTGGGGGTGGGACTAACAGAAGGGCTGTGGGAAGCCTGGAAATCTTCCATGAAGAGTGCACAAATACTTTCTTCCTCCTGAGGCAGGGCAGAGAATGTGAATTGAGAACACACTGTTGGCTGACTGGTTTCTCACAGTCACCCCAGTGTGCACCCCAGCCTGAGCTGAGCGAACACTCCAGCCCTGCTTGCCCATGTCACAGCTTTATGGTCAAGCAAGAGCTGCCATGACAGATGAAAGCCTTCAGCTCTGATACACAGAGGGGCTCAGACCTGAAGCAGTATCTGAGCAGGGAAGGGGCAGCCATTGCCAGTGCTGACATGGATGGTGCATCAGAGCCAATCCAGATCTCTGATCACGGCCAGACTGCCACAGCTTGTGCTCCAGACTTTGCCAAATGCCTGCACTGGCCCCTCTTGCTCCAGTGCTGCTCCCCTCTGGAGCAAGGGTGTCAGTATTGGGAAGGGGATAGAGCTCACACTCGAAGAGAGCTGAGTTGGCTCAGACCCAATCTTCAGGGCTTGTGCACCAGCAACTTGGGACCTGAACACCACCCCCCAATAGGGTGATAACAGCCACTGAGCACAGTACAAGCTCTGGCTGAAAACTGGCTCTGGCCCTAGAACTTGCATCTCCATCCCTACCTCCTACCAAGGTGATAGCAACCGGAATACCCTGAGGAAAAACCTGTTTTGTATTCACATCAAATCCAGTTCTCCCTCCAAAGCCACTGGACACAGCAGACTGTATAGGGACGCCCCACATAAGGATACCCCTTCTAGACTGCAATAGGTAACTGTTCAACCTTATTACATAAAGGCAGAGAAACTTGTCTCAACTGAAAGAGCAAGGGAAAATTCCTGCAAAAACAACTAATGAAACAGAAATAAACAATTTACCAGATAAATAATTCAAAGCATTAGTAGTAAAAATGCTAACTGAATTAAAGGAAAGAATATACGAACACAGCGAGAATTTTAATAAGGAACTATAGAATATGAAAAAGAACCAGTCAGAAATGAAGAATACAACAACTAAAATGAAAAACACACTAGAAGGGATAAAGAGCAGACTAGGTGACACAGAAGAATGCATAAGTGATCTGGAAGATAGAATAATGGAAATCTTCCAAATGAGAACAGCAAAAAGAAAAACAAATAAAAAATAAGATAACAGTTTAAGGGATCTGTGGGAAATATCAACTGTAACAACATTCACATTATAGATGTCCCAGACAAGGAAGAGAGATAGAAGGGGATTGAAAATGTATTTAGTGAAATGGCTGAAAACTTCTCAAACCTGAAGAAGAAAATAGACATCCAGATGCAGGAAGCACAGAAGGTCTCAAATAAGATGTGTGTATGTGTGTGTGTGTGTGTGCATGTGCGTGTATATTGATCTGGATGCTCCCAGTGAGATTGAAAAAGAAAGCATACATGGAAAAGACAGTTGAGAATGTGTTAACAAAACCAAGATTATAAAAATAAATGTAAATGAATCCTTTAATGTCAAAAACATATGTCTACATAGAAACACACATACTTGTGCACATATGCATTATTTATGAAAAGGCATAACGCAGGCTTGTAAGTAAAACCAAAGATTTTGAGCTTTCCTTTGCCTCTGATGATATTCAGTGAAAAGGGGAAAATGACTAATTTATGGCAGCTGAAGTCAGTTTGGAAATTTGAGAGATGACCTTCTCAGATAGTATGTGTTTTGAAGCCGGATATCATTATGTGTGTATGTGTGTGTATTTGTGTATAATAGTATGTATGTGTATGTGTATTTTTGCCCTCTGTAAATATTAAGCTTCAGCATTCACACCTCTGCTTTGCAATTATACATTGCTTTTCGTAATAATCTGATTAATTGAAGGGGACCTTGACATGTGTTTAAAAACATTTTTAGGAAAAGCTAAATGCAAGTATTTTGAAGGAAAACACTTCCACTGTGCTTTTCAACTAGTCTAAGACAGAACAGTTCAACACAGCTTCTGAAAGACAGGGCTGAACTTTCCCAGAGTTCTCCTTTGTGCTTGAGAAAATAATGTATCAATCAATTAAAAACACCTCAAATACAATCTATGAAATATACTTCTCTATTCTACAATCAACAATGTTGATCAATAACTGAGTTCTTTTTCTCTACTTTCATGCTTCATCAAAAACTATTTTTTCCATGAAAAAGAAGTGAGGGAATAAAAAGAAATCCAAAATTACAGTGGAAAATATGTATCCTTTCCACAGTAGGAGGGAAGTTAACTGTGCAAACAGGTTATTTAAAATGACTCAGAACTGGCTTGCATCTGTGCCCCTTGGACTGAGTGCTGATTATTTACAAAGCAGTTTTACCCCTGACATGGACCTCTCTGGATGGCCAGCAAAGGAAACCCAGGGTTGCTATAACAGGCCTTTTACTAACAACAAAGTGATAATTGCAAATAAGTGGTCAACTCTGGAACAAAGGACAGGAATAGCATTTACTTGTTATGCAATGTTCAGACCTCGAACAGCATAATAAGGACAAGATTGCAGGATGCATTTTATTTGCATATTATTTTAGTAACATTGACACTGGCTAAGGAAATAGAGACCACCTATGGAGCCCCAAAGAAGTCACCACCCTTGCATGAGAGGTTTTTGACCTATCTAACCAGACTCAGGGATCAGTAAAAACAGTGGTATGAACACACACATCTTGGCTAAATTCCAATGGTGTAATTACCTTCTTCCTACGTAAAATTCTTCCTGCCTTTCTCTCTTGAGAAGTTATTTTTCCACCTCCCTTCTTAAATGCCGTTGTGTTGTGGAATGACTGTCATATTGGATCCCATAGGTGCCTGCCTTCAGCTGTGAGTGTGATCTCTGTAGATAAGACATTTGGAGATCTTTCTGTATGAACGGTGTAATATAAATATATAAAGTATTGTTCATCTCCCTTGGGAGGTTCACTTAACGTGAAATGCCAAGACTTATTGGTAAGGTAGTCTGGTAAACCCACTCTCTTATCAGGACTTGGTTTCACTTTAAGAGTGAGTTTTAAATTGTATCTCTGATTGTGTAAATGTCATATAATACTAATACTTGGGACTTCAAATGTGCCTTTGCCTGAGAATGTCAAGATGTCACAGGAACTCTGTGATTTCCTCTGCGCTTTTTGGGTGTAGGAGGTAACTGAGGTGATGCCAGCATTGAATAGGGAACTATTTTAAACTGTTCCTGTTAAGGTAAAAATCTCTGAGAGGCTCCCCACAGTAAACACATGAAAATCCCTCTAATAGTTATTAGAAAATTAAGCAACAATAGAGGCATTCAAAGTATAACACCCAGATTTTTATGTCGGTTTTGAAATTTTGGATCCAGTTGAATCCTAACAATATAGCCTAAGGTTGGCATTGTAATTACGGGGCTCTCTCTGCTAAGGATAGTGATTTACCATCTATGCAATTTGTATCTTACCACAAGTGTGCTGAGATGTATTCAACTTCTCAAGGCCTCAGTTTCTTCTCCCATGAGTATGTCAGAGGGTTCATTGTAGTAATTAAATGAGAGATATTTATTAAATATATATAGCATAATACATTCTCAATGTATGGTGTGTATAGTGGCAATAATTATAATTATTGAAATTAATTACTAATAAATTACAGTTTCTACTTATATTCTAAAAGAAATAGATGCAGAGATGAATTCCTTATATACATAAAATATTAAAAATTATGAAAAGATACTTACAAATCTCAAAAAGAAATAGAGGGATGTGATGATATCAGAAAGTTAACCCTTGAGAGTTAAATTTTACTTTGAGTGTTTTAGCAGCAAAGGCTCAGAAATATGGAAAAATGAAAAAAATTATGAAAGCATAAAAAGTTTAGATAGTTTTCATTGTTTGATAACATAAAAATTCCAGGTCATTAGTAGAGACAAATATTCTGTAATATTGAGGTAGGTTTCTTTTAAGTTAGTGGTTTAAAAAATTATTTTAAAAATTAACATTTTTAATGCAACTATGCTGTAATACCTAATCTAACAAGGGATTTTGACTCTAGGAGATTAATTCTGTCCAAAGGTTCTGCATCAGTGTCATCCAATGGAGATATAAATAATATAGACACATTTATCATTTAAAATTTCCTGGTAGCTACATTAAGAAATGTAAAAATAAATAAGTAAAATTAATATGATAATATATTTTATTTGACCTATTATATTTAAAATACTAGTATTTCCATGTGTAATCAATATAAAAAATTTATTAATGAGATATTTTGGATTACTTTTTCCATACTAAGTCTTTAAAATCCATTGTGCATTTTATACTTACAGTACATCTTCATTTGTGCTAGACACATTTTAAGTTCTTAATTGTATTCAGATGTCATGGTTCTAGATTCTAGTGTTTACATGTTGGATAGCATGGTTCAAAATTAACTTTACATGGACAGACATAATATTCAATGATGTAGAAAAGAAAACAGAAAAGGAAGAGCAGGCATGAAGATGTTACAGAAGTTCATATACACACACTCTTGATGATATGATCATTGACTGCTATGTCCAAACTTGCATTAATTTTTCCATTTATTCTTATATTTAACAAATATTTGAGTACTTATTATATTTCTGAATATGCAGGGGAAATTTTAACCTTTCCATAGTAGGAGGATTCTTAAGTAGGCAAGCCATTAATGTCAAATAATGCAGGATATATTATAATCACAGGAAATAGCAGCAAGCAAAGTGAAATCCCTGCTTTTGAAGCTTAAATTCAAGTAGGGTCAGGCAGCTCATAAAAAGATAAACAAATAATGTATTTTTTCCAGGTGATGATAATTGTTATGAAGAAAAAATAAAACAAAATAATAGTGAGGTAGTGGAATTATTGAACCCTGCTTTAAATAGAGTGGTAAGTGAAGTCTCCTCTGATGTAAAATGTGAGCAGAAACCTGTATCAAGGGAGGATTTGAACCAAGAAGTTGCAGGGGAAAGAGCATTCTGGAAAGAGAGAAAGCCAAGCACAGAGGGTTTCAGAAGGAAATTCAAGATGAGCAGATTGGCAGATTTGAGGGACAACAGGGGAGCCATTGTGCTTAGAGAGCTGCTACTGTGGTGGAACTTGTTAGATGATGTCAGATAAGAATTTTGGATGTTTCTGGGGGAGCTGGAGGGTCAGTGGAAGAATATGAGCAGGGAAACAACATGATGCCATATGGGTTTTGAAAGTCCATCTGTCACTGTACTTTTTTTGGAGAAGAGATAGAACTAGAGGAAGAGTGGAAGCAGTGACAGCCCAGATAATAGACTATGTTGTCTTGGCCCAGACTAGTAAAGATGATAAATCATCTCGATGAAAATCAAAATCAGCTACTAAATATATAAAGCCAGTGGCTTTCTTTTACTTCCTATTAAAATCATTATTGAATGAACTGTTCTATCAGTAGGGCAAGCATATTCATATCTTGCAAATGTAATTCCCTAGGTGGCATTTTGTGAAAATTTCAATATTGAATTCAATACAAATTGTTCTTGTGTGTCTTTGACATTGCAGTGCACTGTGTCATGATACGAAGAAAACAATCCAATGATCCAGTGCTCTCCTTTCTTGCTCTCTGTCCAGGGGCTTATGGTCTGGTAAGGAAGACAGCAGCACAGATTTATATAGAAAAAGTCAGACAATGGTATGTGTTTTCAGAAAAGGCAAAACAACGTAAAATGAGGAAATAAACAAGGAGAGAATTGAATTAAACATAGAGACTCATTTATTCATGTACTTATTCATTCAATGACTATTGTCAGAGACTGTGATATGTATTGACTATTCAAAGATGACTAAGATTGCAGAGTCTAGAGATGGTTCATGGACAAAGATTCTACCTGTGAGGGCTTACCCTGAGATATAGACTCACAGAGTTGAGTAGGCTACTTGGATATTTACTCAGGACAGTTGTAGGTAAGTAGCATGTTAGAAAAAGATTCTGAAACACAGAGGCATAAGTCAGGAAATGGTCAAATCCACAGGGGCAGTACCAAGTACAAGGTCCAAAGGACAAGGTGAAAATCCAAGTCAGAAGACATGAAGATCAGGAACTGGTTAAAGCAGAATATGAGGTAGTTCAGAGCAAGTGGGCTGGTTAACACAAAGACAAAAAAAAGATGGCTGTGTGAATGAGGGGCAGGCCTTAAGGTGTAAAGGAGCTGGACTCCACTGGATAGGTTGTGCCTTTGGTATATAATTGGAATTGACAATGTGGGAGGACAGTGACAGAGAGGTTTGGAAAGAAAGGGATTCCTTCCAGAAGTAAAATTTGAACAATGGTATGTATGCCGGGGTTTTCAGTGTGTTACCAGAAGAATAGTATGTGCTCAACAGATGTAACATATCAGATATTTGTGAGAGGACAGGTGAAGTGAAACTGAGGCAAAGCGATGAAGGGTTTTAAACGTTAATATTTATGTGTGCATCTTGATGAACCATTGAATGTTTCGATAAAAGTGTGAGTGATGTGATGCAAATTATTATTTAGGAATATATTTTAGGGTTAAATGTATAGGACAGATCAGAAAGAAGATGCAGAAAGACAAAGCTCCTGTGAAATCCAAAAATGAAGTCATTAAGTATAGGACCAGAGTAGGGAGTGGAAAAGAGTAAAATGATACAATAAAAAAAAAATTGAAACAGAGTCAGCGTTAGCTAACAAAGACAGGGCTGTATAATTGTATAATTTTTGCCTGATCAAGCCTTCCAGACTTCCCCTCATTTATATAAGCTACATAAAAGAGATCATGTGTGGTAACAATTTTAGGCCTTCAGGGAATATGACTTATGTCAAAGGAGAGCATGGCATACCTCTCCAGGGAAAACAGGCAACCTAAGAATAACAAAGTCTGTTGGGACACATACTTCTCTTCTACCCATCCATCCCATCTTATGTATTCTACTACTTTAGCACCAACCCAGTTATATTCATTACTTTAATTTAGAAATATTGGTTGAGCAATTTACTCTTGCCAGACATTGTACTGGATGCTTGACTCTAGTTGTGAACACTCCGCTTGGACCCTGTTGATGAAGTTTAGTTGAGGATACAGGTGATAACTATTAAGGCAAACTTGAGAAATGCTATGAAAAACATTATCTGAGAGAAAATAATACAGTCAGATCAGTGTGTAGATACTTGATTTAGATAGACTGGGCAGGGAAAATGTAGCTCTCTTCTACTTTTTCTCTCTTTCTTCCTCCCTTTCTAATTTCTCTCCCTACAGAGATTTCAGGAGAAATCAGAAATTGGAGGTAAATTTTAGAATCATTTATATAGAGAGAGTAATTAAAATCATGGAATTGAATATTAATCATAGGATCAGATAAAATATGGGTAGAGAATGTATATAGATAAGAGGAAACAGACCAGAGCTTTGGAACATTTGAACAGTCAGCACCCATAGAAAGTGAGATGAGCCAGCCATGGATATTGAAGGATGATCGAGAGACTGTAGTGTAAGGAAAGACATGCAGCAAACATAAATAAAGAAGAATAAAGAAGTTGGGAATAGTCTATTTTGTCAAAACCTGTTTGAAGATAAATAAGAAAATAATAAATATGTAACCATCAACTGTGCTAGCATAGAGGCCATCAGAAGGCACATCTTTAACTTACAAACACTAAATGCACAAAACTAACTTGTCTGCTTCATCACCCTCTTTATTTTCCAACTGTTTGTGTTGAATGAAGGCTTCTAATTCTTTCAAAACACTAATCTTACTAGAGTCAAATCCCTACTTGTAAGAGAAGGACTTAATCCTTCTATATTCCTCTCTTTACCTCTCTATTGAATCGTTCTCCTTAGCAAACAATTAATGCTCCACTCTCCTCTGTCTTTAAAATCAAGTATACTATTCAACAAAGCTAAGTTTCCAGTTCATAATAGTACCCTATGATTACTTTTACTTTGTGTCTTCCTTGAGAAACCAGTAAAATGGTTTTTGGTTTTTGAATGAAGCATGAGGTTAGGCCATCAGCAGAGAATGAAAGTTTGGTGAAGCTTGGAACATTTTGAGAAAGACAAGATAGAAAATAGAGTGGTAGGGAAAAGGTTTTAGGAAGACATAGTAGGAAGGCTGGTAGTGATGATATCTCAGACAAGCCTCAAATTTTCACTTTTTCTGAAGTTTAGGATACTCAGTAAAGAATAAAAAAGAATGAAATGGAAGTTTCCCCCTTCTCCTCATCTGAAGAAAGACATCCAACTCAATATGTGTATGTGTTTCATAAAGTCTCTATTTTTCTCAGCAATCTAGGACGTTAAGGACTCTTTTTTTTTTTCCAGAATACAAAGAGACAAAAGAACAGTAAAAATTATTCATCATATTCAAGTATTAGTTAAATTGGAGTTACATAAAAGGGTGTGGTGAATTGAATTGGAGGCACAATTCCAAAGAAACTTATTATAGCCCCAACTGAAATATCTATATGTTAAGATACCAGTGACCTAAAGCATCAGAGACCAAATATGCATAATGAAGCATAGTATTAAAATGTAATTGAGATCTGCTAGATATACAAATAGGCCAAAAACAAAAACAAAAACAAAAACAAATGACCTTTCTCCTATGTCTAAAAAGGAGGGGAACAAACCTCATGTCCTCAACGTGAAATAAAAATTAGTGATCAGGGATTTAAGTTATAATTATTTTCCCTTAATTTTGCTGTTATCATTACATTGTATCTATAATATATACATTAATATATTTATCTTCAGTTTTTTTTTTTCCATTTGGAATTCTGTTCCCTTGGCACATAAAATGTCCTGGACTCTTCAGTAATACAATGTTGAACTTGATCCTAGGTTGTATTTGTAAATAGTGCTGATGTTATGGAGTATTAGACAGAAGATAGGTATAGGAAAGAAGTTTCCCTTTTTTGCTTGCTATTGGAAGAAGAATATACCGCATATCTTTCATATGGCCCTATCCACTCTCCACCCTTCTCTACCCACTTTGGGCCCCTGGAAACTGCCTCAATTATTTCCCTGTCCCTCCATCTTCCTCTTTCATTCAGCAATGGAAGTTCCCAGTAGGATATATGAAGATGGAAGGAGACAGAAATCTGAAGAACAGGTTGGCTACATTGGGTTGGCTGTATCCTTTCTCTAAGGAGCATTTTTATATATGGCTATTTTGTCCAGGATTTGGTAACCACTTCCTGCACTGTTCCTTAAAGACTTAAGGGGTGATAGCTTTCTGCTTTTACTAGGCGTAGGATAATGTATTATCTCTTATTAAACTCTGCTCACACTTTGTAAATTATCCTTTATCAAAACCTTCAAATTATCAGATTATGATATATGTTTCCTTCTGGGACCTTGACAGATCAAAGGACTTTCATAAGACAGAAGATATTTGATCTGGGAGATTAGGTATGATATGGTAATATTAGAGTTTATAAGAACATTGAGTCAGGCTTGGAATGGTACATATATGGTCTGACTCAAGGTTCAGTGAGACAAAAATCCCTGCTTCTCTAGGTGACATCAGGAAAATAGGAGACCACAGCTGCTGAGGAGATTGAGCACAGAGCTCTACCAAATTAACTTAAGAAATTAAAAATTCAGTTTAATTCTAGGGCCATGCAAGGAAAACATACAATGATCCTGAAACACCTTGTAGTACCAGAAATTGAGGATATATTCAAAGCACAAAAGGGTGGGAGCAAGTCAAAGGGACACAGGGAGCCAAACTGAAAGAGCTCTCAAAGGCCAAAGCTGGAACAATTTAAGCAACAGAATAAATAATAAATAAATAACACAGCAATGGATTCTCACCCAAAGTAAAAAAAATATATATGCATAAACATATGATGATGAATACATGATAATATAAATAAAAGACTAAATAAATATATAAATGGAGATGAGAATAATCGTCTTTGTAGACTAATCCCACATAATAAATATAGGTATTCCCCTTTTTAGGAAGCAAAGCTTAATTCCCCTCCCTTCCCCTGAGGGTGGGCTAGACTTCAGTTTTTCTAAGTTCTTTAGCTATACAGTTTGATTCTTCACTGAGAAGAATGTGATGGATTTTCGGAAGGCTGAAAGCATGTTATTCCTGCTAACTCCAATACCTATACGTTTCTCCAGCGCACAGCCTCATCTAATTTTGGCTAATACAAATGGTACTTATTATACTTGTGGTAGCAAGAAACAAATTGATCCCAATAAGGTTTGCTTTGTTTTGCTTCTTTTTTTAAAAAAAAAAAAATCCTCTACTCTACATTTTTTTCCAAAGAGAGGAGAACAAACAGCAGTTTTGTGTGTTCCATTGATTTCTACAGACAAAGAAAAATGTACTTAATAGTTCATGTGCTAAGATGTATTGACTGATTTTACCCCCTGACTTCAGGAGGATAAAAGGAATGTATCTTTCTGGACACAGAGATGAGAAAACTTTCCTTGTGCTACTGTCTGGTTAGTTCAACGCAAATCATGGTCTGACTGGAGAGTCATTGTTCCGAAGGAACCTATAGAGGCACAATTTCCCTTCTGCTCTCAAAGAACTATAGGGAATGGTTATCACAAATATTGTGCAACTGAAAGAACAATAAATCAACATGAATTTATTGAATACCTGCCTTTTCAAGGCAATTTACTAGATACCAGTAGATATTGGGGAGGGGGGAGAAAAAAATGATACATGTTTCTAGTGTTGCATTATACATTTTAGAGAAAAGAAGCCTGGGCAAGTTTTATGAAAAGCAGAGTTCTTTTTGAAATATATGGATAAGTAACTAAATTGACTGAGAAGAGAGGTTAAGTGTGAATAAGAGAGGTTAAGTGTGAATAGAATGTATGATCATAAACTTTTATTTTGGTGGACCAGACAAAGCCAAGGGGCTGTGAAGCATCATCTTATAACCCCTGGCTGTTACAGCAGCCATGCACAGACTAGCATTAGGAGGCACCGTTCCTACTAATAGAAACTTTAAGGGACTTACTTCTAAAGAAAATTGATTTTAGAAGGTAACATTTCAAGTTCTCTTAATTTGAGGACCTTAATACTATAACAAGCCTAAGCACAGCAATGAAGACAAAATATAGTCTGAGAATTCTGATGCAACTTCAGAATGATTCGTTTGCAGACCGTAATTAATGAAAAATGTTTCACATAAAGAGGATAAAACAAATCTCTCATGAAAAAATATCTGTTTGAAATATAAGGTTGAATCCAAGATGCAAAATTTTGAAAAGATTAAAAATTCACAAAACATCTCATAGAATTATTAAATTATATTAATCCTTACTTAGGATTATCTTTCCTAAATTGTTTTATTTGATTAAAAACAAATACAAACATAATTTGCAAGTATTTTGGATTTCTCTGAAACTCCATACACACTGTTAAAAAAATTATTTTTTTAATAGTCACAGTTATTCAAATGCTGGAACCACTTATAAGGAAGCAAGATGGCTAAATAAAATGACCTTATCCAGAATCTTGTGTTTGAACTCAAATAAGTTTATCAACAAAGAAAGATAATTTGAGTTTATCATCAGTCTTCAAAAATGTTACAACTTTTACAATGTATTTTTTGGTACATATTTTTCTCTGTGCCTCTAATATCTTAAAAGTATCCTTCCTATGGCAAAATCCTGGTTATTCTTAAGACTCTTCTCCTGTGTTTTGACTCCCTAATGGTTTTCTAAAGTCCTTTTGTCTCTCCTGGTATAGTTTTTCCACATTCATTCATTTGACATCTTTTTATTTTCACCTTGAAATTTATTGGTTATCTATTATATTTTTTGTCTACGCAGATTGAAATTTCTTTCCCTTCAGAGCAAGAAAGGATCCCTATTTTCTCTCTGAAAAGCCTCACCTTAGCTAGTGAAACTGTAATTTAAAACCTGTAATTTTAAATGATTGGCTGGATGATGCAATGCTACAGAATGTAGCATGAGTTGGTCTGTGTCAGTGGCTGTTTAGCTGCTTAGCTCATAGAGAGTTTTTTCTTTAAAGAAGTGAATGTTATTCTCTAGAGGAAAGAGATGAGCTTGGGAGAAAAAGCTGATATTGGGAGCAGTTTAATGGTAGAGACTGCAAGTTAGACATGGAATGGAATTTCAGATCTAGTACTTACTAGTTGTATGAATTTGGGTAATTTCCTCATGAAACTGGGAATGGACAGGCTTTTTGAGTGTAACTGCATTCTCTAAACCAAATCTCATCAAGTTAATTAATATGAAAACAAAGATTCTATCTTACTTCAAGAAAATGAAGAAAAGCACTGTCTTTCCTAAAATATAGGGGAAACATCAGCTACATTACTTCACAAACCATCCTGAAAATCCTGTTAGAATATGACTGTCTTCTTGATAAAACTGCTCTCTTAGTTTTCCTCAATGAAGTTCCTTTTCAAATGGCTGCAGGTCTCTTCTCTGGAACCCTCTAAATTCCCAGTTTTTCCACTCGTCTGTGTCTCTCCAATCTCATGGAAAACTGTTTTCCCTTCTCTTGACTTCTTCAAACCTCCTACTCAGACTTCACCTCAGCAAAGCAGCTGTCTTCAACTAAGAACAATCCTCTGAAATGACTTACAGCTGAGCATTGTCTTCAGGCAACATTCCCAGCAGGTGGAATGAATCCTTCTTAAGGGGCATTCAAGCAGCAAATCACAGCATCCATTACAATGATGTAATTCCTCAAGGGCTGCTGTTCTAGTGCTTGTTCAGAAACTAAATTTGTTTCTCCTGTTTTTTTTTGTTTGTTTGTTTTTGTGGGTTTTTTTATTTTTTAATGTTTTAATTTTTAGGGACTATCCACTGATGTACCTCTTTTGGAGTCAATTAAAGAAAGGTAAGTTTGCTATTAGTAGATGTCTCAGAATTCCTGGATTTAACTCTTTGACAATTTGATATGCTTCTTGTATGTACTGGGCTTGGATATGGGTTTACAAATGTTTTTGGAACATTTTGGATAGCTATATGCTGAGTCAGTGTTGACAGATAAACAACACAACTAAAATGGACCTTGTAAGTAAAAGAAAAGGAAACTTGCAGGTAAGTGAAATAATTAAGGAAATGAACTATCATTATTCAGTCTAGAAACCAAACTTTGCTTAGGTTTACGAGACCAGGAATGGTTCATCCCCATTGTGCACAGAAAGGATTGAAGTGGCTGTATTTTTTATTAATAACAAGGGGGAATTTGATAACAGTAAGGTTGGGTTGTGTGTGAATAGCGCCAAATAATGGGAAAAAACCAAAGCCCAATTTTATTATTTAAATTTGATTTGGTTGCAGTGTTTAGCAACATTAAGAGAAAAGGAAATTGAGGGAAGCATACTTGTTTAAAAGATCTCCCCATATTCCAAGGAGGAGTTGGAAAACCAAGCCACAAGTCCTCTTTCATGGCCTCTGTATAAGGAGTTTGAGATCTTTCTCTCAAGAAGACAACCATTAATGTGATTTACCTATCATTCATCCTACCATAATATTTCTTACTTTCAAATTTCAATTTATCAGGGATGATTGCGACTGTCTCAGATTCAGTAAGGTGTCCATTCCTAGGTCAAATAATTATAGGCAATGGGTAGGATCATGTCACATTTTTGTGGAAGCTCTCTTGTGGTAAATGGTGTATCAGGGAGATGGAGTTCCCAGAAGGTGGAGACTTTTTCCCAGTAATAATTTATTTTGTTGAATTAACTACTGTTGGCCAAATTGAGACTGTATTCTGCTACTTATTCTCTGTAGGCAAAGATCAAAGGTGTGTGTGCATGGGTGCATGTATGTTGTAATATGGAAATAATAACTGAGAGAGAAAAGTTTAGAATGTATATTAAAATAAGATAGATTCTCATCTGTTTGGAATTTAAATCATGCTTCTTTACTAAATCAAGAAAACTATATCATATATATGATTGTAAAATAACATATCCTGATATACTGGGCCTGAAATGAAAGAAAGCCTATTTCCCAAATAAAATAACAAAGTGTAAGTATATATTTATCCACGTATGTGGGTGTATGTATATGTGTCTATATATTCCAGTATATATTTTAAAATTACAGAATAGCTTTGTTTTCACCTATTCAAGTTAGAATAAATCTTGGTATTTTTCATTAATTTAGTTGATAATATATCCATATCCTTCATTATTTTATTGCCTACCATAGTGGGTGAGTAGTTGTGTGATGCTGGTTGAATATAAATATAGAATTAATTTAGAAATTAGAAATCTAGAAATTTGGAGCTGGGTAACTCTACCAATGAGAATCTGTATCTAAAGTATAAATATATTTTTAAAGCAGCTTTTGAACTTTTTAACCTATAGCAAATGCTTAGTCTGTCTATAAATCCTAGTCCAAAAACAAATTGACACATTTTAATGGGCTCTTGATCTATAGAAAAATATATGACAGAATATTTTCTGTAGTTAGTAAGTCAATTAGACATTAATTGTAACACTGTAGCATCACTGCAATTTTTATTGTCACCATTCTGGCTTAGCAAGCTTGAATAATCCCTTAGATGTTGTAGCAGGTTTTGATTTAATATTTGGAATTAATTTCTGAAACAGCTCAGATAGGCTAAGCATTCAGCCTGTCATTTTTCTAAATCTTATAGGATGGAATAAGAAGTAGCTGAAATATTCTAGAACTATATTACAGGCTTCAGTGATCACAGGGGTCCATGATTCATTTCCAAAGAAAAGTTTATTTCCTAATATGTCTGATATATCGCTTTTTATTGGCAATTTTCATATATGATTTGGCGACCCTGCCATTTGTTTTTATTGTTGTTGTTGCCTTTTTGTGAAGAAGGTAAAGAAAACCATGCAGCCAGTTACTAGTGCTGCTCCCCTCCTTTGCTGGGTTCCTTTCTTGCCAATCTTTTCTTGGATACCTGATTTCTGAGCAGATGTTCTTTTTAATCTCATCTCATGTTAATTTAAAATATTTATTCATCAAATGTTTCCAGTCTCCAGTAAACTAGGAATTGGTTTTTGTATTACTTTCATGGCACTCATTGGATTGTTGTCTCATAATTTACATGTCTGTCTGTTTCAAAGAATTGTTAGCTCAAAGGGAGCAAGGATTGTGTGTTATCACTACAGAACCAGGGTCTAAGCACAGAACATAGTCTAGACACCTAATAGCTTTTGATTGAAGAAATAAGCAACCACAGAACATGACTGCA
The DNA here is from genome assembly GCF_964341445.2 of Mesoplodon mirus. NCBI lineage: Eukaryota > Metazoa > Chordata > Mammalia > Artiodactyla > Ziphiidae > Mesoplodon > Mesoplodon mirus. The sequence goes on from NC_138978.1 coordinate 66,494,822, forward strand.
GAGTTGGAATCTTAGCGAATAGAAATTCAAGAAATTAAGACAGCAGAGAATGTAATGGTACTATTTTATTGGTTTGTAGAAGATTACATTAAAAAGAGAGTTAGTTTCAGGGGGGAAACAGGGTCTACCTATTCTTTCTCTTTCTCTTTAGATGAGTCTTACTAGACTGTGCATTATGACACAGAAAAATTAAAGTCACCAGAGGTCATAATTCTCTGCCTTTCTAATTCTTCATGAACGTCCATCCACATTCATATTTGACATAATATGTCCTCCTCTCTTTCTTATGGTTTTCTCTATTCTTCTGACTCTGAACTCTTAATTATATCTCGTTCAAGCCTATCTCCTTTTTTGATGATGCTTTTAATATATTTTATTCAGCTTACTGTATTTACTTCTCATCCTCCTACTCCCCCCCTGTTCTAACTTTTCCTTTGTGTTTTTCCCTTCATTCTTTAGTTTCAGCAAATGCACAACTCAAAGTCATAGATTGTCTCTGAGTAGCTACTCTACTTCTCAATATTTGTTTTCAAACTAGAAGGCCGGGGAAGGGGCTCCAATAATCATATATAACTGTGCTATTGGCTTACTTAAAGCTTGGGACCTGCATTCCTGTAAAATGAATCCTACCTGTGAGTTTTCTCCAGAACTCCAGTATGTATGATCTGTATTGATTAACAAAGAACACACTTCAGTCCCTAACATTTTTTTTTTTGCCAAACCAGTAAAATCTAAGCCTTCAGAAGTATAGGAAGGATCAAAAAAGATGAATACAGAACCAAAATTTTAGGCAAATCCCACCAGTTTATGTATACCTCTGTAGCAACTAATGAACAAGATTCTGTATGACCTCCGAGAGAGAGGTGAAATGGTTAGGAGTCCTGATGTCAGAGAGCCTGATAGCGACTCTCAGCTATGCTTTTACCTGTTGGTGACCTTTGACAAAGTGCATACTTTCTCTGTATCTCATTTGATTCATAGGGTTGTGGAGAATATCAAATATATAAACTCATGTGAATTTCTTCACTGTTATGTAGTAAGCACTCATTTAAATATATTACTATTACTATTATTACTTTTTCTACTACAAAATATTTTTGATCTATTCTCTAGACTTGTTCTTAAGCAATTTCCTAGACCAAGTATAATAGAACTGGCAAGAAATATGTTTCTAGTTCCTAAGAAAAATTTCCAAACTACAACTTACAATTTTACTCTCATATTATTGGATAACTATTGGTGTTTCTGAAATCAGAGGTCTTCAAAAAAAAAATCAAAGATATTCAATGATTAATAGGGTTTGTCTTCTTAAACAGAACTGCTTCATAAATTTTCCTCTAACCGAAGGAATCTTCGTCTGTTCTCTGAGCATAACTGGAATTTTTAGCAGCTGAATACTCTATTTACCTTAACATTGTCCTTTTCTAATCTAGCCCAGTCCTATGCCATCAAAATTGATACCGCCATAACAGTTGTAAGGCCCATTCATTCCAAGGAGGACACAGATACTGGTGATCTCCACTTTGCCTCTACTTGTGACTATGAAACTGTAGTCTATTGACAGTGATCTGTATTTCCACTTTGAGGAGCTAAAAAAACAGAAGATCAAATTAAATCTAAATTAAATAGAATAAAATATATGATAAGGATGAGATTAAAAATCAATGAAATAGAAAATTAAAAACAGAGAAAAATAAAAAAGCCCACGGTTGATTATGTGAAAAGACTAATAATATTGACAAATCTTATCAACAGCAAGATTAATGAAAAGAAAAAGAGAGAAAACACAAACTACCAACAACTGGAATAAAGAGGATATCACTAATGATCCTATGGACATTAAAAATAATAGAGAAATATTATAAAATATTTGATGGCAATAGATTTGACAATTTTACTAAGTAGATTCCTTGGAAAACACAATGACTAAAACTGACCAAAAAAACCCACAAAACTACACATGTAATCTATTAAAAAGGAACTGAAAATTACTAATATAGCCACAAAGAAAACTATAGTCCCTGATAGTTTCACTGGTGACTTCTACCAAATATTTAGAAAAATTCCATTTATATACAAACTTTCACAAAATGGAGAAGAAAATACTTCTCATTTTATAAAGCTATGATAACTTTATGCAAGTTACTTGTTTTTTCACACCTCATTTTCCTCATCCTCAAAATGGAAAATTGATATCTCACAGAATTCTTGGAAAGATCAAAGAAATAACATGACAATATGATGGCTATATATGCCTAGAACACGGTTGGTGCTGTTCAATTTGAATTTTTATCTGTAAGTCTATTTCAGAAGGGAAGAATGAGACACCTGTAAACAGTACCCATATCTGGGTTTTTATTTCAAAATGTTGGTAGGCATATTGACAATTGATAATAATTTTTTTCTTGTACATTTAGGATACCTCCTTTCTCTCCTTTAGAAAAACTAAGAAAGAAAATTCTTTTCCAAAAATTTCGATATCTTCGTTTTATTTTCCATGAAAATAAAGAAGCATCTTTTTCTAGCCTGTCTTTGCTTATTTCTTTCAACAGTATATTTGATTATATTTATTTATCCTCCAGGCATTGTGATGTTTGGCTTGTGCTAATTCAGGACTCCTACTGATTTTACTTCAATAAGGTTTTCATTCATGTTTTTACTCCTGTTATGATTAAAATAAAGAGTCCAGAGTGTTAAGTAAATGTGGTTCAATGAATTTCTTTACTGTTCTTTCATCCCTCATATCTGAATGGAAGGAGTAGCTCTTCCTCACCATATACTTTTGCTTGGTTTGTTTTTCTTAATTGTCCTGAATCCATTTTGAGTTGGAATAAAAACACTCATGTACCTAGTGTAGAGAGAGAAGCTTTAAAGTCTCAGCAATTTCACTGATTTATGGTAAACACTAGGATACCAAATTATCTGCAAGATACTTACTACTGCTGAAGTTCTTTGAATTATATGAATAATGAACCCATTCCAGAAAGATAAAGACATTATAGCTGGCTTCTAGTCCCTATACTAGTTATCTGCAGTTGAACATACATATCTGTAATTGTTTGTCAATGTCTTACCTAAGTTAGATTATTACAGACACAATGACCTCGTTGGTAATTTTCTCTAAGATCCCTAAAAACTCAAAAGCACTGAAAAATGATTTTAACATTTCTGCTGATTCTATGAAAAAATCTATAACTTAATGTTGTATATAAATTGTGTCTCTTTAAACTTGCTATTATTGCCTTCATTACTGATAAGTTTCTCCCATGAGGTTGTGTGGAAGGGATAAAGGGAAAGTGAACCTGAAATTTCACCAAAGGTGAGAGTTCATAGCCAATAATGTGCCTTTTCGTATTTGATTTAATACTCACAATAAAACTTAAAGACAAATGTTAATGGCAATTCTATAGCAAAAAAAGTGGTAAAGAGAAGTCAGTCCACTTGCTTAAAATCACACAGTCTTAAGGGGAAGGATCAGGGTTCAAAGTTAGGCCTTTTTGACTCTGGAGTTTATAATACTTTTTTTCTAAATCACTACTTGTTTGAAGGACTTTGAAAAAATGATGCTGAATTATAGTAGACCCAGCAATAGCTCTCTGTTTCATGCTGTGTCAAATGATATCTTTGTGATATATAAAAAAACATGACATAACTGTCATATATTCATTTTAAAATATTTTTAAAGCCACCACAAAATTGCTTTTCATAATTTCTATTGTGAATAATGGCAAAGGGATTAACTCTTGAAGTGTTAAATTATATGTATACCCATGCTGTTTGTGTATTCGTGTAAAATCTATTTTATGTAAAATAGGTAATACAGAGATCTAATATATTTCAAATGTCATTGTTTTCACTAGACTGAATTGTCATCTGTTCTAATAACATGAAACTCTTATTCTACTGCAGTATCACAAACAGCTACACTATGTTTTTCTGACAAGCTCTATTTATATTTTATGCTTCATTTTTGAAACTTCAAAAACTGATACCAATTCTTTTCAAGACAATGTGTTCAACACAGTGGAGCAAACATTGCTTTTTTTTTTTTTTTCCTGAGTAGAAGAATTATAGGTGATATAGTTCTGATATAAACTTTATCTCTGCTAATAACTCAGAAGCTTGTAGAATACCTTGATAGTTATGCAAACATGTTAGATTTCAGTCAAAAACTGTCATGCTATATGTCCATGAATACATTTATATTTGGGAAGTATATTTCCTTGTTTAATATTCAGGTTTTTAAATATTGTGGTTCCTGCTTCAAGTCTCTTGAAAAACCTCTCTTTTATTTTTATGTATGCATGTATACATACATGTGCACATATAGGTAATTATAAAGTATTCTTTTATTCTGGGCAAAGTAGTGTTTGTGAGTCATTTTATGGAGACTACTGGTCTTTTTTTTTTTTTAACTTTCTACTCCTGTTCAGTCTGGCTGTCTGGATTAAAAATTGTCTACGTCTTTACTTTTGTTACTCAACCTATGTCTGTATAAGGTTAATAATCCAAAAGCAAACTGAAAAAGTATCTGAATTATGAACATAACTAGAGACTACATGAAATTAAAAATGAATATTTATGAAAATGTACATTATTTTTCATTAAAATCTCCATGTGCACTAAGCAAATCTATAATCATCTATGTATTTGTATGTATGAATATATAAACAATATATATATATATATAAAATAGCTATGAATGCTAATATTTATCAAGCAGTTATTATGTGACAGGTACAAATTCAGATTATGTACAGCAGAAATTTATGTAATTTGGAAAACCTTTAAAAACAAAAATAATACAAAATAACAAATATAAAGTAAAGTAGGAAAGTGAATATTTACTTAAGATAAGAAATAAATTACTATCAGTTACATAATTTAAAAAATCAAACCAAGCCATAAAAGGTGTCAAATCCAGAAAAATTATATTTTATTAAAATATCTATATAATTCTATTTGTTCTGGTTACATGTTATTTGACCATCTCTTCATACAACGATTTTGTCATTTATTTTATAAATAGAATAGAAAGATAATTCAGTCTTTCTACTAGGCTGGTAGATTTTTTTTTTTGTCTGATAGTTTAGAAAAGATTCTCTCAGCCTCACAATTTATCTGTGGTAATGCCATATAACTTTTTGGATTGTTGTCAAATTTAAGAAAACTTTTATCAGGTTTCTTTTATATATTATTGTAAGATTTCAGAGTATTTCAGGTATTTTTTTGAAGTGACTCATCTTCAATACTTTAAATCAACAATACTCATTAAACAATTTGTCATTCATGTCCCCTCACTGAAGTGGCTTATTATGAATATGTTATCTTTGTAAATATCCATATTTTGTGTGAAAACAGTAAAAAATCTAAATATTTTCCAATGTGAAAAATATTTGTTAAATAGATTAGCAAATAATTCAAAACTATACTACTTCTATTCAAAATGTATCTTCCACTTAATGAATTGCTGATTTTAGAATGATCTAAAAAAATAATGCACTTTATTTCTCATTTCTAGAAAAATTTCTACTGATTTTATACAACAGATGCAAAAATTATTTTATTGCATATAATTCATTTGTAATTATATATACTTCTCTATCAAATGTATTTCTGACAGGAAGAAAGACTCCATTTGACTTGGCATATAAAAAGCCAAGTTCTCTGCTTACAGTTGTACATGTTTTATGATTGGAAGAATCATTCACTAATTTGATTCTGGCTTTTTATGTTTCAGTTCTCAATTTCCCCCCCTACTCCACATGCTTCTTTTGCATTAAGAGGACATTTTCCATATGAGGACTCAGTCTCTGGCCCTGCTTCTTTATGTCAAAATGCTGAGTTAGTTTTCAGAGTGAGCAGTAGCAACAGTTTTCCTGGAAGTCATTTCTACATTTTCATGACTAACATATCTACCATGACTTCTGTGTCTAACAATATCTAACTGTATAGAAAATGACTACAAACCACTAGAGTATATCTCTGGAACCCAGACACAGTATAGTCTCAACTCAACATCTGTCTAGTGAAATCTCCCAGCAGTAGTTGTCACTCTAATGCCATAATAGAAAAGAGAAAGTATCATGAATGTGAGAAGACTGAGTGGAAAAAGTCATTGGTATTCATTAACTATGGGTAAATTTTTTTTGTTTCAAATTTTCCAAAAATCATAACCATTGGAACACATTGCCAAGGCCTCTTTATGGGACGTGATGTATACTAATTTTCATGATATCATTACTCTCTAGTGCTATTTCACATAAATTATTTGATCCAATAATAACAGAAATATTTGAGTTGTAAACAAGTTTAGTCTCTAAAATGAGAGGAGAAAACTGAGAAAGAAAGAGATGAAAAAATCTTTCTCAAGATTACAACTAGAACCCAGGCAACTTGAGTCAGAAGTTTGCTTTCCTATACTTCTCAGGCATTTTTATTTGGATAGATAAAAGTGACTTCAGAAGGTGTCAGTGTCTATAATTGGTCTTGTATCTAATCAGCTTACCCAGTGATTGTTTTAAGCTTCATTTAGGTTTTTATTCTCTTTACTCACACAAAACTGAATGGTGTGTAAAGCCTGAATTTGGCCTTATTCTAAGCAATCCTTTTATCTTTAACAGTGGTAACAACTAGAAGAGTGGCAGAGAGAAAGCTAGTTCAATGAAGAGCAGAATCAATTTTAGGATACATTTTGGTATAGAGCAATGTAAATAAAGGAATTACAGATACATGCATCAGCACAGATAAACCTAATGAAGACAATATTTATCATTAGAAGGAAATTGTGAAAGTTTTTACACAGTATGATTCCATTTATACGAAGTTCAAAATATACAGTATGTGGGTGTGTGTGTATGTATGTGTGAAGAAAGCAAGAAAATGAAAATGATAATCACAAAATTTAGAGTAGATATGGTACCCTAAATGGTATGGTACCTTGAATCATAGAAGGGCACAAAGGGAATTCCAAAGTCATTGGTGCTACTTATTTTATCTTTCTTTCTTATGCCTTTGAAATATATTTAAATATCTTAGCTATTAAGTATTTAATTAAAATAATCAACACATTTCAATGGGATTAGAAATAACCAGGTAGATAGTAGAATAGTTTCAGTGTGGGAAAGACCAAGCCAAAAGTATATAAACAAGAGTAGAAGAATCAGGTGAAGTTGGAGGCTTGAAGAAAAAGTATTCAAGCTGGACATTTTTATTATGTGGATGGCTTCATGGAAGAGCACATCTAAATGTAGGTCAGAATTTGTGAGTGTGGACTCATTGAAAAGGCCAAGTGAGGTAAATGCATTGATGGCCAGTGTCCAAGTTGAGTCAAATCTCCTCAATACAGAATGAAATAAGAATAGCTCTATGATTAGTACTGTTGGAGTGGCAAGTGTTTGAGGGCAATCCAGGGAGCTAGAGGGCTGATACTGCAATGTTTGGCAGCATTTCAGTCTTTTTCAGCAGATATATGTCAGACTTTTACTATCAGCCAGAAATTGTGCCAGGCCCTGTACTAAGATATTGAGCAAACAGCCACATGGATACTGTGATTTTCAAAAGTACAAATTCTTTTGCCCTTCAGGAAACATGCTTCAGAATAAGAGATGGAGAACACAATAAAAATCTGGTTTCTAAAATACAGGGGCAGACCAAAAAAAAAAAAAAAACACTCCAATTTGGCAAAACTGAGTTATAGGATGGAGATCCCAATTACGGGGCAGTTATTATTAAAAACTCAGCAATTGAGGACTAGGACTTTAAGCTAGAATTCCGTTCAATGGTTAAGTAAGGTAAGAAGATTACAGAAACAACAGCAATGTCCTAATTGAAGAAGGGAAACCTCTTCTTTATAAACAGAAGGCTAAAAAGGATGATTTTGTCTGGGATTAAAACAAAGAATATGTTGTTATAAAAGACATGTAGGAATGAAGTGGTTTTCTTTGATAAGAAAAAGTTGTTATGCTACTTACATATTTTGTGTGTAGTAATGAGGTTGGGGCAGGAGAATTGAGAGAATGTTATAACAATGAATTGAAACCAACTTCACTTAAAAAATGTAAAACTTTGAATTTAAGTTTAAAAAATCAAATTTATAAGTATTATAAGTGAAAAGATCAGTTTAGCAATATTTCATGTAAATTAGCTGGATATTTTAAGTGGGACACAAGTTAAAAACAATAGTTTATTCATAAGACAATGAAATCAGATCCACAGTGTCAGTAGTCACATCTGCCTCTGTGATTACATAGATTATTTTTTTCTTACGACTATATTAATATAGGAACATTTTGGGTTTATGTTCATTGATGTACTAAATGTTCATCTTATTCAGTGACAGGTGAGGCTATTATAATAATCTACTATAGTTTCTGGTACATAATTTGCTAATATTTCTTTGCACTTTCTTGCTTACTCTTCACATTTCTCTGCCTGGCTCTGTGCTCAGGGTGGCTGATCTCTGTGGATTGTGTCAGTGAGCATTCTGCTTCTGGTTTCTGGTTGCATTTAACTAATAAGATGTATTAACAGGAGATCAGAAGGCAGGAAGATAGATGAACAGGCGTTTAATTTCTTAACTCCCTCCAACTGGGCCACTTTGGTCTCTACCAAAGTCCACAGCTCCTGCCAAGCATCCCTCTCCTACAACTAAAACTATGCTCACTCAGTGGCAGTAACCACTCCGTCCTCTTGCCCCTTCAGGCCTAAAGGAAGTAAGAGCTCTTCTGTTGCAAGCCCCAGAATTCTTCACCGATTCTTACTGGTTTTATATAACACTGCCCACATTTTGTAACAGTCCCTTTTAAACCCTCCTCAATTACCCACTTGAAAGTGGCATCTAATTCTTTCCAGAATCCTATTTGTTACACAAAATAACCAAAAGTTATTATTTGAATGAAGTTTACTTTTAAGATTAAATGAGATAGCATCCCCGGTTTATTTGCATTGGTCAACCTACACCTGAGGTAACTATTTAGTTCTGGAAGTCAGTTTCAACAGGAAAGATGTGTAATATGGTGGATGAAAGAAGGGACCCCAGAACCCCCCACTGACATACCAAAAGCACAGGCAAAATTTTACTTTTTTAATTTATATTTCCCTTGATAAAAGGCAAAATATTTTTAATGCCTACCATTATCCAGTGATAAAATAGCAACTCTTTGAAGTAATGCATACCCTTTCATTGGAAATGTTCAAGCAGAGGCCCAATTACCATTGTCAGGGCTGTCTGAGGAATATTGCCATATTAGGTACAAGTTAAACTTCATAAGTCCTCAGATCTCTTATTATTCTGAGTTGTTTTTATTTTAAGGGACCATTTGCATGTTCTCCTAGAACAGACTACAGAACAGCATTCTCCCACTACAGAAGTGTGGGAGAATGCTCCCAATAACACTAATCATAATATGATATAATTCAAGCTTTTGAGCATAAAAATCCAATTCCTAGGCTACACAATTGCAAGGTTAGAGATATTTCAATACCTCATTGTTTTCCATACCATTTTGACTCTTAAAAAAAACAAGTAGACTATATCACATTATATTAAAAGAGTATAGAAACCAGGAGGTGGAAGACAGTTGGAAATTTGCAGGTATTGTAGGAAAAGGGAGAGGAAAAAACCTAATGTTTCTGTTACATTATTACAAAGTCAGTGATTTCATACCTTGGTTTTAAATATTTATCAGATTAATAGTGATTTTCTAAAATTTGGATTCTAATTACACTTAGTATTTTTCTTTTCTTTAAAATGTGGACTCATTTGGCCTTGTATCTAACTCTTTTAAACTCCATATGCCAAAACCGAGAAACATAGAGTTCAGTGTATGTTTTGAACAAGTGTGTTTCTAACCTCATGATTTAGGAAGGAAACCTGCCTTCTCTTGCTGTCAAAAGCAGCATTCTTTTTCTGGGTTTATGCAGTGAACTTATGCAAGAATTCAATATCACCTAAATCACTGGGGCATGCTGCCATCAAGTTAAAAATCGTATTTTACACAATAGTGCTTTCTTTCAAAAAAATGAGAAAACAATGAACTTACCTTACATTATGGGGAGACTCTTAAGAACTGGAATCAATGAAAGAGATCAAGGTCTGTCTAGTTGCAGTTATAAAACCTATCAGCCTCTTAAATTTCCCAAGTGTCAAAAATGAGGGAAGGTAGACAGCTTTACCTCTAGAGATATCGTGACCTTTCTCACTGGGTGCTTCCCTTTGCCTTCATGAAATCCAGGTCGGAGATGTCTGGAACTGCAACCTTTTAAAACTAAAGCACGTCTTTTATTACTTAACACAGGGTCCCTGAAATACAGTCTTGTGTGATATTTCTCTGTGAGTGCTAATTTATGATTGTTGTTTTGATAGAAACCTGTCAGGTCATCTTCTCTCTCTCTACTTCCTCTACAATGATTTATTGGTAGGAAGAAGATGCAATTGCAGTGGCAACTTTTTCCATTTAAGCTTCACAGATATAGTGCACACAATTTCCAGTGATTAAACAGAATGCAACTGACAGACTGCTGGCCGGCAAACTTTCATTACTGAATCATGGAGAGGAGACGACACAATTTTTAATGGCATTGACTTTTTCTTTCTTGGTTATTTAGGTGACAAGTGATTACAATTTTGGCATCTCTAACCTTATCCCCATTTGGACATAGAAAAACCATCTAAGTTGACACCCCAAATGTCAAACCTTGATAGGCAGCTTTAGTTTCAGAGTGATGGATGGTCAAATGAGAGATCCTACCAATAAAGTATGTTTGGAGAAGTATGCAGGGAAAACTTCAAGTACTTACCCAAACTCTACCTGATGCTTTTTGGGAATAAATACTGTGTTTAATTATTTTTCACAGAAGAAAATGAGTCAGACACATTTTAACACATAGATAACAAGGGTGGGATTAATCATAGATCTTACGTTTACCCCTAACCTTCAGTCCATTTGTGTTTCTGCCTAAGTGCTTTTAGTTACTGGCAGAGCCAACGAAGGTATTGGCCTAAAATGGGCAGAGGCAGAATTTAGGGGCACATGCCTATGGAAATTCAATTTGATTTGATGCAAGTCCTGTTAATGCATTATGAACCAGGATCTCAGTAATTAAATTTAAGGAAAGTTGTCCCTGAGTTTCTGTTGCTGCCTTGATCTCCAGTGCTTAACGAGCTTTCACTGCAAATTTTTAGATATCTAACTTTAAAGGGCTTTGCTTGAAAATTAGAATTAATATTTTTGACTATTTGGAGCTGCCAAATGATTTTCTTAGGCATCTAGTTACCCACAGAGATTTTAGGCAAGTAGGCCTTATTCTTCTTTGCATCAGGGTAGGAATATTGAAAGGCCATTGAAAAATATTTTTAAGTGTACACATTTTAGAAATTGTAATTTAACAATATGATTCACCTCAGACTTTCTAGGCATCTGCTATGTTTATGTTCTCTGTTAGGTATGGACATAAAGGATAAAAACTTTTAACTAGGTAAATAGTTTTCTTTTTTCCCCTCAAGGAAAACATTAATAACTGTAGAATAAAAAAGAATGCTATCAGTTCTATAATAAATATACAATCCATGTGCTCTGTTATACAAGAGGAGAAAAAATTATTTCCATGTATCCACACACCAACTCACCCAAACCCATTATTTTTTCTTTGAGTATTGAGGAAAATTCCACATATCCTAGCTTAGAAGAATAAGAACATGTCCCTAGTTGGACACTAAGGTGATTTTAATCTGTGGGAAGGTAGCCAGGGTGCAATGACTAACTGAATACTCCAATAGTAATATGCATGAATATGAATTTGTATGAGCAAAGTTTCCCCACATCAATCCATACAAAGAGGTATGTGGTTAAACATTGTGGATATTATCTCCAAAAGACTTAGTCATCTAAGTAGCTAGTGGACAAAGCCCTGTTCTTTACAGAGTATTATAGGCCAAGTAAATATAATTATATTCAATAGAAATGGTATTTATAATTTCAACTCTAGTTTTCACAAAGGTAAATGGGCATATGAACAATATCTTAACTGAGAAAATGGGACCTGGCTTCACATTTCTAGGTCATACATACTAAAAAGGAGGATTTATGACTTTAAAGGCTAACATATCTGTTTCTTATATGGGATTAATAGTGAATTCTTTTGAAACATGCTAGGATTCTATCTTGAAGGAAGAAAGCCGTATTCACTCTAAGACATGCAAAGTTTATAATCCCCCTTTGGTTTCCTAGCCCATGGTTAACGTACTGGAACAGAAATACTATTGGTGAAGGAGGTTAACTTAGAACCATACTGATGGTTACAAAAATGTCCTTTCCATGATGCCCCTGTACCTCTCTTAATATTAGCCTAGTTAGACTGGACACCTTTACAGTGGAGGGAAGAGAAACAACCAAAAGTACTCAATACTAGCCAAGTCATGCAGACAATGACCAAAAAAGTTTAAGTTCAAAGATGGTACCTAAGCTAGCAATCATAACAATCACCATAACAACAACCAAATCACTCTGGAGAGATATTGTCTAATATGTTAATCCTACATTAATCCTACTATTAGGTAGATTGTTTAGACTTGAAGCTAGTATTCACCTGAAGTTGAGGGCAGGGAAATCTTGAAGAAATTGCCCAAATGACTCCAAACTGTGTGTGGAGAAGTGGGATGAGGATATTAAGAAACACAATAATTTTGCATATTATTGGTTCAATTAAAAAAATCTAGCACCTAAATTAAAGTTAAATGCAGAGTAATTTACATGGAGGAGTATTAGTTTAGATAACATTTGTTTTGAACCTGCTGCCGAGACTTCCCACACTGGATAAAACTCTTCAAATGTGGATACATAGGCAAATTTTGGAGAAGAAATATTAGACCCAAATACATCTGGGAAGAATAACTTGTAAGCGGCCTTACTGAGTTATACACAGAAGTTAGATGTGAGAGAAAGAGAGGAGAGACAAAGACAGAGACAGACCAAGAGACACAGAAAGAGAAAGAGGGAGAGAGAGTGTGAGTCATGGGACATGCAGGGGCCTCATTGTGCTACTGAAGTCACATCATAGAGGAGCATCACAGAAAAGATGTCACTCAATCCACCAAAGTAGGCTCACTGTCCTCAAGGACTGGATGAGTGCCAGCACTCTGTCCTTTACCATGATCCTCTCTTGAACCAAATGCCACATCCTGCAAAAATATATGGGCAGGAGAGAAGTTTTGAATAGGATTGTTTTTAACTGAAATGCCTAATAAATGACAGAAATGACTGACTTTTCCCAGAAGTTAGTATTTGACATAGAAATTGAGATCTATAAAAATAAAGTTTTGTTTTTTGCATAACTGAATTTCTGTGGAATTTATATCTTTTCTGTCCTTTTCCTGGGATTCTTTTTTTTTTTTTTTTTTTTTTTTTTGTGGTACGCAGGCCTCTCACTGTTGTGGCCTCTCCCGTTGCAGAGCACAGGCTCCGGATGCGCAGGCTCAGTGGCCATGGCTCATGGACCCAGCCGCTCCGCGGCATGTGGGATCTTCCCGGACCGGGGCACGAACCCGTGTCCCCTGCATCGGCAGGCGGACTCTCAACCACTGCGCCACCAGGGAAGCCCCTTTCCTGGGATTCTTGATCTATATAGGCTCAAGGAGAAAATTCCATTATCCAGTAGCACTTATAATTGGAGACACCCAAGTTCCTGTACTTTGATTAAAGATAACTGAGTCTATAAACATTTACAGAAGGTAATAAACACTTCTTCATATCTACTTATATGAATTAACTATTTATTTATATCTATCTACTTATTGCTAACAAGTTTTAGATATTACCAAGAGTTAACACCATTTTTGTGTAAGGGCTGATATTTTCTTTATTTTATAATTTGTTTCCTAGGTATTTATTTTATAATAACACTGTTTTTCATTTATAATTAATTCAACAATATAATTAAAATCAACATTTCTAAACATCTACTATGTGCAAGTTCTCTGCTAACATTTAATATGTGCTAGAAACTATGCCAGGTACAAAGGATACAAGGGTAAAAGTTTTCCTCCCTAAATGAGTTACCATTTTAAAATATGCTATTTCATTATATATATTATAAGCAAGTAGATGGAGAGAGAGGTAAAGAGAGATTACAAGAGCCTCGTTATACTGGGGCAGTAGGCAAAGGTCTACTAGGTCTCACCTTTTCTCTCTGCTACTACTAAGCTGATCCTTGGCATTCTTCCCTGGAACTATGTTTTTTTGAGTATAATCTCTGCTCTTGAAACAACTCATCTTAAGCTTGGTTCTCTTGAATGCCACAATAACTTACAACTAGAGTGAGAGTAATATATATATATATATATATATATATATATATATATATATATATAACAGTTAAAGATTAGTTTCATATTAAGTAAATTAGTATAAATTAACAAGTTAATTTCAATGAGGACAGTTTTGATTTTGATCAAAGAACTGAATTCTAATTCCCTACAAACCAAGTGTGGTAGGCTGATTTCTAAAGATGATACCTTCTACATTCCTATGCCCTGGTTATTCAGTCAAACACTAATCTAAATACTATATTGAAGGAATTTTTCAGAGGTAATTAATCTCAATTCAGTTGATCTTAAAATACAGATATTATCTTTGTAAGCCCATTGAGCCCATTGAGTGAGTCTTTTCAAAGCAGAGAGTTTTCTCTGGCTGACAGCAAAAAAAAGGACGTCAATTAAAGATGATACAAACAAATGGAGAGATATACCATGTTCTTGGATTGGAAGAATCAACATTGTGAAAATGATTATACTGCCCAAAGCAATCTACACATTCAATGCAATCCCTAGCAAACTACCACTGGCATTTTTCACAGAACTAGAACAAAAAAGTTCACAATGTGTATGGAAACACAAAAGATCCTGAAAAACCAAAGCAATCTTGAGAAAGAAAAATGGAGCTGGAGGAATCAGGCTCGCAGACTTCAGACTATACTACAAAGCTACAGTAATCAAGACAGTATGGTACTGGAACAAAAAACAGAAATATAGATCAATGGAGCAGGATAGAAACCCCAGAGATAAACCCATGCACATATGGTTACCTTATCTTTGATAAAGGAGGCAAGAATATGCAATGGAGAAAAGACAGCCTCTTCAGCAAGTGGTGCTGGAAAAACTGGACAGCTACATGTAAAAGAATGAAATCAGAACACTCGTTAACACCATAAACAAAAATAAACTCAAAATGGATTAAAGACCTAAATGTAATGCCAGACACTCTAAAACTCTCAGAGGAAAACATAGGCAGAACACTCCATGACATAAATCACAGCAAGATCCTTTTTGACCCACCTCCTGGAAAAATGGAAATAAAAACAAAAATAAACAAATGGGACCTAATGAAACTTAAAAGCTTTTACACAGCAAAGGAAACCATAAACAAGATAAAAAGACAACCGTCAGAGTGGGAGAAAATACTTTCAAACAAAGCAACAGACAAAGGATTAATCTCCAAAATATACAAGTAGCTCATGCAGCTCAATGTCAAAAAAACAAACAAACAAACAAACAACCCAATCCAAAAATAGGCAGAAGACCTAAATAGACATTTCTCCAATTAAGGTATACAGATTGCCAACAAACACATGAAAGGATGTGTAACATCACTAATCATTAGAGAAATGCAAATCAAAACTACAATGAGGTATCACCTCACACAGATCAGAATGGGCATCATCAAAAATTCTACAAACAGGGGCCTCCCTGGTGGCGCAGTGGTTGAGAGTCCGCCTGCCGATGCAGGGGATACGGGTTCATGCCCCGGTCTGGGAGGATCCCATATGCCGCGGAGCGGCTGGGCCCGTGAGCCATGGCCGCCGAGCCTGCGCATCCGGAGCCTGTGCTCCGCAACGAGAGAGGCCACAACAGTGAGAGGCCCGCGTACGGAAAAAAAAAAAAATCTACAAACAATGAATGCTGGAGAGGGTGTGGAGAAAAAGGAACCCTCTTGCACCATTGGTGGGAATGTAAGTTGATACAGCCATTATGGAGAACAGTATGGAAGTTCTTTAAAAAACTAAAAATAGAACTACCATACGACCCAGCAATCCCACTACTGGGCATACTCTGAGAAAACCATAATTCAAAAAGAGTCATGTACCACAATATTAATTGCAGCTGTATTTACAATAACCAGGACAAGGAAGAAACCTAAGTGTCCATTGACAGATGAATGGATAAAGAAGATGTGGCACATATATACAATGGAATATTACTCAGCCATAAAAAATGAAATTAAGTTATTTGCAGTGATGTGGATGGGCCTAGAAACTGTCATACAGAGTGAAGTTAGTCACAAAGAGAAAAACAAATACGGTATACTGACACATATATATGTAATCTAAAAAAAATAATAAAATAAAATAAAATGTTCTGAGGAACCTAGGGGCAGGACAGGAATAAAGACACAGATGTAGAGGATGGACTTGAGCACATGGGGAGGGAGAAAGGTAAGCTGGGACGAGGTGAGAGTGGCATGGACATATATACACTACCAAATGTAAAATAGATAGCTAGTGGGAAGCAGCCGCATAGCACACGGAGATCAGCCTGGTGCTTTGTGTCCACCTAGAGGGGTGGGATAGGGAGTGTGGGAGGGAGATGCAAGAGGGAGAGGATATGGGGATATATGTATATGTATAGCTGATTCATTTTGTTATACAACAGAAACTAACACATCATTGTAGAGCAATTATACTCCAATAAAGATGTTTAAAAAAGAGAGATTTGGAGCATGAGAGGGATGGCTTTGAAAATGGAAGTGAATACGTGCCAATGAATGTAGCAGTGCTAGAATCCTAGGGCAACCCCAAGCTCACAGGTAGCAAGGAAACAAACACCTTAGTTCTATAACCATGAGGAACTGCATTCTGCCAACAATTTTAATGAGCTTGGAAGTGGATTCTCCACCAGAGCCTTCAGATATGGTCTCAGGCCAGCCAATAGCTTGAGACCAGAAGGAAAGAACCTATCCATAGCATGCTAGCTTCTGACCTACAGAAGTTTGAAAAGTTTGAGTTTTAAGCCACTGTTTGTGGTAGTTTGTTATACATCAGTAGAAAACTAATACACCAGGAAATCTTATTCAATTAAATTAGAAATGCCGAAAGTCAGTCTCTTCATATACAAAATGGAGGAAGTTAGAGGACATACAGGTTTATTGTGATACTTGAATGGGTGAGGAAAAAATGCTTAGTAGAGAGTGAAATCTAATGCAAAGATTATTGTCATTATGAATAGACCATCCGCAGGGCGTAAATAGTGGTATTCAGAGTCTAGTTTTGCCTATAGCTGCTGCTAATTTTCACAATGACTAGTCATGTATTCCATTCTATTCCTGTTTGGGGGTCCTTTTGTGCAATCCTGTGGGATTCCCATATATTTAATTGAGCCTTCCAATTAGAATTGCTATTTCTTTAAGTGTCTAACAAGTATGTATGTTAAAATTTTTAATCTCCTTTTTGCATTCCTCTTGAAAAGTTTCTAATAGTGATTTTGTCCATTCCTATTTCTATTCAGGTAGTTAAGGACACAGTCAGTCCTGGTTTTCTGTATCTTAGCAGACAAATTAGGCTTATACAACTATGGATAAACCAATTTATCATGAGACCTTCCATAGTTATGCAAAGGATGGGCCGATTCCCCTTATATCTTTACATAGAAATCTACCATGCTCACAGCTGACTTCATGGAAGCTGACTTTTCTCTACAAGTAGACATTAAAATTTTTCAAGGGTTTCTGGTGGTAGGGTACAAAAACAATGAGAGTGGGATGATGATTACCTGATGTAGGAAGGACTATATATTCAAACCGGTATCCTGACTCCATGTGAAAAGTATAATATTTGACAGCCTTGGAAAGTTTTTTAAAATATTATTTCATAAATATTATATTCTACTTATATGCCTCACAAAACAGCATACATGTTTTATTATTGTAAATGTTGAATCAATCTGTTTTAGTCTAAAAATGTAAAATTAGAACATTATAAACATATGTGTAAAACGGTTTGGATTGAGTCAAAAGTGTTGATCCTGCTTCTTGAGAGGAAATGAAGTGATTCTCAATACAGATCCCATTCAGCATAGCCAACTGACTTCATTCTTGCTCATCAAGTGATTTTATTTGCATATATTATTTCTAGAAACATGTGACTAATTCCACTAATCCAAAAGTATTTTTAAAATCATGTGTGCTGAACTTCTATCCCAAATATGGATAATATATCCATTTCTAAATAATGCTTGGAAATAGCCCTCTAGGGAATGAGGAGCAAACGTTGGACCATTTGTATTTTCTCTTCTTAAATTAATCTTGTGTTTGTAAATTTGAACATTCTTTAAATTAGAACAAAATATCTGAGTGCTTTTAGAATGTTAAATCTTAACCAAAATATTCCTATAAATTCCCAAATGTCTCTCTATATTTTCAGAAACTGTCTGAGGAGACAGAGACATATCTTCAAAAGCTCTGTGACCTGTAAGACTGCTAGACCTTTGAGAGATTGTAAAGTTATACCACAAAGAAGCAGACACATATCAAGAATGCCTAGACAGCTGGTCTGCCCTATTTGCCAATTACTGTGTCTGAGATTGCAGTCTGGCCATCATGTACAGAATTGCTGTGCCTGATATTATCTTTTATAGTGTGACAGTTTTGAAAAAGTTGGCCTAATAGTCAATTAAATTTCCAACTGTGAGAACTCATTGATTTGACGAACTTATATCATCGAGTTTATTCTCTGATTTATTTCACAATTTCTTGCTGATTGGCAATCATTAATTCCATGTATTATTGAATTTCTTCTGGCTGCAGACTCAGTTTTCCAATTTGGAGGAGGCTAACTAACCCATAAAACCTAGGACCCAGGATTATCTTGGTTTACATTAAATGGGAAGGCATGATTATGAGGTAAAAAATGTGAAACAAGAGAAAGTAGTACAAATATTCATCTTTGAACGTTTACATAGTTCAGTGGAAAAAGGATATAGCTATCATTTTCTTGACATCATGCCACAATATTTTTCTTGCGTGTCTGAAACTAGGCACTGATTAGTATTTTTTACAGTTGTTCCAGTAAGTTTTCATCTCTATGTGTTTTTCTGCTGCTGTTTATATAAAGAAGCAAAACATATGCAAATAATATTCAAAATATCAATTGCTGATGACCCTGAAATTGTGAAAGGCAATACTACATTTGATTATTCCAGCATTTCAACTGCATTTACTGCTGTGGACCAATGCAGAAGAAATATTCGCTCAAGAGTTCTTCAATTATTATCCATATTTCCTACTATTTGGAATGAAAATGGTGGATTAATTACATTGATAAGGGAAGGAGAATGACTTTTATCTCCTTGTGTTGTCCCTTCCTAGCCCAGTGGCTGCTTATATTTTAATTTGAATGAATGAGCAACTTTCACACCAGAGAAAACTTATCATTACACAAGAAAATCATATATAATAAGAAACCAAAAAGAACTCTCCTTAACCATCACTGATACCACGTAGGACATATCAACGCTGGATGGTTGCATAGATTGCTTGTTCACATTACTTTTCTTTTGAAAATTCATTTTCTGTGGGGTAAAATACTAATTTCTTTTTTAAAAAATTTTATTGCAGTATAGTTGATTTACAATTTTGTGTTAGTTTCTGCTGTACATCAAAGTGAATCAGTTATACATATACATATATCAATTCTTTTAATGACACTAAAACTCTTTCATAGGCTAGTACAAACATACCATATTTCTTTTTTCAGAATTGAATCAGCAATTTACTCCTTTTCCTGACTCTTCTGTAACTTATGACCTTCCAAATGCCTCATTTACTTTATACTGTCTTCCTAATACCTTTGTTAATGGTGTTTCTTTGATCTGTAGAGCACTTTCTGTCCATCTTTTGCCTATTTCTTCATGTGATAGTCTTAAACTACTATTTCAAGGTAAAAATTTAAATACTACTATCCATCTGAAGCTTTCCCTAATTCCTCAAGGCAGAATTTTTTGTGTGATCCCATCATATCTACAGACATCCATCATTAAGATCATTCTGTATTATATACAATTTTCTATTTTTTTTTTGGCTCATTCATTAGAAGAAAGAGTCTTTTTAGGTCAGGAACTATGTTTTATTCATCTTGTGCACTTTTCTTTATCAATTATTGTGCAAACAAACCCTTTCTAACAGTAAGACATAAGATCCAAAAGTACAATTGCATGAGTAATACAGGGACTTATTTCTCTTGCCTGATATAGTCCAGCTGGCCAGGTGGCTGTGCTCTGTGAAATCATTAAGGGACCCAGGAATTGTTCATTTCTTTATTATGCTTGCTCCATGACTGGCTGATGGTGGCTCCTATATTCTTTCCTTTCTGAAGAAAGGAAAAAGAGGCAGTACTTGGAAAGAATATTTTTTTATAGATGAGCTGGAAGTTGCACACAATATACACACAATAATTTATGCTCCCATCTATTGGTTTAAATTCGGTCTCAGGGCTATACTCAGCCACAAGAGAGACTAGGAAATGTTAGTCAGGTGGTCAGGCGCCAGCCAAAATCCTGATGTGTGGGCTGGATTTTATTGATAAAAAGAAGGACAGGATAATGGATACAGGGGAATGATTAGCAGTCTTTCCCAATGTACCCAAATGGAGTATTTGGCATATAATAGGAGGTGAGTGGTTATTGTTTAATAAGTGAATGAATGAACAAGAGAATGGAATTGCATATGGAAATTAGTATAAAAAGGAGACTATATTTTCTAGATATTTAAAGAAATATTAAACATTGATTGAGCAGACTCTATACCTTAGAATTTGCAATATTTCATGTGAATACAATTATAGTGATTCATTTCAATGGGACTTAGTTATATGTGCCAAAACCTTACCTGCCAAAACAATAAGATCTCTCAAAACCAAAAGGGTTTTGTATTTGTATAATTTTGTATTTTGTTGGAATGGCCTAGTTTAGGCAAGATATTGAACATTTCATGGCACTGCAGGTATTTTGTATTTAGCATTTTGAATGTCATCTTAATTAACTTTAGTGGAAACTGAGAAGGTGAGAGATACTACAAAAATCTAGAAGTTTCTAAAATCCAACTAATAAATGAATAATTTGTTTTCTCCTTCTGAGAATAAAGAATGATTATATGACCTTAATTATGCATTAATTATATACTTTAGTTATAATTACCTAAGCATTTATAAATCTACTCTATTATATTATAATTGGAATATTAAGATTTTGTGATCACTTGAGGTACTCTTAAAACAGCTTACTTTTCTGCCTTGATGAAGTCAGATGGGGAAGTAAATGCAGATAATTAAATAAAATTACTTTTAAAACGCTTTATTTTTAAATAAGAATCAAAACAAATATACCTGTGATTTGTAGTATCTATAAACACTAGATGGAGCTCTATCACTAATGCCAATAGTAATACTAATACTAATATACAATATATATGTATGTGTGTGTATGTTTGAAAACACATATGCACATTTAGGAAGGAACCTATCCTACAGATATTTTGAAAGTCAGAATGCAAATATGGAACCTGGGAATGATGAAGCATTGTTAAGGACCATTTCTTGTTAAAGATTACATTAACAGTCTTAGGTTTTTTTCCATACCATTTTCACCCTCTTCAAATTCATGATTGTTTATTATGTGAAAGCACAAGAATATACTAGTAGGAAAGGGTGACTTTTCTTTAAATCCTTGGATTATTTTGTTGTTCATAATGAGCTGTGTATTTTCAAGACACTGCAGGGACACTTAAGATATTGACAAAACACAGTAGTATATGGTAAGTAAAGAATACCCGTTTATATGCAGAGAAGCCGATTAAATAGGCAAAATGCCTATATATTTTGTTACTCAAGACATAATATAGAACCAACAACAAACTCCAATATTAACCTATAGAAAATTCCAGAATGGAAATTTACTGCCTCAATTTTTTTTTTTAATTTTCATGGCACAGTAATGTTTTTCCCACTAACAAAGATATTAAATGTTTCTGAACAAAAATTTACCTTTCTGAATTTTTTCTTTAGTTATTTTCTCTAAGTATTCTTCATTCACCTAATCAAATAGAAGAATACTGGGACAATTTTGGTTGTAGACTCAAATATGGATTATCTATCCAAAAAACGAACACATTTTCTTTAGTTATCAGCCTTTATCTAGTCTTCCTTTCTTATGATGTACAAGATTTTTGCTAACTTCTTGAGTGTCCAAATACAGATTAAATTCTCCAACCTTCTTTTGCTAGACAGGCCAATGAATAAATTATTTCCATGATGTACATATGATGTGTGCAACTTCCATGCTGTGACCTTAAATGTAGGTCTTATGACAACCCTCCCCCTTTTCTAGTCACTCTGCTTGATTGTTTCAATGCAGATACTTGCTGGAGCTGGAGCAGAGTCCTTGAGTGGCAGAAAGTGGTGTCATCAGATATAAGACACTATAATCCTGACAGCATGAATTTACCATACATAGGTTGGATTGCTTTTGACCAGATAATAAACTGAGACAGAAATAAAATACTGTTTCCTTTAAGACACTGTTATTTCAATTTTCTTTGTTGTTAAAGCTCAATCAATATCTTAATTATTATATATTCCTTTGTTTTAGAAGCAGTTCTTAAATAATTTGGTTCTATTTTGTGATCACATTGATAAAAAAAAAAAACAGAATCCATTTAGTGCTTATTATTTACTTTTCTAAGCCCATAGAACAAATGGAGAAAAAAAGGACCTCAGAGGACACCTAATTTGACTCCATTTATAGAGAAAAAAATTAATTTAAAAAATAAATTGTTTTTCTTACCAAGTGGATTAGAGAAAATATTTGGAAATCATAGAGAATGTGGTTGAGTTATCGCTCTTCCACTGACTGTATGTTCTGAGGCAAATTACTGGACTCTGAAGGCCTTAGTTCCCACACCTGTATATTGGAAATAGGAACTTTTCCACAAAGTACTGGTGAGGATTAAATGAGACAACTAAAGTAGTTATCATAGACCCTGACAAATCACAGGCACTGAAAAAATGTTAAACATTACAGAGTCATCATGAGTTTCATCAAAAATTTAAATTATTTCTGCCACTACTATTACTTGGAAACCACCTAATATCACACACAAAAGAGATATCTTGCCAATACCAAACTCTAAACTAGCTATCATCTCAGATCTTTTGAATATTGTTTACTCTTCTCAATAAAAATAAAAGTCCTAATAACTTGGCTTATACATTGAAATTATGATCAGGATTATCATCAAGATCTGGCTAGTTTAAGAGATCCAATTCTTTTTAATTGTAGAATCATAACAGTTGTGATAATTCCATGTTAGAATTCATAAAAACATATATGTTCTTTTACCTCTCAATAACCCTAAGTAGATATATCTTCATAAAAATGAGTAAACAGGGAAAATAAAATCAACTTGAAGCCCGTGTATGAAAAAGCACTGAGGCATAAAAGATTGAAGACTCAGAGGTAAATATTTTCCTCTGAAGTAGATATTTTGCAAATAACAGATGTTAACCATATTATTTAATTAAAAATTTAAAGTAAGATAAAATGGACACTGAATCCATGAAGCAAGATTAACCCACTTTCAGAAAGCAGAATGAGATGAGTAAACCTCATAGAAAGAAGTTATTCTAGGGACTTCCTTGGTGGTGCAGTGGTTAAAATCTGTCCGCCAATGCAAGGGACAGGGGTTCGAGCCCTGACCCAGGAAGATCCCGCATGCCAAGGAGAAACTAAGCCCATGCACCATAACTGCTGAGCCTGCACTCTAGAGCCCAAAGCCCGTGCACCACAACTACTGAGCCTGCGTGCTACACCTACTGAAGCCTGCACACCTAGAGCCTGTGCTCCACAACAAGAGAAGCCACCGCAACGAGAAGCCCACACACCACAGAGAAGAGTAGCCCCCATTCGCCGCAACTAGAGAAAGCCCTCACGCAACAACGAAGACCAAATGTAGCCAAAAATAAATAAATGCAATAAATTTATTTAAAAAAAAGTTCTTCTAAATAACTATTGAGTCAGCAGTTATGCTAAACAAAAAATACCTATAATCAATGAAAGAATGAAAATCAGTTATAATTTATTGAAAAATTTGTGAAAAGTAAAACATTGTATAAGTAATAGAAAATGTAGAACATCAGATAATTTATTATTAAGTAAAGAAATACAATAATTAGTTAACTCATCTTTTACTTCCCAAGAAGTGAAAAAAAGAAAAACCAAAACCCAATTGACCTAAGGAAGCAAAACTAATAAAATCTTAAATTTGAGGATATTGATAAGAACAATCATAAAAATAAAACCAATATAATAGTCCCAGGTCATATATGTATATGAAATGAATAAAGCCTTACAAATCAAATCAAGGAAAAATATAAAATAACAACAAAATAAGAAAAAATGGTGGCTATAATGAAAGTTAGTGTGGATGTCTGTAGTATGTACATTATAAAGAGAGAGTAAAATTCCAAGTTTAACATGGCTCTCATCTGCTTTAATTGCAACTCCCTTACCTGCCCCAGTCACCTTCTCTCCCTCTCTTTCACTACAATACAGATGTGTAGGCTTCCAGGCTGTTCCATAAACAAATCAGTCACTCTTCAGCCTCAGGGCCTTTGCATTTTGTTTGCTCTGTCTGGATTGCTCTGTTCCCGCATGTCAACCAGATTAATTTTCTCTCTTTGTTCTGGTGTCTGTTCATATTTTATCTTACTAGAGAGGCTTTCTTCAGCTGCTTTATATAAAATAATCCCCTTATATGCCTATTACTCTTTGTTTTCTTGAAATAACACTATTTTTCTTCATAACACCTATTGCATAGCATGCTATATATTTATTTGTTTTTGCTGCCCCCCCTTAAAATGTAAGAAAATGAGGGCAGTTATTTATTTTCTTACTCAATGTTGTTTCTCTAGTATTGAATACACTAATGAATGAAATAATTATATATTTAATTAACATAAAAATTTCATAAAAATAGATGGCTATCTGGAAAACACAAATTATCATAATTCATTCAACAAGAAAGAGCAAACTCTCATCTATCAATCTTAGAAATCATTATTCATAGTTCAAGACAGGACTTGTGGGGATTAAATGAGATAACTGAAACATTTAGCATAGAGTTTTTACAAGTTATAGACACTAAAAAATTGTTAAACATCACAGAATCATCTTGATTTTCATCCTTTGGTAGTAGGAACTCTCCAACCCCTCTTTGGCCCATCTAGGAAGGAATTCACTTACCATTAGCTTCAAAAATATCCAGGTGCTAGGCACCTAGTGTTGTAACACAGCTTCTGTAAATACCTAGCATTTTAACCCCTACTATGTGGTACACAAATACTTTGCTAATCTACCAATAGCCTTTATCTCAGTCTAATCTATTAAAAAAAACAAAAACAAAAACCTACATGAGGAGGTCTCATTACATCCAATACTGCCTGGCCCCATCATCATTCTCTCTGTGGGATGATGAGAAGATTGGGAGACGTGTGGCTTCAATTGCTGAAATGTAAATTTCTCTTATAAAACCTATTCCCTAACCCATTGTTATGAGACTGTGGAGACAAGCCAAGTTCCATGATACATGGTAAACTAAACAGGAGGTGATGATTGTCCTCCCCTACATTAATTGATAATTTTTTACCTTAAAGATTGTATTAATTTTTAAATTAGATTAATTAATAATTAAGGTTAAAAGGATCATACACCATGATCAAGTGGGGTTTATTCCAGGAATGCAAGGATTCTTCAATATATGCAAATCAATCAATGTGATACACCATATTAACAAGTTGAAGGAGAAAAACCATATGATCATCTCAATAGATGCAGAGAAAGCTTTCGACAAAATTCAACACCCATTTATGATAAAAACCCTGCAGAAAGTAGGCATAGAGGGAACTTTCCTCAACATAATAAAGGCCATATATGACAAACCCACAGCCAACACTGTCCTCAATGGTGAAAAACTGAAACCATTTCCACTAAGATCAGGAACAAGACAAGGCTGCCCACTCTCACCACTCTTATTCAACATAGTTTTGGAAGTTTTAGCCACAGCAATCAGAGAAGAAAAGGAAATAAAGGGAATCCAAATCGGAAAAGAAGAAGTAAAGCTGTCACTGTTTGCAGATGACATGATACTATACATAGAGAATCCTAAAGATGCTACTGACAAACTACTAGAGCTAATCAATGAATTTGGTAAAGTAGCAGGATACAAAATTAATGCACAGAAATCTCTAGCATTCCTGTACACTAATGATGAAAAATCTGAAAATGAAATCAAGAAAACACTCCCATTTACCATCGCAACAAAAAGAATAAAATATCTAGGAATAAACCTACCTAAGGAGACAAAAGACCTGTATGCAGAAAATTATAAGACACTGATGAAAGAAATTAAAGATGATACAAATAGATGGAGAGATATACCATGCTCCTGGATTGGAAGAATCAATATTGTGAAAATGACTCTACTACCCAAAGCAATCTACAGATTCAATGCAATCCCTATCAAACTACCACTGGCATTTTTCACAGAACTAGAACAAAAAATTTCAAAATTTGTTTGGAAAAACAAAAGACCCCGAATAGCCAAAGCAATCTTGAGAACGAAAAACGGAGCTGGAGGAATCAGGCTCCCTGACTTCAGACTATACTACAAAGCTACAATAATCAAGACAGCGTGGTACTGGCATAAAAACAGAAGGATAGATCAGTGGATCAGGATAGAAAGCCCAGAGATAAACCCACGCACATATGGCCAACTTATCTTTGATAAAGGAGGCAGGAATGTACAGTGGAGAAAGGACAGCCTCTTCAATAAGTGGTGCTGGGAAAACTGGACAGGGACATGTAAAAGTTTGAGATTAGATCATTCCCTAACACCATACACAAAAATAAGCTCAAAATGGATTAAAGACTTAAATGTAAGGCCAGAAACTATCAAACTCTTAGAGGAAAACATAGGTAGAACACTCTATGACATAAATCACACAAGATCCTTTTGGACCCACCTCCTAGAGAAATGGAAATAAAAACAAAGATAAACAAATGGGACCTAATGAAACTTCAAAGCTTTTGCACAGCAAAGGAAACCATAAACAAGACCAAAAGACAACCCTCAGAATGGGAGAAAATATTTGCAAATGAAGCAACTGACAAAGGATTAATCTCCAAAATTTATAAACAGCTCATGCAGCTCAATAACAAAAAAACAAACAACCCAATCCAAAAATGGGCAGAAGACTTAAATAGGCATTTCTCCAAAGAAGATATACAGACTGCCAACAAACACATGAAAGAATGCTCAACATCATTAATCATTAGAGAAATGCAAATCAAAACTACAATGAGATATCATCTCACACCAGTCAGAATGGCCATCATCAAGAAATCTAGAAACAATAAATGCTGGAGAGGGTGTGGAGAAAAGGGAACACTCTTGCACTGCTGTTGGGAATGTGAATTGGTACAGCCACTATGGAGAACAGTATGGAGGTTCCTTAAAAAAGTACAAATAGAACTACCATATGACCCAGCAATCCCACTACTAGGCATATACCCTGAGAAAACCATAATTCAAAAAGAGACATGTACCAAAATGTTCATTGCAGCTCTATTCACAATAGCCCGGAGCTGGAAACAACCTAAGTGTCCATCATCGGATGAATGGATAAAGAAGATGTGGCACATATATACAATGGAATATTACTCAGCCATAAAAAGAAACGAAACTGAGCTATTTGTAATGAGGTGGATAGACCTAGAGTCTGTCATACGCAGTGAAGTAAGTCAGAAAGAGAAAGACAAATACCGTATGCTAACACATATATACGGAATTAAAAAAAAAAATGTCATGAAGAACCTAGGGGTAAAACGGGAATAAAGACACAGACCTACTTGAGAATGGACTTGAGGATATGGGGAGGGGAAAGGGTAAGCTGTGACAAAGCGAAAGAGAGGCATGGACATATATACACTGCCAAACATAAGGTAGATAGATAGTGGGAAGCAGCCGCAGAGCACAGGGAGATCAGCTCGGTGCTTTGTGACCGCTCAGAGGGGTGGGATGGGGAGGGTGGGAGGGAGGGAGATGCATGAGGGAAGGGATGTGGGAACAAATGTATATGTATGACTGATTCACTTTGTTATAAAGCAGAAACTAATAAAATAAATAAATAAATAAATAAATAAATAAATAAATAAATAAATAAATAAAATAATTAAGGTTAGAACATTGACCATGTGGAAAATGAATATGCATAAATTAATGGTATTTCATATTAGAAAAATTCAAATAGAATAGAGAATGCTTACTTGATTGTCTCTTTAAGAACTAACTGCAGCTAAGTCAATTGCAGAATAAAAGAAATTCATTTCTTATCCATTTTTAAATTCTATTAAATTTAATTATTTTAAAAAATCATTCTCACAACAACCTTTATATACTAGGCAGTGCTTGAGGCATTCTCCTATAGTCCAGAAATCAATAAAGAGAGCATCTTCTCTATTTCTGTTTGGTGTGTGTGTGTGTGTGTGTGTGTGTGTGTGTGTGTGTGTGTGTGTGTGTTATAGCTTGAAGAGGGAGGCTGGGATGAATCTTGCTGCCTAATAAACTGTAGGAAAAAGTGTAGTCTAACCAAAGGAATAGGCTATTTAAATCTCTTCTGCAAGTTTTCTTAGACCAGTTTTAGCTTTAACATGTCTGTTGGCAGAAATCCTAGAACTATATGACTTTGAGATTTAAATGATGCATCCTCAAGATTCACTAAACAATTTTTTGCTAGTTATTACATACTAGATGTTTTACTAGGTTTCATCACATGTGTTTTCCTGTATAATAATATTGCAATGGACCTTGAGAAATTTGGACTGAGTTCTATGAGAGGAATGTCCATACAACTAATGGAATGTCCTATGGCTAATTAACAATACTCACTGTTTCCATCTCCAGCAAATATTTATTATGTGTCTTCTACATGATAGACTTGCAGAATCCAGGAACAGTGATGGGAAAGGTGGGTTTAGGCAGACACATCAGCCACTTTGTTCACTCATATCATTTGTTTACATATAGCATTATTTCTGATTAACTGGTTGTTAAATTTTTTAAATATTATCTTTGCCACCAAAATCACTAGAATTAACTATGGAAGTCAATAAGATGACAAATATAACAAACAGTTGGTTTCATATTTTCCACATTTAAAGTGGTTTTTAGTTTTAGCATACTTGACAGTATCATGATGTACTAAGTCATTTAACCATTGAAGAAACATTTGATTATGGATTATTTTCTATAAACAAAACTTTTGGTCTTCTGAGAAGAATACTAGTGCTACTAAAGTCTTGCTATGAGGACCACTACTATTGATACTACTTATACATTTACTAGTGTTAAACTATGCAGTCCTCAAATGACTTCCTGATATGTACTTTAAATAAAACCAAAACTTCTAACCATGGCCTAGGAGACTCAATATGACCCAGTCTCTGATTGCCTTCCCTAACTAATCTTTATTTACCCTTCTTACTGTTTCAATATTTTTAAACCATAGTTGCCTATCTCAGTGTTTTTGTACATGCAGTAATGTTACTTTGGAATGCATTTCCTCTAACTTTTTACATGGCTACCTCCTTCTCATCAATAAGTTTTAAATTAAATATTAGCTCCTCAGGGAGATTTCTATCCACAATCCTAAATATGATAGCATCCTCTCTTCTCCAAATCACCACTTTATATTTTTCACTGCACCCAACAGTTCCAGAAATTGTCTTTTTTTTTTTTGGTTTATTTATTTATTTGTATGTTTCTTGTCTTTTTCTATCATGGGCCTTATGTATTTCTCTAGGGAAGTGATTTTGTCTGCCATTGCTATATCAGAGTCTAAAAGAATGCCTAGCATATACTATACTTGTGTGATAAACTAACATTTGTGCTTATTCTTTGATAGGTAGGTACTGAGATACATACTTTACATGGACTCTTCCATGTAATTTTCTCAACCACCACATTAATCTGTTAACATAATTAATGCCAACTAAATTTTTCCAATAAAAACCCTGAGACATATAAACATAATAAATGTTTATTTATTAAACATAAATAAATGTCCAAGGTTACCAAGCTAGTGTAGTCTGGAGCCAACCCTGCCTGATTGCCAAATCTAGCTCTTCTCTAATATCCCATTTACATGGAACTGCCTTCATAAAACATTTAACCTAGTTGGGCATTAAAAAGATAGAAAGAAGGAGAATATTTGCTTGTATATATTTGTAGGATTGTAGGGTGGTTTTTTTGTTTTGTTTTGTTTTCTTTTTGTGGTACACGGGCCTCTCACTGTTGTGACCTCTCCCATTGTGGAGCAAAGGCTCTGGACGTGCAGGCTCAGCAGCCATGGCTCACAGGCCCAGCCGCTGCACGGCATGTTGGATCTTCCCAGACTGGGGCATGAACCCGTGTCCCCTGCATCAGCAGGTGGACTCTCAACCACTGTGCCACCAGGGAAGCCCTGTAGGGTAGTTTTTTGGTATAAGTTTTATAATATGACAATTTCATTCAATTTAATTCTCTTTAATATTATATGCATATTGATCACATCCTTCTTGAAGGTAGAGAGAGGTGTAAAATATTGTTAGTATTCTAATATTTATTATTTAGAACATTCTTCGTATTTTGAAGATGAATTCCAATCATTAATTATTCCCTGTCATGTTGCCTTGGTTACAATTATAGTAACTGAAGCTGTCAAATACTTCAGGCAGAGCATGAAGAGTATTGGGACAGATTAACACTGAGTTACATAGAATGAAAATGTAGTCATCTTCCAATTTAAAGCTCTTTCCAAATTCTCCTAAAATGGTTTTATTAGAAACATATGGCACAAATAAAACACATATTTGGATAATTTCCTTACTAAAAATATTCACTTCAAATTGGTGTCATTTTATTCTACACTAGAACGTCTTACATTTTATAAATAATCTCATTCAGCCACATTCTCAGATACTTTGTACTTTACATGCATTTACAATGGATCTCAATTAGTGTGTTTCTGCTTAGTAAGTAACTATTCAGAACACAGAGTATAATGACAAAGATACCAAATAATTCCACCATAAGAAACCTGAATATACAGTGCTAGTAAATTATACCTATTTTGGAGAATAAGAGTTTTATTTTTTTCCCTCACTCAAGGATGTGGGATACAAAGCATTTTAAAATCCTTAAGGTCTATCAAAAACCTATGCTTGTATACACCAAGGGAAATGAAATTAAGGAAGAATCCATGATAATACTGTTCATTTTTATATATACTGAAAATCTTTAACTGGTATTTGTTTTTCTGCTTAAGTCATGGTATACCAAAGAAATGCAAGATAGCTGGTTTACAAGTGTTTGGTCAGTTTCCAACCATCAGGGTTATAGAGGAACAACACACTATCCACATTATTTTTAGAGGAATTATTTTTGTTTTACAGCTAGGATGTGTTTCTTTTTGTGCCATTGTTCATGTCTTCTAGTTCTACTTAGTGCACTGACTTCACAAGATTGTCACAAAAATGAAGTAACCCTGAGTACTGTATTATATAAAATTTTGATTCACAGTAGGAGTGTTCATATATACTGTAATAACATTGTTTGAAAACATGCTTCAGAAAATTGTATATATCAGGATAAAAGGATTTTTATATCATAAGAACTCAATCAGTGTTCCTTGACAAAAATCATGGAGCAGATATTTAAATTGGAAGTCCTATCATGGGGATACCCAATTGTATAGCCATGTGAAAATAAAAAAAGACAGAATTATAACCTCTTATTTCAGGGACAATACCCTGGGTGCCTGGACAGGAAACCAAATTGAGGCAGAATGCTGATATGACTGTTTTTCATTCTGATAGTCTAATAACTCTGATTGGTTGTTATTGAGAAGTCGTGTTCAAAGTCCATACAACTTTTTCTCTTGTGAACTTTCTACTAAAAATACATGGTCATTGATGAAAAAAATACATTTCTTCAAAGTCAAGAGTCATGAGGCAAAAGTTTTGAAAATGCCAGCAAAATGCGCTGTGGGAGATTATGGTATAATATGTTCCCATGCATCCTTAGAATGGATAGAAGAGTTATTAACTGTCTATAATTCATGTAGAAACTTTTAGGGTGAGATCTGAATATGGAGTAATGTTTTGCTAAGGTAAGGTCAGATCTCAGCACTTTGCATCTGGACATGTCATTACAGCCGATGCCTTAATCATGAGCACCATACAGTAGAGTAGCAATCTCCCTGTGTCTATCTCCATTCACATTCTAAGCAGAAAGCTCCTCTGGAATCAGGACTAAAATAGGTTCAGCTGCCTATCATTTTAAAGTCAGAGCTTTCACCACATGCCTTCCTGACTCTACCTATCCTTCTCCTTATTCCCTCAACTTTTACTTTATAATACCCACAAAATACCTTTACCACTTATTCCTGGAAACTCAGCCCCCATTGACTTCAGAGTATAATTACTTTGGTGACAATCATGGAGGGCTCCTTTCTATGCCTTTAATAAATTTAAGGCTCTCATGGCAATGACTTCTCCCTTGTTTATCTTTCCATGAATGGGGAAAAAAGTCTTTTTTTTTTTTTTTACATTTGCTTTTCAGTCTGTATCAAACCATCTGATTTTTTAAAAATACCAATTGTACAAGATAGAGATTTCTTATTCCTCATACATAAGTAAAATGAAACTCAGAGAAATTCAATTATTTGCCCCAAATCACTATACCTG
Source organism: Mesoplodon mirus (assembly GCF_964341445.2). Classification (NCBI taxonomy): domain Eukaryota; kingdom Metazoa; phylum Chordata; class Mammalia; order Artiodactyla; family Ziphiidae; genus Mesoplodon; species Mesoplodon mirus. The sequence goes on from NC_138978.1 coordinate 66,527,703, forward strand.
GATTAACTACAGATCTTTTAATGTTACAATAATGAGAATTTCTATGGACATGAGCATTTTTTTGTTCTAAGAATGATAATCCAATTTTGAAGTGATTCTGAAAAACAAAGCATCACCAAGGACAATAGAGACGATTCTTAATTTATTGTACTTTCTTAATTATTATTCCAAATTTTGTTTAAACTTTATACTGAATATTTTATATTTGATAAAAATACTTTATAATATTTTATTACTTATTTTTTATTTTATTTCCTCTGAGTGAAGTCATTATTCTATTACTGTCCCCTTCCAAACAGTATATGAGATTTAGCAAGTCATATTAAAATCTTCATTCTTGAAATATGCTAGAAAATAGTATGTCTCCTTCCCACTCCACCATTTAAGGAGATTAATTTGCATTAAATTATTAAAAAAGACAAGGGTTATTTGATAAGATCTCATTAATTTTCATTAAATATCTAGTTTATGTCTAACCGGGTATCCAGAGACAAGGAAGAAATAAGAAATAAGACAAAGAAGTCCTAAAAATCCTATCTAATAGGAAGCATGTTCTCTGGAGTCATAGATTTTCCCATATTCTTGGCAATAGAGTTGGAGAAAAGCAACTGTAAACCTAGAGCACTTCATTTCAATATTAATAGATACAAAATGAAAATAAAGTTTTCTTCATAGTGACATTCTAAAAGCTGCTCCTCTGATAAATTCAAGAAAGAAGAAGAAAGAAAACTTTCTTATCCAACCAAAAAGAATGTTTAATCACTGTCAGCCTAAACTAAAATGATTTTTTTTTATGTAAACTAGATTATTTTAGAAAAGTCCAAAAGAGGAAAGAGGTGGGACTTCTGGCTATGGTCAAGTGAGGAAGCTGACAAATTTTCTCCCAGAAAAGCAGCTATAAAGTGGAACACAATTGACAAAAACAGCTGTTTTTAAGCTCTGTAAATTGATCAAAGGCTATTTATGAGAAGTATTTATGCTCGAAGAACTGCTGAACTTTGAGTAGTAAGGAAGTATGTAGTGTTCTTGCCTGTGGATACTCTCCATAGTTCAATCAATGTAGCAGTTTTGCCAGGGCGGAGTAAGCCTGAGAAGATAGGCCTCTTTGTTATTGCTGTCAAAAAGGGAGTGATGAACAATCCCATAACTAATAGTACTATTGATGAAGTAGGTGATATTTGTGGTATGTGAGTAAAGACGGATAATTGTCCTACTTGCCTGAGGTTGTGGCTAGTTGAGGCCACATGCTTGGTTGAGGCTGCACACAGGCACAGTGGAGACCACGGAGAGCCCAAGCTTCCCACACACTCCTGGTCAACCCTGAGTCTGTGTACATGCATAGAGGATACTTGAAAGGGACCACCAGAAAGAACAAGAGGCATCAGATTGGTATAAAACAACAACAACAACAACAACAACAACAACAACAAAGACTTCTGAAGTTTGAATATGTAGCCTTAACTATGAAAAGATGTATTGAAAGCCTTACTGCTTCAAGGTGGTTGAGCACAATTTTTCTCAAATCATTAGTAGCTACTAAACTACACAGACAGAGAGGTGACTCCTAGGAAGCCTGGATAAAAATAAAGCAATAATTAAAACAAAAATAAACTAAATGTCATCATTAGGGACTACAAATTTTGGGGTAAATAGATTTCAAAGATTTAGTGCAGGCAAGTAACTAAACCTCTAAACCCAAAACAAAGCATACTAGCAAACAAAACCCTAGCAGTTATTTTAAAGTAAAAACAGTAACAGCATGAATCTACAGGTGTAAAAATAGAACTCAGAGTTGCTACAATATATTATATTTTAGGACATTAAGAAACATACAAAGAAGGTAAGTGGAAGAAACAGTAAATAGATGTTGGATTTAGCAGATAAAGACTTAAGAACTGTTATTAAAACAAAGTCAAAGGGCTAAAGGAATCCATATTTAAATAAATTAAAAATAAATTATAACAGCAATGACCCAACAAACACAGAGTCCAAACAAGGACATAGAAATTATTTTTTAAAGGAAATTAGGCAGTTAAAAAATACAATTGAAATTTAAACATTCATTAGAAGGGCTCAATAGCAGAGGTGGCAAAAGAAAGAATTAATGAGTTTGAGGATAGATCAATAAACAAACATTATTCAATCCAAAAAACAAAGAGAAACAAATGAAGAAAAATGAGCAGAGCCTCAGAGACCTGTAAGATTGCATCAAATGTACCAATATATGTGTAACAGAAATCTCAAAAAAAAAAGAAGAAAAAGAGGACAAAAAATAATTGAGAGAACAGCAGATGAAAAAATTTCAAATTGATGAAAAACATTCCTCTATACCTTTGAAGATAATGCATAAACCCTAATGCCTAAGTAGAATAAATATACAGAGATGCATACCTACAGGTGTGATAACATGCATGATACAGTTGTATCAAACTGTTGAAAACAAAAGATAAAAATCAAATCGTGAAAACAAGAGAAAACCAAACCATCATATACAGGGCGAGGGAATCAATAAAATTAATAATTAATTTCTCATCTGAATCAATAGAGACAGGGAAGCAATAGAATGAGATATTCAAAGATCTAAAAGCCATCAAACAAACCAACCATGAAAAAATAATTCTATCTCCAGCAAAACAATCTTTCAGTAATAAAGGCAAAATAAGGATATCCTCAGATAAGCAAAGACTGAGATAATTTGCTATTAATGAACTCTCCTTAGAATACTAAAATTAATTCTTCAGACTGAAAGAAATATATATCACAATGAAAATTCTCAGAAATGGTTAATATGTAGGTTAATATAAAAGGTGGTCTATATACAGGGTTCAGTTCCAGATCACAGCAATAAAGAGAATATTGTAATAAAGGAAGTTACAAATTTTTTGGCCTCCCAGTGCATTTAAAAGTTATGTTTACACTATATTGTAGTCTATTAAGTGTGCAATATCATTATATCTGGAAAAAAAAACAATGTGCATAACTTGATTAAAAGTACTTTATTGCTAAAAAAATGCTGTCTATCATCTGAGCCTTCTGTGAGTTGTAATCTTTTTTTTTTTTTTTGCTGATGGAAGGTTTGAGATATTTCAAGAATTACCAAAATATGACACAGAGACTTGAAATGAGCAAATGCTGTTGGAAAAATGGTGCCAATAGACTTACTTGATGCAGGATGCCACAAACTTTCAACTTGTGAAAAACACAATATCTGCAAAGCACAAAAAAGCAAAGTGCAATAAAATGAGGTATGTTTATATGTTTATTCAGTCCTTCACTTAACATCTTTAAAACATTTAAACTTGATTGAAGAAATAATTGTAACCCTGTATATGGTTTATAACTAGAAAAAGCCAACTAATCCCAAAGCAAACTGAAGAAAGGAAATAGTAATTAGAGCAGAAATTAATTAAAAAGAAAAAGCATTCAGTACATAAAGTTTATGAAAACAAAAGTTTATTCTTCAAGGAGATAAATGAATCTGACACAACTTAGATACATTGATGAAGAACAAAAAGAGAGAAGACACAAATTACCAAAATGAAAAAAGAAACAGGAGACATCACTACCAACCCTACAGATATGAAAATCTTATGAGGGGATATTATGAACAACTTTTGACAGCAATATTGATAACTTAAATGAAATAGGCTAATTTCTAGGAAGCCATATACTACCAAACAGACTTAAGATAAAGTATAAAATCTCTATAGACCTATAACAACAAAGAAATTGGATTAGCGTTTTAAATTATTCCTGTAAAGAAAGACCTAATCTCACATGGCTTCACTGGTGAATTTTTCCAAATATTAAAAGAATAAATAATACAGAATTATACTTCAAAAATTCTAGAAGTGGAGGGAAAACTTTTCAGCTTGTTCTGTGAGGTCAGTATTATCCTGAGACCAAAGCCAGACAAAATAAATCACAAGAAGATAAAATGACACTAAATTATCCATCATGAAAATGGAAGCAAAAATCCTTAACATTATATGAGCTAGTAGACTCTAACAATTTTTTTAAGAATTGTGCCCTATGACTTAGTGGGATTTGTCTCAATGATGCAAGGTTGATTTAACATCTGCAAATCAATTAATGTACTATACCATCTTAATAGAAAAATCAGAGTTGTTAATATTTTTCTGTAATGGGCCAAATAGTAAATATTTTAGACTTTTCAGTTCATGTGACAGCTGTTGGAACTACTCAACTATGCTTAAGATAGTAAACAAATGGTCATGGCTCTGTTCCACTAAATATTTATTTATAAAAATATTTATTTACAGGTGGTAGCCTAGACTTGGCACATGAACTGTATTTACCAGTCCCTGGAGTAAAGGAGGAAAAACACATGATTATCTCAATAAACAGAAAAAGCATTTATCAAAATCCAATACCTTGTTATGATTAAAAACTGGCATAAGTTAGAAGGAGACTTTGTCAACCTGATAAAAGACATGCATGAAAAACCCACAGTTAAAATTCTGTTAAATGGTGAAAGACTGAATATTTTCACCTTAAAATCAGGAACAAGGGAATAATACCCAAACTTACCACTTTTATTTAACAAGGCATTGGTAGTTTTAACCAGTGAAATAACCCCTCCCTCTCCTCCACAAATTGATCTATATTGAGAAGCAAAACTGTCTTTATTCACATATATCATATTTGTTTAGGGTGGAAACACCTAGTAATAATTTTTTAAAAACAGAATTAGTAAAGAAGTTAGCAAAGTCACAGGATAGAGAGGAGAATACAAAAATTTAAAGCCACCTATATCACAAAAAGAAGAAAGGAACAGGTTTGGAACAAGGTACCCAGATGGTATGAGGTCCTTGTTAGCTCTCATCAATGTTAGTGGAAGAAACAGTGATAGGTGACAATGAGATGCAAACACCAGAGCTCAGTCAGAAACCAATGTGGCTGTAGCTGCTGAGACAAGGGGACTCCAAAGCTGAAATAAATGCTGTTAACAATGAACACCTATCCAATATAAAGCTAGGGGTGTTTTGAAAGCATCAGAAGTTCATTTAGTTGAGCCTTAAACAACCAACCACTCAAAAATGAAAGGGAATGCAAGACTGGGGACATTAAAAAAAAAAAAATCTTGCTCACTGGTGTGGAGTAATCACTTTCTTTGTGTCCCCTAATTCCTTTCTAGTTCATCTAGTCCAATCTTAACTAATTCAAGAAGACTATTATGGGTGGGGCCAAAATCATCCTTTCCCCAGTAGAAGCCAAAAGTCATACACATAGATCTGAGTAAACTGGGGAATTTGCAGGGAGGTGAATGACTCAAACATGGCTTTGCTTGATGCAAGCAAACAAGTAACCATCCTGTGGAGTGGGAATTCGTGAATTCAACTGACAAAGTTTGGACAAATTTCGCAGTGGGGAAAGGAAGACAATATGATTTTGCACTAGAACTGTTTGGGCCAACTTAATGTACTATTGTTGTGTTTTCCACTGCTGAGTATATAATAGGTTTTCGTTTACATGTTTTTATTGTGAATTTTCATAAAATTCAGAGGGCATTATCCTGATCTGAAAGGACTGCATATAGAGTAATACCAATATCATTGGAACATCACAGCTCTAAAGACCCTTTGAGCTACAGGTCTCTCTGACTGATTATTTGACTTATTAGAGCCTATGACAAAGGGAGGCAGATCCAGAGACACCCTTTATTTTATCACTTCTTTGACATGACTGCCAGTTGCACATCTTTTGAAAAGTATCTACTAGCTTCCTACTGGGTTCTGTCCAAAACAGAATGCCTAACCTATGGAGATTTTGTGTTTATATGGTCTGATATTCTCAATTTGGGGTGGGCCAATTCAGACTAAATGAATAACAAGGTGAGAAGGACCCAAAAGCTTCTCTGTCAAATGGAAATTCAAGAATACAACTGACCCCCAGTGGTACCTCACCTTATATAAAAAAGTAGTAGTTAGGTCCTTGTGGGAAACTTTCCAGCCATTCTGCCGTATGAAGCAGAACTGCCAGCTCAGTAAGAGCTTTGATTTACAGAGGTTTCTGTAAATGTTTGGGCCTGGTTTGGTTCAGCTGAACACAAATTGTGTCCACTAAGCTACTGCAGTCATTCAAACTCAGTACCAGCTATTCCAAACCAAAAAGGTATGTGGCCACTTCACTCAGTAGGCAGAACTCAAGTTCATTTTCATAACCTTGGCCAATACTTCCCTTAGTGAAGCTTATAATATTTTATTGATTCATGGGCTCTTGCTTGCATCTTGTTTTGTTTTCAAATTAGAATACTACAGGCTGTTAGATTAAAGACAGATCAAACTGTTTGGGGCACTTGCACAGTTACCCATGATAAGGGTTCATTCTCTGATGAGACTAATCGTAATAATGTTGTTGATTGAGACTATGCCACCCAGAATGGTTACCATTGTTGCCTGGATCCATCATCATACAAAACATGGAAATATATCAACCATTATAAACTGGGAACAAAGTAAAATAATCTGTTTTTATTGCAGCAGCTACCATGACATGCTAGGTTTGTGAGTCCTGCCAAAAGTTGGCTGAATCTCCCTTACTTAGATTTTCAGGACCCCCATTAAAAACTGGACATCCAGGCTTGGGTCAACTTTCCTGGTTGGCAGCCCTTCATATATGTTGTCAGACAACTTTGCTGGGATAGTTAAGTACATCTTCATGAAACTCCCCTGGGTGGGACATTTGAAAGCTTTTGTCTGGTTTCTTCTGGACCTTGACATATGTGTCCTTTCCCTTAGCTGATTTTGACTGGTATCCTTTCACTGTAATAAACCATAACTTTTAGTATCACAGATTTTTTGAGTCCTATAAGTCATTGTAGTGAATCACTTTGCCTGAGAGTAGTCTTGGGGTTTCCAACATATTCTGCCATCCTCTGCCAGAATGCTCTGACTATTATTTGATTGTAATTTCCCTTAACTTTCCTGAGAAATCCATGAGAAATATCAGGGATGGCTCCAGCTCTTATACCTCTGTGCAAAACACTTCTCAATACCTCCAGATGTCTTCTAATCCCACTCCTATAGCCCTCACTCGATTATTTCATGGGGCAGAGGACTGCCACTTGGCTTGTAGTATGAACAAATAAGACAGGTTGGACAGACTGCACACAGGTAGTCCTTTCAAACAAAAACTTAGTTGTTTGCACTAACTATGAACCCTAAGTACTATCAGCCAGCCAAGAGTACACATTGGGAGCAATGTCAACCTGTGCCCAGATTGATAAAGGCTATGTTAGAAGGGCCTCAGCAAATATAAACAACACTTTCATGCCAGAGCTACCACATGTGGTCCTTGAACTATATTTCTTGTGTAGAAGTCAGGCATTAACTTGCAATCCTCCCCTCAAAACAATAACTTTCACCTTAGAGGTGGTCATAAGAACCATCAAGTGTTTAAGGAAACAAAAATAGGTTATGTAATAATCAGATGAGATACCCAGAGGCACAACATACTGACTCTTTATGTAGACCCTGTGGTCATGTATTTCTACAAATAGATCTATTCAATTAGAAAAAGGTGATCCAAAATGTTTTCCTAACTTTAACTGAAGTGAGCTATCAATATTATACCACCTCAGCTCTAGAGAGCATTCAGGACTGATTCAGTTCACTGAACAGGATGGTTGTGAATGAGAGAATTGCCCTAGATTTCCTCCCTCCAGGGTAAGTCAGAGTCTGCACATTCACTAATACATCCTGTTGTACCTAGATTAATTGCTGAACAAATGGCAATGTCAATATAGAAACTTAAAGAAAATGCCACTGGCTTTTGAAATTAGACCATGATGGTTTAAGGGATCTATTTAGCTGGCTTATTCTGGGTGCTTAGGCCATGGATGACATTCATTTGCACATTAACCTAATCCTGCTGATTATAATCCTATTGACTGTATGAGCGAAGTTGAACAGATATGGCCTCAGCCTCTACTGGCCAGATGAATCAGTGGTCAGCAGAATTCATAATCATGGAAAACTTCATCAGAAGCCAAGAGAGTGTAGGAACAAGGGATGGATATTGTCAAGATACAGTTCTCCATGTTTCTCTATTTTCTGTGCATGTTGCAAGTCAGGCACTAACGGTTCTTTGTTCTGGCTATCTTTTCAGTGAGGTTTATAAATTTAACAACCTTGGGAGACAGAGATAGGGTTTCCCACTGGAGCAAATGGAAGGCCTGATTGCTGACCATTTCAAAATATTCTAGTTCCCAACGCTCAGGGTTCCTCTTCTGAGAGCATATGTAAGCATCTGTGCCCATCTCTGTCATTCCTGTGGAGCAAGGAGAAATGGAACCAATATGCTGATGCTTATGCTGCCTTTTGTGCCATGAGTAAGAAAGGCTTTTGTCTCTAACCCAGAAGTTTTGTGTCTCTTAATAGCATCTATGAACATCTGACAGACTAATTTGTTAACTTGTAACTAAGATAAAATATCAGACCCTTCAGAGTAACAACACCAAAAATAAGAGTAATTCTGTTTGGGATCCTCCAGATATACCCTCCTTGGCTGTCATAAAAAACAGTGCTTTAACAGCTCCTAGGAAGTTATTTTGTCAAATTTGAAAGAGCCTGGGCTGTAGAATCAGAGGCATATGAAGAGAAAACCCAGGCTTGCTGCTTGTAAAAGCACAAGAACATCCATAACATAGGGGTATTGTGACAAATAATGTGATGGTATTGATAAGGTTCTTATCCAACACTTGGCCTGCCAAAATCAATCAATGATATTTTTTTCTCTAAGCATTCTTAAAGATTTGGATACTAAATTGAGAAGCGCATAAAGAAAAGGAGTACAATATACACTAGTATGTATAAAGTAGATAATAAGAAACTGCTGTATAAAAAAATAAAATAGGGCTTCCCTGGAGGCGCAGTGGTTGAGAGTCCGCCTGCCGATGTGGGGGACGCGGGTTCATGCCCCGGTCCGAGAGGATCCCACGTGCCGCGGAGCGGCTGGGCCTGTGAGCCATGGCCACTGGGCCTGTGCATCCGGAGCCTGTGCTCCGCAACGGTGGGGGGGCGCAGCAGTGAGAGGCCCGCGAACCGCAAAAAAAAATAAAAAGAAAAAAGAAAATAAAAAATAAATAAAATAAAAAGAAGAAAAGGGGTACAAATAAAAATATTTTATAGTATCCTTTTAAAGATCATATACTTGTTTAATAAAGGAACTGAAAATACCAAAAAATAAATAGAAAAAAAATCAACTATAATTTCATCATATAGAACAAATAAATATTAATAATTTATTGTATGTTCTTTTTTATAAAATACTAAGAAGCAGATCTTAGAAAATGGAATATATAGAATTTTGTATCCTGAAGTAGGAACATCTTGAGAGTGGTTCTGGTGAGTTTATTTTCAAGAAAGAAAATATAATAATATCACAAGCCAGAGAGCTTGCTGTTGAACTTTTGTTAAATCCACCAGTTAAGAACATAAATGAGACTTTCATAGAGTCTTTTCTTTAGCCCAACCATCTGGACATTTTCTGTATTTTGATTAAAAGCAAAAAAAAAAACATTAGACAAAAACTTACAATGCAGTTAAATTCCAGGCCTCCACAGAGAGAAAACCAGAGATAAAATAATACATAAAAAAATCTAAAAAAAAAATCATTGTTGCATCAAAAAAGTCCATTAATTATAGTAATTATCTACGATTGGAACTTTTAAAACATCTGCAGTAAAACAAGTGACTATGCTTAAGCATGTTCATTTCATTTTTCAATCATTTAAATATAGCCATTGTGAAGGAATTAGTTGGAAGTCATTAAGAAAGTAACTTTCAAAAAACTGGTTCTGCCACATGACAGAGACAAAATTGAAGGATTAGTAAAGGAAAATGTACCCAAACATTATGATCTTAACCATTATATCTAAATTAGTTTAAAATGAAGAAAATCCAGTTGATAATTGACTTCAATTATACTTCTTTATTTAGATATTAAGATCACTAATTCTATTAGCTAATTAAAAACTGCAATCACACAATTGTAATGAATTCTTATGCAGTGAAGACAAAGACCATTTATTCATTTAACAAGCATTTTGTCAGATAACTGCCATATGCCTGGCCAAGAAGTTGTCATCATAGGTACAGAGAAAATATGGTAATGATTCCAATTCTGATTATCCATTTGAATCACTACGTGTCTAGAATTAGAAATCCCTTCAAAACTGAAAGTGCAAAATAGGTGAAGGCGATTGAGAGATACACACTTCCAGTTATAAAATAAGTAAGTCACAGGAAAAAAAATCTGAGAGTGTGTATTGAAAATAACAAAGAGGTATAAGGTAAAATTTATTCTGTTATAATATAAATAAAATTATAATTACAAAACAAGAAAAAATTTCAAATATATTATTAAATTAGAAGAATGAACAAAACAGATGTATATCATCTCAACTTTTAATATAGATATATTAAATAGATAAACTGAAAAAAATACTTATATATGGATAGTGGGGCTGTGGATAATCTTTGTGTTTTTTGGATTTCCAAAATTTCAGCAATTGGCAAGTGCTTATTTTACAATATGAAACAGTTATTTTTAAATGGGAAAAGTCCTATATGTCAATCCCTTTTCCACAGGTCCTTTTCTTGTTAAGTAAAGTGTATAATTATTACAAATATATGAGTATAATTAAAGCAGAAAAAATCAAATCAAATCAGATGACCTGGGTTTCAGTCTGGTTCAACCATTAATCAGATCTTTGATTCTGAGCATAAGATTTTGGGCCTATTTTATTTTTATGTTGATGGATTTTGACTATGTGAGCTCTATACTTTATTTCATCTCTAAGAAAATAAGCTCTGATCTTAAAGTAGTTAAGAGGAGTCATATAGCGCCAGTCTCTTTAAAGCACACATGCACACATACACACGCACATGAACATGATTGCTTTACCTTGATAATAATAATAACTCCTGTCTCATAATAGTTCTTCTTCACTATTGATTCAACTACTTATATTTCCAATAATAACTGTATTTATCAGGGTTTTACAGAGAACCAGAATTATTGAATTATTAATAATTATTGAATTATCTCCTGTTGAATTATTATGGAGTGAATCATTTCCACATTTGGGCTATTATGTTACTATAAGTATTGTGTACTATTGATAGTTTGTGTGTGGATGCATACCTTTTAGTTGTTGAGTTGTGTTTTTCTTATATTCTAGATATGTCTCTTATTAGATATATGATTTATAAACATTTTCTCTCATTTTGTGGATTGTCTTTTCACTTTCTTAATGGTTTAGTTTGTATATGTTTCTAATCTTAATGAAATTCATTTAAAACATACTTTGCCTAACACAAAATTGCAATAATTTATTCCTATGTATTTTAAGTGTATTCTAGTTTTAGCCCATAAATTTAGGTCTTGGATCCATTTTGAGTTATTTTTTTTTTTACATAGTGTAAGGCAGGGAGGGACCCAATCCCACTGTTTTGCATGTGGCTAAAATCCAGTTGTTCTAGCACCATGTGGTGAAAAGACTACTCTTTCTCAGTGAATGATCTCAGCACTCTTATCAAAAATCCATCAATCATATGGGCTTATTTATTGGCTCTTAATTCTATTCCAGTGATCTACATATCTTCTCTTATGCCAATATCACACTGTCTTGATTAATATAATTTTGTAATAAGTTTGGAAATCAGGAAGTGTGAGCCCTCTAACTTTGTTCTTTCATATGATTGTTTTGGTTATTCTGGGTCTCTTGGTTTTCTATATGCATTTCAGTATCAGCCTATCCATTTCTGCAAAAAAAAGTCACCTGGTGCTTTGATAGGGATTGCATTAAATCTGTAGCTCAAAAATTGGGAAGCACTGCCACCTTAACAATATTATGACTTCTAATCCATGAACATGGGATGTCATTTCATTTATCTAGGTCTCCTTAAATTCACATGCATTTTTATTATACTGAATACAAATCCCTTCATCATATTAAGACATCTGTAGATCTCTCTCCTTATTTAGTTCTACCACTTACTAAAATAGAAATACATATAAATGCTGCCCATTTTCAAGAGAACTCTGAGGACTATAAATTATTTAGGGTTTCTCTATTATTCAGAATGCTTTATTTAGGTATCAAAATCATTGTGGTTAAACGTTCTGCTGTTTTCTGAGTGTTCTTTGTATAAAGCTTATCAAAGAAGAAGGTAGCCAATGAAATACATGATCCTTTAACTTATACATAATGTACATTATTCTATTTATATATAAGTACAAAAGTACATGTGTATGTAAGATCATAGAAAAACTTTGGAAGAAAATACACCAGTTTATTATAGTAGTTACTTCTGCAGAGAAAGGAGCAATGAGATGGAGGAGAAGAAAGGGACTAAGCACTCCTTATTTGAATTTTTTTATTTTTGCCATAAAAATGTTTTCAGGTATTTTTGGTGTAATTTTAAATGTGAGTAGAAATAAATATAAATATGCCCCAGTAAAATGAGTTTTTTCAATATGTATCACCCTAAGAGTAAATAACCTGGCTGACCTTGAGATAGCAGGTGGTGCTCAATAGTAGGTTGAAAGGTTTGAGGTCATGGTGCTGTACGTTAGCTGAATTAATATATTTTAACCATCTGAAGATCTGATAAATAAAATAGTATATTTGGTCATCACTGAGGTGTTGTGTCTTCAAGAGCTGATAGAGATCTGTTTCCATGAGGTCCTATACCACATATACATGTTTCATTTCCTTGATGTTTGGCACTTGAAGTTTCTTTCTCCAAGAAAGAGCTAGTGTAGCACTTCAAGTCCAAAGACTATCTGCTGGTAGAATTTCCTCTTACTCAGGGGAAGTCAGTCTTTTGTTCTCTTCAGGTCTTCAGCTGATTAGATGTGACCCACCTGATTTCTGGAAGGTAATGTGCTTTATTCAAAGTCCAGTGACTTAAATATTACTCTCATACAAGAACACCATCACAGAATCTTTCAGAATAATGTTTGACCACATATCTTGGCACTGTGGCCAGCTAAGTTGACACATAAAGTTAATCATCATAATGGCTAAGTACTAGTTATCATTTAAGATCACCTCAGTCCCCAATATTCAGATATCACAGTAGAGATATATTGGTGTCCATAAATAAGTATTACATATTACTTATTTTCCAAACTCTAGGATTTATACTCATTACAATAACTTCACGTGCTCTCTTACTTACGTAAATGAGCCAAATGAATTTAGTTCCAGGTATATTTCAGTTTACCAATAGACTTTCTCATAAAGATTTGTGTGTATAATGAATTGTTCCATATGATTCCCCTTGTAATGTCAGATACATTTTCTCTGTATTTCTCATAGACTTTCAATTGGGTGTGGCTCTCAGATTTTCAGCCTTATGTTTTTGACCCTTTGTATTTCCATTCATTTATAATATTAAATAGTGAATAAATCTATGACTAAACAATTAAGAATGCTGAAGCTCTTCACCATTTCAGGGAGATCTGTAATAGTGATTTGCTATGATAAATGGAAAACTAGTAAAATATTCAACCCATTAGTTATTTGTTTAATGGCTGCTATATTTATAAAATGGAGTTTACTGCCATAGGTGAGATGAAAGTTAGAATTCTTGTTTTTAACACAGGCTTTTATAAGATATATAGTACTTTAAATTATAAGTACTCTGATATATGTTTTCCCTGATTGAGTGATACATTTACTCATTGAGAAAACTATTGAAAGGCTACCATGTGTAAAGAACTATTTCAGGCCTTCCCTGGTGGCACAGTGGTTAAGAATCTCCCTGCCAATGCAGGGGACACGGGTTCAAGCCCTGGTCTGGGGAGATCCCACATGCTACGAAGCAACTAAGCCTGTGGGCCACAACTACAGACCCTGAGCTCTAGAGCCTGAAAGCAACAACTACTGAGCCCACGTGACACAACTAGTGAAGCCTGTGCACCTAGAGCCCATGCTCCACAACAAAAGAAGCCACTGCAATGAGAAGCCTGTGCACTGCAATGAAGAGTAGCCCCCGCTCACCACAACTAGAGAAAGCCTGCATGCAGCAACAAAGACCCAACACAGCCAAACAAAAAATAAAAAAATAAAATAAAATAGATTAAATTAAAAAAAAAAGAACTGTTTCAGATGCTGAGGGTACCAATAATAGAAAAAGATACTCCCTCATGCCCTAAAAAAATCAATGCCATGACAAAGCTTATATTTAAATTCATCATAAAACTAAGTATGTATGTAAAATGTGTAGCAGTTTTTAATAATTGCTATGGAAAAATAAAGCAGAGAAGAAAAATGCAGTGAAAGTGTATTTAAAAATAGAGTTGGATCAAAGACAGCCTTGTTGAGAAAGTGGCCTTTCTAAGTGGTAGAAGGTACAAATAAAAAGGCCCTAAGGCAGTAGTGTCCCCTGCAGTTTTTTAGAAGGCCAAATGTTGGCCCATGTGGCTGTTGAGCAGTAGCTATTATTGTGGGAGACTGGCAAGAGATAAGGTCAGAAGGGTAATGAAACATTGAGCTTTGGGAGCAAATTATGGAGTCTTATTAGTGATACTGGTTTTTACTCTGAGTTATATGGGACACCACCAGCAAGTTCTTAACACAGGAGTGATGTTCACTGATTATAATTTTAATAAATGCTTGGGCCACGGGGAAAACCCTTAGAAGAACACTACAGTACCCCAGGACCAGGGGAAAAGCAAGGGTGGCTCAGACTAGGGATGCAAAAGTGGGTGAAGAAGATAGGTTATTATGGAGAAGCAGACTTTTGTATTTGCAGAGAGAATATGAAAAATCAGGAACCACTCCAACCATTTATTCTTCATATGTGGAAGCAAGGGAAGAGTGTGAGAAGAATAAATTCCAGATATTTTTCTTTTCACCAACTCTTTTAAACATACCGGTCAAATGAGTAAAAATATGTAACTTCTCCTGCCAAGCTTTATGTATCTTTTGGGACAATGAGTCAAATTTCCTAAATCAATAATTGCTTTTATTATATGGTTCCAGAGAAACAATATATAAAAATATATTCCAGTGTAATTTCTCTGTAATCTGTTCCTCCTGTTCTATCAAGTGTGACAGTATATTATTATATATTGACAGAAAACATCAATATGGATGATGTTAGACAGTGGGAGGAAAGCATTTTGGTGTGCTGGTTTTGTCTTCATAATAACAACATTGACCTGTATTTCAGTTTACCCATTGTGGCAGCTCACAGTTAATTTGCCCATATCTACTTTGGTATGAGAAGTAATATGGTGAATGTCAGATGGGATCTGCAATTCATAGGAACAACTCTGCAGTCTAATGATTTTTGTCAATTGTGAATTAATTATTAATCTGATTTGTCCTTCTTTGTTCAAATTTCTACAAATGTTAGTAAATCAGGGTCTGCTCAAACTTTTAGTAGAACTGACATGATAATAAGTAGTCACTTTTTGGTTTACTTACTTTCCTCTTGCTTGATTAAATAAACTATTCTGGTACTGCTATGGCTTTGGGATTATCATTTTCTCAATTTTACAATCCTTTACTAAAAATAAATTGTCTGCTTAGTGATTTTCATGTTCTATACCCTTCTTTGTTTGAGACTTTTCAGCATTCTTTAAATAACATGAAGGTGTTCATACTATTCGTAGGTCACCAAATCATGGTAGCAGTGAGGAGGGGCCTTTGGATGTTGAATACACCCAATTAATGGTTAATAACATAGACAAGTATTTATAAGAAGCATCATGCTCCTTATCTATGTTATTGTATTAAAAATACTTGGGGGCTTCCCTGGTGGCGCAGTGGTTGAGAGTCCACCTGCCGATGCAGGGGGCATGGGTTCGTGCCCCAGTCCGGTAAGATCCCACATGCCACAGAGCGGCTGGGCCCATGAGCCATGGATGCTGAGCCTGCGCGTCCAGAGCCTGTGCTCTGCAACGGGAGAGGCCACAACAGTGAGAGGCCCGCATACCACAAAACAAACAAACAAACAAACAAAAAACACATCTCCATTAGCAGAGAGAGGGAAAAAAATATTTTTTCAAAATTAATTCCCATCTGATTTGCAGGGTTTGGACCTTGAAAAATGTCTGACAATACTACTAAACTGTAGGAACAGATTCTGTGTTTTGAAATATTAATTTCATTGCTGAAGCCTATTAGGATAAAGAGTATAACTGAATGGCTTAGGGGTTGATGGTGTTGAACGAAAGTCAAAGGTCTGTTTTGTTTTGTTTTGTTTTCATTTTGCTTACAGTGTGGTTTTATTTGACTTTTCCAGTAGACACAATCCTCAGCTTTAACATAGTATGGAAAAGAATCTTGTTATAAAACTTTTATTAAAATAGATCAAACTTCTATACAAGTTACACCTAACTCTAATATCCACTTTTAAGGAGCAGAAAACATAGTGCATTTAAGAAAAACATAATCCAAGAGGCAAATATGTCACATATTTTTGCTGGAAGGTAGTCAGAATTTAATGATGGAACATCTGAATATGAAGAAAAAGAAAACTGGTGACAAAGAATGTGAGAAATGTATCTTACTGTTGGATAACAAAAATACATGCCTAAAAAAATGAGCTTAAAGCCCAATTTCTGAAAGAAAGTTTTTTTTTTCTGTCTTTTTTGTTACATTTTCAAGTTTGTTAAGCTAGCAAATTGTGACATGAATTTGGTTAAACAAAGACAAATATGCTTGGAAGTGCAATTGGGGCTTTTGAGCGCTTCCTCATTCATACTGTTGTTCCCTGTCCATCTATTTGTCTATATAATATTATGCAAAATTTGTTCCTAGCAGCCAGTTTTCCATGCCACACTCCTGTTCCTATTCCACATTCCTATCCCATTACACCTATTGACCCAAAGCTCTTCACTCTGCTCACTTTCACTGGCCCTCTTCTTAAGTCAATCACAATGATTTAGGGAATATTAACAGCTTTGACTCCTTCACAAATCATTTTCCCAAACTTCCAATTCCTCCCTAAATTTCTTCCAGTGCAAATAAAATGCGGGTTTTGGTACTCTTAGAGGTAGCTCTGGGTATCTCTACTGACACAACAACAGTTCTCCCTTAAGACCCCTATTGGCGTCTTTTCATGGTGACTTCTCTTCTGATTTCCTCTCTATGTTTCCACTGCTAATTACCTCTGGCAGCTTTCAAAACTGGAGACCTTTCAGGAATCTAGAAGAGCAGGAGATAACCTGTCATGTGCCTTCCTTCTATCGCCTACATAAAGACAAGTAAGCTTAGCATGTTATTCAGGATCCTTCCTGTTCTGTCCCAAATCTCACTATCAAGTCTCATTACCTGCCCCTTCCCCAGGGCACCCTAAACATCTTCCCTAATAAGTATGCCATTGTAAAATATTGTTCCTTTGGCTGGTGTTCCTTTTTCACAGTTTCTTACCCAACAAATTTCTACTGATCATTTAAGCTCAACTTTAATATTGCCTCTTCTATGAAGAATTTTCCTCCTCTATGAAGTCTTGTAATTACTTACAAAGGCAATCTCTACTCTCCCAGAGATACTATAGTATTTTGAACAGCTCTAGGAGAGCCCTTAGGATCCAGAAGTTGGTTGGGTCTGATCTGAATGAAGTTATTCCAGAATATATCAGCAATGTAGCATGGAGAATTTTGAATCAACTCCATCCTAAGCAATGCAAGAGATGACTCAGAAAGAGAACAGAATGCACCTTATCAAAAACTTATGAGTGACTTTCTTCCCAAAAGTATAGTTGAGGCTCAGAGATTAAACATTCCCAGTACAAAGACATTCCCTTTGACATGACCAGTGAAGGAAAAATGGATTTTATAATAATCTACTAATATTCTAACAGGATTATGGCTTCTTGTCTGGAATTGGAGAAAATGACCTTGGCAAAAAGTTGTACAGATTCTTGATAAGGGAGTTTCCCTGAGCCACTAAAAGATATGGAACAGAGGGGATATACTTAAGGAAGAAATATCTACCTGACTAAGTATTGAAACTGAGCAGGACCCTGTGAGGCTCCTGGATACAAATCCTTTATATGCCCCCCCACTATGTTTCTTGTTTGTAGGAAATAGGCTTCATTCAGCTTCCTTGACCTTCGCTGTGTTCCGAAGGGCAGGTTCAAACAGTTGCTAATCAGGGAAGGGAGGGAATATTGTCAATAAACAATAGTGCAAGTTTGGGGCAGGGTCCTCATTCCTCCTTAAGGAATATGCATAACACTATCTTTGAGCTCTTCTGCAGAACTAAGGTCCCCACTAGGTGGAGGATGGCAACTTCAGACAGAGCACAAGATTTCTGGAGCACTGCCCTGCTACCTCAACACCAGCTAATCGAAGAAAGTTACACACCCTGCAGCCCTCACCCCAAATTTTGCCTATAAAAACTTTTCCCCCGAAACCATCAGGGAGTTCAGTGTTTTTTTTAATTTTTAATTTTTTTTTTTTTTTTTTTTTTTGGCTGCATTGGGTCTTCATTGCTGCACACGGGTTTTCTATAGTTGTGGCGAGCGGGGGCTTCTTTTCATTGCAGTGCACAGGCTTCTCATTGTGGTGGCTTCTCTTGTTGCAGAGCACGGGCTCTAGGTGTGTGGGCTTCAGTAGTTGTGGCAGCTGGGCTCAGTAGTTGTGGCTCGAGGGCTCTAGAGTGCAGGCTCAGTATCTGTGGTGCACGGGCTTAGTTGCTCCCTGGCATGTGGGATCTTCCCAGACCAGGGCTTGAGGCTGTGTCCCCTGCTTTGGCAGGTGGGTTCTTAACCCCTGCGCCACCAGGGAAGCCCCAAGTTCAGTGTTTTTGAGCAAGAACCACCCATTCTCCTTGCCTGGCCCTGCAATAAACATTTCTCTGCTCCAAACTCCAACACTTTGGTTTATTTGGCCTCACTGGGCATCTGGCACATGAAGTTTGTTCGACAACAATTACTTTGTTTGGTAACAGTATATTGTTTATGGCTATGTTTTTCTCAGTTCTGAAAACATTTTTTCACATTAACTAGATTATAATAAAAACCAAAGAAGCATTATCATTATATGGGAGATCTACTCCTTAGTGAAAAGATTGAGTGCAACTTTCATCCAATCAAGAGTAGGAGTGGTGCTCTCCTGTTGTTTTCCCTATCCTTCTTAAGAACAGGTTAATTGATGACTAAGGAAAAACAAAAAACAAAACAAAAGAGAAACTAGAAAAGAGGGGCAAAAAAAAAGTAGAATCTCATACAATTTATTAGATAAGAAGGAAAGCTGGACTTAGGAAATGGGTGGAGAAGCACTGTCTAAATAAAAGTATTGGAGAAGAAAGAACTGGTCTTCAGTAACTTGCAATATCTGCTGCTCAGTATTGGTCATGTGTTGGTTGCATTAACAGTGAAAAAGATTAGGGAAACAAAATGTGGCTAAAAGTCAGCTATGGGTTACTGCACCCAAAGACAAATTATCCTAGAACGGTTACTCAAAAATAAGACCTTATCAGACAGTGCTTAAGTTCTTCAGAATTAGTTATAATTGGTTTCTCTATTAGAATAGAACTAAACATGCAAATGGGACCAGCTTTTGAAAAATAAGGAAGATGGAAACAGAGAAATTAAGATGGGAGCTGACAGTCACTCTTTCTGTCAACACTTAGGAGGGACTGTAGAGGACTAACACATGAGTGAACTAAGAATATTGATGGGCAGATTTAGATTCAACATATGATTTTAGAAAAACTGGTGGGTTTATTTCACCACTAGTAAGTCTGTCCAAAACGTAACATGAAAGAGGAAAACTATTAGTACCAAGTTATACAACTACCACTTCTACAGTGAACTCTTTTCTTTGGTCACAAAATAATTGAATGAAGAAGAATTCTTTCAACTCTTTCTTCTGGAAAAATTGATATAGGGCCAATAAATGAACTGTCTAAAATGGTATTGGGTGAATTCTGACACTGAAGGAAAGATTCTGGCATCTTATATTCTAAGTTACTTTCTCTTTTTTCTAAAGAACTCAAAATTTTCCTCATTTTTTTATCTCCTTAAATGTATGTGGAAGTTTGATTTTCAGAGGTTTATTTATAATTTGCATGCTCCCTTGAGCAACAATCTTTTTAAATGGTTAAGTCAATATGTTTTTGTTCCTTTGTTTTTATTTTTCTCACTACATTTATGATCTTTGCCTTTTCTGCTCAGTTAATCTCTGCAAATTCCTGATATGGCTGAAGCTACCCTATCCACTTATTTTATAAATCTCCCTTACTTCTCTACTAGATTGTGACCTCTAGACATCAGAGCTTGTATCTTTTTTCATGTGCATGATCTTAGCATCTACTATAGTATTTCATATAACTACTCAATATATAATTATTGTTTGATAAATAAATTCTATAACTTATTTTAAGTAATATTCTGGGAAGTAAGATGAAATTTTCTATGCAAAATTTTAGTAAATAAGCTGTTTCAGTGATCTATTTCTGTGTAATAAATCATACAACACTTAGGGACTGAAAAACAATACCACAGTTTTGTGGGTCAGGAATTTACACAGGGCTCATCTGGGTGATTCTATGCTCCAGTTAGTGGTATTCATCTAGTCACTGAGCTGGGTTCCCTCCATCTCAGTGAAATCTCAAGGCCCCTCCACGAGGCTAGTCAGATGTTTTATATGATGGCTCAGGATTCCCAGAAACCAAGGTAAAGACTGCCAGTCTCCTTGAAGCCTAGATTCAGATTTGAATAGTTTCACTTCAGTGGTACTTTATTCATCAAATTAATCACAAATCATCCCAGATTCAAGATGAGCAAACATAGACTGCATTACAATGGGAGGACTGTAAAGAAATTATAAATATTTCCAATCTCCTATATATGAGGGGAAGAAGTAGAAACTTGCTTTACACTTAATCTCACTTTCTGTGCCTGCATTAGATCTCCATCTATGGATGCTTGAATAGAAAAATAATTTTTAGAAAGGAAAAATATTTATTCATCTTATGGCTCAAGCAATTTTGGCATAGATTTCTCTCGCCTTGATTACTCTAATTGCATATGTTCCTTCAGTGTCCAAATTCTTCGATTTATTCTTTGCAATGCCTTTGTCATTGCCTTTGTCATTGCCTTTTACATTTTCACGCTGAATAGTTAATGCTGCCAGTCCCCAAAAACTTGGTTAGGTCTATAGTAGTCCATTAATTAGATCAATACCTTTCCAAATAGTGGTGAGGAAGACAAGGTTCAAGGCTTTTAGAGTCCTCCTCCAATAGTCCATTGCCCCTTGTCCATGCCACTTCCAGACTTTCTTTATTTATATATAAATATCTATATTATTCTTTCATGTGCCTGCTCATAAACCTGTCAACTTAAGTTCTAGCATTTCTATTTATATTTTTATTAATTTATTTCTATTCTAAATTTTAAAACATTTTTATAACTCAAGTCAAATACATTTTAACATGAGACAGAAAATAAACACATAATGAAGTAGTTAAATATAAGCCAAATTTAAACTTTGTAACCTGGCACACAAGAATTTTGCAAATTAGTCTCCAGATTACTTTACACTCTGCATGAATAAAGACTCCACTTAATATCTATGTGGCATTCCTCAAATATACTTTGCATTGTCCCAGATCTCTGCTTTGGCTGATGCCATTCCCTTCATCTAGAATGCCATTCCTTTGGCTCCATCTGTGGAATCAGTAATGTTTTAGTCACTGCTCAAATGTCACTACTTTTATGAAAATCTGACTGTCATGATTAAAAATTATCCCTTCCTTCTAAGGATTCCTAAACAGCTTTCTTTGTACTTCTTACTGTAGTTCTTATGTTATAAATCATTGTAGTACTGATATTTACAAAGCAGTTTGTCTTTGCAAAAATAAAATGCTCCAGATGAGAAGGAATTGTGTGATTTGCACAGTGTAAAAACTCAGTAGATGTTGGAATTAATAAATGGATAGAGGAATCAAAGATTCAGTAGTAGTTTTTTTTTTTTTTTTTTTTTTTTAACAATTGCTTCTTACTTGAAAATACATAAACTATAATGAGAAAGCAATTTTTGGAGAAAAACCTGGGAGAATGTCCCGCAGAGAATTCAGACATTTGATTAAGTAGAATCACTGCTTATTTTCTCGAAGAAGAGAAGAGTGTTTTACCAAACACTAAGCAATAAAATACTCCTCCTTCTAAATTAAAATTCCAAATATATATTTAAAAAAAGAATGTTGAATCATACTTGGTAAATTCAAGTAGTTTTGTGGATTCTTAATGTGTATGCACAAATGTCCTTATACATAGTTATCAGTATTTTCAAACGTTTAATCATAAGAGTTAAGGAAATGAATACATAGTTTTGTTTTGTAAATGTGAATGTCTTGAGCATTCACAATGTTTTCATAATTTACAAATATAATCAACAATACACAATTTTTATTAAAGCTAATTTACAAAATGTTTGAATTTCCTAAATATTCCTTTTGTCTAAATTGAGATATGGCTGAAATTAGTAGAGCAATGACATTTTGTACACTTTATGAAGCATAGGCCTTTAACTTAATATAAGAACATCTTTCCTTTACTCTATTTTGAACAAATGATACTAAATGAAACTAGAGAATCAGTAGCTCAAAACATCTATATGAATCATGTTGAAATTTCACATGAGGTTTAATTTGCACTGATTTTCTGTTCCAATAGCCCTAGTTACTAATTCACTTATGACTAACTAAAGCATATTACTGACTGACTTGACTTATGCAAGTACAAAATTTAGAGTTTTTGCATGGCTAGAATAGACATGAATAACTTTGTTATTATTTAAAGTCTTTTAAAAGTCTTTAAAATTTACAGGAATGTCTCACTTTGCACTAATATACCCATTTTCACTTTGTAAATGGTTCAAATGCTTTTAGTCCCATACTGAATGTCTCTTTAAGGCAGCCCCTGGTCTCTCAAAGGCAGTATACATAATTAAATGGAAGTTTCAATGACTTTTTTCCAGAAGTGTGGAACAATTTAGTAGTCTCTAGAAAATGAATATCAATAGACAGCTTGGTAATCATATGAAACTTGTTAAAATTTGGTCACATTATAACTCCCTGCTGTTTCACCTGTAAAAGTCTCTCACATTTTTTAGAATATCTTTTCTTTTTCCTTTGAAATAGTAAAAGTCTTCGACTTTATATTACCTGTTTTAATCTTTGTATTGACTAGTTTATAAATGCTCCTAATTTATTATCATGTGGAGATTATTGTTGATGGATAAAGTTTGGGAAATTTTTAAGGAATAAAACTATGAATATTCATCATAATAAAAATACTAATATCTGATACCTAATTAGGTTAATGCCTAATTAATACCTGATAACTATTATATATTATATATTGAACATGGACTATCCATCCAGTGTTATAGTGACCGTTTTACATACATTATCTCATTTCACATTCCACATTGGTGATCACATAGGAAGGTGGCTTTTATTTTCCCTTCTCTATAGGTGAAGGAACTGAGGTTCAAGGAGGCTGAGCATCTGGACTAACTGTCAATTAAATGGCAGAAATGAGAGTCAAACTCAGGTCTAGTATATTCTAAGTCAAGTGCACATGTCTAGCACACATATCATACAATTCATTCACTCAGTCATTAAAAGTTTCAGTTTCTAATATGTATCAGCTGAAAGGAAAACAGTAAAAAAACAAGGTTCATGTGTAAGTTCAGTTTGGATCAACAGAATCTTATCAGTATTTACTATAGGCTAGCATGTGAAACACTAGTAATAATTACTTAAACAGATATTTAGAAAACATGCATTAAATTCAATAGAATAAGATACTTAGGGTATATAAGAGAACAGAGGAGAGATAGGATATAGAAAGACTTAACAAAAGATGTGGATATTGAGTTGGGTTTAAAGGATACAGGAAAAGCAGATGGTGGGAGGGGTCCCCAAATAGAGTGATAGCATATGCAAAGATACAGAGAAGAGAATGTGAGCATATAAGCACTTCATATTAATGCAGGATTTGAGATGAAGCTGGAGAAGTAGATAAGATTGCATATTGGAGAAAGTTTTGTCCAAGTCTGCACAACATACAGTGCTATGGTGTACCTCAATCTTTGATCAGATTTTCTCTTATTTGACAGTATGTCAAATCCTGTCTTGTCCAAATTGCAAATTTTTACCTATTAGAGGCTGGAGATCCTAAGGCTTAAGATTATATACTCTAGAACTCTACTAACTGGATTCAAATACTAATGTTGCTACTATTTGTGTGACGTGGGCCAGGTTTTTTTTTTTTCCCTTTCACTTTGTTCATCTATCATATAGTGTCATTTTTGCATTAAAGTGATTAATAAATGTTAGTATTATGTTTCTTGAGACTCCAGCTACTGCATGACGCTTTCTAACTGTTTCTGTTAAATTATTGCTTATTTCCTTCTGTCTCCACTTAACATACATGTAGTAGATACTAAATAAAAGTAATTGAATAAAGGAATGGAAGTGTGTTTTTTTTATAGTGTAAGCATTGCATATCTTGAGATTTCATATTCTTCCAAAATCACTGAAATAAGTATGTAATCTGGGTTATCCCTCTAATAGCTTAGAAATTGTATAACATATCTCATACCATTTATATATTTATACACATACACAAATACAATAAAATAGTAAACAAAATTAGCTGTTGACTTCTAAAAGCAGCTAAAGAATTATAATCCAGGTAGTTCCTTCACTATTTTTTTTTTTTTTTTTAGCAAAAATTGACTCCAGGTCTCAAAAAAAGGATTTTCTTAAAAATAAGAAATATTAGATTTATTGCCCGAAATACTTCCCTATGGAAATATTTTCCATAGTCAAAAGTAAGAAAGCAATATCCTTCAACTAACAGAAGTAAAATTATACAGAGGAAACAATTCTGAACTGGTCAAAATCTCATTATAATTGCATGAGGAGAATTATGTATGCCCCTTTCACAATTTTTCTTTACAGCAGAATATCAAGTAAGCCATGATTTGAGAGCAAACTTTAGTTTTTATCCTAGACCTACTTGACCTTGTAAGTGTTTCTTGATTTTAAAGGATGACATTTAATTAAAACTCCCTTGCTGAAGTAAGGTAATTATTGGTGCAGATAAAAGAGATTTACAGAAACCCAAGGCAGTGGATTGGCTAGAGAAACACGGATTTATCTTAACATCATGATGTATCATTTATAAATTGTGATATACTATCTAGCTTTGAATCATTTAAAAGCACATTGAGTTTGCTGGTTGAAGTAGCACACACAATTGTGGAAAAGGCATTTCAATTAAGCCAAAGTCAAACAGACTTCAAGAATTTTCTACCTTTATTTGTAATGCTGTACATAAAATTATTAAAGCATTACACTGAAGAATGAGAACTCAGGGAGTATGAAATCAGACCAAAGTCTCTCCTCTTAATAGATGATATCTTTCCTTCCTCATAGTTTGCTGCTTTTCAATGAGTGACATTTAGTAATATGTATGAGTAATTACCTAGTTTACTGCTCATTACCACTTTAAAAATCCAAGGAAGTCATAAGTACATTTTGATCCTTTAATGATAAAACAATTTTCATTATAAAGGTTAAAACAAAATAAGTGATTTTTATTTGTAATTTAAAAGCTTAGTTGTGGATTCTTTGTGATACCAAAATACTTATGATTAACCTTTAATTTATATTTGTACAGACTGTCAAAAAAATGCAAGGACTAGAAAAGTCAATCTATTCCTTTTATACAAAAAACAATGCTTTTAGAATTCCTTACAAGATAATACTTTAGTAGCAAAAATTCTCTTAATCAAAATTACATCTGATTTATTTCCCCAGAAGTGTATAAGAGATATTTTCCATACAAATATTTATATTTAAAGATATTATGGAAAATCATGCATACATATCAACTCTATAAGTTTAACGTATAAAATACAAGATAATATTATCATTTTCCATCTTGATAATCATCGAAAATTATGTACAAAATTACTTAAAACAGTTTTGCCTTGTGTATATAAACTATACTTTTGGTGACTAATGTCAGTTCAAAGAAAAATATTGTTAACATCAATTGTTTTTTTACTAACTTTTACTCTAACTGACATTGTTTGATTAGTATTCACTTTAGTCTATCTTAACAGATTCTACATGTTAACATAGTACTTCATAATCATTTATTGTTGAGCCAAGATAGCAGATGTTTAGCATATTGTGTTCTGAATTGGTACCAAGTATAATTTCCTGGTCCTTGAGGTATTTAATTGATGCTTTCAGAACCTTAATGACTAAGGTGATAAACGTATGTAAAATAACATTAGCTAATTGTACCTTTTTCTTATTTTAATAAAAAATGACGTATCAGTTTGCCTACATAGATCCTGGCTTATAATTATCGTTCAACTTGATTTCTATAATCTCTAAATCAGAAGAGAAGCATGCCTTATTAGAGTGAAACTTTGGGGATTCATGCCGCAGTCACATCATAGTATTCATCTCATACAGGATAAGCTACTGATTTTATTTCATGACTCTGGAAGGCATAACTTTGGTTCCTAGAAAGGTGGCACTGAATATTAAAATAGCCTTCATTTTATGTTATAAATATGACCATGAAAATAATGATGATGCTAAAGATCACATTGTGAGCTGCTCATGAAAAATAATAAGCCTTGTTACTGTGATGTCCAAATTAAAGTTAAAGAAGGAAGACAGGATCCACAATTTAAGGGAAAATCTACCTCTTTTCTTAAATATATTATATATAGGTAAAGGACAGCTGAAAAAGCAAAATTGCATAATAAGGAATGCATGGTATTCAAGCTGATCCACACCCACTTTATTCATCATAAAATATAAGGCACAATATGAAATATTTCAACTAGAAAAGTCCTTTACAAATATTGATTTAATGACTACTATGTGCCAAGGAATGAGGTTCACTCAATTTCAGTTTCTCAAACTGTTAACCATATTCACATTTCAAACAACTTTTGGCAACAATATTGTCCCTTTTTGATACCACCAAGAAGAAAAAGAAGTAAAGCATAGGACACAAAACTTAAATTACCCTTATAATTTTTGATCATCCTTATTTTTCTTGTTTTTGTTTTGAATTAATATTTGAAATATATATAATAGATAGATAGATATAAATATAGATATAGATATATTTACATATATTTTTAAAGTCTTTCAATGGAAAAAATACCTTATTTTTCTTGTTAAAAGAGGAAATCAAGACTCAAATAGATTACAAGATTAAACTAATATCATATAGAAGATTTTTATACCCCATCTTTTTTTTCATAAAAGGTTTCTGGAAGCACACTGAAAAATGAGAGTAAGGTGATGGAACAGTAGGTTAAAAAGAGATCAGAGGAATAGGAAGTTATTTTAGATTAGAGAAGAGTTGTGCAAACTCACTACTCAACTAAAAACAAAAATCACTGAGAAGGAAAAGAGAGAAGATGCAGTAGAAAGAGGAAGTGTTAGAGCCTGATCCTAAAGAAAGAGATGGGCTCAAAGAAACTCCTTTGAGTGAAGATGTCCTCCATAGAAATATCAGTAGAGAGAAGGAAAAGAAAGGAAAGATAGTCATATCCAGCTAGAATAAAGGAAAATTGAAAGCATATACAGTGAAAAGAAAATGATTATATCTACAATTAAAAGACTGAGCTACCTATAGAGATTAAGGTGTTCAGGTACTATAGAAGAATGAAATAATAGGGGAATCAACTAGGAATATTAAAACTATTGCTAAGTAACATGAATGTCAATTGAGATTTGATATCTAACTTTTCAGTAAAATACATAGATGTCTTCTACCAACTTCTTTCTTCAGGAAAAAAACCCAAAACGTTGAAATAGAATATGCTCCCCCCAAAATGGACAATGATGCCAAACAACTGGCTTTCTTTCTTTTAAACATTTTTACTGGAGTATAACTGCTTTACAATGGTGTGTTAGTTTCTGCTTTATAACAAGGTGAATCAGCTATACATATACATATATCCCCATATTTCCTCCCTCTTGTGTCTCCCTCCCACCCTCCCTATCCCACACCTCTAGGTGGTCACAAAGCACCAAGCTGATCTCCCTGTGTTATGTTACTGCTTCCCACTAGCTATCTGTTTTACATTTGGTAGTGTATATATGCCCATGCCACTCTCTCATTTAATCCCAGCTTACCCTCCCAACTCACTGTGTCCTCAAGTCCATTCTCTACGTCTGTGTCTTTTTTCCTGTCCTGCCCCTAGGTTCTTCACAAACTTTTATTTTATTTTTCTTTTATATTCCATATATATGTGTTATATATGGTATTTCTTTTTCTCTTTCTGACTTACTTCACATTGTATGACAGTTTCTAGGTCCATCCACCTCACTGCAATTAACTCAATTTCATTTCTTTTTATGGCTGTGTAATATTCCATTGTATATATGTTCCACATCTTCTTTATCCATTCATCTGTCGATGGACACTTAGGTTTCTACCATGTCCTGGCTATTGTAAATAGAGCTGCAATGAACATTTTGGTACATGACTCTTTTTGAATTATGGTTTTCTTTGGGTATATGCCCAGTAGTGGGATTGCTAGGTAGTATGGTAGTTCTATATTTAGTTTTCAAGCAACCTCCATACTGTTCTCCATAGTGGCTGTATCAAATTACATTCCCATCAGCAGTGCAAGAGGGTTCCCTATTCTCCACACCCTCTCCCGCATTTGTTGTTTGTAGATTTTTTGATGATGGCCATTCTGACTGGTGTG
Source organism: Mesoplodon mirus (assembly GCF_964341445.2). NCBI lineage: Eukaryota > Metazoa > Chordata > Mammalia > Artiodactyla > Ziphiidae > Mesoplodon > Mesoplodon mirus. The sequence continues at coordinate 66,556,464 of NC_138978.1, forward strand.
AGGTGATATCTCATTGTAGTTTTGATTTGCATTTCTCTAATGATTAGTGATGATGAGCATCCTTTCATGTTTGTTGGCAATCTGTATATCTTCTTTGGAGAAATGTATGTTTAGATATTCTGCCCAGTTTTGGATTGGGTTGAGTGTTTTTTTAATATTGAGTTGTATGAGCTGCTTGTATATTTTGGAGATTAATCCTTTGTCAGTTGCTTCATGTGCAAAGATTTTCTCCCATTCTAAGGGCTGTCTTTTCATCTTCTTTATGGTTTCCTTTGCTGTGCCAAAGCTTTTAAGTTTCATTAGGTCCCATTTGTTTTTTTATTTCCATTACTCTAGGAGGTGGGTCAAAAAGGATCTTGCTGTGATTTATGTCATAGACATAATCCAATGTTTTCCTCTAAGAGTTTTATAGTGTCTGGCCTTACATTTAGGTCTTTAATCCATTTTGAGTTTATTTTTGTGTATGGTGTTAAGGAGTGTTCTCATTTCATTCTTTACATGTAGCTGTCCAGTTTTCCCAGAACCACTTATTGAAGAGGCTGTCTTTTCTCCATTGTATATTCTTGTCATCTTTATTGAAAATAAGGTGACCATATGTGTGTGGGTTTGTCTCTGGTCTTTCTATCCTGATCCATTGATCAATATTTCTGTTTTGGGGCCAGTACCATACTGTCTTGATTACTGTAGCTTTGTAGTATACCCTGAATTCAGGCAGCCTGATTCCTCTAGCTCCATTTTTCTTTCTCAAGATTACTTTGGCTATTTAGGGTCTTTTGAGTTTCCATACAAATTGTGAATTTTTTTGTTCTAGTATTGTGAAAAATGCCAGTGGTAGTTTGATAGTGATTTCATTGAATCTGTAGATTGATTTGGGTAGTATAGTCATTTTTACAATGCTGATTCTTCCAATCCAATAACATGGTATATCTCTCCATCTGTTTGTATCATCTTTACTTTCTTTTATCAGTGTCTTATAGTTTCCTTCATGTAGATCTTTTGTCTCCTTAGGTAGGTTTATTCTTAGGTATGTTATTCTTTTTGTTGCAATGGTAAATGGGAGTGTTTCCTTAATTTCTCTTTCAGATTTTTCATCATTAGTGTACAGGAAAATGCAAGAGGTTTCTGTGCATTAATTTTGTATCCTGTTACATTACCAAATTCATTGATTAGCTCTAATAGTTTTCTGGTAGCATCTTTAGGATTCTCTATGTATAGTATCATATCATCTGCAAATAGTTACAGCTTTATTTCTTCTTTTCCTATTTGGATTCCTTTTATTTCTTTTTCTTCCCTAACTGCTGTGGCTAAACCTTACAAAATTATGTTGAATAATAGTGGTGACAGTGGACAGTCTTGTCTTGTTCCTGATCTTAGAGGAAATGTTTCAATTTTTCACCATTGAGAACAATGTTGGCTGTGTTTTTTTCATATATGGATTTTATTATGTTGAGGTAAGTTCCCTCTATGCCTACATTCTGGAGGGTTTTTATCATAAATGCGTGTTGAATTTTGTCAAAAGATTTTTCTGCATCTATTGAGATCATCATATGGTTTTACTCCTTCAATTTCTTAACATGGTTTATCACATTGATTGATTTGCATATATTGAAGAATCCTTGAACTAGGATAAGCCCCATTGATCATGGTGTATGGTCCTTTAAATGTGCTGTTGGATTCTGTTTGCGAGTATTTTGTTGAGGATTTTTGCATCTGTGTTCATCAGTGATATTGGCCTGTAGTTTTCTTTCTTTGTGACATCTTTGTCTGGTTTTGGTATCAGGGTGATGGTGGCCCTGTAGAGTGAGTTTGGGAGTGTTCCTCCCTCAGCTATATTTTGGAAGAGTTTGAGAAGGGTAGGTGTTAGCTCTTCTCTAAATGTTTAATAGAATTCTCCTGTGAAGCCGTCTGGTCCTGGGCTTTTGATTGTTGGAAGATTTTTAATCACAGTCTCAATTTCAGCACTTGTGATTTGTCTGTTTGTGTTTTCTATTTCTTCCTGGTTCAGTCTTGGAAGGCTGTGCTTTTCTAAGATCTGTCCATTTCTTCCAGGTTGTCCATTTTATTGGCATAGAGTTGCTTGTAGTTATCTCTCATGAGCCTTTGTATTTTTGCCTTGTCAGTTGTTACTTCTCCTTTTTCATTTCTAATTCTATTTATTTGAGTCTTCTCCCTTTTTTTTCTTGATGAGACTGGCTAATGGTTTATCAATTTTTTTATCTTCTCAAAGAACATGAGACTGGTTAATGGTTTATCAATTTTGTTTATCTTCTCAAAGAACCAGCTTTTAGTTTTAGTGATCCTTGCTATTGTTTCCTTCATTTCTTTTTCATTTATTTCTGATTTGACCTTTATGATTTCTTTCCTTCTGCTAACTTTGGGGACTTTTTGTTCTTCTATCTCTTATTGCTTTATGTGTAAAGTTAGGTTGTTTATTTGAGATGTTTCTTGTTTCTTGAGGTAGGATTGTATTGGTATAAACTTCCCTCTTAGAACTGCTTATGCTGAATCCCATAGGTTTTGGGTTGTCATGTTTTTATTGTCTTTTTTTTAAGGTATTTTTTTGATTTCATCTTTGATTTCTTCAGTGATCTCTTGGTTATTTAGTAGTGTATTGTTTAGTCTACATGTGTTTGTATTTTTTACAGTTTTTTTTTTTTTTTCCTGTAACTGATATCTAGTCTCATAGAATTGTGGTCAGGAAAGATACTTGATACTATTTCAATTTTCTTAAATTTACCAAGGCTTGATTTGTGGCCCATGATATGATCTGTCCTGGAGAATGTTCCATGAGTACTTGAGAAGAATGTGTATTCTGTTGTTTTTGAATGGAATGTCCTATAAATATCAATTAAGTCCATCTTGTTTAATATATCATTTAAAGCTTGTGTTTCCTTATTTATTTTCATTTTGGATGATCTGTCCATTGGTGAAAGTGGGGTTTTCAAATCCCCTACTATGACTGTGTTATTGTCAATTTCCCCTTTTATGGCTGTTAACATTTGCGTTATGTATTGTGGTGTTCCTATGTTGGGTGCATAAATATTTACAATTGTTGTATCTTCTTCTTGGATTGATCCCTTGATCATTATGTAGTGTCCTTTTTCTGTTGTAATAGTCTTCTTTTAAAGTCTATTTTTTTCTGATATGATCATTGTTACTCCAGCTTTCTTTTGATTTCCTTTTCCATGGAATATCTTTTTCCATCCCCTCACTTTCATTCTGTTTATGTCCTTAGGTCTGAAGTGGGTCTCTTGTAGATAACATATAAATGAGTCTTATTCTTGTTTCCATTCAGCCAGTCTATGTCTTTTGGTTGGAGCATTTAATCCATTTACATTTAAGGTAGTTATTAATATGTACACTCCTATTACCATTTTCTTAATTGTTTGGGTTTTTTTATTATAGGTCTTTTCCTTCTGTTGTGTTTTTTGCCTATAGAAGTTCCTTTAGCATTTGTTGTAAAGCTGGTTTAGTGGTGCTGAATTCTCTTAGCTTTTGCTTCTCTGTAAAGGTTTTAATTTCTCCGTCAAATCTGAATGAGATTTTTTCTGGGTCGAGTAATCTTGGTTGTAGGTTCTTCCCTTTCATCACTTTAAATATGTCCTGCCATTCCCTTCTGGCTTGCAGATTTTGCTGAAAGATCAGCTGTTATCCTTATGGGGATTCCAATGTATATTATTTGTTGTTTTTCCCTTGCTGCTTTTAATATTTTTCTTTGTATTTAATTTTGATATTTTGATTAATATGTGTCTTGTAGTGTTTCTCCTTGGATTTATCCTGTATGGGACTCTCTGTGCTTCCTGGATATTATTCACTATTTACTTTCCCATATTAGTGAAGTTTTCAACTGTAATCTCTTCAAATATTTTCTCAGCCTCTTTCTTTTTCTCTTCTTCGTCTGGGACCCCTATAGTTCAAATGTTGGTGGGTTTAATGTTTTCCCAGAGGTTCCTGATACTGTCTTCAATTATTTTCATTCTTTTTTCTTTATTCTGCTCTGCAGTAGTTATTTCCACTATTTTATCTTCATGCTTTGCCTCAGTTTTTCTGCTATTGATTCCTTCTAGGGAATTTTTAATTTCATTTATTGTGTTGTTCATCATTGTTTGTTTGCTCTTTATGTCTTCTAGGTCGTTGTTGAGTGTTTCTTGTATTTTCTCCTCTGTGTTTCCAAGTTTTTGGATCATCTTTACTATCATTACTCTGAATTATTTTTCAGGTAGACTGCCTATTTCTTCTTCATTTGTTTGGTCTGGTGGATTTTTACCTTGCTCCTTCATCTCTGTCTTCTCATTTTGCTTAACTTACTGTGTTTGGGGTCTCATTTTTGCTGGCTGCACATTTGTTGTTTCCATTATTTTTGGTATCTGCCCCCAGTGGCAAAGGTTGGGTCATTGGGTTATGTAGCCTTCCTTGTTGAGGGGACTGGTGCCTGTATTGTGGTGTATGAGTCTGGAACTTGCCTTTCTGGTGGGCAGGACCACATCCAGTTGTGTGTTTTGTGGTGTCTGTTACCTTCTTATGATTTTAAGTAGCCTCTGTGCTAATGGGTGGGGTTGTGTTCCTGTCTTGCCAGTTTTTAGACATAGGGTGTCCAGCACCATAGCTCGCTGGTCATTGATGGAGCTGGGTCTTAGCATTCAGATGGAGAACTCTGGGAGAGCTTTCACGCTTTGATATTACGTGGTCCTGGGAGGTCTCTGGTCAACATATGTCCTGAAGTCACCTCTCCCACCTCAGAGGCACAGGTCTGACACCTGGCCAGAGCACCAAGACCCTGTCAACCACAAAGCTCAGATGAAAAGGGAGAAAAATGTAAGTAAATAAATAAATAATAAAATAAAATAAAATAAAGTAAGGTAAGGTAAAATAAAATAAAGTTAGTAAAATAAAAACTACCAAAATTATTAAAAATAAAAAATTAAAGAGTAATAAAAAAAAGGAAGAAAAAGAAAGAAAGAAGAGATCAATGAAACCAAAAACAAATCCACCAGTGATAACAAATGCTAAAAACTATACTACAAAAAACCCACAAAGAAATGGGCAGACAGAACCATAGGAGAAATGGTAAAAGCAAAGCTATACAGACAAAATCACACAAAGAAGCATAGACCTACACACCCACAAAAAGAGAAAAAGGAAAAAAAAATTCTATATATAAAAAACAAGAAAGGAGTAGAGCAACCAAATCAATAAACAAATCTACCAATTATAATACACTCTAAATACTAAACTAAGATAAACATAAAACCAGAAAAAATTAGATGCAGAAAGCAAACCCCAAGTCTACAGTTGCTCCCAGTGTCCACCGCCTCAATTTTGGGATGATTCGTTGTCTGTTCAGGTATTCTGTAGATGCAGGGTACATGAATTTGATTGTGGAGATTTAATCCACTGCTCCTGAGGCTGCTGGGAGAAATTTCCCTTTCTCTTTGTTGTCTGCACAGCTCCTGGGGTTCAGCTTTGGATTTGGCCCCGCCTCTGCATGTAGGTTGCCTGAGGGCATCTGTTCTTCACTAGGACAGGATGGGGTTAAAGTAGCAGCTGATTAGGGGGCTGTGGCTCTCTCAGGCCGGGAGGAGGGATGGGTATGGAATGCAGGGTGAGCCTGCAGCAGTAGAGGCTGGCGTGACATTGCACTGACCTGAGGCACACCGTGCGTTCTCCCAAGGAAGTTGTCCCTGGATCATGGGACCCTGGCAGTGATGGGCTGTACAGGCTCCCAGGAGGGGAAGTGTGGATAGTGATCTGTGCTTGCAGGATTCTTGGTGGCTGCAGCAGCAGCATTCGTGTTTCATACTCGCCTCTGGTGTCTGCGCTGATAGCCGCAGCTCATGCCTGTCTCAGGAGCTTGTTTCAGTGGTGCTCTGAATCCTCTCTTCTTGTGTACCCTGAAACAATGGTCTTTTGCTTCTTAGGCAGTTCCAGACTTTTTCCCGGACCCCCTCCCTACTAGCTGTGGTGCACTAGGCCCCTTCAGGCTGTGTTCACACAGCCAACCCGTCCTCTCCCTGGGATCTGACCACCGAAGCCCAAGCCTCAGCTCCCAGCCCCCTCCTACCCCGGCTTGTGAACAGACAAACCTCTCAGGCTGGTGAGTGCTGGTCGTCACTGATCATCTGTGCAGGAATCTCTCTGCTTTTCCCTCTGCACCCCTGTTGCTGTGCTCTCCTCCGTGGCTCTGAAACTTCCCCCCCGCCACCACTCCCTCTCCATCTCCACCAGTGAAGGGGCTTCCTAGTGTGTGGAAGCTTTTCTTCCTTCACAGCTCCCTCCCAGAGGTGCAGGTCCTGTCCCTATTCTTTTGTCTGTTTTTTTCCTTTTTCTTTTGCCTTACCCAGGTACATGGTGAGTTTTTTTGCCTTTTGGGAAGTCTGAGGTCTTCTGCCAGTGTTCAGTAGGTGTTCTGTGAGAGTTATTCCACATGTAGATGTATTTCTGATGTATTTGTGAGGAGGAAGGTGATCTCCACGTCTTACTCCTCCACCATCTTGAAGGTCATCAAACAATCATCTTTAATAATAGTGGCTATAAGTTATTGGTGCCACTGTAAATGAAGTGATTTCATTCACTCAAATATTTATACTGTCTCTATGAGGTAAAAAGTATTACTCTCCATTTTTAATTAAAGATGAAACTAATATTTAGAGCTCAAAATAACATGTCAAATACCACACAGCTATCACATGTCAGAACGAGAATTTGAATCTAGAGAATCTATAAAGTTTATGTTCTTCCCACCATAGAGCACTGCCTCATCTACAAAGATGTGGCTTTCAAAACCGGTAATGCTGACTCAAGGATCTGGGCCATAGGTTATCATAGAAATTCATCAGTTGGGCAAGCAGGCTCTGCTCTCCATAATGAGTGATATAGATCTACATCAGATTAATATGCACAGGTAAACAAACACTGATGTTGCATTTTGAATCATGGAGTTTAGGGAAAAATTACTGTCTCTTCAAGGAGTAATGTTGACTCCTTAGTGGATCTGAGATTTCTAAAGACATTAATTTTGGTAAATTTTGAAGGATTAAAATGTACTTCCTTTGGGCATCATTAATCCAACAGTGGTCTTTTAGAAAGATGAATATAGCAACCTGCTCTCTGACATGGGTGGACTCTTGACTCCTCAGAAATATATAGACTGACCTTCCAAGAACTCTAACTACTTAGTGCAGAAACATAATTTGGTTTTCTCTGTGTTATGCTAGTCTATATTAAAAGGTACAAGTTCCATTAGGTTTCTAGACCCCCACAAAAATAGAGAACTGCATCTTACCATTGGGGAAGGTCTGGGGAGTAAAGTGAATGGTAGAATTCCATTATTCCATCACTGATACAGATTGTAGATGGATTTAGTGTTTCTGTCAAGTGAGAAGATTTCTAGAATTGAGAATATTAAATTTACTTTCTATAATTCAATGGAGACAATGAGAATAGAGTTCATCTTTTATCAGACACTATTGGTCAACAATGAATCAAAGAAGACCAACCCATATGATGAGATATTAGTAAATAGTGAGAAAATTTCTTCCTGGCCATTCTCAGATTCTTAAAACTGTTCTAAATGGCTCAACCTTTCAGACTTCCAATAAACTATATCTCAAAGTCTCCATGACAAAGAGGAAACAGACCTGAAAGATAATAATTACTCAACAAAAATGAGTACTGGTAAAATTTTTAAAATAAAAATAAAAACAAAATCAGTTCTGAACTTTTTGTTCAGATAAGAAAACATTTGAGGAATCAGCAGACCAGTGCTGGGGAGGAGAATATCTAGCATCCCAAAATGAGTTTTCTGTCTTTTGGTTCCAGTGGACACTATTTCAGACAAGAGGATCTCTATAATTATGCATCTGATGCTCCTGGTAGGGTATAAAATGAAGGCTAGATTATACCATGATATAAACTGTGATAGGATGCATAGGGTGTGGGTGATAAAGCAGAGACCTGGAAGCATTAATGCTCCAGCATCAACTTTAGAGCACATAGGAGATAAAGGAAAAGTTGTAATGTCAGGCTTCACGAGGTAAGAGATGAGTGTTTTATACAGGCAAGAATCAGAAGAAGGACCTAAGCAGTAGGAGTCAAAAGCTAGACAAGTAAACTAATAGCAGGCATTGGAACCTAAGCTGACTCTATAACTTCAACCCCTGTTGTTTCTGAACAAGTGAAATTGACCTCACAAAGAGGTTTTACCCCCCCTGTTATAACATTCAGCACAGCTGGTAGGAATTTTTTTTATTTATTTGAGCAGGTGAAGGAACTAGAGTACTAGAGTTTTACAGTCACATCTCAAAATATTCTGCTATTTAGATAACAGTGATTTCCAAAAGCTGGTCCTGATCTGAAACAATGTGTCTATAAGAAGGAGTGCAGATGTTTCAACTGCATCTACTCTTTAGATCCATTGCAATCACAGCAAGTCTTAGGAGACATTTTCAAGTGGAAATATACAAGCAACTCATTAATTTTTAATCCTGTCACTTTCTTCTGAGGAAGGTAGTGTAGGTATGGTAGAAAAAGCACGTTCTTTGAAATTGCCCTCTGACATGAGTTCTGGTTCTGACAATTAATAGTTTTGTGATCTTGAACTAATTACCTCTCAGAGCTTTATATAAAATTTCCTAATGTGTAAAATGGGACTCTGTCTGCATTTTTGGTATTTAACTACTGACGGCTTTAAAGTGCCATCTCTCCCTCATCTTCTGCCTCACGTCTGAGCAAATTGAAAAAAGAAAGACTGCTTGCTTCTCCCTTTGGTTTGTGAAGAAATGTAAAGCCATGCAGGATCAGTAACCCCAGTCCGAACCTTAACAATCATAAAAACTCCAAGCTGGTCTACTTTCCCTGCTTCTCAAGCCATTTTCAGACCTGATTGTGATCCACCCTGCTCTCCCCAGAAAGGCTCACTGGGTGAGTAATAGACTTTTTCATATCTCCTTCGTTTGCATGCACGTGTGTGTGTAGCATCATCAGTCTTGATATCTGAACCAAATTTTGGATAGGGGGACAATTCTACTTCTGTAAGTGTGACCCCCCCAACAAGGTAATTCAATAAAACCCTGCCATAATGAAATATGATGTTCAAAAATTCTACTAACTAAAATGCAGGGTATTATAACTACCAGCTTAATGATAAATAATATTTTCTCATTCAGTATGTACTATAGTATAAGACATAAAAAATAGTAAAAATTAACATACATGCAATTGATGATACACCGAGAAAGCTCCAAGCAATTATGAAACTATCAATTCTAAACTCATCTTACCCTTTCCAAAAGAAAGGGAGAGGATAAGCCTTCTCCTGTTTGAAAACATGGGTTTGGCCAAGGTTGGGAGTCAACTGAGTATATTTGAATTATCACCAGAAATTTTTCTGTGGAAGTTTCCCTACTACCTATCTTTAAAGAATTCTGTGAAGATTAAAGAAGTAGTGTTTGCTCAAAACAGTATGTCAGTAAGGTGTGTTTCCTCATGTCTCCTCCCACCTCAACAGTAATTGCTCATAAAATGTAGGCAATCATGAGCCTACAACTTCATAAGTCTGGCTACCATAAGTGAATAAGGGAGTGGATGGCCAGATAGTTTCTATTACTGTTAAGAATAACTTCTAAATAAAGTAAATTATACAGACTTTCATTTATAGTGGCTATAACTGTATGGTGCTATTACTCTATAGAGGGAATAGGAATTTAGATTTTACTAACTCTTTGAGGCTTAAGGGCATAGAGCTAATAAAAGTTCTACAGCATCTCCTTGGGGAAGGAAATACAAATTCATAAAAATTTACCCTTTGACTTTCCAAATGCCATTGGTCTCAACACTCTTTTTATAGGCCAAAGTCATGGGAATTATCAAAGCAGGGCAAAAATAGTTAATTTAAAAAATCTGGTATATTTGTCGGAAAGCAAAAGAGTTGCCAATCTTTCATTTCTGTAAAACCCAGTTGAATTGCCAATATACAGAATAGCAAGCACTAGCACCAGTTATATTTAATAATTATTAACACATGGATGATCTGGAAGTAGAAATACAGGTGAACTAATTCGTGAATATGAACTCATTTTATTGAACATATATTAAGCACTTCCTATATGCTGTATATTGTGATGATGATGACACCTGGTTGATGGGGGTGGTGGTGGTGAATGAAAATACATGTGAAATTTCAACTCAACTCTCAAGTGATTTAAAATTTAGAAGGAAGGGAGATTTGCTGAATAATTAATATCCTGAATAATAGAGTAAGTGCTAAATAAAGGTATACTCTAGACAAAAGAAAAGAAGAATTAGTATTTAACTGAACCTCTGAAGAATAAATAACATGTTAAGCTAAGGAAATAATGCCAAAAAAAAGGCCTAAAATATGGATTTGAACAAGCTGCTTTGGAATGATAAAATGTGTTTGAAAGAATGTGAGAAGAGATGAAGCCCAGAAAAAGTTTGGGGTCCTTGGAATATAGAAGGCATTGAGTAACATACAAAGGAAATTTTTTGTTTGTTTGTTTGTTTCCTTTAAGGTTCTTTGGGATAACTGATGATTTTTTTTTAAGCTAGAACTTATTTTTTTAAGATAAATCTATAAAAGTAGTTACCATTTGTTGCACATCTGTTAGACCCAGCATATGCTAAGGGCTTTGTCATCCTTATGGAGAAACTGTTCTTCCCTACTCCAAATGTTTCCCTTTATGTAATTTCTTTTACCCTCTTTCTCCACCTGCTCTTTCACTTCTCTCAGGGAACGAGGAGATACCTGATCTGATTGGTGAATTTACAAAGAGAAACTAAGCAAGTGTAGCCCAATTCCATCTCTGTCTCTGCTGTCCTAGAAGTGAGATACTCATGGGAGCATGCATTCTTCTCTCCTCTTCCATGCCATGACTTTTACAGGGAGTGTGCTATGCTCCTATGGGGTGGGATCTCCCACTTAGTATTACTTATGATCAGATGGCTAAGTCTGTTTAATTCTGGGATCCAAATTTATGAGGCCCACATGGCCACAGATACAAGTCACACTTTACAATATCAATGTAATAATAATAAAAGTGACATTTCAATTCCAAATCTATTAAAGATTTTGTAATTTCAAAATTGGTCTTGAACATGGTATGCAAATAGGAGTATTTCCCCTTTCAATGCTCCACTACTTATTAGTCTCACAATAAATATATAACCACCTTTATATATTTGATACAAAGTATTGAACCCCTACATCTAAAATGTCATGCAATTAAATCCTTTTTACAAATTGAGAGAGAAATTTTATTATATGCATTCGAGAGACAATATTGAAGCTTAGAGTAGTTAAGTAATGCTCCAAAGATCACCTCTGAGTGGTTGAAGAAAGACCACTTAAAAACTAAGTTCTTTAACCATTAGCATAAATTCCTCTCTATATATGTAAAATAATGCATGTAAATAAGTATATTTTAAAAAGGTTTGGGAAACAAGAACAAGCAAGTTATATTTTAATGATATAAACTAGAGAAATAGAAACTTGAATTAGGCACTAGAAAAAGAGATTTGAAATGATAAGCAGAAAATGAAAATATAGGGGTGACAACAACTAAAATGAGAATTACTGCTATGGAATAACGGAGTCTTAGAAAAGAAATATTTCTGAGACTGATAGCCTTTATTGCTAAAGAAGATGAGTCTATAACAGAAAGAATAATGATGATGAGTTCAGCTGTGGGAATTAGTGAGTTTCAGGTATTGAACTAATATTTATCAAGTAAAAACAAATATGAGTCTAGAGCTAAAATGGGCATTGTAAATCCTTACAATAATGGTTCATAAATAAACTGAAATTATTTAACTCCCTTAGAGAAAAATATAGGTAAAGAAGAATACCTATATTTTGAGGTGCATCTGTGGATGGCAGTGTGGGATACAAAGAAAACTACTGAGTAGGAATCAACAGAGAGGAAAGGAAAGAGCTGGGAGAGAAGATGCCATAGAAACGAAGGTAGAAGAAACAAATGGTGATGTACTAAGAGGAATTGTATTATAATGGCAGCTTAATTAAGTTCTCAGAGGAATTAGGAATACTGTTCCTTTAGGATCTCAAACAATTTTGTGACTTCATTCAGACTATAGGTACTCATTTATTTATTTACTTATTCACTTAGCAAATAGTAGTGTTTTGGTTTTCTGTTCATGAGGGTTACAGGAAGATAGATTAAGTCTACCTGGGGTGGAGAATTTGGGGAAAATTTAATAGAGTAGAAAATATTCTAGTGAGGCTTTGGCAACAGGGAAGGGAATAAAAGATATTTTAGGGTCTAGAATGGCATAAGCCATTACGCAGAGTCATGAAAGTGTATATAATTTCCCAAGCATGTTGGATATTGTAGGAGTACTGGAGACATAGTAGTAGGTCATACATAGGCAGAAGCAGAATATAAAACTGGATAAGTCCTAAGGACAGATAGTGAAGAACATTTCATACCATATTACAGAGATTACTGATATAGTCAGTACCAGAAATCCTTGAATATTTTAAAATATGGAAAGATTACAATCAAATATATGTTTTAGAACAATAACTGTCAAAGCTCAAGAGAATGTATATGAGGCAGAAAGGCAGGGAGGAGATTAATTTGAAAATTGTAATGATACAGAAAAGAGATGGTGATCATCTGAATTAAGTCACTAGTACTATAGGAAGGAAAGTATAGGAAGGAAAGAAGATTATAGTTTTTTTTAATTATAAAAATAAATTGTATTTCTTGAAGGACATTTGAAATATAGAGTATATATGGAGATTTGTCAATTTGTCGATGACCTAAAGAAAACCACAATTAATATTTTGTACATTTCTTGTTGATGTGTGTGTGCATGCAAAAGTGTGTAATATATATGTTTTATATATACACACATACATATACACATCTATATATTTAATGTATATCAATATATACTATATGTGAAAAATCATCTCTGATATTTAACTTCACATTATGTCATAAATATTTCCCCATATATTGACATAATCTCCAAAACATTTAAGGTGATCCCACAGTAATAAACATCACTTGAAAACATCATAATATATCTAAACATTATTTGAAATTTAAATGTTTTCCAATTTTAAGCATTATGCAATATTGAAGATCTTGATTTACATTGACAATTGCTCAGAAATTTTATAGAGATTTTCATTTTATCAAGCTGTACATGAGGTTCATGTCATTCCACCCTTACTAATTAGCAGTATCTTTTAAAAGTTGCCAATTTATTAATGCATATATGTGGAATCTAGAAAAAATGGTACAGATGAACCTATTTGCAGGGCAGGAATAGATACATAGACATAGGGAATAGACATGTGGACATGGTGGGGGCAGGGAAATGGAGGGTGGGACGAATTGGGAGATTAGAATTGACATATATACGTTACCATGTGTAAATAGATAGCTAGTGGGAACCTGCTATATAACACAGGGAGCTCAGCTCGGTGCTCTGTGATGACCTAGATGGGTGGGATGAGGGTGGGGTGGGAGGGAGGTCTAAGAGGGAGAAGATATACGTATACATATAGCTGATTCACTTCATTGTTACAACAGAAACTAACACAACATTGTAAAGCAATATACTCCAATTAAAAAAAATGAAATTACTTAAGGATAAAGAAGATGTGGTATAGATACACAATGGAATATTAGCCATAAAAAATGAAATACTGCCATTTGCAGCACCATGGATGGACCTAGAGATTATTATACTAAGTGAAGTAAGTCAGACAGAGAAAGACAAATATCATATGATATAGCTTATATGTGGAATCTTAAAAAATGATACAAATGAACTTATTTACAAAACAGAAATAGACTCACAGATATAGGAAACAAACTTATGGTTACCAAAGGGGAAAGGTGGGGAGGGGAGGGACAAATTAGCTATTTGGGATTAACAGATACACACTACTATATATCAAATAGATAACCAACAAGGACCTACTGTATAGCACAGGGAACTATACTCAATATCTTGTAATAATCTATAATGGAAGATAATGTAAAAAAGAATACATATATTATATATATATGTATAACTGAATCATTTTGCTGTACACCTAAAAGTAATGCAACATTGTAAATAAATTATATTTCAATATTTTTTTAAATGAAAAACATTGCCAATTTCATAGATAAAATAGAATATCTTATAGTTGACATTTTGGGGGGCTTATTTGACACATGTGTCAACATGAATGAATTACCTAGTCATATAAAGAAAAAGTCTTTATGTTTTTATTATCATTGCTTATGTATTGCAGTAACCTGATAAATTCAGTGTGTATAGAATTCCAGAGAACCATCTAAGATTTATTGATTGAATAAACTTTTTGTGTCCTTGATAGGGGCCAGGAACAGTTCTAAGTTATTTATATTGCATGGATATTTACTAATTTTGAAGTGCAACATCAACACCCTTTGCATCTATAAATAGTCATCAATTTTGCTTTGTGAAACATCATAGTTACCCTAAACTCAGTTCATATGTTTTGGATGAAGTCTACCTCTTTTCTGGTCACCAGAGTTGGAGCATGTGACTTGGGAAAGCCAGTCAACACAATTCATTTTTCTTGCTATGATCATTTCTTCAGGGAGGGACATCAAAGCTAATGAGAACCAATTTTCTAAAAGGAAATCACACTCTCTTGTCCACTTGATTTGTTTATGTTGTAAAGCTGAAGAAACCTGGGGCAACTGAGTGACATTTAGAAATGGCAGATATTCAACAGAAGCAGACCGAGACGATTCTGAACTTAGCCACTCCCAAAGTCACATCCAACCTTGTATTGTTGAATTACGTGAGTTTATGAAGGTTATTCTTCCTTAAGCTGGTTTGCCGTCGATTTTCTGTTATTTACAGCAGAGGCTTTTCATTGAAAGAGTAATGAAAAACTTACAACCCTTCCCTCAGCTTTTTTATATCAGTTGTTCATTTAGCTTGAGAAAACATAAGTTCTCAAGTCTTTCAACGTGTCAGAGTCTCTAGGACCCTGGATACTGAGGTTACTTTGCTTCAGTGTAAACATAGTATACTGATGTGTCCCAGATTTTGTCATTTTAATTTTTGGAATTAAGAGTATTCCTATTGTTCTTGGAAAAATTTCACTATGAACAGAGATTAAAATTCATGAATATTTTATGAAACCCATGAATGGATCAGCTCTTTGTATATTTAGCAGAGTCAATTGCCTGTGTCATGGTGTAGTTCAAGGATTACAGGTGTCTGCTACATCATAAGGGCAAAGCAAAAACATAACCCTTAATCACATTAATAAATTCCTGTTTTTAACTTCTCAACTTTCTTAGTTTCTAGGAAAATAATATAGGATTTAGGTAAACAAGTTTAATATGAACACAATCAGTGTGATTTCTTTTCTTATTTCAGTTGGAATAATATTATTGGTAGAACTTTCTTTGCATTTATTATATACTGAAGAGCATTAGTAGGAAATGAGATATTTTGCTCTTTGATCATACATATTTCTTTTCAAAATAAAAGTGATAGTCCTACTCTAAATAAATAGTAGCTTCCTGTCCTTGCCACCTATTTTTTCCCCAACTGTTTTATAATCTCAAAATGGACAAAACTTAACACATTTTTCTTCTCTCAAGCCCCGTTATCTAGTTAAATAATGTCCAAGGGAGAAACCTGGATTTGTCTGATTCTACTTTTTATACCCACATTCAATTGTTCACCATAGCTTATCACTGTAACCTAAATATCAGCTACAGTCCTTTCTTCCTTTCCATCCCTAAATCTTTGGCTTTTTTTTTGGCAGGGCCAGTGGCGTACGGTGCTGGCTAATAACTTCATGTTTGGATTACTGAAGTAGATTGCATACTTTGTTTCCCTGATTCTACTGTCTCCCTGAATCACCCAATCTGTCTTAAATCTAGCACCACAGGGATAGAACAGTGATTTACTTAAAACACAAATGTGGTCATACATTTGTTTTTCATTTTAAATTCTTTCATGTGGTTAGAATCTTGTTTTTTAAAATAACAATCATTTGAAACTCCTAATTTCACAAATTTCCTTTGTCCCCTCACTCTTTCCTCTTGCCTACCTGTGAAGTTCATTTTACCATATTCACTCATCTACCCTTTCACTCAGCCGTTTAACCATTATATAAGTTCCTGCTTTAATAATAGTACATTTGCTATACCTAATTCTCACATTAATCTTATAGTGTGAGATTTATTACTTCAAGGTAAGAATTACTTTACAGAAAGGGAAATTGAATGATATGGATCCCTGAGAAAAAATGATAATGCTTTTGCTAAGGTTATCAGGTGAGGGAGAGGTTGACGAGCCACACTTTCACACTATAAGCTTTAATCACACTGAGTTACTTTCATTTTAACAAAGGCACGCTTTCTTTCCTTCTCTCCATGACTCTCTGCTTGTACACTCCTTCCTTCTAACCCACTTCAGTAACCATGCATGTAGAGCTCAAACAATTTTTGATCCAGTGTATACAAAATGGTGTTTATTCAATATGGAGGAAACTTATATAATTTACTTTGTTCCTTTTTGCAAATACTTAAGAAGCTATTCGTGTAGGTTAATGATTCTCAACCCTTCAAGACACTGGGGAAACTCTGAAGCATATTCCAACATTATTGAAAAATATTGCCCTTTCCAAAGGTATCATTTTAATGTTCAGTTTTATTGTGTTGGATAAGTTTATGGACTTGAGGTCCAGGGAGATCTAGGTCACAATGACAGCTCTTTCATTACCAGCTAGGAAGTCATAGGTGTTAATTAAAGTCTCCAAAGTGCAATTTTCTTATGAGTGAAATGGAATGATAAAGGTATTTTATTTTTAGTAATAAGTTATTGTGAAGATTAACTGAGATTGAGAATGAAAAAGATTATCAGAGCACAGTGCTTGCCACATATTTTTCTTTTATAAGTGTTATATATTTATTACAAGTGTTATTATTGGCATTCTTTTGTTGTTGTTATTGGGTTTCCTAAAACTAGTTTTTAAATCCTTTTGTTAAAACATAAAAAAAAGCCAGTTATAAATTGTAATAATCTTTTCAGAACAATATAAATATGCTAGGTAGACAGACATAATACTGATATCATGTAAAAACTGGTTGGATGTTTTTTAGTAATTATTTAGTCTTGCTTCTTCTTTTCATCCAGCTTTTAGGATAGCTTTTAGGTTTACAAATGATGGAAAGTCTGAGTATCTAAAAATATGTTTAATAATATTATATTTTTCAAGATGATAATAAAAAATTTGATAAAGAAAATTTGAAGGACACAAAAAATAATCATTGATTAGAACACGTATTCCTTGCAATATGCTTGCATTTTTTCCCCTTGTACTTCAAAAGTGTCAAATTGCAAAGGCTAATATAACACCTTTTATAAACCTGAAGCACTGAACAGGCATAATCCCTCTAAGGAAGGAAGAAAACTCTTTAACAATAGTGCAAATTACTTGTAGACCTCCTGCTGGAACAAGATAAGTTATTAAGATTTTCTGAAATGATTGACTATTGTTTAGCTGCTCTTTGTATTACACAAACACAGGGGAGATAAACACACTTTGGATGGAAGTCCAGAGGCCTCCTCTCTTATTTGTTAATTGTATGGCATTTGGTAAGGCATTTTTTGTCTCTTTGTACCTCAGTTTCTGAGGTAAATTTTCTGAAAAATTAACAATTTTGAATGCACAATGTCTAATCTATACTGATAGTCATGCTGTGTTGTTATAGGAAGATCCTGGAACATCGCAGATCTAGAGACTCTGTTCTTTACAAGTTGGGTAATTTGACATGTTACATAATCTAAGAGCCTCATTTTTTTAATCAGAAAAATGTATATTATTGTGTTTACAGATTTGTCATGAGGAATATACATTAACCTATGTAAATAGCCTGGCAGATAGTAGGTATTCAATAAATATTAGCTAAATTAATATTTTATAAAAGCTTTGAAAACATGCAGCCCCTAATTCTCCTCATTAATATTTAATCAAAATCCTTATCCTTTTAGTTAATTATTTGAGTGTTTATTTATTCAACAATTATTTTATTAGACTCGGATTATTTACTATGTTTTATACAAGTCTCTGGATATACTGTGATCAACAACACAGTCATGGACCCAGCCTTCATGGAGTCATGTGGGGAACAGGCAATATGCAAATAACACACATGTTAAGTATTTAATTAGAAAGTATGATATGGTCCATGAAGAAACACATTTTTTTAAGAGTAAAGAATGAGGAGACTTTTCAGATTGAGTGTGGTTATGGAAGGTCTGTCTGAGGAAGTGTTGTTTATGTTGTAATCTGACGTTTGAAAGCAAACAACCAAAGGGAAGAGTGATTGGATGGGTATTCCAGAATGATCAAATCTCATAGGCCGAGGGGTTGGGGAAGGTAGGGGGAAGAAGGGCAGCCAGGAGAAAGGCCTTGGCATACTTTAGGAAAAGAAAACCTCTTTTAGCTAAGAAGTATGAATGAAGCATGATGAAGAGTAACAAGTTTTGAAGTTGGAAGGTTGGGCAGGGGCCAGATTATATTTGGCATCACAGAACACAGATATTTTCAAAATCAATCTAATTGCAAAAGGATATCATAGAGGATTTTAAATCATAAGAATAATGTGATTCCAATTTACATTTTTAAAAGCTTATTCCCACTGTTCACTAGATATGTATAGGAAGGGGCAAAAGTGGAAGGAGAGAAACCAGTCAAGTGACACTGCAGAGGATAAGACCTATTGACATAAACTAAGCTTGTAGTACTGGGCATGGATGATAATAAGAACAATGACAATAATTATAAAAACGAACATTTACTGAGACTTTACGATGTGCCACACACCATCCTAGATATTTATTTTCCTCTGAAGTTTGTACAGTTTATTTTTTGACATATTTTTGAGCAGCACCAGTTTTACAACAAAGTTAAGAGATAGGTATTGAGATTATTCTTATATCCCCTGCCCCCTCGTATGCATAGCCTCCCCCATTATCAACATCACTCATCAGAATGGTTCATTTTTTTCTTTTTTAACCAAGGATGAGCTACATTAACACCTCACAATTACCCAAAGTCCATAGTTTACCTTAGGATTCATTCTTGTTGTTGTACATCCTATGGGTTTGAACAAATGTATGATGACATGTATCCATCATTATGGTATGATATAAAATATTTTTACTGCTTTAAAAATCTTCTTTGCTCTGCCTATTCATCTCTCTGGACTCCTACTCTTGGAAACCACTGATCTTTTTATTGTCTCCAAATTTTTTTCTTTTCCAGAATGTCATGTACTTAGAATCAGACAGTATGTAGACTTTTCAGATTGGATTCTTTCACTTAGTAATATGTATTTAAGTTTCCTCCATTTCTTTCCATGGCTTGATAGCTCATGTATTTTTTAATTCTTACTAATATTCCATTTTCTGAATGCACTACAATTTATTTATCCATTCACTTACTGAAGGGCATCTTGGTTACTTCCAAGATTTGACAGTTGTCAACAAAGTTTCGATAAACATCCAAAGTTTCGATAAACATCCTCGGTGTTTCTGTGGACATAAGTTTTGAACTAATTTTGGGTAAATATCAAGGAGAAAAATTTCTGAGTCTTATTTTATGTTAAGAGTATGTTTAGCTTTTTAAAAAACTGCCTAACAGCCCTTCAAAGTGGCTGACCCATCTTGCATTCCTACCAGCAGTGAATGAGTGTTTTCTTGGCTCCAAATCCTTGCTAGCATTTGGAGTTATCAGTGTTCTAGATTTCAGCCACTGTAACAGGTGTTCAGTGGTATCTTGTTGTTTCAAAGTGCATTTCTCTGGTAGCATATTTTGTGGAATATCTTTTTATATGCTTATTTTCTACCTGTACATCTTCTTTGGTGAGATGTCAGCTAAGATCTTTGGCTCATTTTTTAATCAGGTAGTTTTTTTTTATTGTTAAGTTTTAAGAGACCTTTGTGTATTTTGGATAACAGTCCTTTATCAGATGTGTCTTTTGCAAATGTTTTCTCTCATTCTGTGGCTTGCCTTTTCATTCTCTTAATAGGTAGTTCTGATAGCAGAATTTTAAAAATTTAATGAAGTCCAGCTTATCAGTTATTTATTTCATTAATTGTGTCTTTAGTGTTGTATCTAAAAAGTGATTGCCATATTCAAGATCATCTTGATTTTCTCCTATGTATCCTCTAGGAGTTTTATAGTTTTGTGTTTTATACTAAAGTCCATTTTGAATTAATTTTTGTGAAGGGTGTAGGTCTATGCATGTTAAACATTTTATGTATGAGTTATTATAACTAATGTATGATGAGAAGATACAGATTAGAGGAGTTACTACTTCCTGCAGATCATGCTACTAGTAATAGAAAAGAGTGGACATCACGAAGCTTTATATCACAGTCCATGCTCTTAATTATGATGCTACACTACTTCACTGTAAAACAGTGATCTGATTAAAGACAGGTTTTAATGTAGAATATATCAAACTTAGAAATGGGTTGCATTTGGGAGGTAGGAGAGAGTGAGAAATCAAAGAATCAAAGGTGACTCTGATATTTTTAAGTTAAAATTTCTGTATGTATCACTAACAAAAATTAGACAAGAATAGTTTATGAATAGTATGGTAGCTAACTAAAGTTATGGGCTTGAATAAGATTATTTATGGAAAGATGGTAGAGGCAAAAAGAAGAGCCATAAGGAAATTCAACATTATTCTGCATGATAGGGGAGAAAGAAAAAGATTTCATGAGGAGAAGCCAGAGAGGTGGAAATAAAAATCCAGGAGTGTGTGAGAGCAGGTAAAGGAGAAAATTGACTACAGAGTTGACTATCAGGGAGATTTTCAGGAAAATGAGGAATTAGGAATGTCTTATTTAGAAACAGAGGTGGTTGGTGATATTAAAGAATCTGTTCAGTAAGTAGAGGATTGAAGTCATACTGGAATGTGTCTTAAGTGGTTAAATGGAGTATAGAAATTTGAAGAAAACATATGTAGACAATATTTTCAATACATTAAATAAAAACAAAATATTTGTTTACAAATGCCTGTAAATAGCAAGAAATAAATTGTGAGTTATTGAAATGTAGAGAGACTAAGGGAGAAATGTAGATGTTTTGAGGCATGAGAAGGTTTGAAATAGTCTATATGGAGCACTTAAGATGATTATTACTAGTGGAATATGAAGGATTATTGGGCAATATGCAGACTCTCTTTGAGTGTGGGGGTCATAAATTTATATTGACCTCTATCTTTATTGTATATGATTTTCACATCAATGTTCAGCTTCATAAGGGTAGGTGTAGAGAAACTAAGTGGTGAGTATATGTAGGAATGGTGTTTTTCCAAATAATTCCTAGAAGAGAATCAGGCAGAAGAAATTAGAATATTGTAAAGAATTGATCACTTTAATAAATTGTGGAATATTAACAACAACACAAAAAGAAAACTGAAGGCAGATGGAAGTTAATCAGGGAAAAATAACATTCAGGACAAAAAATGGAATTGGAATTGATTTAATATTTTGGAGGCATTGCAGTTTCTAATATTAATAATATCAAAAGTAAAACCAAGGTCCTGATGTAGGATGATACAAAGACTATTAAAGTTAAAATAAGTTTAGGAACTAGTAGAATAGATTGTTCCATGACTTGTCCATATGGATACACATGGAATGATAACATGAATCAATATGGAAACGTTCTTAAATTTTCAGTGAATGAAGGGCAGACAATAGCAAAGTGTATGAGAACAAAATAAATTCTTTTTATATAAACATCTATGGTAAGGAAGCTTTTCAAAGAAGAAAAGGGAATAATTTTCTGATGGTGGGAATGTACAGTAGGATATGTCAGATCAACCCACCAACTCTGAAGGATGAAGCTTCCCTCAAAACAAACAAACAAACAAAAACAACATCCTGCCTCTGTTTAGGTATGATATTGGCAAAGCAACATTCTTCTTATGTAGCCATTTTGTGTTAATAATACATATTTTTAAATTTGATATTCAATAGATTTTTTCAGAAAGTACAAACAGGGCTCTCACTCCTAATTTGTCAGTTCCACCCCATACTTCTCAAATGTGAGGAGGAAATAGAAATGTGTCAACTTGAGGATATTCATTAAAAGCAAAAGTAAATCAATGGAACTTCTACTTCTGGACAAGATAAAGTAACTGTGCTAGAATTAATTTACAATCCTACCTTAAAAGCCACAATTTCATATATTAAATTACATATGTCATAATATAAAATCACAGTTTTTAAGACATTGGATATCAGGCAATGAATGATTGCATTCCTTGATTTATGAGAAACAGTAGATATTAGCTCTATAACTGCCCAGGTAAAAGAGTTTTCAGGCCACAAGACAGGGGCAGGAAATGCAGATAGAGCTCAGAAGACTCCCAGAGTTGAGAAGATATTGCTGAGAGTCTGGGGAAACCAAGGTGGCTAGAGTTTGCAGGACAGAGTATGGGAGAAAAGAGAATGCATAGAGGAAAAAAAACCAAAAAAACAAAACAAAAACTCCAGAGAGCTGCAGAGGGTCCTCCTAGGGTATTCAACAGAGTACCAATGACTGTGTTCAAACCTGGAAAATACTCAAAATTGCTTAAAGGCTTAAATATAAGACATGGCACCATAAAACTCTTAGAAGAGACCATAGGCAAAACATTCTCTGACATAAATTGTAGCAAAGTTTTCTTAGGTCAGTCTCCCAAGGGGGTAAAAATAAAAGCAAAAGTAAACAAATTGGACCTAATCAAACTTGCAAGGTTTTGCACAGCAGAAGAAACCATAAACAAAACAGAACAAAAAAACAACCTACAGACTGGGTGAATATATTTGCAAATGATGCAGCTGACATGGACTTAGTTTCCAGAATATACAAACAGCTCATACAACTCAATAAAAAACAAACAAACAAAAAAACAACCCAATCGAAAATTAAGCAGAAGACCTAAATAGACATTTCTCCAAAAAAGACACACACATGGCAGATAGGCACATGAAAAAATGCCCAACAACACTAATTCTTAGAGAAATGTAAATTAAAACTACAATGAGGTATAACTTCACACTGGTCAGAATGGCCATCATTAAAAAGTCCACAAATAATAAATGCTAGAGAGGATGTGGAGAAAATGGTACCCTCCTACACTGTTGGTAGGAATGTAAATTGATGCAGCCACTATGGAGAACAGTATGGATGTTCCTTAAAAAACTGAAAATAGAGTTGCCATATGATCCAGCAATCCCATCCTGGGGATATATCTGAATAAAACACTAATTTGAAAAGATACAAGCACCCCAATATTCAAAGCAGCACTTTTACATAGTCAAGACATGGAAGCCACCTAAATGCCCATCGACAAATGAATGGATAAAGAAGATGTGTGTGTGTGTGTGTGTGTGTGTTTATATTTATATTGTGTATTGGTATTCCATTGTGTTTATATACTCAGCCATAAAAAATAATGAAATAATGCCATTTGCAGCAACATGGACGGATCCAGAGATTATCATACTAAGTGAAGTAAGTCAGAAAGAGAAACATAAAAACCACGTGATATCACTTATATGTGGAACCTGAAATATGGTACAAATGAACTTATTTACAAAACAGAAACAGACTCACAGACATAAAAACAAACAAACAAACAAAAATTATGGTTACCAAAAAGGAAAGGTGATGGGAGGGATTAGGGAATTAGCAGATACAAACAACCATATATAAAATAGATAAACAACAGGGTCCTACTACATAATGTAGGGAACTATATTCAATATCCTGTAATAAACCATAATGGAAAAGAATATGAAAAAGAATATATATATGTATATATGTATAACTGAATCACTTTGCTATACACCAGAAACTAACACAGCATTTTAAATCAACTGTACTTCAATAAAAAATAAAAAATAATGATAATGCTAAAGGATCAATACATCAAGAGGAATAACAATCCTACACATGGATGTACCTAATAACAGAGCTTCAAAATACATGAATCAAAAAATGGATAGAAATACAAAGAGAATTTGGCATATACAAAAATATAGCTATAGATTTCAATATTGTGCCCTTAAAAATGGATAGAACAATTAGACCAAAAATCAGTAACGATATAGAAAATTTAAAAAGCAATTTCCATAACTGGACCTAGTTAACATTACAGAACATTTTTATCAACCACATCAGAAAACACATTCTTTTTAAATGTATGCCAATTATTTTCCAAAATAGACCATATTCTGGTCCATAAACCCCTCTCAAAGGATCTGAGTCATACAAAACATGTTATCTGACCACGATGGACTTAAAAACCATTTTGAAAGATCTTTCAAATATCCCTAATACTTAGAAATTAAATAACACACTTTTAAATAGCACATGGGTCAAAGAAAAAAATCAAAAGTGTCATTAGAAAGTATTTTGAGTTGAATGAAAAATGAATACACAACATAACAGAATTTGTAAGGGGCAGCTAGGACAGTACATAGGGGGAAATTTATAGAACTAAACACAAATATTAGAAAATAAGAAGGATTTCAAATCAATGATCTCAACTTCCCTCTTAAGAAACTAAGAGAGTGAGAATAAATGAGACCCAAAATAAGCAGTAAAAGTAAATAATAAAGATCAGAGCAAAATCCATTAATAGCAAACAGAAAATGAATTCAGAAAAATAATGAAATCAAAAGCTTGTTCTTTGAAAAACTCAGTAAAGTTGACAAACTTCTTGCTGGGTTAATCAGGAAAAAAATAAAGGAAGGACACAAGTCTGTGTCAGGAGTAAGAATAGTGACATTACTACAGAATCTACAGATATTACAAAGGAGAAAAAGGGAAAGTTGTAAGCAATTTTATTTTGACAATTTAGAAGAAATGGATTAATTTTTTGACTGACACTAACAAAATTACTCAAACTAACAAAAGAAGGAATATGTAACCTAAAAACCTCCATCTCTTTTAAATAAGTTGAATTTGTAGTTAACATTGTCACTGTGAAAACTCTGTACTTAGATGTATTTGCTGGTGACTACCAACTATTTGAAAAAATAATACAAATTCAATTCTACCTCTTCCAGAAATTTGGAGAGGAAGAAACACTCTCAACTCATTCTAAAAAGTAAACATTACTCTGAAACCAATACCAGACAAAACTGTTACAAGAAAACTGCCGACCAATACTTTCTTGAACATAGATGCAAATAATTTAAATGTTAAAAAATGTTATCAAATTGAATCTAATTGCATGTGAATAATACATCATGACCAAGTGAAATTCATCCAAGAAAGGCAAGATTTATTTAATATTCCAAAACAAATAAATGTAATTTATGATAATAACAATTCCATTGTATGATTGATGCCCATCATTCTGATACAGTCTCAAGCACATAATGACCTGCTTCCATATTTAGGAAACTGGTAAGACCAAACACTCTGCATCAACTAAAATGTAGAGTTTTATGTAACCATTATATTTTTCCTTATCATTCTTCGAAGTTTGAGAATCATTTCAAACTAAAAAGTGAGGCAAAGTAGTTGGCCAAACACATAACTGTCTATGGCACAGATCTATGAATGCATAAATACTTCCTTGACACTTACTAGAAATAAAGACCGATATCATTTGAAAAGTCCTTAGTCAACACTTTTTCCCAATGCTCTTGCTCTGTTTGTGAGAGATGTGAGATTAAATGAGGTTAAGTGGTTTAAACTCATTTACTCCCTGATTATAATTTTTCCCTACTTTACTTAGGGATCATTTTCCAATCAATTCACCTAAACTCTTACCTGGAACTGTATTCTCTTTAGTTCTAGAAATTTCTCTTACACTTATATGACCAAACCCCAGCTTCAAGAAATCTAACTGATCTGCCTTATCTACTATTACTATTATCAACTTTGGCATTTCAACATTCATGTTAACATAATAGATGATCCATTTCTGGCCCCTCAGTTTTTTGAAATATTTAATATCTGTGATCTTTTCCTCTGTTCCACCCTAAGCAAGCACTCCTATGCTCATATTCCACTTTTCATCATCAAAAATGATAACACCTCTCAAATCTACATTTTTTTAGTATTCTCCTCTAGTTTTAATCACCACATTTTTTTATTATCACTCATTTACTCAAGTATTCACTCCAACATTTCTTCAATCTCCTCAGGACCTACAGTCCACTTAAAACTTTTCACTCATGTCCTCACCTCTCTGTAACCCGTTTAGAGTTCATGCTTCAGCACCACAATCACTCGCCTGTAAATCTCTTAACTTCTTCACATCTTTCTCCTCCTGCCGTATCCACTTGGAAACATCAAGTCTGAATTAATTCTAAGTTTAACCTGACATGTACCTCCATCTGAAATGCTCAGTGAATAACACAACCATGCTGATTTGTGTCACTTAAATGTATTTTACAATGTTACAAATGGACATTTGATATTGTACAACATTATGCTCCATTCCCTTACCAAGTTTAATTCTCCAATGACAGAGACAATATTCTCACCTTTTTTTTTGTCAGAATACCAACACCAATTTCCCTTTTCAGATAATGAGATCTTTTCTCTCATGTTTCCCCCTTTTAATTTTAATAACATTATTATTATCTCTACTTTTTATTTCTTCCTAATTATATCATTAACGAGTAATTGTTGAGCATGCCCGTGGCCCGCGGCCCGCGACGAGATGGCAGTTACGGTTCTGGACACAGTGGATATGGTTATAGAAGAAGTGGCCGAGATAAATATGGCCCTCCTACCCGCACAGAATACAGACTTTTTGTGGAGAATTTGTCAAGTCGGTGCAGCTGGCAAGACCTAAAGGATTATATGCGTCAGGCGGGAGAAGTGACCTATGCAGATGCTCACAAGGGACGCAAAATTGAAGGGGTGATTGAATTTGTGTCTTACTCTGATATGAAAAGGGCTTTGGAAAAGTTAGATGGAACTGAAGTCAATGGCAGAAAGATCAGATTAGTTGAAGACAAGCCCGGTTCTAGACTATGCCGGTCCTACTCCAGGAGCCGGAGTCACTCAAGGTCGCGCTCTCGAAGCAGACATTCTCGTAAGAGCAGAAGCCAAAACGGCAGCAGCAAAACCAGTCATTCTAAGAGTAGATCTCTATCCAGGTCAGGCTCCCGTTCCTGGAGCAAGAGCCACAGCCGCCGCAAGAAGGACCAGAACCAGACCCGCAGCCGCAGCGCCGACAAGCGCCACAGCAGAGCAAGGACCAGGCCGAGGAGAAGGTCCAGAACAGCGACAGCACTGGCAAGTCCAAGAGCCGCAGCCCCAGCAGGCAGAAAAGCAAGAGCAAAAGTAGTCAGGAGAGGGGCGCGCAGGAGAAGCGGGGCAGCGTGAGCAGAAGCAGAAGCAAGGAGAAGAGCCTGCGCAAGAGCCGCAGCCGGAGCCGCAGCAAAGGAAGCAGACGCAGCCGGAGCCACAGCAAAAGCAAGGACAAGAGGAAGTGGAGGAAGAGAAGCAGGGAGGAGAGCCGCAGCCGCAGCAAGAGCAAGAGTAGCAGAAAACGAGGCGGCAAGCAAGACAGCAAGTCGGGCAGCAGCAAGAAGAGGAAGAAGGAAGACACCAACCGCTCTCAGCCCAGATCGCGATCCCGCTCAGGCTCAAAAGAGCGGGAACGTGCCAAGTCCGAGTCTGGCCAGAGGGAAGGCCGAGGGCAGAGTGAGGATGCTGGCACCAATCAGGAGACCCGGTCCAGGTCGAGGTCCAATTCCAAACCTCCCATCAGAATCATTCTCCAGACCAAAGTCCGTGTCAAAAACCCAATCCCGGTCCAGGTCTAGATGCAGGTCTGCGTCCAGATCGCCCTCCCGGTCTAGATCTAGGTCCCACTCAAGGTCCTAACTGGCTACGACCACAGCTGGAACTACCCGAGAAGTCTTTTGTGCATGTTTGGTAGCCATAGCACAAGTGATTGAAGTAGAACATATGTCACTGCTGTACATTTTTAACTCCCCTAATGGTGTGTCTACAGTTGTTAAGTCTAAGTGCTTCCTCTCCGTAAAGCCTCCTGGCGTCAGGCCTTCCTGCTCGACTGAAAGCAGTCTTCTCTTTGAAAACCCCCTTTCCTCATGGCCCACAGAAGAATATCCAAAATGCCTTGGCTTTGAGTCCTGGCCTTTCCTACAGGGAGCTCAGTACCTGGATGGCTTGAAGGCTGGAATGATGACATAGGTAGGTATGGTGAGTTCAACCACTTTGCCCTTGAATTGATGCCCTTTCATGTATGCCATTTAGTGAAAGTGCTAAGTCTTAAGTTTCCTACCACTTTTGTTTCATATTTTTGGACTTAACAAAGTTGTGAATAGCACAGTTGAGGAAAATTGATACCTGCAGTAACCCATAGGAAATAAACCATAGAGTTCCATATTCTGGTATTGTGATTATATTGTTTTATACTAAAAAAGGAAAGGAAATATTTTTTTTTATTTTATTTTTCCCCGTCTTGAAAAGTATAGTGACTCCTGTTTCCATTATATTTGAATAAAGACTATTTTTGCTTGACAAAAAAAACACAAAACTTAATAACATTATTATTATCTCTACTTTTTCTTTCTTCCTAATTATATCATTAACCAGTTTCAAAGACTCAGTGGCTTTCTACTGCAATTAGAATAAAGGCTAACTATGCCTTAGAGTATCTTTTAAGGTCTAGCTCCTGCCTACTTTCTAACCTATTTCTCTTAACTTTTCTAACTTTTACTACACTCCAGTTACATATATATTGCTTTTATTGTTAATTCTGACTTCTTTCTCTTGATTCATCAGTTTTAAAAACAATGATTTGATTTCCTAGAATCCTTCAAAAATACCCATTTCTCACACTATCATCACAAACTTACACACATGAAAATTTCGGATGTTTTAAATGTACTTGATAATTATTTTTATTGTTGCTCAAATTGTCCTATCTTTGGTCAGTGTGTGCTTTTCCACACTCCTGGATCCTTCTGACATATCTGTAGTAAATTTGATAGTTTCTTTGCTTTCACGTTTGACAAGATGTTTCAGACGTGTCCAGCCATAAGCATGGGATCATCCATTCATTCAGAGGTGCCCATTTTCTTCTTAGCAGAAAAATTACAGTAATTCTAGCAAGAGGTAGGTGGAACAATCTTGCTTAAATCACCCTCCTCTATATTGAAGTCTTTTAGAAAGTGACCCAGACAGTTCACCCTTAAGGATATTATCCTTGTCATTAAAAAGTGATGGGGGGCTTCCCTTGTGGCGCAGTGGTTGAGAGTCCGCCTGCCGATGCAGGGGACGCGGGTTTGTGCCCCGGTCCGGGAAGATCCCACATGCCATGGAGTGGCTGGGCCCGTGAGCCATGTCCGCTGAGCCTGCGTGTCTGGAGCCTGTGCTCCGCAACGGGAGAGGCCACCACAGTGAGAGGCCCATGTACCACAAAAAAAAAAAAAAAAAAAAAGTGATGGGAATATTCTACCATAAGGACAATTGCTTCTCACCATTTGGCATGTTTGTTTTAATATCCTAGTTCATAAAATATACTGAAGTCATGTGACAAATACCTCATTAGTGACACAACAAGTTATGATCACATGAATTCTCATATCTCATCTGTTTTTACTGTGTATTTGAATATGGATCAATTTGTTTCATAATGAGCTCTTACACGGTTCTCCTGTGTACAGTTGCTTCCATCATAGCTGTATTTAAAATGAGTATTTTGAAGGAATATCTACAGAATTTGTAGCCAAAAGAGGCAAAAATTAAAATAGTAAGCAAGCACTGATAAATTCAAGGACAGTAAGATATCTAAGCCAGATTGCAAAGCCTATCCAGGGAAACGTAATCCATAGATAGAATTCTGAGGGGAAGAAAATGAGAGCAGTGGTTTTATCCAAGTATTGCTGCTGGTGGTGAGAATACTTCTTGATTATCTGTGTGGAGTGTAATATATTTAAATTTTTCTAAAAGGTACAAAATTCTGGCTAAGAAAATTATGTTAAAATGCATTAAAATGACAGGTCTATCTCAAAATGAAACTTTAAACCATAATTGGACATTTCAGTATTTCTTAACATTTTGTTTTCTTTTCTGTGCCTTTATCTACTATCTTACATGATGATTGTTCTTTCTCATTTTTGCTTTGTTTTAACTTTCTTTGTATAGTCTTATTTAGAGAAACCTTTTTTTTTTAATGTATAAATGATGTCATATTGTTTTCCTTGGGGCAATGTGATCTCTAGGTCCCCTCTCCCCAAACCTGCCTAGGGCCTTTATTCATTCATTCATCCATTTTGCTTTTGTGTTGATCTTTAAAGCTTTGACTTGTAAGGCAGAGGTTTTCAGCCCTTGTTTAAAGGCATCATAAAATCATATTGATTATATGATGCCTCTGATCCATTGGGTTGTATATACTATGAATTATTTTGTTAAACATGAAACAATTAGAAGGGAGTTTGCTTCAATATTTTGAAATCAAATTTATATTCAATATTCAGATATACCTTTTTTTCTATGTAGTTTAGATGTTAATGGTAAAATAACATGCATTTATCTGGTAAGTATATTAAATTAATGCCATTAATATAATGGGATCTTCTTATACTTGAAACATTTTTTAAAAAGAGAGATACTAAAAGTTGTCTCAATCCATTTACATGCAATTTAATGTCAAGAAGATAACCTTTCAGGCTAGTTTGGTTTCCTTGTGTAAAGATCAAATATATTTAGGAAATTTATCTCAGAAAACAATAGTCTGTTTTCCTTAAGAACCTACTGATGTCAAATGTGCATGTGTTTTATGGTCATAAGAGGATAAATGTTTTCAATTTGCCCACTAGAACTTGATCTCTAATTTTGTTCACTTTAGAAAATAAAAGGTCCTCCAAACAATTTTGTCCAAAAAGTGTGTAAGGTTAGTAGTCATTCTATCTACTCTATTATAACAACAATAATAAACCTTCTAAACGTTGTTTAAAATTCAAGCTTCTCTTTTCCCTTTTGGAGTGACTGTCTATAGTAGGAAAAAATAATGTGTAGATTTTCTATATAGTACCTATCTGAACCAATTTGCCATGTTTCCTCTGACTGTGGCAAAAGCTTAAAGCTGATACTTTCTCCCTCGGAGATGCTTTTATGGGTTACTTAGAAAATTCTCTTGTCATAAGATTCTCTCTTCTCTACTCCCCTTGACACATGCAAATGTATCTCCTCCTGATGGACATTCAAGATTCCTCCCTCATTTCCTAAGCGTTTGGCAACACCGTCCCAAGCTCCTTCTGCTAAAGTCCACTTGCCCCTCCATTTGTCCCTCTTTGCAGTATCTAAACCAAATCTGGCCAAATTTCTTTTATGTAATAGTACAGGAAAGAGGCCCCTTTGATATACCATCAGTGGGAGTGCAGTTATATTCAATTATACCTTTATTTTCATTTAGCTGCCCAGCAGGCAGCTTCAGCTAAGACTTTTGCCCTTTAAAATTCTCACTTGTGAGTCTGACCCTCATCCAGTGTGTCACCACACTGCTGGGAAGACAGTCAAGCTTGCTGAGTTATCTTTTTGAAGATTCTCTCACTAAGATTAAGGTCAGAAGACTACCATCCCACCCCAGTCCCCTTTGGGAGATGGGACTCACAATATAGCTCTTGTAAAAGAAATACTTGCTTTAATTACAACTTACCTCTTGACTTTTCCAACTTCTCTGACAAGCTGGAGACAGATGGTCAGATTACAGTAGTAAAACAGATAAGTTCTTGCCCATCTCCTTAGCAAGTTAATGTGGTCTTGAACCTCACATTAAAATATGCACTTTATTCTGAGATAGAGACAATCTAATATTGAGACAGAAAGTCTCATTTTACATATTTTTGGTGTGTATGTGTGTGTGCATGCCCACCTTTATGTGTGTGTATGACATATAAGACTGTTTTTATGTACCCTGCACATTATGAGTTATCAAATTGATACACAGTAAATGTTAAATCACACATGAGAACATCCAATACCACTGAAGTGATGCATTGTTTCCAGTGGCATCCTGTGCTTACAAACACATGGGGGCTGCTGACTTCCTGTTGGTGCCTTCTAGCACCAATCACAAGCAAAGGAGTCTGAGTTGGGATTTTTGGGAACATAGCTGGACAGAGAAACCCAGAGAATGGGTAAATGGATTGCAAATAAATAATAACAGCACACTTGGCTTCAAATTCCAAGCCTTGTCTTAGTGTAAGATATAAAAACTTCTCTGAAATTCTTTGAGGAAAATCATAAACTTTTAAGGGATTATCACCAAAACTGGGTAATAGTATCTATTCACAGAATTGTTGTGAAGATGAAACAAAATGATACAAGTAAAAGTATTCTATAGAATGCAAAATGCAGCCTTTGTGGACGTTAGACTAAGAAATTTAGGAATGCCTTAATAGGCATGGGAAAAAACTACTGGAGCTGCTTAATAAAGGAAGACACAAAATGTTAATCTGATAACACTCTATATGGCAGATTAAAGCAGGTGCAGACTGGAGGCCAAGAAATCAATCAGGGAGTCATTAAAATACTCACTTATATAATAACAAGTGATAAATAAATGGAAGTAAGAATTAGAGAGAAAGACGATAGTCTATTTATTTATTGCAGGAACTGAAAATACAATAGAGGACAGAATGTATAGTATTTGTTACATAAATTGGTATTGTCAAAATGCTCACAATGTGTTTAAACCTATGTATGAGGGAGTAAGTAGACATAGTCACTGTCACCCATACATCCCCTTGGTACTCACCATTTCCAGATGTGTTTACAACTTCCTGATAGAAACTGCAGTCTGGATCTGAGTCTGTACCTGTGATTTGGCCACAGGAATGTACTTGGCCAGTGCTTAGGGTAGGTTGGAAGTGTCCAGGAGTTAGTGCAACCTGCACTAGAGCTCAAACAATGTTATGGGAGGAATTGGTGGATAAAGAACAATCTTCTTTATCCCTTCAGCGGGTTAACTCAGAAGTGTGTCCTAGGTAATCTCTGGGCAGTTCCAGTGGGATTATCCCCAGGGTGTCAAAACAGTAGCCTGCTCCTTTAATGCAGCCAGTACTGGCTTCCTTCCCTTTCTTGTGTCACTTACTCCTTTCCCTACCAGCACTTTCTAAGGTTACTTCTCAAATCAACTAACTACTTGCATTCAAGTCCTTATCTCAGGATCAACATAAGCTGAGGAAGGATGAGGGATGACATAACATGGTACTGACCTTGAGATGTTTGTATAATCTACTTGAGGAGTGAGAGTAATTTATAGCTCCCTCTATTACGTTTAGATGTTTACTTATCCCAATAGATTTCAATCTCCCTGGGGCAAAACCTGTGTAATACTCACCTATGGCTTCCTTAGCAAGTGGTATATTGTGCTTCTCAGAAAGATACACAATAAATATTTGTTGAAAGGACAAGCCAATAAAAAGCTAAACACCTTCTTTAATATAAGCATTGCTCTTGGTTGCTGTAATAAACTGATAACCTTTGCATTCAAACTTTCCTCACATGATTTTCCTGCCAGGTACATGTACTTTATTCAGGAAATGGTCTTCACATTTTCTTTTGAATCTAGGCAATATTATTGTTATGCATTTACAGAAACTCACTAGAACAAAACACACAACTGCCCAGAGTTAGGTTGATAGCAGATTCATCATAGCTCTTTTTCTGTGGCCTTTAGTGTATATTGACAAAATCATAAGTTAAATGCCAGACTTTCGAATGTAAAGCAAAACTGTTTCTTATTACTGGCTGAACAAATTGTTATGTTAGGCATTTCAGACTGATAGTTCATTCCACAGAGATTGGTTTACTGTTCTGTGCACACAGTTTCAGGAATACATCCTGATTCCAACAGGAAAACAAGGCTTACTGTGGGTTGAATGAAGCTGGAATTCTCTTCTCAGCTGAGGACACTATGTGCACACAAAACAGATTTAGAACTCAAAATTGGCATAAAGTATTCCCTGCAGAGTTACTCAGTACTTTCTGCCATATGCAGCAATCTCTCAATTCATGTGTTCACCTTGCTTGATTGAGAGCTCGCTAACGAAGTGGCAACAATCCAGTTAGTTGATATGAAGAAAGCAACACCATACAAACAGGTATAAAACACTAAGACATTCTTTAGAAGATTGTTTTACCTTCAAACAATAGAACTATGCTTACATATTTAGGAAAAATAAGATTAAAACAAGGGGAAGTTGAATATGATATGTAAGTTTTATTTAATACGCTATAAAATATAGCATATATGTGAAATAATTATTTCTAATCACCTTACTAGAAGAAGGAACCATATTCATTTATAGGCTGATTTATGGTTAGATGATGCTTTTATAAAAAGCTGGCAAATGTCTAAATTGACAGTTTAACTTTGCAGCAGGTGGGAAAAATATTATTTTTTCTGTCAGAGCAGATTTATAAGATTGGATGGCCTCCATAATGCAAGCTGGACCAGTCCCCATGATAGGAGAATCTGAGGTGGTTTCCAGGAATGGCAGGCCTCTGCAGGTTCCTTGCTATTTCGGAAGCACAGGTTAGCCCGAAGGCCAAGTGCTGAATGGCCCAGATGTCGTGTCTGACCTCCTATTTCCATAGTCTCACAAAAGTACAGTGCTTATCTGAAATCAGATTTGTGGCCACAGTCCTATATCCCTAAGCTACAGTCATTAAGGAACCACTCAGGCCTCTCTGCAGCTGGCTCAGAGCTTGTGAGATTTTTCCCAGATTCTTTTCATAAGTGCAACTAGCTGAAAAGTGAATTTTCTCTTTCAGGCTGCATCCAAACAGAGCAAGTAGAGTGCAAAAGGATAGAAATCACCCAGTTGTCTGTAGAAACTTGGAGTATACTACCAAAGCTTAAACCCATAATTGACTTCTCTTGTCTATACTTTCTTAAAAGCCTTAACCTATCATAGTTAGGGCAAAAGGCTTTTATCCTGACAGAGGAACACAAAAGAAGAGATGTGTTATTCACAGAGGATAGGGAAGAAGACAAAGTTCTTATTTTTCTAAGAAACAAATTCTCCACTAAGGAATAGATTCTTTATTTTAGAAAATGAAAAAGAGTCATCCTTCCAGCTCTCTCATTTTGAAGATGCAAAATCTGAGGCTGAGAGATTTTTAAATATGTAGCATTATATATGTCCAATGTTATCCAGTTGGTAAATGTTGGAGTTTAGATTCATTAACATTTACTTGTATCAGAAAATCTTTCCTAGGGAGTTATGTCCACTAAATGAAAGAGAATTTGAGAATTAAATTTAAATGATGTAGTTAGTCCTATTATATCATAGTCAAGGAGTTACATCACTTTCAAACAAAAGAAGGATCTTCAAAGATTATGTATTATAACATTATCATTGCAAAAATCAGAAATATATAAGCTGACATAATTGATTTCCTAGGTAATAACAAAACCAGAGTCAAACATTCCTGATTCTCAAACAAGGTTTCTAGCCTGCTCTGTCTAAACACAAAGAAAATAATGGTGATGCATATGAAATATAATCTTTCCCCTCACTTTGACTGCAAGGCTTAGGATAATTTTAGAAAATGCTGAATATCTTATTACATGGAGATGAATTTCTACTTAGAATCCATGTTATTTAGAGATTAAATGGATAATTATAAAGGAATGAAGGCTGTAGGCTTTCACTGAAGCATATTACTGATCAATAAAGGAACAAAGTCCTAGATTTTATCTCCATGAATGTGAGAAAATAGAGCTATTATTCCACCCAGTGAGAAATAATCATAATGTAATGAGACTCTTCGACTAAACATTTAGCGTGTTGTCTAAATTCCTAATGTCCCACCCATACAATTACTAATAGTATTGATATTATCATGTCTGCCCAACCCTGAATGTTCCAAGGAACCCAGATGTATAGAGAGATCAAGTTTCTAAATCCAGTCTGAGAGAAATTGAGAGTGGAATCAGTTCATTTCTGCCTTTTATTCTAAATGTAGAGGGATCATGTCATATATCACCCAAATCAGGATACACTGACAGACACAATATTTACTAATATTGTTTCTTGGGGACAACATGTGTAAATTAGATGCAGAATCTAAGAAGTCTGTGAGCTATGGTCATCCAATCTAAATGCTATATAATACGGCTATTGAACATTTGGTAGAAGATTCTGAACCACTGCTAGGGCAATGACTTCTACTGTATTTTTTTGATTAGGGTAATAAGGGAGGGTGACCCTACTAACTCACTGATAAGCTTGGCTAATGTCAGTATTCTCAAGTTTTTAAAAATATCTCAGCTCTCTCAGTTCCCTTCAAAACTACTTTCCAGGTTTGTGGGCAGTCAACTAAATCTAGATTTGGAAACATGTCTTTATTTGCAGCCTCATAGACGTAGACTCAGTGAATCTGCTTCTCTTTGAGAGATCCACAGTAGGTGCTGTTCCAAAAACGATGTGATAATTATCTTTTCTCTCCCTCTGTTCACTGTGGTTTGCTCAATGAAGATGAGCACTGAACTCCAGTGTGATTTTCTTTTTTTTTTTTTTTTTCTGTACGCGGGCCTCTCACTGTCGTGGCCTCTCCCATTGCGGAGCACAGGCTCCGGACGCGCAGGCTCAGCAGCCATGGCTCACGGACCCAGCCGCTCTGCAGCATGTGGGATCTTCCCGGACCGGGGCATGAACCCATGTCCCCTGCATCGGCAGGTGGACTCTCAACCACTACGCCACCAGGGAAGCCCTCCAGGGTGATTTTTAAACATGCCAAACTGCATCTTGTCCTACATCTACTCTTCTGAATGATAGTATTCTCAGTGGCTTTAGGAGACCCTGTATCCAGCCTGATGGAGGAGGCTATATGTTCTGATTCTTACATCTTTTTAAGTGACCAATGCAAGTGAATCCAAGAAGTCTACCATCTTTAAACATTTCCAAGGTGGTTTCCTGGTACTTTGCTTACCAAAGAAGAAACACATACACATATATACACAAAATGCACAGGAGCATACTAACACATACATTAGAAGTAAATCAATTTGTTTTTTCCCAGAGTACCCCTCTATTATGGTAACTTGTTACATTATTAATAATAACTTATACTCTATTTGTTTTGAGTATACTTCTTTGCCTACAGGGGCGGTATACACAGAATATTGCTACTTGACTATAACATATATTTTTCCAGTATTTAAGTTCTAGGTTAATCTATGTTTAGTGAGAGACTGCAGAATAGTGAGTAAAATATTTATAAGATTTTGTTATTTTAAATAACTAATACTTGTATAGCTGCTTGAAGTTTATCTAATGCTTTGATGTGAAGAATCTTATCTAAGGAATCAGAGTCAAAAAATAGCAATTGCTCCAGGAATTAAGAAATGACTTCATACTTGATACAGAGACCTGTATTCTGTTTAGTAGCTTCCTTCCCTTCCTCCATTCCTTCCTTCCTGTTTGCTGTGGTTTACTCATTGAAGAAGAGTACTAGAGTTCAGTATCTAGGGTGACTGTTAAATATGCTAAACTACAATGCTCTTTGATGCGATCAGCATTTTTACAGGTAGCTTTAAAAGTCCGGATAGAGGCAAAGCTCATACTTTATAGAGAAGTGATAGCAGTGACAGCTTCAGACTGTGAGAGTCGGCCCTGTAATTGAAATCACATGTTTCATCTCAGTTTCATTTGCATGGGCTACAGACTATAATTAACATCAAGTGGCAAGACAAGATCACATACAATAGAATCCGAGAGTACAATCAGGCCACCAAAATTGAAACAAGACTTTCTGTTACTTAGCTACGAAAGACTGGGTCTGTGTGGCCATGGAGAGATGACTACAGAGTATGTAGAGAACAGCTGTGTGTGGAGAATGACTACATATTACTAAATGTAGTGGTAAATAAGATTGCATTTCATTTTGATATCCTTTAACTTGTCCTTCAAAACCTGATGCCTAAATTCCTTAGCAATCTGGCCTTCGCCAAAATAATTTGCACAAACTTTATATATGTCAGGCATATAGATATAACAGGAAAATCCCTGTCAAAAATAAGCAAGTAAGATAAAGTCAACCTCTGCTTCTATGCTGTCTCATCTTTTATTTCATAGGCAAGAATGCTTCACACATGCTTCTTCCCTTGAATAACTCTATGTTTTTGGATTAATTCTTACTCATCTTTTAATATTCAACTCAACTGTGACCACTTCTGGGATGATTTTCCCAGGCATGCCCCCAAATTGCATGCTAGTATTGCATTTATCACACTGTAACATTATTATTTGTCGAAGTGTAAACTACAAACCCTTGAACCTTTTCCTATTTTTATTTCACAGCACAATATCTGACTCATGTAAAGGGATCAAAAAGTGCATATCTAATAAATAAATGTCTCCCTCTCTCTCCCAAACAATGTCCTTGATCTGTGCCAAACAACTAATATGAGTTCAGTTCATATAATTTATTTCTACATCAACATGTAAATGTTTCATGTTTCCAAATAATATTCATATTTTCTGAATTAGAGTACTTTTGAAGTCTGTAAAGCTTCTACAAAGAAAAAGGAAAATGTTGGCATGGTGAGACTTGGAATACCTTTGGAGGCAGAAGTGAATTTTTGAGCTCTGCATTTTTTTTAATCCATCAAGCAGAGGTTATATTTCTATCTTTCTAATGAATTGTTATAATTACTGAATACAGACTGAATGATACTGTGTCCTCTCATAAGCAATTCCTCCTAAGAGGATGCCTGAAGTAATCTGTAGATAATTATTTCTAGCTGGGTTGGTCTAATCATATGCAAATCTTGGACCCCAGACCTGAGCTCTTGAAATGCTAGTTGCTCCTCAAGAACCTTCTTCATTGCTTTAATGGGATGTGAACAAGACTATCTCTCAGGACTGTTCTTCCTTGTGCTATATCTGCATGCTACGTAATTGAATCTGCAAGTGGTCTTGATAGGTCTAAATCAAACCATAGAGATTCAGTGGGTGTGGTTCTTATGAACTGTAATCTATTGGCAGGAATCTTCTGTCAGTGACATTTGAAATCTGTCCTTAGTATTTTTGTGACCTGTAGGAAAGCAGTTTCATTGATAGGGTCCTTTTCCTTAGCCATTATAAACAACAATTCTGTTTAGTCAAAAAATACTATTGGAGTATGAGTTCCACAAACTGGAAAAACTCTTTTTTTCTCCATATAATTGATGGATAGATGTTATTCATTTTTAAAGTATTCAAACTGATAAATATGTAGGGATAATAAAATTATATTCTCACCATTTTACAAGCACAGATAAAATAATGTAATCAATCATTGGCAGAGGCTACCAACACCATAAAAATACACACATTATGTGACATCTGATGGAAGTCAGTAATGAGGTATTCATGTCAGACAA
Source organism: Mesoplodon mirus (assembly GCF_964341445.2). Classification (NCBI taxonomy): domain Eukaryota; kingdom Metazoa; phylum Chordata; class Mammalia; order Artiodactyla; family Ziphiidae; genus Mesoplodon; species Mesoplodon mirus. Next base: position 66,595,898 of record NC_138978.1, read on the forward strand.
AATCAAGCCTAGATCTGATCAGCTCTTGAGTTCTAACCACGAATGGAAATAACATATATGCAAAAATATACACTGAAACTTAGATACAGTAAGTAAAGTCTTGGCTGCATGTATCTTTACCAGTAAGTAAAATGTAGGATAAACCACCTCATTTCTTCACCAAATACCTTGCAAGAAAAAAGTAAGATGGATGGGGAGCTTAAAGATCAACATTGCCCATTAGAAATAAAATGTAAGCCACACATATAAGCCCCACGTGTAATTTTAGATTTTCTATTAGTCACATTAAAATAAGTTTTTTAAACATGACATTTATTTTAACATATTTATTTAAAAATATGTGCATACACTTACATATACATGTACATAAGAGACTTATTGTAAGGAATTGGCTTACTGGGACTTGCTAGGAAACTCTAAAATCAGAGGGCAGGATGGCAGACTGGAAACAGCTGGGGAAATGTTGAAGCTGCAGCCTATATGTAGAATTTCTGCTTTCTCAGTGAAGCTTCAGTTTTACTCCTAAAGCCTTACAACTGATTGGATGAAGCTTACCTAAGTTACCAAGGAAGGAACAATCTCCTTAAAGCCAACCAATTGCATATTAATCAGTTATGAAATACCTGACAGCAACACTTAGATTAGTACTTCATTGAATAACTGGATACTACAGCCAATCCAACTTGATATATAAAACTAGTTATCATACTAAGGAATCATTAATGAGGAAGTGGCAATTATAGACTGAAGATTGGTTTCTAGGAGAGCTCATTGCTACTCAATTGGTCACTGTTTATAGCAGAGGTAGAAAATACATATATATATATATATATATATATATATACACATATATATTTAAATTTTATTTATTTATTTATTTGTGGCTGCATTAGGTCTTCTTTGCTGTGCATGGGTTTTCTCTAGTTGCAGTGAGAGAGGCCTACTCTTCATTGTGGTGTGCGGGCTTCTCATTGCGGTAGCTTCTCTTGTTGCAGAGCATGGGCTTTAGGCACGCAAGCTTGTAGTGGTGGCATGTGGGCTCAGTAGTTGTGGCTCCCAGGGTCTAGAGCACAGGCTCAGTAGCTGTGGCACACAGGCTTAGTTGCTCTGCGGCAGGTGGGATCTTCCTGTATCAGGGCTCAAACCCGTGTCCTCTGCATTAGCAGGTGGATTCTTAACCACTGTGCCACCAGGGAAGTCCAGAAAATACATGTATTTTTAAAAGATAAAATACTTTGTATTTAAACTGATGCTTCAAATTCAGTGATATTTCTGTTTAAACTTACAAAAGTGTTTGTATTTTTTATCTTCTTTTTCTCATACTGATAATTCCCAGTTATCAACCAAATTATCATAAGTATTCATTCCTTTATCCCAAAATAAACACTTAGCCTTAAAATCACTATACCAACACTACCACCAAGAATATGATTATTGAATCTATTATAAGCTATTGTTTGCAGTTCTTTTTGTACTTTGGATGTATCTCATTAGAAATGTACTGTCAAACAACTTTTTAAATTAATAAACATTTTTTTCAAGCAGTTTCAGATTCACAGTAAAATTGATTGGAAAATAGAGAGTTCTCACCTACTCCCTGTTCCCACATACGCATAAACTCTCTGATAGTTGACCTCTTGCACCTCAGTGGTACATTGGTTATAATAGATAAACCTACATTAACACATCATTATCACCCCAAGTTCACAGTTTACATTCGTGTTCACTCTTGGTATTGTATGTTCTATGGGTTTGGACAAATGTATACTGATGTGTATTCAACACTATAGTATCATACAGAATAGTAACACTGCCTTAAAAATCCTCTATGCTCTGCCTATTCATCTTTCCTTCTCCCTTAACCTCTGGCAACCACTGAACTTTTCACTGTCTCCATAGTTTTGACTTGTCTTGAGTATCATATAGTTGAAATTCTACACTATGTAGACTTTCAGACTGACTCTCCTCACCTAGTAACATGCATTTAAGTTTCCACATTTTCTTTTCACAGTTTGGTAGCTCGTATCTTTTTTTTAAAAATAAATTTATTTATTTTATTTATTTATTATTTTTGGCTGTGTAGGGTCTTTGTTGCTGCATGTGGGCTTTCTCTAGTTGCAGCAAGTGGGGGCTACTCTTCATTGTGGAGTGCAGGTTTCTCATTGTGGTGGCTTCTCTTCTTGCAGAGCACGGGCTGTAGGGGTGCAGGCTTCAGAGGTTGTGGCATGCAGGCTCAGTATTTGAGGTGCATGGGCTTAATTGCTCCATGGCATGTGGGATCTTCCCAGGCCAGAGATCAAACCTGTGTCCCCTACACTGGCAGGAGGATTCTTAACCACTGTGCCATCAGGGAAGTCCCGGTAGCTCGTGTCTTTTTAGCACTGAATAATATTCCATTATTTTGATACAATAGTATATCCATTCACCTATTGAAGAATATCTTCGTTACTTCCGAGTTTTGTAAATTATTAATAAAGCTGCTATAAACATCTGTGTGCAGGGTTTTGTGTAAACCTATGTTTCAAATTTATGTTGAGTAAATATCAAGGAACACAATCACTGGATCTTATTTTATGTTAAAAGTATGTTTAGCTGTGTGAGAAACCACAAAATTGCATTCCAAAGTGATTGAGCTGTTTTGCATTCCTATGAGATTTCTGTTGCTCTACATCCTTGTCAGCATTTGCTGTTATCAGCGTCCCAAATTTTGGCCATTCCAATAACTGTGGTGGTAATGCATTGCTGTTGTATTTTGCATTTCCCTTTTGACATATGATGTGGAGCATCTTTTCATATCCTTATTTGTCATCTGTATGTCTTGCTTAGTGAGGTATATTTTCTTTTGGTTAATGTTAGTATGTAACATTTATCTGTTGCTTTACTTTTTATCTATCTATCTATCTATCTATCTATATATGTCTTTGTACTTTAAGTGGGTTTCTTGTTGAGAACACAGATTTGGGTCTTGATTTTGATCCACTGTGACCACCACTGTATTTTAATTGATGTGTTTAGACCATTGCTATTTAAAGTGATTATTACTAATATAGTTGGATTGATATCTACCATGTTTTCTATTCGTTGTCCTTGTTCTTTGTTCCTAAATTTTGTCATTCACACTTTTTCTGCCTTTTACACTTTCAACTTTCATTTTATATTATTCAATTTCCTCTCCTTTCTTAGCATATCTATTATATTTTTTTAGTGGTTGCCTTATAATTTACAATATACATTTACAGCTAATCCAAGTCCACTTTCAATTAACACTATACCATGTGACAGTAGTTCAAGTACCTTATAATAATATCAATATCACAAATTCCTAAGCAATATATATACACATGCATACATATATATAGTTATTCATAATCAGATAAATTGTTACTGTTATCATGAACAAACTATTATCTGCTAGATCAATTAAGAATAGGAAAAAATTAAAAAAATGATTTTACCTTCACTTATTCTCCTATGTTCTTCCTTTCTTTATGTAGATCTGAGTTTCTGCCCTGTATAATCTTCCTTCTCTCTGAAGAACTTCTCTTAACATTTCTGGCAAGACAAGGCTATGGCAACATGTTCCCATAATTTTTGGGTTTTTTTCTGAGAAAGCATGTCAGGAAATCAAGTGTTGCCTCTAGTCCTTGCTTACAGATAACAAGAAACTGAGCCCCTCAGTCCAACAGCCCACACAAAAACTGAAGGCTGCCAACAATCACATACACATGGAAGTGGGTCCACCTCAACTGAGCCTCAGAAGAGACCACAGCCCAAGCTGATACCTTGATTACAGCTTTGTTACATCCTGTAGCAGAGGATGTCTGGATTCCTCATCCATAGAAGCTGTGAGATAATACATATGTGTTACTTTAAGTCTAATTTTGTGGTAATATTTTTACATTGCAATGGTTAAGTACTATAGTTACCAGTAGCATATTATAGTAAATTATTTAATTTGATTTTAGGTTTTAGTGTCAACCTATATTTGTTTTCAAACAGGATTAAGTCTTCCTTGATGGAAGGAATAACAAAGCTAGAGTAACAGTGTTCATCAATTATCCTTGAAAACTTCATTAAGCAAAATCTTCAATGATCAAATTCTATCTTGATTTACTACAGTTATCTACAGGAAACAAAGCTCAACACTTCAATAACAAAGAACTATAGTGTCTTTTACATATAAACAACGCAAAATGTTCTTTACAGGATAAAATAATTTGGTTAAAAAAATTATGAGACTAAGGAAAATTTTTCTGGGACCATATTTCAATTTGGGAAAGTTCATCTTGGGAACCAAAATTGTTTCATAGAAAAGGTGCTTGAATGATTATAAGATCTTGCCCTTAATTCTGTTTATAACTTCTAGTTGGAGCTTTGAATAAGTCACTTAAATTCTCAGTTTTATAACCTAAAAAATATAGATTATTTTTAATAGTCTCAGTGTAGGTACTGAGACTTCTTCTAGCTCTAAATTTTCATGATTCTATGAAATGCATACATCATTGCCAGAACAAGAAACAGGAACCACTGGGGTGATAATAAGTGACTGCCAATCAGTGTTGTATCAAGTATTCATGAATATTTTAACTCATATGTGTCTAAATATTTTCAGGGTAAGTACACCACTTTTATAGTATGTAGAAGGACTAGGATTTATAGTTGCTTTGGAGAAAGTATAGACTGAACTAGTTTACAATTATATTTACTGAGTTTTACTAATTTTATATTCTAAATAGTTTTTTTTTCTCTTTCTTAGTTGTGGATTCTGAGTTAAAGAATTTTAGTACTCTTTATTTCCATTAAAATAAAAAAAAATACAACATATTACTTGAGTACATTTGAGGTTATTCGTCCAAAGAGATAGGAAAACATTACATTTATTTGTATTAGTCTGTTTATCTGAATTCAGTTAAAAATATATTCACTTTTTTGGTCTCTTTTTCAGTGAATTACTACTCCCACTGGAGACATGTTATTTGAATATTTATACTGAATTATTCTAAACTAATCCTGACCAATTAGGAAATCACATATATTAAGCATATCTATGAAAGGCTTTTGAAAGATCAGGCCTCATTCAACTTTCCTTATCATAAAAAAATTTACCAGTTCTGTACACAATACCTTAATAGTCTGAAATAGACTCCTGTAACAAACAAATGAAGTGTCTTCAAAGGTTGATGCTTTTATTTATTAGTGTAGCATGAAAGAAAATACAATACAATAACATTTCACAGTGTAAAATGTAAAAGTTGGATAGAGACAGCATGTGTTGTCATCGGTTAATGTGCAAATGCTCACTGCCAGGGCAAAGCAACCAGGAGTGAACCATGGAATTAATGCATTCAGCCTGAAATGTCAGCCAAGCAAAGAACTGATGAATAGTCACCAACTTTTCCTGAGCGTGATGAAAGTACATACTAGAGCAGCAAAAATAACTTATTTAATATTTATGTTTTATTAAGAGAGGGACAATTATGTCTTTGCATAATATGACTTCAGGAGGCAGAGGCTGGGCTTAATATGTAAATGCTTATTTTGATGTGTCACCATATGTAGCCCTTTTCCTTTGCAGTTGGCTGGTCTTCCTGACTCTCTCCTTTAGTCAGTATCCAACCCAAAACTCACCAGGAAACTGTTCCTAATTAAATTTACCCATTTTTTAGTTTCACAGTTTCATGGACCTTTAGACTATCAGTATTGGAGCAGACTTTATAAATAATTTAGTTCAGCCCCTTTTGTCGCCCTCATCTCACTTAAGTGGCCACTTGTGTATGTATGCACACTTGGACAGGTGTTGCTGATTCTATTTGTTAGTACACTTTTCATCAACAAATTCTATTTTAAGTCAGCTTGGAAAATATTTATTTATTTAATAAGTTTTCCCATTCTTGAATAATTGAAAAAGCCTATTGACAAAATAATTTGAAGGATTACTGTTCAATTTTTTATTTTATTTTGGTCTATTCTGCTGAAGTTGGATGCACCCCATTCGGGAATTACTGAGGTGAATGATGAAAAATTTAAAATTCATCTAATCTATTACAACAATTTTAATGATAACATGGCAACATCAAAAGAATGAGATGAAAAGTATAGAACCTGAGTAAGAAAAATAAATAAATAAATAAATAAATAAATAAATAAATATAGCCTTCAATATTCCAACAACTTCAAGTATACCCTCTAATTATATGTTGGCTAATTAACAGTTACCGCTTGAAGAACAGTGTTTTCCTTTCTAAGCCTGGATGTTTACCTCTTGTCTATGAGACATAATTAAGGAATTTGACATGGTATTAGCAATAATATAATTAGCTTTGGTTATTGTTGAGTGAAGTAGCAAAGGCTTAACATCCATTACCTTCCAAAAAATAATACTTCATGGTACATATTATTTTTTTATTTTTATTTTTTGGCTGTGTTGGGTCTCGTTGCTGCACGCAGGCTTTCTCTAGTTGCGGAGCTTGGGGGCTACTCTTCATTGCCGTGTGCCAGCTTCTCATTGTGGTAGCTTCTCTTGTTGCAGAGCATGGGCTCTAGGTGTACGGGCTTCAGTAGTTGTGGCATGTGGGCTCAGTAGTTGTAGCACATGGGCTCTAGAGCACAGGCTCAGTAGTTGTGGCACATGGGCTTAGTTGCTCCGCAGCATGTGGGATCTTCCCAGACCAGGGATGGAACCTGTGTTCCCTGCATTGGCAGGTGGATTCTTAACCACTGAGCCACCAGGGAAGTCCTGGTACTGTTTTTTAGAAGGATGAATCTTAAAAGTGAGAATTAGTGGCAGAATTGGAACTTGATACTCTATCTCAAAGATGCCATAATTTGAGTGTTCTTACTCATTCTACTCTTCTCTCCTCTTCCTTTGTTTGTACTACAGGATGATCAACTTTAATTAGTTTAATTAGAAAGGGGTTTATCAAGTGATCTCACAGAATTTTTGGAAGGACTGAAGAAAAATACACTAGGAGCATTTCCAGGGTTGACTGCCAGAAACACAATCCCAAACAAGCCTGACAAAGTTGCTTCCGCTATTTGGAAGCACAGATAACAGGAAAGCACCATGAGACCTGCCAGCTTCAGAACCGTTCCACCTTTGCCACAGTCAACAAGCTGCTGAATCTAGAAGCTACAAACAAGGCTGAAAATTCTAGAATCCCTTTATCTCTACCACATTTCACACTATCAAAATGAATGGCTGGCATTCTGTCTCTTTCTCCAGTTAATTTAATTCCAAATCTAAGATTCATGACCGTGTATCTTATTAGCAAAAGCTGTATCATGAGTCTGTACCTTATGACATAATACTGGCTGGGTAATGTAGTTGTAGGGTTTAGTGCTGTTAATTTCACTGTGAGTAAACCAGCAGAGTGTGGAGAAAGCCTCATAAAAATGTGAACACCCTCTATTGAGAATCATTCACTACAATGTCCAAATATTATTCAGTGCCTAATAATTTACATATTGTTTAAATTACTTAGTGCAAACATTCACACCTGGAAATCAAAGAATAAAATGCATTACTTACATTTATTATTTTGGGTAGGGGTTGTGCAGGAGATGGGGAATAGAAAAATACAATAAAATGTTCCCCTTCTCTCATAGCATTTCACTGAGGTAAATTAAACTTACATCCCAATTTAAATCATTATCTCTTCTGAGAAATAGATTACTTAATATATGGTTTGAATCTCTTTTGCCTGTCATTTTTCCATCTGCAGTGTACCTCCATATATATCAATTGGTGTATTTTATATACATATATACACATATATGTATAAATTACCATATTGTAAGATTAGTTCATTGTCTATATTGTTTACTGGGAATATTAAAAAAAAATTATACCACACTGATACTTACATAATTGGATAGCATACAGTGCAAATAATGCCCATCCTTAAACATAATTTTATTTTCATGTTAAAACATGGAATTAATTGCTAAATAGCAGCAAAATATTATCTATATGGTTTAAGGAAGTCACATTCTTTATTTGGTTTTTATTGACTCATCACCTATCATCAGTATGGTAACAGTAATAACTAAAAACATGCTTGGGATTTTCACATGACTCATCAAAATTAATTCTCAAAATAACTTCTGGAGTGCATAACATAAATATTATTATTACTATGTCTATATACTGCAAAGGAATTAAGGCCAATAGAATGTAATTAGGCAGGAAAGAGTCCATTCAGCTGACTTGGGATGCTCAAATCCTATACATTCCAAAGAAAGGCCTGCCTTCAGGACTGTTCCTTAGAATATTCGAAGTAATTAGGATTACATATGCTTGAGGCTTTGGACCACTCTGCTGTGCCATTTATCCTAACAATGTGATTTATGGTGAAGACTGATTTTTGCTTGAAAGAGTGGGGAAGGACTGGAATCTGAGTCACTAAGGCCAGTCATGTGGGCGGATTCCCAATAAAAATCTCTACACAAAGCTCTGCTGAGCTTTTCCAATTGGCAACACTTCACACATGTTATCACACATCATTTCTGGAAGAATTAAGGGCATCTCCATGCAACTTCATTAGGAGGAACACCTGGAAATTTGTGCCCGATTTCTCCTGGACTTTGCCCCTTGTCCCTTTCTTCTTTGCTGACTTTAATCTGTATCCTTCTGCTGTAATAAACAATATACATGAGTGTAAGAGCATCCTAGTCCTTCTAGTTTTTCATCAAACCCAAGGGTGATCTTAGGAACCCTTAACACAATAAGATGCACTGAATATCACATAGATTTCCAGGAAAATTTCAGGAGTTTTGATGAAAAACATCACACATTTTCTTTTAGAGCATATGATTTTTGTACATATGACAATAGCATAATTTTGCAGAGCTGCAGGCATGTTTTCCTTCTCTTTGGTAAAGTACATGTTGCAAGCAGGGGTGATTTGCCTTCAGCACTCATCAGTATTGTCTTACAAAGTAGAAATATTTGTTGCTCATGAAAAGTAAAGCACGGCTGTGTTCTATAAATTAGATATGGACAAAGTGGGCTTTGTAATGGACTTTTTTGTTTCTAGATGTGAGGAAGTACTGCATTCTCTGAATCTTTCTTTGTTTTTAGGAGATATCCAATGGAGAAAATATTGATCCTTCTTTTCTGTAGTCTCAGTGGCCAGCCTTCCTCTGGCTTAGTTTGCAATAATGCTTAAGCCTCCTGGCGAGGAAATGTTATTGGCTTGGTATCCTACATGTACAAGGATTCCATTGGGACCATCACTGCATTCTTCGGCTCTCCTGGTTGAATTATTTTATCTTATATTGGACTTAATACACTAATTGATATTGTGATGATTTGGTCTTCCATAACTTTATTTGTTCTGATATCAAGAAGTCCCTATGATGATCTAACATCCCTTTAGTTGCTAAGATTTAGAAGTACTTGTTAACTTCTAAGTCATGCTCAATCTAGACACTTTTTTGTTGGTTTCGTTTACTTTAAGTGCAAAATTGAGTATATATGAACCTTATATTAAAATTGATATATGTGAATTTATATGAAATGAAATATATATAAAATATATTTGTATATGAACCATATATTAAAATTCATATGTGTGAAATACATATGAGGGACATAACACTACATTCTCTTAACTAGTGGAAGTGGCTACATGTTTAGAAAACAACTTATTCTACTTATATTGGTAAATAGATCAGTTTCATATAATGAAACATAGTTGAGATTTTTTAGCGTTTTACTTTAGTTTTGACTTCAAAATACTATAAGCTATTTTAAGAAATTGGAATACTTGAAGAAATTTCAAATATTGGCAATCCACAAAAAGAAAGAAGAGACAAATTCAATAGTAGTTCAGTAGGATATAAACCCCACAGGCCTGACTGATAGTTATATTCCATCTGGTTCATGGTTATTTCTAGAAAAGGAACACAGCTACACACTGAAATGAACCTGATGACTTTCCATAGCTAACCAACAAGCTGTTGCATTTCAGCTAGTTATAATAGTCATATGTTATTCAGTTAGGTTTACTCTGAAATATTTTTTTCAGTCTACTGAGATTTATGGATTCCCTTTTACATGGAGGTTCTTTACATGCTTCATATGTTTATTCTTATCTTCTTCTCTTTTTTAAAAGCCTTGCAAAGTAAGAACTATCACAACATGCTATTTTGTTCTGATTTTGACCAGAGGGTGTATGTATTATTCAAGTGGCAGACCAACTGGAACACGAGTATGGCACAGAAGTATTTTTATTATGGTCATATAAGATTATCTGAATTTCATTAGCTGATGCTGGTTTGTGCCTGAAAGGAATGTCTTTCATAACCATTGAAAACTTGCAAAATTTCATTCCCTGAGACTTGGCTAAATTGAGATTTCTGGCTTAAGATATATTAAGGTATATTTACATATAATATAAAATGTTGATAATCTACCATTATATTTACTTTTAAATTTATTTCTTTAATCCTCACTTGAGGCAATACTATTTCATGCCATGGTGTGCCCATTCTAGAGGTGGACTCTATAGGTGTGGATGCCAGTCTTGACATTTTCTATTTAGATTACCTTGGCAAAATATTTTATCTCTCTAAGCCTCAATTTCCTTATCTGTAAAGTGGAAATAATAGTATCTATCTGGATCTTTATGAGAATTAAATTAGATAATGCAAATAAAACCATTAGGAAAGATTTAAGATTTAGGAAGAGTGCTATGATGGATGCTCCTGAGGGACTCCAATATTTTGAGATCCTGCTTTTATATAGTTGCTTCTGGCAGATTCTCCTCTCCTGTTTTTTGAAGATAGAAATATTATCTTATCCTGACCTGAAATGTCTCTGGAGAGGGGAGGGAGATGCCTTTATCTTTATTACTGTAGAGGGAGTCCAGGGAGAGATAGCTCTAAATATCTACAGAAGTTGCCATTTTTATTTCCAAGGCTATTAGGCAAACATCTCTCAACAAAGCTGTATATGCTTCCTGCTCAGAGGATGAGCATAAAAATCAGATCCAGGGAGAATTATATCCCAACACAGGGAGATATTTATACTATCCTCTCTGAGGATCATGTAAATATTCCAACCTGATGGTTTTATGCATAATAAAAGCAAGATGAAGAGTTAAAATGAATTAGAGAAAAGCTAAGGTAAAAGCACAGGTTTTCATACTCAAATCCAGGATAGGCTCCTCAATATTTGATGCTTAGTTTTTTTCTTTTTCTCGGCTAGATAATTATTTCTGTTGCCTGATTTACATATTTCACAACACAACAAAATTTTGTTTTTAAAATTATTTTTCTGGAAGTGGGCTTTTATTCAGTGTGACATCATCTAGAGACTTGATTTTTATCTTCCTCCAAAATTTTTGTAAGAATCATTTATCTTTTGCCACCTCAAAGTGAATGTTATTGGTGAAGAAATAGTACTTTCATACTACCTGCTTTTCAAGAAAATAAATTACACATCTTGATATCAAAATTCAAAAGTGCCAAATGAAAGCATGCTCATAATTTTTTATAAATATATCTTCAGAAAAGTAGATCATTTAATAGGAGTACCATCATATTGAATTTTAAAATATTTATAAAATTTTTAAAATTAATAAAATGTATATGATTTTATTTATTTACTTAAAGTAGTCTTTAGGGATACCTATATTTATCATATATATACAAATATGCCATGATGTATTTCTGCTTATATCTTAGACATACTATTTAGTGGAGTTATACCATTTGAGAGAACAATAAATGAGGATGATAAAGAAACCTGTTGAAATGCATGTCCTAATGTTTTTGCTAAAGTATTGTTTTGATATAATATTATTACTTGCAGGTCATATGTGCTAATTTTGTATATATTATGAACAAACAACCCCAAAGTCTATTTATCTCATAACTAATAAGGGGGAAAATAAACATCAGATATTGCCAGACACAAACAGGAGATGGTTATCTTTCATGGAATTTACAACCCTGCCTTTATTCATGAGGACAATGATACAGTAAGTCACTACCCCCCAAATTCAGGGAAATCAAGCCTTTATTAGAATGGTACTAGTGATAGAGAATGGATAGAATGTATATAAATTATACTTCTGTTTCTTCTACAACAGTTTTTGACTCAATATCCCATTTATTTCATTAGCAGTATGACAAGCAATAACTTTTTATATTATTCCAGGAACTAGACTAAGAGCTTTATATAAGTTACTTCACTTAATTCTGAAATAGTAATAGATACTATTATTTTCTTGATGACAGTATAAATGAATATCCACTAGATTATACCCTTCATAAGGGCAGAAACCATGTCCATTTTGTTTATCAACTTTTATTCAGTGCTATGGCACTTGGCACATAACAGAAGCTAATACTAATTAATAAATGAATAAACAAATCCCCCCCCCCTTTTTTTTTTTTTTCGGTACATGGGCCTCTCACTGTTGTGGCCTCTCCCATTGCGGAGCACAGGCTCCGGACGTGCAGGCTCAGTGGCCATGGCTCACGGGCCTAGCCGCTCTGCGGCATGTGGGATCTTCCCGGACAGGGGCACGAACCCGTGTCCCCTGCATCGGCAGGCGGACTCTCAACAACTGCACCACCAGGGAAGCCCCAAATCCCCATTTTTAAAGTAAAAATTTGGGTCTCTAATTGACCAAATAACTTGGTTATAGTTTCACAATGAGAAAGTGATGTAATTAGTTTGCTAGCCCTAGCCTGTTTGGCAGCTTCAAATTCCTCTTTTCATGTAATTCTAAGGAAGAATCATAGCAAACTTTTAGGTCAAATGTACTATACTCTCCTTACCTTCTACATCAGGAGGGCTAAAAATGAGAGTACCCCCCTAATAGTTTCTGGAAACTAGCATATTACATTTGTGTTACTGAACTCAGAAGGATGAATTAAATGCATCCTGTCCAATGAGTTGGTTGAAGATATTATGCTAGAGTGATAGATTTGTGCCTGTATTAAAACTTCATTGTTTTGAGGAATAAAAACTATAAGTTAATTGTGTTTGATTATGTAGAAAATGGTCTATAATCTAAGTAGCTTTGTCCCCAGTAGCCCTACCAAAGGAAGAGGGTGAGGAGAGAGAGAGAGAGAGGGAGAGGAGAAGAGAGGAGAGGAGGAGAGAGGAGAAGAGAGGGGAGGAGAGGAGAGAGAATGAGTGTTTTGTCCTTGAGATTGTTTCAATAAGTTACCTGCAGCTTAAATGGACATTTTCGTTTCAATGCTGAACCTTTCTTTCTTTACCTTCTCAATACATTGCCTGTCAGTTGAATTTATGACAACTCACCTGCATTTTGCTTTATTCTTTTAAAAGTGGTTTAAAAGCATTCTGGAACTCTCCAAACAATAAAATAACTAACAAGAATAATGTTTTCTAAACAATAATTCATTTTTTAAATGGTCAATAAATACAAACAAGTCTCCAAATTTCTCTTTGCAACTTACTAGTGAGAAGAAGGATTAGGAAGGAAAATCCATCAGGACTTGCTGTGTAGTGACAGCTATATGGATCCCTTCCAGGCCTTCACTGAACCCCAAGCCAGCTCACTGTGGGTCATTTAGCACAAAATTGTTGGAAAACAACACCTGAAGCAATGGCTCATGTCTTTTAGACCAGTTTATCTTCAGCAGTTCCACTAGGTGGGATTGAAATGGAATGGGAAATTCTACTGATTTTGAAGCTAACTTGACTTCTCCCAAATCCCAAGTATGAGGTTTCATGTGATTAATAGTGACCACATAATTAATCATCTGAATCAGAATAATCTGAGAGTAAAAGACTGTGATTTTAATAATTACAATGGGACAACTAGCTCAAAGAAGAATTCTCTCATGCAAACTGGGAACTATGGTCATGTTAAAAATGACAAATTCTGACTAATTTTGGGAAGAATATGTTGGCTGTGGAGGACTGATACCCATTATTGGAGCTAACATTTCTTTGTCACTTCTCTATGTAAGTACAGCACTATTTTATCCAGAGCTTTACTGAGTCGTGTTTTTCTTGGTAACTCTGATTCTAAGATACAGTGGACTGGAGTGTTCAGACTTCTACTTCTGGTGATGATAGGCAACAGATGTCCTTTGCCCAACATGTAGGTTCACAGCCTATGATGTAGAAAACTGGCTAGATAACCTTGATCCCAGCAGTCATACTACCCCCTCAAAGTCCTATCTTACAGATTGTATCCAGAATTTACTTGCAGCTTGAATGTACTATTCATGGCCCAGGAAGAATCTGAACATAAATGGTGAACATATATCAGGACAAACAGGATAGTGTAAAGCAAATTTTAATTTCCTATTGGGTACTAGTTTACAGTTATTCTCAAATGGTATTTGCAACATTTTTATGGGGTCCTTTTCTCCCCTCTTCCTTTCCTATTCTTCACTTCTACCCTCACTGCTTGATCCTGGCTCTATTTTTCCACTGCTCAAAGTGGTCAAGCTAAAAGATTTCATTACTTTCTTGCCTCTGTGGTTGAGCTTTGCACCATCTTCTCCCACCCTGTACTAAAACTACCATTAGATAGAGTGTCTAACTTGTATAGGACCTTGGGAAGGGACTCATTTCTATGTTTTCTGAAAGTTACAGAGAGTTATATACTTACTGCAGACAGAATCATAGAGATGAAATTGTATTTATTGTTAAGGTTAAGTGCCTAGAGTAACAAGTTAAATTTTTAAAAAATGATCAGAATTTGGGGGGGGGGCGTGCGGTCAACTCATTCCATCCTAGCCTCCCTATATCTAGCCATTCCTTGATCAAAGATTATTAACTAACTTTGTGTACAGCATTTTGTTCTCTAGCTTACTTCACCTGAGTTTTACTTGCTTTTCAGGTCATTTTAGTATCAAACAGTGTGTTGAATGTTTATCTGTTTTATTTCCTTTAATATTTACAATAATCCTATAGGGTGCCTACTATGGTTATCTTTATTTCACAAATCTGGGAACTCTAGGAAATCATACAGCTAGTAAGTGGGACAGTCACAGCGTGAAGTTTTGCTTTCCAGTCTTAAAAATATTCTACGTATATGAATAATTGCATATTCACCCATAATTCTCTATAACAAAAACATAAAATTCAACTTTTAATACCATATATTTAATTGAATTGCTTATACATATACAGGGGTAACTGTAAATTATAGCTGACTTCATACTTGACTTTAAATTTTGAGACCCAAAATACCATCTCATTTTATATTGCATGAGTTGGGTCAATGAAGTCAGTGAATGACATTTATTTGAGCATTAACAAATGAGTCATTTTTGGTAAATCACAGCTGTTTCTTCACAGTTTATATAAATGTCTTTTCTTGAATTGACAACAACCACAAGCAAAGCAGTTTTATTTTCATCTTGGTATCAAGGTGCAACATGAGCTACAATGGATCATGTGCATGCTCATGCTTGCAATTGCTTCATATGCTTTAAATTCCATTTAACTGGGTATTCCAAATTCCATTCTGACAACAGGTAAGGTCTAGAAAAAGAAAAACAAATACGAAATAAAGCTGCCTTTTTAAAGAGTTAGTTAGAAAAATTATAATCTTGTATAAAAAAATGTTTAAAACTCACATGGTAGTCGTGATTAAAGGCTATGCAGGAAAATCACAAAGCACTCGAAAAGGTTTCAGCTCCTTGCTAGATGTAGCTTAGATTGTAGCATTGAAGCTTTTCTTAGTTCAGTTAATGAGAGAGACCTATAAGGGAGATCATGATCATTTCTAATTCTTTTTTCTCAAAGATCATACATGCATTTAACACTCATTTCCACTTGCCACTAAGTGCAAACTTCATTTCCTGCTTGCTTTCCACTTCATAGATGATATGAGAGAGGTAGAAAAAGAGAGAAGTACTAGTAGATTATTCTTTAAATTATAATGTATTACATTTCAGGAAAGAAAAATCCACTCCAAATAGCTAAAATCAAAGGAGATGGGCTATTTTGAGGGTGAAAACACACCTCATAGAAATTCAGGAAATTCTTATCATTCTGACATTGCAAAGGGAAAGAATGTTGACATTTGTAGGTAGAGCTGGGCAGCAGGAATTTACGTGACCATGTGCTAATAATGATCAATTAACACTAATCAGTTATATCCAATGTGTCTTTTTTTTTTTCCTATGCTGCTTCTGACTGTACAGCTGTTCATGTACCTCTTCATTCAAAATCCAGGGAAAGAACACATTTATTTCTGGCCAGAAAATAAATTAGAAATCGAATCACCTCTAGCTGGAAATACAGAATCATGTGATACATACAGTTGGCTAGGTACGGGGGTTATAAGGAGAGTAGACATATTAAGTTAAAATGTGGGTTATTGACATACCAATTTCTTATCAACCATGTTTTTGTATAGTTCATATTAGGGAAGTTAATCTATTTTTGACTATGCTCCTTATCCCAAGTCACACAATTCATACCCTTGCATCAGCATCAAAGAACAAGTGTAAAGACTTCTCTGTCTTTCTTTTTCAATTATCTAGAGCTCAGTCTTTAAAATGAATAAGCAGTTTTCCTAATAACTACAACAATCACTTTTCTTGTTTTCCATTTAGAAATTCATGAAATGCTGAAGCTGTTTATCTCCTAGAATTGCCAAAGATTCTACAGATGCCTTCTAAAAATCAACATGTGTGTGCCTTCATAGGGTATGCTCTAATGTTTTTTTATAATCTCCTTGGGTTAAGTGGGCCTGTTAAACTCTTTTCTCCTGATTCAGAAGTCCTGAATTCTATATTTCCTGTCTCCTACCATCAGAAGACACTTGAATGCCTTAATTTACTGTCTCTCAGAGTTTCTGCTGTTTAGCTATGCCTTCCTAATTCTATTCTGTGATTTGTACTCGTTTCAAGTTTGTATCATATAAGCAATGATAATTAAGATAATATTTGATTTATTTTAAAATATTATTTTATCCTTATTTGAGGAGAATATCATTAGAGAATCACAGAACAATAATATATGGATAAGTAATTCAGTTGCTATAAAGCATGTTATTCTGTAAACAGAAAATTATTGAGTACAAATTGGAGAAGATCATTGTCAAGCTGTGGTGCCAGAATAGTAAAATAATCTGAAAGAGCTTAGATGTCTATTACATATTTTTTTTTAATTTTTGTTGAGAATAAAATACAGCATTAACCTATAGTGCTGCCTAAAGTCTACTCCATTTCTTCTGAGTTGCCAAACTGAATCAGAAGTAGAGCTATCACTGAGTATGAAACATAGTATTTGTACAGGTCCATGGCTTACCTGTATAAGAATCAACTGGGAAAATGATCAGCATGTTTAATATGGACACACCCTTGTCACAACCTCAGAGATTCTGATTCAGTAAACATTTGTATTTTTAAACAGTATTCCACGTGTTTTACAAATTACTAAAGCCCATCCATTTGTGGTTGGAATTTAGAATAAAGCAGGACTGGTATCTAATACTGATCCCCAAATTTTCTAGTTCTCAGATCATGGACAAAATAAAACACTTAATAAATCAAAACCTCCTTTTCCTCATCTATAAAATTGATACAATAGTACTAATAGTCAATTCATAGATTAATTGAGATAACAGATGAAAAACAGTTAATTTCAGGGCCTAGTATAAATTTGCTGAAACTTGGTAATCAGTGTTAATATTATCATAATCAAAAACAACAAATAACATTTGTTCACTAGCTTTGTTACTTTGAAGGAATTAAAAATTTTCTGGGCAGAGGGCAAAATGCCTCTCACTCTTCCATACACATTAAACCAGAAGCCCTCTAAGGCATACTGCTTCCTAAATAAGGTTGCCAGCTTTAAAACAATAATATGAGACACTCAGGTAAATGTGAATTTCGGATAAACAATAGGGTTTTTTTTAGCATTTTAGTATTAATATTAATATGCCCAATACATACTTAAGTATAAGTATATTCTATGCAATATGTGGGACATACTTGTAGTAAAGATGTATTCACTGTTTATCTAAAACTCAAATATAACTGAATGTCTTGTTTTTGTTTTTGCCAATCCTGCTCATAATGGTAGTACTCAATGTTCATCTTAAACTGATTTCCCACTTGGGTAAAAATGTTCATGAGGGTTGAACCCACAGGCTAGATGATCGCCTCTCCCAAAAAGATGTATGGTTGAGCCTGACTGCAGGCAGCCTCAAAAGGCATTTTCTGATTCTCAATCACAAAGATTAAGAAGCTTGGGCAGTAAATCGTTACCTATTTGACTAACCTATAATTTTCCTCAGCTGGCTAGATAATGTCGGTCATTTTAATTCCATTTCTCTGCATACTCTTTTTTCTCCTTCAGCTCTTCAGCATTTTGCCCTCCTCACAAAGTGGAAGATGTCCATAATGCATTCCTTATTACTACTTTGCTGAGTGTCCTTGGGGACCCATCTGTCTGAAATGCTCTCCTGTCAGCAGTAGGGAGTCAGGAGTGACTGCTAACCTGAGAAGAAGGCATTGCCACTATTCTTGATATGGCACCTTCTCTTATTTCTCAATTTTTGTGTCAAAACCAATTTGAAAATAGCAAGTCCTGCTTTATAAGTAACACATAATAAAGTCTTGTTTGGGGGCTGATCAAAAGAAAAGACTCTACATGTTTATACATTGCAAGATCAGTGGATCTAGGATTTATATAAAAAGCTGGATTAATCAATAAACAAACCAAACTGCCAGTATGGTAGATTGCTCATGACCATGAACTAGCTGTAAAACAGGAGATCTGTACATCAATTCCCACTCTACAGAGAGATTTTAGCAAATAATAAAGATTTCAAATGCAATTCCCTACTTAATAATTATATGGTAAAATGTCTGCTGAAAAATAGAAATGTCTTTAAAATAATAATACATTACCCTAAATACTTATCTAGTTTTATTTTAGATATTATATTGTATAGTTTCCAACAATATTGCATACATTTTTAAAATGACCACTCTGAAGTCTGCACAGACAGGTAGCACCAGATAAGCTGAGAGCAAATCATCCTACAGCAATTGGGACCATAATGTTGAAAAACTACGGGCTTGCTTACTCCTTTATTATAGTGTCTTCTGTCACAGCCCTGAGACAGTGCTGTGATGAACTGCATTCCTCTCCAAGCTTTCTTGGAACCTTATTCACTTCTCTCTTATTTCCTATCACACGGCACAGGTATGGTTGACTGACCAAGCTGTAAGTTTCTGGAAAGCAAATTCCACCTCTAAATAAGAATGGTAAAAGTAGTACTGTTTATTGAGGGCTTATGTGCTGGACAATGTACTGAGTTCTTTCTCAACATCATCTCCCTTAATCATAACAATATTATGAGTTGGATATAGTTATCCCAATTTAAGTAATTTGTCCAGGGTGACCCAGATACTATGTATTTTGAATTGAAAATCAAACTGTAGGCTAATTCAGATCTTCTAATCTCTATAATATAACATCTTGTGTTCCACACTAACTTTCTTCCCAGTATGTAGCATAATGACTAACAAAATAGTATGCAATGAAAGACTATTAAATAAATGAATTAATTACTGATGAAGTTATATGTTCAAGACCATGATTATGCTTCTGCCTCTTTCTTTTTAACTCTTTGTATTGAACATTTCTTTCTATTTTCCCAGAAAATAAACAAGGAATTCCATTGCAATAAATTGTACATATTGTAAAATACTTTGTTATAATATGATTAGAAGTAACAAAATGTTAATTATGTACAGAGTATCTATATAGCTGTTAGAATAAATGAAATATTTACATGCATAGGGAGCAGGATATTTTGTCATTCTCTCTACAGGGATTTAAACTTCTCTCAAACTCCAAAAAGTAGCATGTTTATAAAGAAATTATATTTTTGAACAGTTATTCACAGCATGACTTTAAAGAAGAATTATCAACCTTATTTCACCATCCCCCATAAACATATGAGTTAGTGAGTGTGTGTGTCTTTGTGAGGAGGTTTTTAATATTTATATAATACATATTTGTGATAGTGTGTGTGTGTGTGTGTGTGTATATATATATATATGTATATATATATATAGTGAGAGGTTCTTAAATATAATGTCTTCAAATAAATTAGAAATCAGAGTTAAGAAAAAAAATAGCAAAGCAAGTACAAATATAGAACCACAGAATGAGCTTTAAAAGATGGGTGTGATATGAGTCTAAAATGCATTTGGAATTTGACAAATACTAGATAACGGAGATAAATTTATATCTCTTGAAAAAAGTAAAATATCTGTATAGCTAGGTGCCTATTTTAATCAAAAAAATTTATCAAACACCAGGGTTCAGTTTCATTATGGAGATAAATAAACAAAGCCTGAAGTAGAGAGTATACAAACCACACATATGAATTATTTTTTCTTATCTTTAATCTTCTTATACTTTAATTTATTACATGACTTCAGTGTCAGGGGAAGATTTCTAAGACAATATATTACACTTCCAGTATTTTGAAGAAGTTCATGCATCTAAGTACTCCAAATATTTTATTAGTGGTATTTAAGGAAAGCTTGAAGATAACTTTATGCTTATTCTAAGATTCATATAATTTATTTGTGAGTTTTTCCTATTGCTATTTGCTTGCTGATATTAAAATTCTTGTCAATCACCAGTAAGGAATTTTTTCCCATGCAAGAAAGACCAGAGTGTCTAAAAGGAAATTTTACAAAAAGGACAAAAATACGTTTTAATTAAAAATATGTTATTATTCTGATCATTTATATCACAACAGTTCTTCTTAAAACTTTTAAAGACTTTGTCTTAGAACAGGAAATTTTTACTCAAAATAATGTTTTATGCTTTTTCCTGGTACTTTTTATTTTGAGAGTATTGTTTTTTTGTTGTTGTTAAGTTGTACCTTCTATTTCCTGATTAGCAGTACAGTCATATTTTTCAAACTTTTGCTTCTGAACAATTTTCACTTAAATATAAACTGGCATTCACGTGTATGATACTGCTTGACTCTTCTGCCCAGGTTTATTAACAATTACTATAATATTGCTTCTGGGGAAACTTAGATATAATTTCCAGTAGCTGTTCCACAGTAGAACACCACCAAGAGTGTATGTCTCTGTCCTTCATTCAGATGATTCACTATCAGCCAACAGTATTCAATTTCCAAAAAACTCTGACCCTGACTTCACTCATTTTGGAGTTATCATCATCTTACAGAAAAAAAAAAATCCATCCACTTTTAAATGGAAGTACATTTTCTCATTTAGACATCCTCCCAAAAGGCATGAAAAGTAATATTCTACTCTTGAAATTTCTGTACTTAACATTTTATTTTGTCTGATCTTATGAAACATGATATCAGCAGATTTCACTAGGGTTATGTGCAATAGAAAGTGTTGAGAACAATTAGATCGGGCTTTCATTTAATAAGCACCAAAATGAAGCTAACATCATATTAAAAATGATTCTGAAAAAATGATACTTTGCTATAGTGAATGCAGTTTTATCAATGTGTTTCAATAAGCATTTAATATACTAAAATATGTATCTTTTTTTTTAGTTTAGAAGGAATAATGAGGAACCTTTGGTTTTCACAAAATACTATGACTTAGATAGTAATACATTATTATCCCTGCTTTATAGTTAAGAAAACTAAAGTTTAGAGATTATGAAGACACTGGTTCTAGGTCAAATAGCTAGCTTGAGTAGAGTCAGCATCAAATGAAAATCATCACGTACCCAAATACAGTGTTTCTCCTAGTATTCTACTGTGTCTTCACATACAAGATGTGTAACAGACTATGGATAAATATACAACCAGGATGGGGCCCGTGCCCATGAGAGGTTTACAGGTTATAGAGGATGAAAGATAAGTAGCCTAAGAGTTTGAATCCAGGTAAAAATGTGGTAAGTAATTATTTACATCATTTATTTATCAGTTATTGACTCTCTTCAACTATTAGAATGCAAATTCCACAAGGGCAGGGATCTTTATCTGTTTTGTTCAAGCTGTATCCACAGATACTAGAACAGTACCTGATAGTCATTCAACAAATAGTTTTGAATGAGTGAATAAAAGTCAAGATTAAAATACCAGTGAAAAGATAAGAAAGCATTGAAGTGAGGAAATATTTTCCCACTAGTAGTTAAGGAAGACTTTGTGATCTGGACACTGCCTATGTCTAGGACTTTACCTCCTGCCATGACCCTGCTTCCTCACTGTGTTTCAGCTCCTCTGGCCTCTGATCACCCAGTTAGAATTAGCTAAATAATCCCTGACATACCCTAGCACTTGTCACTTCCTGTTAATTAATTAACTTTTTTATTAATTTGTTAATTCTGGTAGTTGTTGGTCTCCCCTTTCTAAGCAACAAGCTCAAAGATCTTTCTTTTGAAATATGCCACATTATTCATAGCACTTAGCCCACTAATATAAGGGCTTGATATCTGATGACTGAAGAAATAAATAGGGGGTCATGGAGAGAAATCAAAGATTAAGTTAGTAGCCTAAGAGACAGCTGATACAAAATTCTGGCTGGAGCAAGATGTTGATAATTGCTTAAGGTGGCAAAGTTCTTTTAGGAATTTAATCTGAGAAATATTTAGAGAATACAATTATTGACAAACTGGAACAAAAAGGGGACAATTCTGTTTTGGAGACCAGCTTAAACACAATGAACTGAACTGCAACTGCTGAGAAAGAGACTCCATCTCTAGAGTTTCCTGGTAACCTAAATTACCTTCCAGGTCTAGTTTCCATGAAGTCCAACAATATCATGACTCTTGTTCATCTCTGGAATTGTGCCTTTTTGTTCCCTGATTTGATGTGTATTTTTACATCACAACTTCATTACATAGTATAGTCTGCAAAATCTGTTTCTTGCAACAAAAAGGATTTGATACAGAGTCAATCAGACATACTCAGGTCCCTCCACAAACAGCTCTTTAATTTTTTTTATTAGTGGACTATTTCCCTGTCTTATTTTTCTTAAATAATTGAAAACAGAGTACACTTTTTACATCATTTTATCTACACAGACAATGTTCAGCCAGGGCAGATAACTAGAACTCACTCTTCTATCCACTACCAGTCTTGGCTGGTCTTAGTAATTTCTAAAAATAAGATGATCTCAAGAGCACTACTATCTATCAATGTGATGTAATTTGAAAAACACTGATGTACAGCAAAGTGAACCAGTTATACATTTACATATATACACTCTTTTTTTTTAGATCCTTTTCCCATATAGGCATTACAGAGTATTGAGTAGAGTCCCCTGTGCTATACAGCAGACTCTTATTACTTATCTATTTTATATATAGTAGTGTGTGTATGTCAATCCCAATATCCCAATTTATCTCTCCCCCCTCCGTCCCCTGGTAACCATAAGTTTGTTTTCTACACCCGTGACTCTATTTCTGTTTTGTAAATAAGTTCATTTGTACCTTTTTTTTAGATTCCACATATAAGTGCTATCATATTATATTTGTCCTTCTGTGTCTGACTTACTTCACTCAGCATGGCAATCTCTAGGTCCATCCATGTTGCTGCAAATGGCATTAATTTTTTTCTTTTTCATGGCTGAGTAATATTCCATTGCATATATGTACCACATCTTCTTTATCCATTCCTCTGTTGATGGACATTTAGGTTGCTTCCATGTCCTGACCATTGTAAATACTGCTGCAATGAACATTGGGGTACATACATCTTTTCGAATTAAGGTTTTCTCCAATATATGCCCAGGAGTAGGGTTGCTGGGTCATATGGTAGTTCTATTTTTAGTTTTTTTACGGAACCTCCATACTGTTCATTGTGGCTGCACCTATTTATATTCCCACCAACAGAGTGACAGGGTTCCCTTTTCTCCACATCCTCTCCAGCATTTATTGTTTGTAGATTTTTTAATGATGGCCATTCTGACCAGTGTGAGGGGATACCTCACTGTAGTTTTGATTTGCATTTCTCTAATAATTAGTGACGCTGAACATCTTTTCATGTGCTTTTTAGTCATCTGTATGTCTAAAGTTTCCTTGTGACTATAAAAGCTTCCTTTCCCTATGGGCCATAGCTATAAAAAAAAAAGAGCTTATAAATCAAAGAGTTAAGAACTGAAGTGGATCCATATAATGGAATATTAATCAACAATAAAAAGGAATGATGTAATTTAGAGCACTCAGAATCATAGGAGGTAGAATGGTGATTGCCAGAGACTGGGGGAGGGGAAATATGGAGTTATTATTTAATAGCTATAGAATTTCAATTTTGCAAGCTGAAAAAAATTCTAGAGATGGATGGAGGTAATGGTTGTACAAAATTATGAATGTACTTAATACCATTAAACTACACTTTAAAAAGTTTAATATGAAAATATTATGTGTATTTTAACACAATAAAAAGAAATTAAATTAAAAAAATACTTTAAAAAAAAAAAGAAGACACTGAAAGATCACCTAATCAAGCATACTTCCATGATACAACCCTCTGTGATTCCCTAAATATATATTTTTGAGCCATTTTTAGAAGCCCATCTAAATACAAGCACATTTAAATACAGTTATTGACCCATATTTGACCCATATTTGTCAGTCTGAGGAATTTTCAATACCAAGAGATAAAATAATAAAAATGTAGAATATTATTGTAGGTGATACACAGGAAGAGAAATTGGCCTCAAAAGACATCTTATAATTTTACTAAATATAAGTATTTGGCACTTCACCCTTTCTTTGTTTTATTTCCTTTTTTCCCCTAAACTTGCCATCATTGTTTTACATTCTATTCTGCATACTATTTTACTCCCTGCTTTTTTTTTGTCCCATCTGCAGAAATGTTTCATCATAAATTTGAACAATTGGTGTTTAAATAGAATGATTATACAGATATATGTCCTGAAGAATAATGTCTCCTAGCTATCTTTCAACTACTTGTTAATCTGCACGTTGTTTTGTCATAATCTGATTCTTTCCTTCCAGTAAAGGAAATTTTTAAAAAAAAAAAAGAAGTTAGACACAGAAAAAAATCCCAGAGGCCAACAAGACTAATGGTTTCATTTTTCAAATGAAGAAACTGAGGTCTTGAAATATGACATGACTTCATAAGAAGTCAGTCTCTCGGAGGGCGCTTGGCCTGTGTTAATTCAACTAGCCATTTGTAGGAGTAAGAATTCTAGGCAACCAAAGCCTTATGACACTTAGAAAGGTACATAGTGCCATATTCTCTCTGGGACCTCAGTAAATATTTACTGATTTTAATTACAATTATTTCCAAGGCATACGCTTTCCATTTTAAGTGTCAATTCATTTAAGAACAGCATTCATGTTGTTGATCTTTGTCTCATAATTCTAATTAATTTAAGATTTTGTATATGTGTCCTCTTAAAATTGTTATTAGCTTTATATGTCCTAGTTTCTAGTTCTCTCCAAGTAAATTTCAAGTAAAACAAAATATCGATTATGTATTTGGCAAATATGGATTATAGTATAGTTCTGTGATTACATTTTTAAAATACATGTATTATGTATATCCTTTGAGCCAATCAATTTTATCAGTTAATTATGTAATTAAGACTTTTTTTGGTAACATATTATGAACTTCATAGGATGGGGTAGCTTCTTCAAAACCATTCTGGTCTAGTATATAATTAAGTAATTAAGTTTGATTCTCAATAAAGAAAAATACCCTTTGAATAATTAGTGAAAAAAACAGACCATAAGCAGTATACAATATGTTTTCTTTCACAGCTTCGTTACTGAAGACATAATGTATCATACGATAATACATATTCTTGATTAGCATAATATAAAAATGTCAGAATAGTATTTCTGACTATGATGAAAACATCAAGAGCAATTTATCTATATATAAATATAATTCCAACATAGTAGAATGTAGCGTGCTTTGAGAAAAATCTGAGCCTCATTTGATTGCTAAAGGAAAAAAAAATGTAAGTTTTTTTAAAGACAATATTAAAATATGATTATAGTTTAAAAAAACTAAAAAATGGTTAAAAGTCTTTTAAGACAAAGGTAAAATTTTCTCAGAAACAAATTATGATTCTAATTTCCTGTTTTGTTCCTAGATCCCATTTTAAATTTATTTTTTAATAATAAATTAATTTTAAGAATAACAGTAGAATAATTATATTTAAGACTTTATTTTCAATAATCATATTATTTAAAAATAAGTGGGTTTAGAAGGAAATTTTAAAAAGAAATTAGTTTCTAAAGAATATTATTACAATTTTGTTTGAGCCTCAATAAGAATTATTTAATTTTACAAAATATTAAAACACATTAGAGATTATATTCAGCTCTAAATATTAAGTTAAGAAAATTCCTGGATCATTTCACATCCTTTCAGTGAGAACCAATGATTCCATCTTTGTAATAACACTAGGGACAGACAAGGCTGTTTACCACCCTGGGTCAAGTGGCCTGGGACTCAAGGCAATCAATACCTGAACCTTGACAGCTACAAACCCATTCTTGCCACAGCAATGATGTGTCACACAGTTTGGGAAGATTCTCAGTACAATGTGATGCATTCAGTAATGGTCACGGCATAGGAAAAAAAAAACTATATAAATCATCTGTGGCGTTTAACAAAGGCTTCAAATAAATGAAGAATTATTCAGAGGATTCCAGGCAGGGGAAAAAAAAATAGGAAAGGATGTTGTAATAAGAAAGACAACGTTTGTAATGACTCAGATAAAGCACCTCCTGCTCAGAGAACTGCAAGTGATTTTATATTGCAGTTGTGTTGAAGGGAAGTTGGTATTGAAGTTACCTATGACAGGAAATGAGTTTGCAAGTTAAGTAGAATCCAAATCTTTGAATACTTTTATATGCCTTGCTAAGCAATTTGAACCTTCTACTCTAGTCATGGGGAGCTATTACATGGTTTGTAAGTAGTGTATTTGAATGAGCAGAAATATGGTTTGAAAATTCACCATAGAAAAAATGGAGAACTGATTGGAGAAGGAAGAGACCTGAAGTACAGAACCCAGTTGCCAAAGCAATAATTCAGAAACAGAACTTACATTATAAAATAAAGAAGAAGCTGTGGAAATTAAAGCAAAATAATACAGATTTCTGAGTTATTTCAGCATCACAATTGGTAGGGATTGGGCAGATGAGATAGAGAATGTGTGGTAACCAGCTTCCAAAGTAACCCCTAACTAATTCCCATATTGTGGCATTAACAGCCTTGTGTTGTTCCCTCCCACATTATACCAAAGTTGATCTGTGTAAGCATTGAATACAGAAAAATTAATGGTAGGTCACTTCCAAGATGAGGTTATAAAAGGTCTTCTCACTAGGTCGCACAGCTTCTTTGTTGGATCACTGTCTCTGAGGAAAGCCAGTTGTATGTCATGAGGAACCTTATGGAGAGGTAAGTCTACATAGTGAAGATCTGAAGCCAACAGCGTCATGAATAAGCTGTCTCAGACACAGATCCTCCAGCTCTCTTCAGGCTTTTAGATGAGTGAGCGAGTGCCCAGTTAACAGTTCATCTACTTCATAAGGAACCTGAGGCAGCACCACATAACAGTAAATATTCTTCACTGTATTTTAATCTTCCAAGCTTTAGGGTAAGTTGCTATGCAGTGAAACAACTGTTAAAAGGGGGAGTACAAATAATGCACAATTTTTTGCTTTGTGTAGTTAAGAAGATAACGGGACCATGAAGGAGAGCATTTTAAAAATCAGAGTGGATAAAGAATGACAAATGGGAGAAAATAAGTTGTTAGCCAAGAAGAGTTCTCAGTCAGTAATTTATCAATTGACATAGAGCTCAAAAGAATGATCTCAACTAGAGATAATGATTTGACTAATTGACAAGCAAGACTATGTGTCTGAGAAATAATTGAACTTAAGTAGTTTCATAGCAGCACAGCAATCCCATTGTTATTGAATATATTTTGAAGGAGAAATAATTTGTAATATCTCTAAACTATCTGCTGCATAATGTCCAAACTCATTGGCTTTAACTTCCCCAGCATTATTTCTAAGTAATAATTTATATGTATCCTATATTTTATCAAAACTGTGTTGCTATTATCACAGTCTCCGACATAAATTCTCTATTGGTGTTTTTCCTTATTGGGTTTCCTGCTAATAATCAATTTTACCAATCAAAATTACTTCTACTCTAGATACCCAATTCGAATGCCATGTCCTTTATTAAAACCTTCTTCAATCTCTCCAATAGAATTTGTTGTCCCTCCTTTGAATTCTCAAGCACAGTGTATGTTACTGTTAACTTATGGGTAGTATAGTTGGACTTACATCATAGATATTTGTGTACTTCTCCAATTAAAATATAGGCTTTGTGAGGGATTATGTTTACTCATTTTAATACATTACAGAATCCTAGCGGATGTTTTGCACATTGTACATCTTAGTCTCCAAACAAATAAATACATGACCTGCCTCAACTTCACAAACCTATGTCAGCTGACCTCAAAGAACTGCGTTATTTCAATAATAGAATTTCACTTTGGAGATAATGCACCATGTAGTGAGTCTATTTTGATTCTAAAATTATATTTAATCAGATTAAGTTTTCTTAACTGTAGAGGATTCTTACTATTGATATCAAAGTAAGTCAGCAGCTGCCCGTTAAAGAACTACATTTTGATGCATTTATTATTGCTGGCATCTATGCAACATATTCAAAGTAGCTGTTCATCATTTTCATACCAATTGAGTTCTTTTGTGGGCAACAACCCTATAATATGGGTATTCGCTAATATTTGGATCTTTATATGCTATTTAAATATCCTCCCAAATACTACCCTGTATTTCAGTTCTGGGAAGAAAAAATATATTAGATATGAATGATTGGTTGCCATATTTCACACAGTATAAATTTTTAATTGCCAAATTTCTCATAATATATCACGCTAATTTTAAATAGTGGTAAGGCTGACATGATGAGTTTATAAAATTTGCAGGACTCCTACTTAGGTACTAACTATCTGTCAACCACTTTCAGGAAAATTTGTTTAAATTATAGCATCATCTAACTTCTGCCACAAACTAAATAAGAAATACAGAGAACCTCAGTGATCTTCACTAGGCTTCAAAAGTGTATCACTGAGCATAATAGAACTTATGGAATCAGTTCAGTTGTAGAGCTGCTGTATTGCACAAACCCAGGGGATACCTTTCACATTATGTACCCCGTGAATGATGTACTTCAGAGTTGGACAATAAAGGAGCTCCACTTAATAAGCCTAGTTTGCAACCCAGGGTTTTATTTTGATGTTATGCAATCTTTCTGATTTCCAAATAATTCCACAAAATATCTTAGGAATCTGACCTTGAAGAATGGGTAACTCAAACTTTAATTATATTCTGATCTTCAATAAGAAATTTGTAATATTATAGAAAAATATATGCTCTTGGTTATATTTTTTGCATGTTTGATTTGTGTTTTGTTATTTTTTAATCCATCCTTTCTCCATTTGTGATCATATGAATGGCACTTCTAAAATAGTAAAATCTTAGAGTGAGAGTATATAGTCCTCCTGATACAAGGGAGAATATTCTGCCAATTTAACTTACTATCATATCTGCTTATTTAATTAGAGTCCATTACAGGGTCTACAGCTTTTCATATACGGAGCAATGAGAGTTAAATGACTGGTTTCTTTTGTTTGTTTATTTGTTTCTTTAAGACAGTCATGTAAATTCAGAAGCATACAAATAGCCAGGTAATTAGAATATGTATACTTATATAGACTTTGGAAATATTTTTTTCTCTCTCCTTGTACTTTTGTTTCAGTGTGTGTGTGTGTGTGTGTGTGGAGAGAGAGAGAGAGGTAATAGGCTGTTTTTCTAAAATATACATCAAGCACAGCTGGCAAGGGCACACACTCTCTTGGCAAAACTGAGTTCAGAGCATATCATTTTTTTTCATAGATTTGAATGAAAATGTATATTGTATTAGTCAGGACTTGTGTCCCTTTTATTTTTACATATGTCAAAACTAAAATCCTTATTTTTTTGTTAACAGTAGATGTTTTTATTTTGATTGTAGTGAAGTTTGAAAATTATTATGAGGTTAATTTCCTCATATGCTGAAGTTTTAACCCACCTTTGTTGGGTTTATGTACAATTAGAAGTAAAGAGTTAAAGCATCTGATATTTTTTCATATCTATCCTATGATTTGGGATGTTTCATCCTTTTACTATTCTTGAAGATAGTTGCTTTATTAGTGGTTATACTAACTGCACCCTGAGCCTTTAATAAAAATTCTTTGTTTTTGAAACCAAATATTTGTTTTATATTTTTCTTAAGTAGTTTAGTAATTACTTTATATGTGCAAATTACATCTACCATACTCTTTTCCTACTTGTGATAGCTCCTTTTTTCCCCCTCTGAATTTTCCATAAAAACCGTATCATTATGTATCTTTATTGTAGTACCCTATATTCTTTGCTTTCATATAAAGTATTTCTGTGGACATTTTTATAACGTTTTCTTAGAAACATCATTCAACAATAATTTTAATTGCTTAAAATTCTTCTGGAGAATTAAAGTATTATTTATCGACCCATCTCTTGGTTAAGGTTTATTCTTCAACTCAAAATTGAGTACAATTGAATTATGATCTGATAAATTTGTTGTAAGAATATTACATTTTTCTGTCTTGAAGAGTCTCCCTTGGGTAGGAACCAATAATCAATTCCAGTGTGTCATTTATTTATTACACGGAATATGTAAAGCCTTTTTCATTAAGATGTTTTCAATCCTCATGGTTCCAGTCACAATATAAAATTATATTTTAGTTGATTATAAGTTGATGTGTGTTCCATTATAGTGTATCAGTCTTCATAAATGACTAATGCACAAAAACAAATTTAAATTTGCAATGTCACTATTATGCTTTTATTTTCTTAAAAAATATCTAAACATGTAATCGCTATCCTGCTTCACTTGATAAATGGTCTAAGTCAAAGTAAATGCCTTAATGACTTCAAATATATAATATATGTTGGAGTCATTACTCACAGTTGGATATATTTTTACTTCTGATAAACTTCTGTGTTTCTCAGAATGACTAAGAGCAGTAAAAATTTTGTTTACTGAATTGGGGAAACATACATACTCACTAAGTAACTCTAGTTATAAACTAGTATTTCCAGAGTAGGGTATTTGTATAAGGCCTTTCAAGGAATGTAGTGCAGGACCTCATGCAGACTGATATGTTGTCACTTCTTAAAAATTTGTCCAACCTATATTAAAATAAGAGGCTATTACATGAGAAAAGAGCTAAGAAGTGCTTCTGGTAGAATAACATTTCATTTCATGTATCAGCCTTGCTATGGACTGAATTGTGTCTCCCATCACTCTACCCCCACCTCCAATTCCTATGTTGAACCCCTAACCCCCCAATGTGACTTATTTGGAGATAGGGCTTCTAAGGAAGTTATTAAGGCTAGATGAGAATATAAAGGTGGATCCTGATCTGATGATAGAATTAGTATCCCTTTAAGAAGAGAAACTGGAGAGCTTGTGCTCTCTTTCTGTCTCTCTCCTCCCTCCCTTCCTCCATCTCTACTCTCTCTATCTCTCTCTCTCTCTGCCAGGTGAGGACATAGAAAGAAAATAATCAGCTACAAGCTCTCTGAAGAGAGCTCTCACTAGAACCTGGCCATGCTGTCACTCTGATCTCCCACTTCCAATTCTTCAGAACTGTGAAAAAAATAAATTTCTGTTATTTAGGCCACCCACTCTACAGTATTCCATTATGCTAGACCAAGCTGTCATATACAGGCTTGAGTAATTAAGTTCTTGTAAATTTATGAATATAAGGGGCTAATTTACCTTCTTCCATGAAAGCATGAAGTGTTCATTGTAATCTGAGGATTTAGTGCCACTGAAAGGGATACCACATTGTATACCTTTCAACTATATACTGTACATATGCTGTATATAAGTTTCTCAATTCAGTACTCTTCCAGTGACATTTTAGCACCTTTACTAGACTTATATCTTAGGCCTCCTACCAGGATGCCAGGCCTATAATCAGTTTTCATTACTGCCATACATCTCCATAATATATTATCAACTCTGTCTGGCACTACAGATTCCCAATACAGACAATTTTCCTGTCAAGTAAAATATGAAAAATTGTATCATATTCTCCTGAACAATAATAGCAAATTTTAATATATAAGTGAATATTATGCAATTCCTAGAGCCCTCTCCATCCCCATCCCTAACCATAAATTAAAGACGACCTAGGTTCAAATGATAGATTTGACATTAGAGGTAACAATATTAATCATATAAGAGTATTGGTAAATTAAATATAATAATGAAGGTAAAGTTCCTAGCCCAGGGACTAAGTTTAAAATAACAAAAACGCTATCCCCACTTTTATTTATTTAAAATTGCTCTTACCTCCTTAAAACCATACTTGACAATGGAAAATATAAATATTTTATAGTATGAATTATTTCTGTTAAAAATAGGCTAGATTGAACAAAATCCTGCAATTTCACTGATTTTCTCCCCCAACGATTGAACATAATCACTGGACAATTCTAGGACTAATCACTGGACGGCTCTGGGACTAATGGGTAGCTAAAGTGACTAATTCATAAGTCCTTGAGAAAATGGAATACACAATGCCAATTTATATGGTTCTTTCAAACTTGAAAGTTCTGTGCAGTAGCTCAGTTGCACTGATGAAGATAATACTTTTAAATAAAAGAAAATGCTTGATGTTTTTATTCATAAAATAATGAGACATTAAAAGCACTTTGGAGGCCAACCAGTCAGAGTTCACCCAATGCATTCTTTCATAACTTAAACTCCCTGAACCACATGTGTTAATATAAGCTCTTTTTTTTTTCAATGCCTTATACAATTTTCAAGCATAAAAAGAAATCAAAAGAATTATACAATGAACACTCATACACCAATACCTATATTTTTCAATATAGCATTTTGTTATAATTGCTTTGTGACATATCTGTTCTTCCTCCCATTCCTCTACTTGTTCATGGATCCATCTTTTTCTTTGATGGATTTTAAAGTAAGTTGTAAATAGTAGTACACTAGAACTTTTAGCATGCATATCATTAACCAGAGAATGTTACTGCTTTTTAAGTCCTTCATATTGTGTGATTATCACTACATAATGGAACATTATTTTTGCTTCCCAAATGAGTCAAACTTTTTCCAGACATGGGCCTATGCATATGCTAATATATGGCTGGAAAACATATTTTCTACTGTCCTTTAGCAATAAAATTTCTACTTATCTTTCAAATATCAGCTCACACTTCATTTCCTTAGACATCTTCTCTATATCCTGAGTCTAACCTAGACACATCCTATTATTCTCTCTCAGGTCACCCTATTATTATCAATGGTGTACTTATTATTTATCAGTTATTTATTTTACATAGGAATCCCTTAGAAGACTATGAACTTAATAGTACTTTATTATATAATTGGAAGCTAGCACAATGTCTAGTATAATGTTCCTGAAACATATACATCTAATAAATATATGGGAAAATGACAAAAAAATTGTAAAAAATGAGTAATAAATACATTTAAGGTTTATGTGAAAATGGAAAGCTATACTATTGTTGGAACCTCAGTTCCCTTCATTTTCTCAGGATACACATATATTTGTGTGTGTGTGTGTGTGTGTGAAGGAACTCTAGTTTTTTTGAGTTGAATTTTTTTTTAACATCTTTATTGGAGTATAATTGCTTTACAATGGTGTGTTAGTTTCTGCTTTATAACAAAGTGAATCAGTGATACATATACATATGTTCCCATATCTCTTCCCTCTTGTGTCTCTCTCCCTCTGTCCCTCCCTATCCCACCCTTCTAGGTGGTCACAAACCACCTAGGTGATCCCCCTGTGCTATGTGGCTACTTCCCACTAGCTATCTATTTAACGTTTGGTAGTGTATATATGTCCATGCCACTCTCTCACTTTCTCACAGCTTACCCTTCCCGCTCCCCATATCCTCAAGTCCATGCTCTAGTAGGTCTGTGTCTTTATTTCCGTCTTACCCCTAGGTTCCTCATGACCATTTTTTTTCTTAGATTACATATATAAGTGTTATCATACGGTATTTGTTTTTCTCTTTCTGACTTACTTCACGCTCTATGACAGTTTCTAGGTCCATCCACCTCACTACAAATAACTCAATTTCGTTTCTTTTTATGGCGGAGTAATATTCCATTGTATATATGTGTCATATCTTCTTTATCCATTCATCCAATGATGGACACTTAGGTTGCTTCCATTTCCTGGCTATTGTAAAGAGAGCTTCAATGAACATTTTGGTACATGACTATTTGAATTATGGTTTTCTCAGGGTATATGCCCAGTAGTTGGATTGCTGGGTCGTATGGTAGTTCTATTTCTAGTTTTTTAAGGAACCTCCATACTGTTCTCCATAGTGGCTGTATCAATTTACATTCCCACCAACAGTGCAAGAGTGTTCCCTTTTCTCCACACCCTATCCAGCATTTATTGTTTCTAGATTTTTTGATGATGGCCATTCTGACTGGTGTGAGATGATATCTCATTGTAGTTTTGATTTGCATTTCTCTAATGATTAGTGATGTTAGACATCCTTTCATGTGTTTGTTGGCAATCTGTATACCTTCATTGGAGAAATATCTATTTAGGTCTTCTGCCCATTTTTGGATTGAGTTGTTTGTTTTTTTGTTATTGAGCTGCATGAGCTGTTTGTAAATTTTGGAGATTAATCCTTTGTCAGTTGCTTCATTTGCAAATAATTTCTCCCATTCTGAGGGTTGTATTTTGGTCTTGTTTATGGTATCCTTTGCTGTGCAAAATCATTTTTCTTTTTTTTTTTCTGGCAGTACATGGGCCTCTCAGTGTTGTGGTCTCTCCTATTGTGGAGCACAGGCTCTGAACGCTCAGGCTCAGTGGCCATGGTTCATGGGCCTAGCCATTGCATGGCATGTGAGATCTTCCTGGACTGGGGCATAAACCCGTGTCCCCTGCATCAGAAGGAGGATTCTCAACCACTGAGCCACCAGGGAAATCCTGTGCAAAAGCTTTTAAGTTTCATTAGGTCCCATTTGTTTATTTTTGTCTTTATTTCCATTTCTCTAGGAGGTGGGTCAAAAAGGATCGTGATGTGATTTATGTCATAGAGTGTTCTGCCTATGTCTTCCTCTAAGAGTTTGATAGTGTCTGGCATTATATTTAGGTCTTTAATCCATTTTGAGTTTATTTGTGTGTCTGTTAGGGAATGTTCTAATTTCATACTTTTACATGTACCTGTCCAGTTTTCCCAGCACCATTTATTGAAGAGGCTGTCTTTCTCCACTGTATATCCTTGCCTCCTTTATCAAAGATAAGATGACCATATGTGCATGGGTTATTGCTGGGCTTTCTATCATGTTCCAATGATATATATTTCTGTTTTTGTGCCAGTACCATACTGTCTTGATTACTGTAGCTTTATAGTATAGTCTGAAGTCAGGGAGCCTGATTCCTCCAGCTCCATTTTTCGTTCTCAAGATGACTTTGGCTATTCGGGGTCTTTTGTGTTTCCATACAAATTGTGAAATTTTTTATTCTAGTTCTGTGAAAAATGCCAGTGGTGGTTTGATAGGGATTGCATTGAATCTGTAGATTGCTTTGAGTACAACAGTCATTTTCAAAATGTTGATTCTTCTAATCCAGGAACATGGTATATCTCTCCATCTATTTGTATCATCTTTAATTTCTTTCATCAGTGTCTTATAATTTTCTGCATACAGGTATTTTGTCTCCTTAGGTAGGTTTATTCCTAGATTTTTTATTCTTTTTGTTGCAATGGTAAATGGGGGTGTTTTCTTAATTTCATTTTCAGATTTTTCATCATTAGTGTATAAGAATGCCAGAGATTTCTGTGCATTAATTTTGTATCCTGATACTTTACCAAATTCATTGATTAACTCTAATAGTTTTCTGGTAGCATCTTTAGGATTTTCTATGTATAGTATCATGTCACCTGTAAACAGTGACTGCTTTACTTCTTCTTTTCCAATTTGAATTATTTTTATTTATTTTTCTTCTCTGATTGCTGTGGCTAAAACTTCCAAAACTATGTTGAAGAAGAGTGATGAGAGTGGGCAACCTTGGCTTGTTCCTGATCTTAGTGGGAATGGTTTCAGTTTTTCACCATTGAGGAAGATGTTAGCTGTGGGTTTGTCATATATGGCCTTTATTATGTTGATGAAAGTTCCTTCTATGCCTACTTTCTGCAGGGATTTTTATCATAAATTGGTGTTGAATTGTGTCAAAAGCTTTCTCTGCATCTATTGAGATGATCATATGTTTTTTCTCCTTCAACTTGTTATGGTGTATCACATTGATTGATTTGCATATATTTAGCAATCCTTGCATTCCTGGAATAAACCCCACTTGATCATGTGTATGAACCTTTTAATGTGCTGTTGGATTCTGTTTGCTAGTATTTTGTTGAGAAATTTTGCTCTATGTTCATCAGTGATCTTGGCCTGTCATTTTCTTTCTTTTTGACATCCTTGTCTGGTTTTGGTTTCAGGGTGATGGTGGCCTCATAGAATGAGTTTGGGAGTGTCCCTCCCTCTGCTATATTTTGAAAGAGTTTGAGAAGGATAGGTGTTAGCTCTTCTCTAAGTGTTTGATAGAATTCGCCTGTGAAGCCATCTGGTCCTGTGCTTTTGTTTGTTGGAAGATTTTTAATCACAGTTTCAATTTCATTGCTTGTGATTGGTCTGTTCATATTTTCTATTTCTTCCTGATTCAGTCTCAGAAGGTTGTGCATTCCTAAGAATTTGTCCATTTCTTCCAGGTTGTCTATTTTATTGGCATAGAGTTGCTTGTAGTTATCTCTCATGGTCCTTTGTATTTCTGCAGTGTCAGTTTTTACTTCTCCTTTTTCATTTCTCATTCTATTGATTTGAGTCTTCCCCCATTTTTTTCTTGATAAGTCTGGCTAATGGTTTATCAATGTTGTTTATCTTCTCAAAGAACCAGCTTTTAGTTTTATTCATCTTTGCTATCATTTACTTCATTTCTTTTTCATTAATTTCTGCTCTGATATTTATGATTTCTTTCCTTCTGCTAACTTTGGGAGTTTTTTGATCTTCTTTCTCTAATTGCTTTAGGTGCAAGGTTAGGTTGTTTATTTGAGATGTTTCCTGTTTCTTAAGGTAGGATTGTATTGCTATAAACTTCACTTTTAGAACTGATTTTGCTGCATCCCATATGTTTTCAGTCATCACGACTGCATTGTCATTTGTTTCTAGGTATTTTTTGATTTCCTTTTTGATTTCTTCAGTGATCACTTCGTTATTAAGTAGTGTATTGTTTAGCCTCCATGTATTTGTATTGTTTACAGATCTTTTTCTGTAATGATATCTAGTCTCATAGTGTTGTGGTCAGAAAAGATACTTGATACAATTTCAATTTTCTTAAATGTACCAAGGCTTAATTTGTGACCCAAGGTATGATCTATCCTGGAGAATGTTCCATGAGCACTTGAGAGAAATGTGTATTCTGTTGTTTTGGATGGAATGTCCTATAAATAGCAATTAAGTCCATCTTGTTTAATGTATCATTTAACGCTTGTGTTTCCTTATTTATTTTCATTTTGGATAATCTCTCCATTGGTGAAAATGGGGTGTTAAATTTCCCTACTATGATTGTGTTACTGTTGATTTCCCCTTTTATGGCTGTTAGTATTTGCCTTATGTATTGAGTTGCTCCTATTTTGGGTGCATAAATATTTACAATTGTTATATCTTCTTCTTGGATTGATCCCTTATCATTATGTAGTATCCTTCTTTGTCTCTTGTAATAGTCTTTATTGTAAAGTCTATTTTGTCTGATATGAGAATTGCTACTCCAGCTTTCTTCTGATTTCCATTTGCATGGAATATCATTTTCCATCCCCTTACTTTCAATCTGTATGTGTCTTTAGGTCTGAAGTGGGTCTCTTTTAGACAGCATATATATGGGTCTTGTTTTTGTATCCATTCAGACAGTCTATGTGTTTTGGTGGGAGCATTTAATCCATTTACATTTAAGGTAATTATTGATACATATGTTCCTATTCCCATTTTCTTAATATTTTTGGGTTTGTTATTGTAGGTCTTTTCCTTCTCTTGTGTTTCTTGCCTAGAAAAGTTCCTTTAGCATTTGTTGTAAAGCTGTTTTGGTGGTGCTGAACTCTCTCAGCTTTTGCTTGTCTGTAAAGTTTTTAATTTTTCCATCTAATCTGAATGAGATCCTTGCTGGGTAGAGTAATCTTGGTTGTAGGTTTTTCTCCTTCATCACTTTAAATATGTCCTGCCACGCCCTTCTGGCTTGCAGAGTTTCTGCTGAAAGTTCAGCTGTTAACCTTATGGGGATTCCCTTGTGTGTTATTTGTTGTTTTTCCCTTGCTGCTTTTAATATGTTTTCTTTGTAGTTAATTTTTGATAGTTTGATTAATATGTGTCTTGGCATGTTTCTCCTTGGATTTATCCTGTATGGGTCTCTCTGTGTTTCCTGGACTTGATTAACTATTTCCTTTCCCATATTAGGGAAGTTTTCCACTATAATCTGTTGAAATATTTTCTCAGTCCCTTTCTTTTTCTCTTCTTCTTCTGGGACCCCCATAATTCGAATGTTGGTGCGTTTAATGTCCCAGTGATCTCTTAGACTGTCCTCAGTTCTTTTCATTCTTTTTTCTTTATTCTTCTCTGCAGTAGTTATTTCCACTATTTTATATTCCTGGTCACTTATCCGTTCTTCTGCCTCATTTATTCTGCTATTGATCCCTTCTAGAGTATTTTTCATTTCATTTATTGTGTTGTTCATCATTGCTTGTTTCCTCTTTAGTTCTTCTAGGTCCTTGTTAAATGTTTCTTGCATTTTCTCTTTTCTATTTCCAAGATTTTGGCTCATCTTTACTATCATTATTCTGAATTCTTTTTCAGGGAGACTGCCTATTTCCTCTTCATTTGTTAGGTCTGGTGGATTTTTGCCTTCCTACTTCATCTGCTGTGTGTTTTTCTGTCATTTCATTTTTGTAACCTTACTGTGTTTGGGGTCTCCTTTTTGCAGGCTGAAAGGTTCATAGTTCCCGTGTTTTTGGTGTCTGTCCGCAGTGGCTAAGGTTGGTTCAGTGGGTTGAGTAGGCTTCCTGGTGGACGGGACTAGTGCCTGTTTTCTAGTGGATGAGCCTGGATCTTGTCTTTCTTGTGGGCAGGTCCATGTCTGGTGGTGTGTTTTCAGGTGTCTGTGGTCTTATTATGATTTTAGGCAGCCTCTCTGCTAATGGATGGGGCTGTGTTCCTGTCTTGCTAGTTGTTTGACATAGGGTGTCCATCACTGTAGTTTGCTGGTCGTTGAATGAAGCTGGGTGTTGGTGTTGAGATGGAGATCTCTGGGAGATTTTTGCCATTTGATATTATGTGGAGCTGGGAGATCTCTTGTGGACCAGTGTCCTGAAGTTGGCTCTCCCACCTCAATGTCACAGCCCTGATGCCTGGCTGGATCACCAAGAGACTGTCCTCCACATGGCTCAGAATAAAAGGGAGAAAAAAGAAAGAAAGAAAAAAAGAAAGAAAGAAAGAAAAGAATGAAAAATGAAAGAAAGAAAGAAGGAATGAAAGAAAGAGGATAAAATAAAGTAAGAGAAAATAAAATAAAGTTATTAAAATAAAAATATTAAGAAAAAAATTTTAAAGTAAAAACAAACAAACAAAAAACAGACGGACAGAACCCTAGGAGCAATGGTGAAAGCAAAGGTATACAGACAAAATCTCACACAGAAGCATACACATACACACTCACAAAAAGAGGAAAAGGGGAAAAAATAATCTCTTGTTCCCAAAGTCCACCTCCTCAATTTGGGATGATTCATTGTGTATTCATGTATTCCACAGATGCAGGGTACATCAAGTTGATTGTGGAGCTTTAACCTGCTGCTTCTGAGGCTGCTGGGAGAAATTTCCCTTTCTCTTCTTTGTTTGCACAGCTCCCGGGGTTCAGCTATGGATTTGGCCCCCCGCCTCTGCGTGTAGGTCGCCTGAGGGTGTCCGTTCTTCGCTCAGACAGGAGGGGGTTAAAGGAGCAGCTGATTCTCGGGCTCTGGCTCACTTAGGCTGGGGGGAAGGAGGACTATGGATGCAGGGGGAGCATGCTGCAGCACAGGCCAGTGTGACGTTGCACCAGCCTGAGTTGCACTGTGCATTTTCCTGGGGAAGTTGTCCCTGGATCACTGGATCCTGGCAGTGGCGGGCTGCACAGGCATCCCGGAAGGGAGGTGGGGATAGTTACCTGTGCTCACACACAGGCTTCTTGGTGGCTTCAGCAAGGGCCTTAGCGTCCCATGCCCTTCTCTGGGGTCCGCTCTTTTAGTTCTGGCTCACGCCGGTCTCTGGAGCTCCTTTAAGCAGCACTCTTAATACCCTCTCCTCTTACACCAGGAAACAAAGAGTCAAGAAAAAGTCTCTTGTCTCTTTGGCAGCTCCAGACTTTTCCCCGACCCCCTCCCAGCTAGCAGTGGTGCACTAACCCCTTCAGGCTGTGTTCACGCGGCCAACCCCAGTCCTCTCCCTGGGATCCGAAGCCCAAGCCTCAGCTCCCAGCCCCCGCCCACCCCCGAGGGTGAGCAGACAAGCCTCTCGGGCTGGTGAGTGCCGGTTGACACCGATCCTCTGCGTGGGAATCTCTCCGCTTTGCCCTCCGCACCCTTGTTGCTGCGCTCTCCTCCGTGGCTCTGAAGCTTGCCCCCTCCACCACCCGCAGTCTCCGCTCACGAAGGGGCTTCTAGTGTGTGGAAAACTTTCCTCCTTCACAGCTCCCTCCCACTTGTGCAGGTCCCGTCCCTATTCTTTTGTCTCTGTTTTTTTTTCTTTTTTCTTTTGTTTGCCCTACCCAGGTATGTGGGGAGTTTCTTGCCTTTTGGGAGGTCTGAGATCTTCTGTCAGCGTTCAGTAGGTGTTCTGTAGGAGTAGTTCCACATGTAGGTATATTTCTGATGTATCTGTGGGGAGGAAGGTGATCTCCGTGTCCTACCCTTCCGCCATCTTCTCCTGTCTTCCCCTGAGCTCTAGGTTTTTTGTTTGGTTGTTTGTTACCATTTTATGTTAGGGCCACACTCTCCTCTCATCACATATTTCCCAGCTTCTCTCCACAGCTTCTCAAAATATGTCTCTAGAAACGTCTCTGAGAAATGCTCCAACCGTTGAGGAAAAAAATTTCAAAGCAAGGAAAATAATATCAAACCTGAAAAAAAAAATAAAAATCTCCTCTGAGCTGCCTCACTTGTATCCTCCAAAAGGTCCCAAACAGAGTTAATGTCTCAAAATAAATTTTTCTACTTTCAGAAAATAAAATGTCCGGTCTATGCTGGCAGGGCATTTTAACCATCTTCCAAGTATTACTTTCAATAAATATACAAGAGTAAAACAAGGAAGCCTAATACAAATCTCCTTGTATATGAACATGTATCAAGGCCTCTGATACTGAAGCAGTAAGCTTGTAATAGGCTGGCATGGTGGTTTCCAGTCTTCTCCAAACAGGCTCCATTAATTGAAATTCCAGGGAAGTAGGAAGGACAATTTCTTGCAGGAAGTGAAATACTATATTCCTTGGATATCCAGAATACAGATTAGCATTTTACAAGCTTTAGAAATTCTACTGTAAATGAACCCCTTTATCAATTCTAATATTTCTCAAACTTTTTTGACAAAATAATTCTCCGGCTTTGTTTCTTAGTAATAACTTTTAATAGATGATATTACTAGTTCATGTTAATAGTTCGTAATTTCATAAAATAATTTGGGAATTGCTGTGCTTAAGTTTTGATCCTCTTGTGCTTGTGTGCAGAGTATTGATCTTAGAGTAACAATAATTTACATAATCATGAATAATCGTAAACTCATTTTTAATAAAAACATGTTCCTAATCTGAAGTCAATGGATTTATCAGAAATTTTGTTCTTTTGTGCACTAGTAAAGCTACCATGATGATTTAGGATATTAATATTCTGGTAGGTTGACAGAAACATCTTGATGAGGGCCTATATTTTGCATCTTACACCCATTATGTATTTTACATTGCACCTTATAGTGAAGTTATATTGTAAAACATCTGTCACTTGGAAATTCTTTGTAAAGAAGATTCTATTTATGAGAGAAAAACAATACCCCATATTTTCTGAGAACTTAAAAACTTAGCTATAGCTAAGAGAGAATATTCCAGGTGCAGTTTTTCACCTGGTTGTTTTCTACTACAGTGACATTTTTCCTTTCACTGTCTAATATATATGTGATATTTTCGGTAACATATAAAGGTATAAATATTAAGAAGTCCCTGGATTGTCTTCTTATGATAAGGTCAATTTTTAAAAACTTAGTTAAGGCCTATTTTGTTATTAAAGGTAATATATTCTGTCAAATATGGCACAAAATTTTCAAGTATGTATCATGCATTCATTAGCACATCTCAAATATGAAACGATTTTAAGGGGAATATGTAAAAATTGCCTAATAAGCAATGCACAATGTATTTAGGACATTTTGTTGGATAGTTTCATGGCAAGGTATTGGTACCATGATAGTTTTTAATAAAGTGTGAATAGTTTTAAAACTGTCATTATCTAAAATTACCATTATTATTTTCACACCATTCACTACCTCAATGATATACAGCTTGTCAAAAGCCCTCCATTTAGGTTAAATTTAGTTACATATCAATTGAAGAACTTCAGAGAAATTAAGATAAATGTATCCTATTATATAAAAGCACAAACCATCCTTTTTTAGTAATAAGGTATTTTTATTCTTTATCTTGGCATGAAAATCTTATTTAAATAATGAATATTTTAGAAGGTGATATAACATAATAATTGGGCTCCAAATCTATCATAAAAATATTAGTTTAGTACTGAAAAATCTAGAAATTGTTTTGATTTTGAAATTTCCCTGAAACTATACATATTGTTGATAAAAATATATATATATAGTAGAAAGCAAGAACTGAGGAAGGTCCCTCAGGTGGCTCAGAGAGGCCAAAGATCTTTCTTGAAGGGAGCCAGCCATGATCAAATAGTAAGAAATGCCCTGTTTTATAAAGAAGACATTGGAAGATTCTAGAATAAACCAACTAGAATAATTTTGATCTAAGATTGTGATACTCTCCTTTTAATTCTGAATTTAAGTCTTTTGCTTCCAGTAATAGGAGCCCAAATCCACTACTGGGAAAAATTCGAAAAGGTTTAATTATATATATATATATATATATATATATATATATATATATATATATATATATATATATATATATATATATATATATAATCTTTTTGAAGGTATTGGGAGCAAACAAGAAAGTATTAATGATGTATTGGAAATAAGCCTTAGGAAAGGCAGCAATTTAGCAATAAACCATCTTAGTCCCTTATATTGGATTAAGGTTACACTTGATTCCAGGAATCTACAAACAACAAATATATACCTTCTTTGAAAGAAGCTATTATCCTAGATAGCAACCTTTTTAATTTTTTTAAATAACAATTTGGCATTAATAATTTCTGGCAAACAAACAAGTCAGTCATATGAAAAGTCAAGACAATATGAGGTAATAATTAAAGAAGCAAAGTAACAGAAGCAGATGCACATGAGTCTTGCCAGTAATCAATCAGTTTTATCAGTCTTTTCAAAAGAGTCAAGTTTAGGCTACATTAGTCCCTTCAGTATTATATTGGCTTTTTATTCCATTAATTTCTGCTTTTTATTAATTCCATTTTTCTAAATTTTTGTACTTAATTTGTTCTAAATTAAATTGTTTTGTATTTAATTTGTTTAATGTTTTAAAGTCTATTATCCACAGGAATATTGGAGATACTAGACAGAGACTTTAAAATAGCTATGAATAAGACTTTTAGCAGATAACTAAAAATGCAAAAATAGAGGTAGCAAATAGATCTTAGAGCTAAAAATTAAAATCCTACAAATTAAGTATTTAGTGTATGATCTAGATGTCGATTAGAGAAAACTGAAGAATTATTGAACTAAAAATTAGATAAAGGAGAGAAATTTAGTAAGAGAGTATGAGAGACATAAAGTATATGAAAAGAAGATTTAACAAAAATAAAATTGAAGTCCCAGAAGGAAAGGAGGGATGGTGCAAAAGCAATATTCACACTGATATGGACTTGGAAATTTACAAATGAACAATACATTAAACTGTTCATTTCAGGAGTCTTAGGCATTCTAAATAATGAAAACAAGAAACTCTTTCTAAACATACCTTAGTACAAATGCTGAAAGCCAAATAAAGGTAAGAATCTTAAAAGTAGTGAGAGAAATAAAGACTGATTTTCTTCAAGGAAGCAAGGATGACAGCTAAATTCTACAGAAACAATGGAAATCAGAAACCTGTATCTTTACCATGCTGGAAGAATATATTTACCAAACTGGAATCCTATATCCAGTCAATATTTCCAGCAGGAAAAAAAGTGAAATAAAATCAACCTCAGAAAAACAAAACTAAGAAAATTCATTACTTTGAGATTGGCAAAAAATAAAATTAAAGTGGATGATCTCTTGGCAAGAGGAAAATATCTCAGATTGAAAATAAATCTAACTGAACATTGAACATAAACATTATTT
Source organism: Mesoplodon mirus (assembly GCF_964341445.2). NCBI lineage: Eukaryota > Metazoa > Chordata > Mammalia > Artiodactyla > Ziphiidae > Mesoplodon > Mesoplodon mirus. Next base: position 66,640,513 of record NC_138978.1, read on the forward strand.
TGCTTACAAGACTTCCCTGGTGGTCCAATGGTTAAGACTCCACACTCCCAAAACAGGGGTCCCAGGTTCAAGCCCTGGTCAAGGAACTATTACAGATTCTGCATGCTGCAACTAAGAGCCCATATGCCACAGCTAAAGAGCCCACATACTGCAACTAAAGAGCCCACATGCCACAACAAATGTCCCACATACTGTAACTAAGACCCAGTGCAACCAAATAAATAAATAAATATTAAAAAAAATATTTTGTTTACTATTTATACTATTGATATATGCAACAAAAGTGCTATATAATTTGTGAGGTAGGATAAAAACAGTTATTTATAAAATGACCATGTGCTAGTCCATCAAGAAACTCTCAACAAATAGCAAAGGATGGAATCATACAAATGGCTTTCTCTGATCACAACACATTGAAGGCACAAATCAATTTTAAAAAATTAGATAATACTCATATTTTTAAAAATCAATAAATAAATAATGTGTAGGTCTAAATAAGTTGTAAGTAACCGATCATAGACTTTAGAAAACATATCAGATAAAATACAAATAAATTAAAAGAAAGAAAATAATAAAAAGCAGAAGTTAATGAAATAGAAAAGCAATATAATATTAAAAGAAACAACACAGAGTTGTTTCTTTGAAAAATCTAATAAAATTTGTTAATTGCTGGCAAGAAGAATTCATAAAAAAGAGGACAAAAATAATCATTGTAAGTTAAATATATATATATATATATATATATATATCTTTTAGAGATTTTCAAAGGATGGTAAAGATAATTAAGTATCATAAACAACTTTATTAAAGTAAGCATGATTATTAAACATAATGGACAAATTCTTAGAGAAATGAAACATAACAAAACAGACACAAGAGATATGGGAACATATGTATATGTATAACTGATTCACTTTGTTATAAAGCAGAAACTAGCACACCACTGTAAAGCAATTATACTCCAATAAAGGTGTTTAAAAAAAAGAAAGAAAACCTGATTTTTCTTATAACTATGGAATAAACAAAATTTGTAATCAAAATATTTTCCTTGAGAAAACTCCAGGCCTCAATGGCTGGCTATCCCAGTGAATTCTACCAACAGTTAAGGAAAAAAATTTATACAAACTCTTCAGGAGGAAAGAAGAAAAGTAATAAGTATCCGCAAATTTATTTTGTGAGTCAAGTATAACCATGATATCAAAAATCTAAGAAGAATGTTAGGAGAGTGAAAAAACTATAGGTTTTCCACACTTAGGAAATGGTATAAAACCCATTAAAAAGCTAACAAGGCACTTCCCTGGTGGTCCAGTGGTTAAGGACCCACCTACCAATGCAGGGGACATGGGTTTGATCCCTGGTTGGGGAACTAAGATCTCACATGCCATAGGGAAACTAAGCCCACTTGCCACAACTACTGAGCCCACGTTCTTTGGAGCCCGAGTGCCAAACTAGAGAGCCCATGCATGCACTGCAACTACTGAGCCCATGCCCTTTGGAGCCCACACACCACAACTAGAGAGGAGTGCATGTGCTACAACAAAAGATCCACGTGCTGCAATGAAGACCCCACATGCCACAACTAAGACCCAACACAGCCCCCCCCAATAAAAAGCCAACAAGGTTAATGTGGAATATATAAAAATGATAATACATCACAGACAAGCTGTTCCAGTAATTTCCATCTTACCAGATTACATTTGTAATATTTCAATACACCATTTCTTATGAAGTGTGAAAAATATGGCAGAAAAAATTTGGAACACAAGTAACTTTTTAAAACTGTTCACATTTAGATTAAAGAAGCTTGATAAGAAGAAGCTCCCAGGTGTTCTTGATATTAATGACTCATTAATTTCTTATTATGCTGTTAATCTCTGAATCTTATTGTAAGTTATTAAATGCATTGTTGAGTTTTCTAATAAAAATGTTTGGAATTATCAAGGGAGTTCAATTATTCTCCTACTTTGGCATAAAATTATGCAATATAAAGGATATTAACTTGACCAAAAAGTCTATCCTCTTGTCACCTGACATATGGAAAATTTCCATTCATAACATAATGAGTAATTTCTTTATACCCATACTTCTTTCTTGGGCCCTACCAGTGTGCTTATTCAATCAGCAAATAATAATTGAGTGAATTATGATTTTTTCTCTTGAAACTACTCTAGTCTTGATAAGAAGCATGTGAAAATACAAAAATAACAGTAATAGATAATAGAAAATGAGAAGTGCTGTTAGAAGGGAACAGTGAAAGGAAGAAATGTGTTCAAACAATGAGACATTTCCTCTGGTAAAGGGATGAGTCAGGGTTTGTTAAGAACACTATGTTTAGCATCTATTTCATATCTCATTTACAATTTTTGTACCGCTCAGTGAAATTGGGAACAAGATAGTCTTAATCAACTTATGTAATGGGTCTTTTCCTTGATCTGCTTTATTTAATAATTTATTTTATCTCAGATAAATATAAGTATGTTCCACTAGACAAAATGTATGTGTTTCAGAAAGTTCATATATAGAATACAGTTTCATTACATTATAACTTAAATGTTTTTTAAAATATTCTCAGTCTTTTAGGATCCTTTGACATGACTTCAGGGACCATCTTCAGTGAGCAAGAGGGAAGTACTATGTCTTCAGGGCTCCAGGCTGCTCCCTTCACACAAGAGACCTACTCAACTTTCATCTCTTTAATATATCAATAGTCTTCATAAGATTTCATTTCATTTTGGACAAATGTTCCCATCAAAAAAGAAAGAAAAAAAGAAGTCCATTAACTTGCCACTTGAAGGAGATGTAATGAATATCCTGGTTACCCAGAAAATTGACACATTGTATTCAATGTGCTTTTTCTGTTTCACCTGCGAGTTCTAATTGAATTCCAATACTTGGAAACCTGCTTGACCTTCCCAGCATTAATGAAATATCTATCAGTAGTCTCTCACTTCCAGCACGTACACATTTCATCATTCAATTGTTCATTCAACAAAAAGTTTATTCCTACTTTGTGGCAGGTACAGAAAATACATTGATGGGGGAAAAAGACCCCCTCCTTTGTTTTAACTTTCTCCCTGGTTTCAAACATTTGTTTTCACACTAAAACTGATCTTTGCCTCTGGCCATACCTGGCTATGACTCTGTACCATGTTTTTCTTGCCTTATTATTTCTTTTTTTTTTTAACCTCACCCCTCTCACTTCAGCCTTCTCACTGCCTGTGATTGACATTTTTTTGTGCTCCAGGCACACAAAATCTTATTACTCTCCCATTTCTTAAGGTGCTTTAACTAGTTCAAGCTTACACTGTCCTCCCTCCCAACCCAATAATCTGCTTCCACCTCACCTGCCATTAAATTTTTTTGAAAGACATGTCAAGATTGTCTGGTTCAACATCCTCATTTTCCTTTATTTCTTCAATCCACTTTAATCAGATGTCACTAAATCACTTTGGTCAAATATGCCAGTTCCATCTTAAGAAACCCAGCTGTGAAGAATTAGTTAACTTCTCTGTGACATTTTCACCGTTTATCACTCTTTTTCCTTAAGAAACTTTCTTCAGTTTCCTTTTGGGACAGTGCAATCTTCACATGATTTTCCTACTGTGCTATCCATGTTCAGTGTCTTTTACTGTATGGATACTCCTCAATATTGCAATGTTGGAGTCTCAGTGCTCAGTCCTATTCTTATACCACTGTCTACCTGCACAAAATGTGCTGTGATCTCCTCCAGTCTCATGGATTTAATATCACTGATCACTCACAAATTTACATGTCTGAGTGTGATATTTCCACTGAGATACAGACTGATACATGGAACTGTCTGCTGGACATCGCCTCATAAACTGATGTCTAAAACTTAGTATGTTCAAGACAAAACTTTTCATTCTCTCATCTACACCACACATGTAAACAAACACACATGTACATACACACAATCATGCATATTCGTGATTCCTTTTAATGAAAGATTCTGTGTCAAAGTAAGTGATACCATTTCACCCAGTTCACATGCTAAGACCTAATGGTCATCCTTGATTTCTCTTTTCTCATGGAGGTCTCTTCAGAGTTGCCTTAAATAGCCCCTCTCCTCATCTTTTGTCTCACTCTACTCATTTATTTTGATTTATCATTATAACACGTCATTATCTGAAATGATATTACATATTTAACAGTTTACTGATGTATTTTCTGTCTCTGCTACTGGAATATAGGAAGCATGAAGGCAGGAACACTGAGAACCCAAATGGGTTCTCAGAACCTAGTTCTGGCACATTATAGGAACTAAAGAAGTATTTATTGAATAAATACATGGGTGGGCAATAGATTGGATATAAGCCTATAACTTTGTTGGTACTATCCATTCTGCTGGTAATGTTCTCCTTACCTTCTGCCATTTAAAGGGTAAAATATTGCTTCATCTTTGGTAATAAAATTGCTTCTTCTGAAGCTTTTCTTGATTTTTCCAGGAGGATTTACCCTGCTTACCCTGCTAGGTTTCCATAGAAGCCCTGTACAAATCTCAACTGCAGCAGTGTCAGGATGTGTTTCAATTTTGTGATTCTATATCTTTATCCCCACTAGCTTATATGTTCTTGCAGGGTAGAAGTTTGGTTTTTGTTTTGTTTTGTTTTTTCATCTTCCTGGCGTATAAAAGACCCTGATGGATATATGTGGTGAACAGATAAAATTTTAAATATTTTACATTAAGATTTATTAGAGGGACACATCAGAATCTCACTCCATACAGAGATTACTTCTAAAAGGATTTATTTCCTCTCAGTAGGCTCTGATGGCCATATATTATTTGGCTCTGAAACAAGGGTTCAAGATTCCAATAAAGGCTTGTTCCATACTTTGTTGACAGAGGGACATCTTCATACTTTCTGTTAGTTTCTGTCTAGATACGATTGTGAATAGGATAAATAGTGTACTTGGGGAAAAGCAATATAATAAGAGCTCTACTGTCTGAAAATAAGAATAGAGTTGTCCAGTGGGTTGGTCTATTCTCCCAACGTGGTTCCCCTAAGCTACATGTGTAATGCTCATTGATAATTTGTCCATAGCTTAATAGATATTTAGCAATACTATAGGAACAATTGTAATATTTGCAATATTGCACGTGCAATATTTTATTAAAAATGCATGAGTATATTTCCTTGCTATAAAATACAGAATGTAGATGTCTCTATCGAGTGATGTGAAAGTTTCAGTTGTAGTGTAACAGAAGGGAAATTTCAAACAAGATTTTAGGAAAAGGGTGACAATTATCACTTCATTCCTTATATTTCTATTGAAGGGTGTGTATTTTACTATACTCAGTGAATGCCTTCATTCTCTTCTACAGTCTTTCTTTCCCCTAAAAAATAATGAGTGAGTTACCAAATAGGTAACAATGAGTTTAAAAAAAAAAAGATATACATTTAGCTCAAACGATTGGCTCAGTCTTGCATATCTTGCATACCACATTGACCAATAAAAGGACATTTACCCTCACATGATAAACATAGTTGTAACTGAACCTAGATCTGCCCCTCAAGACAAGACTGAAATGTTATTTCCTTCTTGTAATCTTATTTTCAGACCTGATAAGGTTTGAGGCTGGCAGTTGGTACTCTATCATTCCCCAAAATATTCTGCAGACCCATTTTGCTTAGATGTGGGACTCAAGATCTATTTTGTATGAAAAGTGAGTAGGTGGCTGGAAAAAGAATAGAAAGTTCAAGTTTTGGTTATGATCTATACTGATTTCCCTATTCCAATACTTACCACTAATAAAGCGGAAACATTATTTTAATGCTTATTTGTCTTCTTATTGTCTCTTCTTATCCAACATGGTCCAGGAAACATATATGAAGATCATGATCTGAAACCATGTTTGGTTACTGGGATTCTAAATAAAGAAAATTCCAGTTACCAGATTTGGAGAAGACAGACATAGCTGTGGGATAATTAAGATAAAAGAGCAAACTGCAAAAGCCAGAAATGTTCCAACACCTGTGAGGTAGTCTAACACTGATGTCTATAGCTCCATTTTTACAAAGGGGACACACTTGTAGAGAACACACCTAGAACCAGAAACAAAACAATAGAACAAATCCAGAATATCTTCCACTCCTTCCCCTCCCCAAGTATAACTATTTTTCTAACTTTGAACACCATAGAGTAGGTTTTTTGTTGTTTGTGTTTTATTTTGTTTTGTTTGGCTTACACTTGCTTTTCTCTTTAGCATCTTAAAAATGCTCCCTTGAAAGGGACAGTTACGTGAATACATTTCCCACCCTTCTTTGGTTAAACTGACTCTGTTCAATGGATACAAATTAACTACCTTGGGTTTTTGGGTTGCAGAGCTTGCTCAGGTTTGTTAGAAAAGCAAGAAAAAAATATTTGAATAATATTAAAGAGATATCTTGAAATATTAGAAATATAGCCTGGGACATATTTGCTTTAAAAAGATAATATGGTGTAACAGAAAAAAAAAAAACACATTATAAATGAAGTTTGTGAACTGTTGGTCAGATTAATTCATCTCTGAACTTCAGTTTCTCATCTGTAAAATGGATTTAATGAAACAAAAATGAAATAAGAGATTATTGTGAGAAATAAATAAGAAAACCCATGTGAAATATCCTTAATTACTTGATTTATTCAGGGAGATTTATTTGAACCTAAATGTTATTTGAATAATGTTGATGGCTCCCCCCAAATTTGTGATGCATATTGAGAGAATGATTGTAGAATAAATTATAGCTTCATGTATGAATTTGGTTGAATTTAACCATTTTCCTAAAATTGTTAATATTCTTCACTAGAGAAAGATTTTTGATGCTACACTACATCAATTTAAATAAGTTTATCTTGGTTTCCACAGAGTATAAATTTTAAAAGCACAAACAATTCTCTAGGTTTTTCATTTAAAGCTTTGTCCTCTGAAGTCCTTTGATGAATATTGTATTTATAGCCTCTGATGCCAGCCGCTTTAAAATACAAGGCTTTTATAACTGCTTCTTTCATCTGTGGCATTAGAGATGTTCAGAGGACAGGCAGCACAAAATAGCATGATTTGCATTCAATGCAGAATCTGTACAGTTAAACTTTCAAGTCTTAATGAAAGGTCATAAAGTCTTACAGTACTGACCAAATAGATTTCCTAGAACATTAAATCCCCCATGAATCCTCCTGTACCACTTTTAAACACAAGTTAAAATTGCAAATTATAAATACTGAATGCTTTCTTTCCTAATGTAAGTTCACTATTATAACCTTGTCTGGCAGAGATGTTCCACTTAAAAGTCTGTAACATTTTCATTATCAGCTCTATCTCTGAGGGGTTGACAATGCAGCTGTTTCTGTTTGTAATGGGCTGAAAATGCTTATACAGATTTTTTCTTTAAGTCAGCTGCTAATGTAGCTCTTTTTGGGTCCTGAGTTAAAACAAATGTAATTTCTTTAGTTTTCAATTTATTTTTCCATTATTGTCCAGTTAAAAATACAGTTCCATAATATAATATATATTTTTATGAATATATTATATCCAGAGCTTTAGTTTTCTAATAACATATGGGTTGCCTCATTGTGTGCGTGTGCATGTGTTTGTGTGTGTGTGTATAGGCATATGTATATGTATATGTATATGTAAGAGCAAATAGTATTTTCTCAAAACTTAATATTCTTTGTGGTAGAAGAGAAGCAAAGAAAAAGCATCCCATTAAGATGCATGAGAATACCTCCACAAATTAAGTTCTGTACTTGAGTGGCAAGAGTAGACTCCTACTAGTATAAAGTGTACTTGAAGCCTACAAAAGATTAAAATGTTCTGAATTATATTGTATTTCACAAAAACAATGGCTCTACTTGTCAATGAGAATATATGAAATACATATTTGAATGAAGTGAAATGTTAATAAGAAATCGGTTTCCTTTCTGTATTATGTGCAGGTGTTTCCTAAAATGCATTAAGTTTTAGCAATGTAACAGAAGACCATGCTGCATCTCATATCTAGGAAACCTAAACCACCATGGTTGCCAAGATATTTTGAGACATTGACCTGCTTATTGACAGATATGCAACAGGAAAGAGATGCTGAATGGTACAGAAAGGGACTCACTGGATGGATGAGTAGTCCCTGATTTCATCTCTGAAATTTCACGTTTGTGTAAATATCCATGTTGTTAGTGACAAGATCCATCATTCCACTTTCCCTGGCCCCTTAAGTTACTGGAGAATTTATTTAGAAGACAGAGGAAAATCTGACTCTCAGAAACTTAGAAGGTTTTATTGAACACTTGATATTCACCAAGTCATGAGAGTCAGGGAATGACCTGGCCTAAAACACAGAAAGGGGGTCTCAGTGATATTACAATATGTTCTTTAGTCATATCCCAATTCGAGTCACAACTATCAACATACAACATACAGGTTAGGAAAAGTCATTCTTGATATTAACTTGTCCAGACACTATCCCATCCTTTAATATTCTGAGATTTACAACAGCACAGGATAAGTCATAGTCAGAGACTTGGGGCATCACACCACCCTTTTACATTCAAGTTATGTGACTTTTACATACTATATAAGAAGCCTATAAAATATTGTATCCTTGTTCAACTAATGTTAGGCATTTTACCAGACCTAAGTAGACGTTTCATTAGTGGTTTGGGAATACAAATACATATGTAGCCTCACACCATAAATAACAGAAAATAAATGCCTATTTTAGACAGTTTTACTTTGAGAAGATATCAGGTTTCTATCAGAATTGAGCTGTGTAAGATCCCAAATTTTCCATCCAGCTTAATTTACTTCAATTATGTTTGAATAACTGATGCACTTATTACTCTTAGGCAGGCCTCCTTACTGTGTATATATATATTTGAACTTGCAACTAAAAGTAAATAGCTCTTGTGCTTTCCTTGGAAGACATTCTGCAATCTGATGCCACTTGGAATCTTTCCCTTCCTTTATCAAGTAACAACTTAATTATTATCTTTATTTCTTTCACTGAAATACTTGAAACTCTAATAGATTTTGTCTTATCCATTCAGAGAGAGTTGTACCCGTGGTACTGAGTCAGAAAAGAAGCAAGTGGATTTATCAGGTGTTCTTTTAAGACCTTTATTGACACACAGGGTAAATAAGAAAGATCCTCACTGGGTGCCTTTAGTCCCATCTCCCTCCGCAGCTTTGTCATTGGGATGGTAACTCTCTGACCCTGCTGTCCACTTGAGCAGCTTAGATAAGTTATTTCATTTGTGTTCTCTATTTCCAGGTTGCCCTATGCCAGTGATTCATGCTCTGATCAAGGACATGTTTCCTTGTCCTTTTTTACCTGAGCTGGAAGTGCTAGATGCTTGTGATCACTCCTGTCTTTTTGGTTATGGTGGTGATTTGCTCTGGGGCTGGCTACTATGCCAGTCCTGAGGGCCAGCTATACTCAACCATGGATAGAAGCTAGAGATTATGGGGCTATTATAAAGGGTTCAGCCTTCAAGAAGGAGGCTTGATCATGAAAACATATTTTTCTAGGATAAGATTGGAATCTTTTGCCATTATAATCTGTATGTGTATGTGCATGTCTGTATATGTGACACACCTTCTTTAATGAATTGTAAGTCTATGATAGGTAGGGAATATTAAAATAAGTGAGGTGATTTCACTGACCTCTCTCACCACTTTACCATCTTTATTTGACAATGTGTTGCCTTATTACACAGATTCAGAAGCCTTCTACTAAGAATGTCTTCTGTCAGGCCCTTCTACTGGTCAATAGTTTTGACCAGTAGATTTTGTTCTAAGCTTTTATTTTCTTTTTCTTTAAATTAGTTTCTGCTTTATAACAAAGTGAATCAGTCATACATATACATCTGTTCCCACATCCCTTCCCTCATGCATCTCCCTCCCTCCCACCCTCCGAATCCCACCCCTCCAGGCGGTCACAAAGCACCGAGCTGATCTCCCTGTGCTCTGCGGCTGCTTCCCACTACTTATCTACCTTATGTTTGATACTGTATATATGTCCATGCCTCTCTTTCGCTTTGTCACAGCTTACCCTTCCCCCTCCCCATATCCTCAAGTCCATTCTCAAGTAGGTCTGTGTCTTTATTCCCGTTTTACCCCTATGTTCTTCATGACAATTTTTTTTAATTCCGTATATATGTGTTAACATACAGTATTTGTCTTTCTCTTTCTGACTTACTTCACTGTGTATGACAGACTCTAGGTCTATCCACCTCATTACAAATAGCTCAGTTTCGTTTCTTTTTATGGCTGAGTAATATTCCATTGTATATATGCGCAACATCTTCTTTATCCATTCATCCGATGATGGACACTTAGGTTGTTTCCAGCTCAGGGCTATTGTGAATAGAGCTGCAATGAATATTTTGGTACATGTCTCTTTTTGAATTATGGTTTTCTCAGGGTATATGCCCAGTAGTGGGATTGCTGGGTCATATGGTAGTTCTATTTGTACTTTTTTAAGGAACCTCCATACTGTTCTCCATAGTGGCTGTACCAATTCACATTCCCACCAGCAGTGCAAGAGTGTTCCCTTTTTTCCACACCCTCTCCAGCATTTATTGTTTCCAGATTTTTTGATGATGGCCATTCTGACTGGTGTGAGATAATATCTCACTGTAGTTTTGATTTGCATTTCTCTAATGATTAATGATGTTGAGCATTCTTTCATGTGTTTGTTGGCAGTCTGTATATCTTCTTTGGAGAAATGCCTATTTAAGTCTTCTGCCCATTTTTGGATTGGGTTGTTTGTTTTTTTGCTATTGAGCTGCATGAGCTGTTTATAAATTTTGGAGATCAATCCTTTGTCAGTTGCTTCATTTGCAAATATTTTCTCCCATTCTGAGGGTTGTCTTTTGGTCTTGTTTATGGTTTCCTTTGCTGTGCAAAAGCTTTGAAGTTTCATTAGGTCCCATTTGTTTATCTTTGTTTTTATTTCCATTTCTCTAGGAGGTGGGTCCACAAGGATCTTGCTGTGATTTATGTCATAGAGTGTTCTGCCTATGTGTTCCTCTAAGAGTTTGATAGTTTCTGGCCTTACATTTAAGTCTTTAATCCATTTTGAACTTATTTTTGTGTATGGTGTTAGGGAATGATCTAATCTCAAACTTTTACATGTCCCTGTCCAGTTTTCCAAGCACCACTTATTGAAGAGGCTGTCCTTTCTCCACTGTACATTCCTGCCTCCTTTATCAAAGATAAGTTGACCATATGTGCGTGGGTTTATCTCTGGGCTTTCTATCCTGATCCACTGATCTATCTTTCTGTTTTTATGCCAGTACCACACTGTCTTAATTACTGTAGCTTTGTAGTATAGTCTGAAGTCAGGGAGCCTGATTCCTCCAGCTCCGTTTTTCGTTCTCAAGATTGCTTTGGCTATACGGGGTCTTTTGTTTTTCCAAACAAATTTTGAAATTTTTTGTTCTAGTTCTGTGAAAAATGCCAGTGGTAGTTTGATAGGGATTGCATTGAATCTGTAGATTGCTTTGGGTAGTAGAGTCATTTTCACAATATTGATTCTTCCAATCCAGGAGCATGGTATATCTCTCCATCTATTTGTATCATCTTTAATTTCTTTCATCAGTGTCTTATAATTTTCTGCATACAGGTCTTTTGTCTCTTTAGGTAGGTTTATTCCTAGATTTTTATTCTTTTTGTTGCAATGGTAAATGGGAGTGTTTTCTTGATTTCATTTTCAGATTTTTCATCATTAGTGTACAGGAATGCCAGAGATTTCTGTACATTAATTTTGTATCCTGCTACTTTACCAAATTCATTGATTAGCTCTAGTAGTTTGTCGGTAGCATCTTTAGGATTCTCTATGTATAGTATCATGTCATCTACAAACAGTGACAGCTTTACTTCTTCTTTTCCGATTTGGATTCCTTTTATTTCCTTTTCTTCTCTGATTGCTGTGGCTAAAACTTCCAAAACTATGTTGAATAAGAGTGGTGAGAGTGGGCAGCGTTGTCTTGTTCCTGATATTAGTGGAAATGGTTTCAGTTTTTCACCATTGAGGACGATGTTGGCTGTGGGTTTGTCATATATGGCCTTTATTATGTTGAGGAAAGATCCCTCTATGCCTACTTTCTGCAGGGTTTTTATTATAAATGGGTGTTGAATTTTGTCGAAAGCTTTCTCTGCATCTATTAAGATGATCATATGGTTTTTCTCCTTCAACTTGTTAATATGGTGTATCACATTGATTGATTTCCGTATATTGAAGAATCATTGCATTCCTGGAATAAACCCCACTTGATCATGGTGTATGATCCTTTTAATGTGCTGTTGGATTCTGTTTGCTAGTATTTTGTTGAGGATTTTTGCATCTATGTTCATCAGTGTTATTGGCCTGTAGTTTTCTTTCTTTGTGACATCCTTGCCTGGTTTTGGTTTCAGGGTGATGGTGGCCTCGTAGAATGAGTTTGGGAGTGTTCCTTCCTCTGATATGGTTTGGAAGAGTTTGAGAAGGATGGGTGTTAGCTCTTCTCTAAGTGTTTGATAGAATTCACCTGTGAAGCCATCTGGTCCTGGGCTTTTGTTTGATGGAAGATTTTTAATCACAGTTTCAATTTCAGTGCTTGTGATTGGTCTATTCATATTTTCTATTTCTTCCAGAGTCAGTATTGGCAGGTTGTGCATTTCTAAGAATTTGTCCATTTCTTCCAGGTTGTCCATTTTATTGGCATAGAGTTGCTTGTAGTAATCTCTCATGATCTTTTGTATTTCTGCCGTGTCAGTTGTTACTTCTCCTTTTTCATTTCTAATTCTATTGATTTGAGTCTTCTCCCTTCTTTTCTTGATGAGTCTGGCTAATGGTTTGTCAATTTTGTTTATCTTCTCAAAGAACCAGCTTTTAGTTTGGTTGATCTTTGCTATCGTTTCTTTCATTTCTTTTTCATTTATTTCTGATCTGATCTTTATGATTTCTTTCCTTCTGCTAACTTTGGGGTTTTTTTGTTCTTCTTGCTCTAATTGCTTTAGGTGCAGGGTCAGGTTGTTTACTCGAAATGTTTCCTGTTTCTTAAGGTGGGATTGTATTCTATAAACTTCCCCCTTAGAACTGCTTTTGCTGTGTGCCATAGGTTTTGGGTCGTCGTGTCTCCATTGTCATTTGTTTCTAGGTATTTTTTTATTTCCTCTTTGATTTCTTCAGTGACCACTTCGTTATTGAGTAGTGTATTGTTTAGCCTCCATGTGTTTGTATTTTTTACAGATCTTTTCCTGTAATTGATGTCTAGTCTCATAGCATTGTGGTCGGAAAAGATACTTGATACAATTTCAATTTTCTTAAATTTACCAAGGCTTGTTTTGTGACCCAAGATATGATCTATCCTGGAGAATGTTCCATGAGCACTTGAGAAAAATGTGTATTCTGTTGTTTTTGGATGGAATATCCTATAAATATCAATTAAGTCCATCTTGTTTAATGTATCATTTAACGCTTGTGTTTCCTTATTTATTTTCATTTTGGATGATCTGTCCATTGGTGATAGTGGGGTGTTAAAGTCCCCTACTATGATTGTGTTACTGTTGATTTCCCCTTTTATGGCTGTTAGTATTTGCCTTATGTATTGAGGTGCTCCTATGTTGGGTGCATAAATATTTACAATTGTTATATCTTCTTCTTGGATGGATCCCTTTATCGTTATGTAGTGTCCTTCTTTGTCTCTTCTAATAGTGTTTATTTTAAAGTCTATTTTGTCTGATATAAGAATTGCTACTCCAGCTTTCTTTTGATTTCCATTTGCATGGAATATCTTTTTCCATCCCCTTACTTTCAATCTGTATGTGCCTCTAGGTCTGAAATGGGTCTCTTGTAGACAGCATATATATGGGTCTTGTTTTTGTATCCATTCAGCCAATCTGTGTCTTTTGGTGGGAGCATTTAGTCCATTTACATTTAAGGTAATTATTGATATATATGTTCCTATTCCCATTTCCTTAATTGCTTTGGGTTCGTTATTGTAGGTATATTCCTTCTGTTGTGTTTCTTGCCTAGAGAAGTTCCTTTAGCATTTGTTGTAAAGCTGGTTTGGTGGTGCTGAACTCTCTCAGATTTTGCTTGTCTGTAAACCTTTTAATTTCTCCATCAAATCTGAATGAGATCCTTGCTGGGTAGAGTAATCTTGGTTGCAGGTTTCTCTCCTTCATCACTTTAATTATGTCCTGCCACTCCCTTTTGGCTTGTAGAGTTTCTGCTGAGAGATCAGCTGTTAACCTGATGGGGATTCCCTTGTGTGTTATTTGTTGTTTTTGCCTTGCTGCTTTTAATAGGATTTCTTTGTGTTTAATTTTTGACAGTTTGATTAATATGTGTCTTGGCGTATTTCTCCTTGGATTTATTCTGTATGGGACTCTCTGTGCCTCCTGGACTTGATTAACTATTTCCTTTCCCATATTAGGGAAGTTTTCAACTATAATCTCTTCAAATATTTTCTCAGTCCCTTTCTTTTTCTCTTCTTCTTCTGGAACCCCTATAATTCAAATGTTGCTGTGTTTAATGTTGTCCCAGTGGTCTCTGAGACTGTCCTCTGTTCTTTTCATTCTTTTTTCTTTATTTTGCTCTGCAGCAGTTATTTCCACTATTTTATCTTCCACCTCACTTATCCGTTCTTCTGCCTCAGTTATTCTGCTATTGATCCCATCTAGAGTATTTTTCATTTTATTTATTGTGTTTTTAATCGATGCTTGATTCATCTTTAGTTCTTCTAGGTCCTTGTTAACTGTTTCTTGCATTTTGTCTGTTTTATTTCCAAGATTATGGATCTTGGAAATAGAATCTTGGATCAGCTTTACTATCATTATTCTGAATTCTTTTTCAGGTAGACTGCCTATTACCTCTTCAGTTGTTAGGTCTGTTACGTTTTTATCTTGCTCCTTCACCTGCTGTGTGTTTTTCTGTCTTCTCATTTTGCTTATGTTACTGTGTTTGGGGTCTCCTTTTTGCAGGCTGCAGATTCGTAGTTCCCGTTGTTTTTGGTGTCTGTCCCCAGTGGCTAAGGTTGTTTCAGTAGGTTGTGTAGGCTTCCTGGTGGGGGGGACTAATGCCTGTTTTCTGGTGGTTGAGGCTCGATCTTGTCTTTCTGGTGGACAGATCCACGCCTGGTGGTGTGTTTTGGGGTGCCTATGGCCTTATTATATTTTTAGGTAGCCTCTCTGCTAATGGGTGGGGTTGTGTTCCTGCCTTGCTAGTTGCTTGGCATAGGGTGACCAGCACTGTAGCTTGCTGGTCGTTGACTGAAGCTGGGTGCTGGTGTTGGGTTGGAGATCTCTGGGAGATTTTCACTGCTTGATATTATGTGGAGCTGAGAGGTCTCTTGTGGACCCGTGTCCTGAAGTTGGCTCTCCCACTTCAGAGGCACAGCACTGGCTCCTGGCTGCAGCACCAAGAGCCTTTCATCCACCCAGCTCAGAATTACAGGGAGAAAATGTAGAAAGAAAGAATTAGTAGAAGAAAGAAAGAGAGAGGGAAAGAAAGGAAGAAGGAAGAAAGGAAGGAAGGATGAAAGGAAGAAAGAAAGGAGGGAGGGAGGAAGGAAGGATGGAAAGAAAGAAGGAAAGAAAGGAGGGAGGGAGGGAGGAATGAAAGCAAAAGGAAGAGGGAATGGAAGAAGGGAGGGAGGGAGGGAGGAAGGAAAGAAAGAAAGAAAGACAGGAGGGAGGGAGGAAGGAAAGAAAAACAAAGTGGAAAGAAGAAGGAGTGAGGGAGGAAGGAAAGAAAAACAAAGTGGAAAGAAGAAGGAGTGAGGGAGGGAGGAAAGAAAAAGAAAGAAGGAAAGGAGGAGCAGAGGGAGGGAGGGAGGAAGGGAAGGTAGGAAAAAAAGAAAGGGCAGGTAAAGTAAAATAGAATAAAGTATGAAATATAGTAGCGTTATTAAAATTAAAAAGTAATTATTGAAAAAAAAAAAAAACGGACCGATAGAACCCTGGGACATATGGTGGAAGCAAAGCTATACAGAGAGAATCTTACACAGAAGATTACACATACACATTCACAAAAAGAGAGCAGGGGGAAAAATTGAAAATCTTGCTCTCCAAGTCCACCTCCTCAATTTGGGATAATTCGTTGTAAAAAGAGGAAAAGTGCGAGAAGTCTGAAATCTTGCTCTCTAAGTCCACCTCCTTAATTTGGAATAATTTGTTGTAAAAAGAGGAAAAGGGGGGAAAGTCTTAAATCTTGTCCTCAAAGTCCACTTCCTCAATTTGGGATGATTCGCTGTCCATTCATGCACTCCACAGACGCAGGGCACATCAAATGGACCATGGAGCTTTAATCCGCTGCCTCCGAGGCTGCACAGAGAGATTTCCCTGTCTCTGCTCTCACAGCTCCCGGGTCTCAGCCTTGGACCTGGCCCCGCCTCTGAGTGTAGGTCACTGGAGGGCGTCCGTTCTTCGCTCAGACAGGATGGGTTTAAAGGAGCCGCTGATTCGGGGGCTCTGGCTCACTCAGGCAGAGGGGAGGGAGGGGCGTGCAGTGTGGGGCGGGCCTGCGGCGGCAGAGGCCGGCGTGACGTTGCAGTAGCCCGTGGCGCTCCGTGCTAAGCTTCTATTTTCTGTTCACCATGACACTATTGAACCTTGCCTTACCTAAGTGCTCAGTAGAAATAATTTAATCAAACAATTCAGTAAAAATGTTAACTACTCATAATATTCATAAAATTAAATATCAAAACATGCTTATATATGATAATATGTATTAGTTAACAAAGATAATGCAAGAAATTATACTCAGGTGGGAGAAAGATATCAATATTCAAAGAATTAAGGGAAAAAAAAATAAGCCATTGATTTAAGTTAACTGTATGCAGTTGGTTTACCTACATCCTCCTGGTATAATTTCCTTCCCTCTCCATTCTTTTTCTTTCTTTTTTTAGCATCTTTATTGGAATAAAATTGCTTTCAAATAGTGTGTTAGTTTATGCTTTATAATGAAGTGAATCAGATATACATATATATATATATATCCCCATAGCTCCTCCCTCTGTGTCTCCCTCCCACCCTCCCTATCCCACCCCTCTAGGTGGTCACAAAGCACCAAGCTGATCACCCTGTGCTATGAGGTTTCTTCCCACTAGCTATCTGTTTTACATTTGGTAGTGTATATATGTCCATGCCACTCTCTACTTCGTCACAGCTTACCCATCGCCTTCCCTGTGTCCTCAAGTCCATTCTCTATGTCTGCGGCTTTATTCCTCTCCTGCCCCTAGATTCTTCAGAACCATCTTTTTTTTTTTTTTTTTTTTTTAGTTTCCATATACTTGTGTTAGCATACGGTATTTATTTTTCTCTTTCTGACTTCACTCTGTATGACAGTCTCTAGGTCCACCCACCTCACTGCAAATAACTCAGTTTCATTTCTATTTATGGCTGAGTAATATTCCATTGTATATATGTGCCACATCTTCTTTATCCATTCATCTGTCAATGGACACTTAGGTTGCTTCAATGTCCTGACTATTGTAAATAGAGCTGCAATGAACATTGTGGTACATGACTCTTTTTGAATTATGCATTTCTCTGGGTATATGCCCAGTAGTGGGATTGCTGGGTCGTATAGTAGTTCTATTTTTAGACTTTTAAGGAACCTCCATACTGTTCTCCATAGTGGCTGTATCAATTTACATTCCCACCAACAGTGCAAGAGGGTACCCTTTTCTCCATACCCTCTCCAGGATTTATTCTTTGTAGATTTTTTGATGATGGCCATTCTGACTGTTATGAGGTGATACCGCATTGTAGTTTTGGTTAGCATTTCTCTAATGATTAATGATGTTTAGCATCCTTTCATGGATTTGTTGACATTCTGTATATCTTCTTTGGAGAAATGTCTATTTAGGTCTTCTGCTCTTTGTGGATTTGGTTGTTTGATTTTTTGATATTGAGCTGCATGAGCTGCTTGTACATTTTGGAGATTAATCCTTTGTCAATTGCTTCACTTCTAAATATTTTCTCCCATTCTGAGGGTTGTCTTTTTGTCTTGTTTATGTTTTCTCTGCTGTTCCAAAGCTTTAAAGTTTCATTAGGTCCCATTTGTTTATTTTTGTTTTTATTTCCATTTCTCAAGGAGATGGGGCAAAAAGGATCTTGTGATTTATGTCATAGAGTGTTCTTCCTACATTTTTCTCTAATAGTTTTAGAGTGTCTGACCTTACATTTAGGTCTTTAATCCATTTTGAGATTATATTTTTGTATGGTGTTAGGGAGTGTTGTAATTGATTTATTTTTTTTTCTGCAGTACACAGGCCTCTCACTATTGTGGTCTCTCCCATTGTGGAGCACAGGCTCCAGACGTGCAGGCTCAGCAGCCATGGCTCACAGGTCCAGCCACTCCACGGCATGTGGGATCTTCCTGGGCCAGGGCACGAACCCATGTCCCTGACATTAGCAGGCAGATTCTCAACCACTGCGCCACCAGGGAAGCCCTGTAATTGCATTATTTTACATGTAGCTTTCCAGTTTTCCCAGCACCATTCATTGAAGAGTCGGTATTTTCTCCAATGTGTATTCTTGCCTCCTTTATCAAAAATAAGGTGAGCATATGTGCGTGGGTTTATCTCTGGGCTTTCTATCCTGTTCCATTGATCTATATTTCTGTTTTTGTGCCAGTACGATACTGTCTTGATTACTGTAGTTTTGTAGTATAGTCGGAAGTCTGGGAGCCTGATTCTTCCAGTTCTGTTTTTCTTTCTCAAGATTACTTTGGCTATTCGGGGTCTTTTGTATTTCCATACAAATTGTGAAATTTTTTGTTATAGTTAGGTGAAAAATGTCATTAGTAGTTTGATAGGGATTGCATTGAATCTGTAGATTGCTTTGGGTAGTATAGTTATTTTCACAATGTTGATTCTTCCGGTCCAAAATACAGTTTATCTCTCCAACTCTTTGTATCACCTTTAATTTCCGCCATCAGTTTCTTATAGTTTTCTGCATTCAGCTCTTTTGTCTCCTTAGGTAAGTTTATTCCTAGGTATTTTGTTATTTTTGTTGCAATGGTAAATGAGAGTGTTTCCTTAATTTCTCTTTCAGAATTTTCATGATTAGTGCATAGGAATGCAAAATATTTCTGTGCATTAATTTTGTATACTGTTACTTTACTAAGTTCATTAATTAACTCTAATAGTTTTCTGGTAGCATTTTTAGGATACTCTGTGTACAGTATCATGTCATCTACAAACAGTGACATCTATAGTTCTTCTTTTCCTATTTGGATTCCTTTTATTTCTTTTTCTTCTCTAATTGCTGTGGCTAAACTATTATTCCAAAATTATGTTGAGTAATGGTGGTGAGAGTGGACAACCTTGTCTTGTTCCTTACCTTAGAGGGAATGGTTTCAGTTTTTCACCATTTGACCGATGTTTGCTGTGCGTTTGTCATATATGGCCTTTATTATTTTGAGGTAAGTTCTCTCTATGCCTACTTTCCAGAGGATTTTTATCATAAATGGGTGTTGAATTTTGTCAAAAGCTTTTTCTGCATCTATTGAGATGATCATATGTTTTTTCACCTTTAATTTGTTACTATGGTTTATCACATTGATTGATTTACATATAATGAAGAATCATTGCACTCCTGGGATAAGCCTCACTTGATCATGGTGTATGATCCTTTTAATGTGCTGTTGGATTCTGTTTGTTAGTATTTTGTTGAGGATTTTTGCATCTATATTAATCTGTGATATTGGCCTGTAGTTTTCTTTCTTTGTGACATCTTTCTCTGGTTTTGGTATCAGGGTGATCATGGCCTCATAGAATGAGTTTGGGAGTGTTCCTCCATCTGCTATACTTTGGAAGAGTTTGAGAAGTATAGGTGTTAGCTCATCTCTAAATGTTTATCAGAATTCCCCTGTGAAACCATCTGGTCCTGGGCTTTTGTTTGTTGGAAAATTTTTAACCACAGTTTCAATTTCGGTGCTTGTGACTGGTCTGTTCATATTTTCTATTTCTTCCTGATTCAGTCTCGGAAGGTTGTGCTTTTCTAAGAATTTGTCCATTCCTTGCAGCTTGTCCATTTTATTGGTATAGTGTTGTTTGTAGTAATCTCTCATGATCCTTTGTATTTCTGCAGTGTCAGTTTTTACTTCTCCTTTTTCATTTCTAATTCTATTGATTTGAGTTTTCTCCCTTTTTTTTTCTTGATGAGTGTGGCTAATGTTTGATCAATGTTTTTTATCTTCTCAAAGAACCAGGTTTTAGTTTTATTGATCTTTGTTATCATCTCCTTCATTTCTTTTTCATTTTTTTTCGGATCTCATCTTTATGATATCTTTCCTTCTGCTAACTCTGATGTTTCTTTGTTCTTCTTTCTCTAATTGTGTTAGGTGTAAGGTTAGGTTGTTTATTTGAGTTGTTTCTTGTTTCTTGAGGTAAGATTGTATTGCTATAAACTTCCCTCTTAGAACTGCTCTTGCTGCATCTCATAGGTTTTGGGTCATCATGTTTTCATTGTCATTTGTTTCTAGATATATATTTATTTCCTCTTTGATTTCTGCAGTGATCTCTTGGTTATTAAGTAGTGTATTGTTTAACCTTCATGTGTTTGTATTTTTTACAGATTTTTTCCTGTAATTGATATTTAGTCTCATAGCACTGTGGTCAGAAAAGCTACTATATATGATTTCAATTTTCTTAAATTTACCAAGGCTTGATTTGTGACCCAAGATATGATCTCTCCTGCAGAATGTTCCATGAGCTCTTGAGAAGAAGGTGTATTCTGTTGTTTTTGGATGGAATGTCCTATAAATATCAATTAAGTCCACTTGTTTAATGTATCATTTAAAGCCTATGTTTCCTTATTTATTTTCATTTTGGGTGATCTGTCCATTGGTGAAAGTGGGGTGTTAACTTCTCCTACTATGATTGTGTTAATGTTGATTTCCCATTCTATGGCTGTTAGCATTTGCCTTATGTATTGATTTGCTCCTATGTTGGGTGCATAAATGTTTACAATTGTTATATCTTCTTCTTGAATTGATCCCCTGATCATTATGTAGTGTCCTTCTTTGTCTCTTGTAATAGTCTTTATTGCAAAGTTTATTTTGTCAGATATGAGAATTGCTACTCCAGCTTTCTTCTGATTTCCTTTTGCATGGAATATCTTTTTCCATCTCCTCACTTTCAGTCTGTATGTGTCGCTAGGTCTGAAGTGGGTCTCCTGTAGACAACACATATATGGGTTTTTTCTTGTGTGTCCATTCAGACAGTCTATGTCTTTTGGTGAGAGCATTTAATCCATTTACATTTAAAGTAGATATTGATATGTATTTTCCTAATACCATTTTCTTAATTGCTGTGTGTTTGTTATTGTAGGTTTTTTCCTTCTGTTATGTTTCCTGCCTAAAGTAGTTCCTTTAGCATTTTTTTTGAGCTGGTTTGGTGGTGTTGAATTCTCTTAGCTTTTGCTTGTCTGTAAGGGTTTTAATTTCTCCGTCAAATCTGAATGAGATTCTTGCTGGGTAGAGTAATCTTGGTTGTAAGTTTTTATCTTTCATCACTCTAAATATGTCCAACCATTACCTTCTGGCTTGCAGAGTTTCTGCTGAAACATCAGCTGTTAACCTTATGGGTATTCCCTTGAATGTTATTTGTTGCTTTTCTCTTGCTGATTTTAATATTTTTTCTTTGTATTTAATTTTTCATAATTTGATTAATATGTGTCATGACTTGTTTCTCCTTTGATTTATCCCGTATGGGACCCTCTGTGCTTCCTGGACTTGATTGATTATTTCCTTTCCCATATTAGGGAAGTTTTCAAATATAATCTCTTCAAAATTTTTCTCAGTCCCTTTCTTCTGGGACCCCTATAATTCAAATGTTCTTGGGTTTAATATTGTCCCAGAGGTCTCTGATTCTGTCCTCGATTCTTTTCATTCTTTTTTTCTTTATTCTGCTCTGAGGTAGTTATTTCCACTATTTTATCTTCCAGGTCACTTATCCATTCTTCTGCCTCAGTTATTCTGCTATTGATTCCTTCTAGAGAATTTTTAATTTCATTTATTGTGTTGTTCATCATTGCTTGTTTGCTCTTTCGTTCTTCTTGGCCCTTGTTAAAACTTTCTTTTATTTTCTCCATTCTATTTCCAAGATATTGGATCATCTTTACTATCATTACTCTGAATTATTTTTCTAGTAGGCTGCCTATTTCCTCTTCCTTTGTTTGGTCTGGTGGGTTTTTAACTTCCTCTTTCATTTGCTGTGTGTTTCTCTGTCTTCTCATTTTTCTTATCTTACTGTGTTTGGGGTCTCCTTTTTGCAGTCTGCAGGTTCATAGTTCCCTTTTTTTTTTGTTTCTGTCCCCAATCGGTAATGTTGGTTCAGTGGGTTTTGTAGGCTTCCTGTTGGAGGGAGTCGTGCCTGTGTTCTGGTGGATGAGGCTGGATCTTGTCTTTCTGGTGGGCAGGGCCATATCCAGTGGTGTGTTTTGGAGTGTCTGTGAGCTTATTATGATTTTCGGCACCCTCTCTTCTAATGTGTGGGTTTGTGTTCCTGTCTTGCTAGTTGTTTGGCATAGGGTGTCCAACTTTGTAGTTTGCTGGGTTTTGAGAGGAACTGGGTCTTAGCATTGTGATGGAGATCTCTGGGACAACTTTTGCCCTTTGATGTTACGTGGAGCTGGGGGGTCTCTGTTGTACCAATGTCCTGAACTCGGCTCTCCCACCTCAGAGGCACAAGCCTGACACCCGGCTGGAGCACCAAGACACTATCAGTAACACAGCTCAGAAGAAAAGGGAGAAATAAATAAATAAATAAATAAATAAAGTTATTAAAAGAAAAAATAAAAAAGTTATTAAAAATAAAGAAGTTTAAAAGTAATAAAAAAAAGAAAAACGAAGGAAAGAAGAGAGTAACCAGACCAAAAAATAAGTCCACCAATGATAACGAGTGCTAAAAACTATACTAAAAAAAGAAACAAAACAAAACAAAACAAAAAAAATGGACAGAGAGAATCCTAGGACATATGGTAAAAGCTAAGCTATATAGACAATATCACACAAAGAAACATACACATACATACTCACAAAAAAAGAAAAGAAAAAAATATATATATATAAAAGGAAGACAGCAACCAAATCTATAAACAAATCTACCAATGATAATAAAGTCTAAATACTAAACTAAGATAAACATAGAACCAGAAACCAGTCAGTCGCATAGAGCAAACCCCAAGTCTGCAGTTGCTCCCAAAGTTCACTCCCTCAATTTTGGTATGATTCGTTGTCTATTCAGGCACTCTACAGCTGCAGTGTAAGTCAAGTTGATTGTGGAGATTTAATCCGCTGCTCCTGAGGCTGCTGGGAGAAATTTCCCTTCCTCTTCTTTGTTCGCACAGCTCCTGGGATTCAGGTTTGGATTTGTCCCTGTCTCTGCATATAGGTCACCCTCTGGCATCTGTTCTTTGTCCAGACAGGAGGGGGTTAAAATAGCAGCTGATTAGGGGGCTATTGTTCTCTCAGCCTAGGGGGAGGGAAGGGTACAGATGCAGGGCGAGCCTGCGGTGGCAGAGGCCAGCATGACGTTGCACCAGCCTGAGGCATACTATGTGTTCTGCAGCTGAAGTAGTCCCTGGATCATGGCACCCTGGCAGTGGCAGGCTGCACAGGTTCCCAGGAGGAGACGTGTGGATAGTGAACCGTCCTTGCATACTGGATTCTTGGTGGCTGCAGCAGCAGTGTTAGTGTTTCATACCTTGTC
This sequence comes from Mesoplodon mirus, assembly GCF_964341445.2. Classification (NCBI taxonomy): domain Eukaryota; kingdom Metazoa; phylum Chordata; class Mammalia; order Artiodactyla; family Ziphiidae; genus Mesoplodon; species Mesoplodon mirus. The sequence continues at coordinate 66,664,216 of NC_138978.1, forward strand.
TGGTGTCCACGCTGATAGTTGCAGCTCGCTCCTGTCTCTGGAGCTTATTTAAGAGGTGCTCTCAATCCCCTCTTCTTGCACACCCCGAAACAATGGTCATTTGCCCCTTAGGCAGTTCCAGACATTTTCCCGGACTCACTGCCAGCTAGCTGTGGCAGACTTAGCCCCCTTCTGGCTGTGTTCAAACAGCCAACCTCAGTCCTCTCCCTGGGATCTGACCTCTGAAGCCCGAACCTCAGTTCCCAGCCCACACCTGTCCCAGCGGGTGAGCAGATAAGCATCTCAGGCTGGTGAGTTCTGGTTAGCAGTGATCCTCTGTGCAGGTATCTCTCTGCTTTGCCCTCTGCAGCCTTGTTGTTGTGTTCTCCTCCATGCCTCCAAAGCTCCCCACCTGCACAGCTGCCATCTCCTCAAGTAAAGGGGCCTCCTAGAGTCTGGAAACTTTTCCTCCTTCACAGCTCCCTCCCAGAGGTGCAGGTACCATACCATTCTTTTGTCTCTGTCTTTTCTTTTTTCTTTTGCCCTACCCAGGTACATGGGGAGTTCCTTGTCTTTTGGGAAGTCTGAGGTTCTCTGCCAGCGTTCAGTAAGTGTTCTGTATGAGTTGTTCCACATGTAGATGTATTTCTGATGTATTTGTGGGGTGGATGATGATCTCCACATCTTATTTTTCTGTCATCTTGAAGGTCTCCCCCACTATTTCTTTACTTCAACTCAAAATTGACCATTATCTTTGTATTATTGGAAAACAAAATTTAGGAATTCTTGGCATTGGACTTATTGATATACTACCTAACATCATATTAAATACTTCATAAAGTATGCCTGTCACAGTTTAAGAAACTCTTCTGTATTTCTAATATGGTCTCTTGGTTTTCCAGGGAAACCCAGGAACCTGGAAAAAAGGGATTTACAAGAGGGTATTACATAAACCCTAGCCATATATATATATATATAGTTATAAATAGGAACCAAAGAAGAGAGCTGACAAGTAACAGAAAAATCAATTTTTGTAACTCAGAATAAATCATCAGAGTATAAACACAGAACAAGAAACCAGTACAGAGTAACATCACTGAGCTAAGATGAAAGAATGTTTTAAAGGGATTATGGTCAATCATTCCAAGCAACAATTACAAATGAATGGCAGCATTTCATAGTGTTTAATATTATGGACTTTGGCATCAAAGAAATTGCACAGACAGATAAAGGGTTATAAAACTGAAGTGAACCACTGGGTCTGGTGTTAACTTGATGGTTGGCCATGTTCCAGAACCTGTGTGAAGGAGAATAATGTACGAGTAAACCTTGAGTAAAAATAGACAATAGTGATATGTCACTTGACTAATAAAAAGGGGGAATAATAGCAGTTAAGACCACTACCACTTCCAAGGATATCGGCACTTTTGAAGGTGCAGTTTCAAACATCTTACAAAAGTATGTTAGATCATTGTATTTTGACATCTATCAGTTTTCAAATCACATTTCCTAGGCAGACTCTAAGTTAGTGTGGTGTTTGTTATAATTAACCTCTATCAATGTGGTGCTGTGCAGCAGAACCATGTGGAGGACTTAGTAAAACACAGATTGCTGGGATCCCCACACAGGGTTTATTATTCTAAAAGTCTGGGGTGACAACTGAGAATTTGTTTTTCTAATTCCCAAGTGATGCTGTTACTGATGGTCCATGGACATCACTTTATATATATTCAACAATGCAGTTATAAAATGACAGATTTTTTTCCACTGTAGTAGGTAAAAATACAGATTAGCTTAAATTCATTTCAACTGAGAGAAATAAAAGTAAGAAAGGACAATTCAAATTATTGTGGTGATAGAATGGACTGAAAGTAAATACCATCTCATCTAATACTGAAGTATTACCAACAGTGCTGTGATAGTTATTATATAATCACTCATCTTTATGTGAAAAACTCTGCTGACTGGACAATATTTTGTCGCCAGATCCTCCTGCTGAGGTTTACTTTTCTAGATACATAGACTTTGAAGCTTGTGATTGCTCATAATCGTCTCTTTATACTTACTTAAGAAGATAGCAACTTGGATTTCAATAAAAAGCAATTAAAACATATAAATATATTTAAGCCATTTTCTGAAATGTGAGAGAGTAGTTCATAGTAGTTATATATTGGTATTATATAGTGATTTACTATACCTTTTGTTTATACCAGAGTTCTTTGTTCTATTTATCTTAAATCAAGACTTCTTCACAATGTAGCTCTATCGTTTTTTATCTTTGATGACACACACAAAAACCTGGATTTTTCAGAACAAAATAAAGATTGGATTTATTTTGTCTTTGGATTGATTAAAAGTGATTAGTGGAAAATTCAACAAAATGATAACATTTTGATTATCCAGAGGTGAATTATACAGCTTTTGGAAAAAAAAATACCTCCACAAAATATATTCTGATATGTTTACAATTTTTGGACCATATTGTTAGTTAATAACTCATTAAATGAATAGGCAGAAGAAGAGAAAAAATAGTTTGAGAAATGAACTTCAGGAAGTCCTCTGTAAACATGGTGATGGTAAATGGATATTAATTTTATTGAGCTTATCTGCACCTCACATATATAGTATAAATATTTTAGTATGTTTTCATGTTTAAAAATTAAGAGTAAAATTCATAATGCTTCTGCTTTAATGAGTGTTAAAAAATAAACCAAAATAGCCATTATTTTCAGATATAAAAGGTCTAAAGATTTGAATCCTATTTCAGTGTCCTTTCCTTACTATACATAAGTACATTAATTTTTTGAATTCACTAAATGACCTTGGGTAAATAATTTGCTTGATTAATGCCTCATTTTCTTTGTAAAGTGAAGGTTAGACTAGATTTCCTTTACATTCTTCTCAGAGATGACACACTATGATTTTCTGATTCCCTTATATCTAAACTTGAGCAGTTGTCATAAAGAAAAACTGAAAAAATTTTACAACAATGTTATACAGCTCCCATTGTATGCATTTGAGTAAGACAAGTCCTTAATTTCCTTTTTTTTTTTTAATTCTAACTCCTAGAATGTTTTCAGGCACCATATTTTTCCCATTACATTTCTATCATTATGCTCATATAATAAGCTTTTCTAAAAAGTTACACCTTTTCTATTTTTAAAAATATTTATTTATTTTGTTTATTTATTTTCCTTATTTATTTATTTCTTTTTTTGGCTGCGTCAGGTTTTAGTTGCAGCACACAGGATCTTTGCTGAGGCATGCAGGATCTTCACATTATGGCACCCTGTTTGTTAGGGTTTCTCTCTTGTTGTGTCCTTGGGTTTTCCTCTCTGTAGTTGTGGCACACCACTGCAGAGCACTGAGGCTCTGTAGTTTGTGGCACCTGGGCTTAGTTGCTCCATGTCATGTGGGATCTTAGTTCCCTAACCAGGGATCAAACCTGGGTCCCCTGCTTTGGAAGGTGGATTCTTTACCACTAGACCACCAGGGAAGTCCCAATTTTACACATTTTCTTAAAGCAGATAGAAAATCTGACCTAATCAAGAAAGAAAACATTATGTCAAGGTGCCTGAAGTCCCTTCTTCAAATTCCCCTTATAACATAGGAAACTGTTGATGCTAAATTACATATTTTAAATGAGATAAATACTTTTTATTTTCAGGAAAAATGTTCATGGAAATACATGTAATCAAAGGAAGAAGTAAGAGAATTAACATTTATCATATGTTTATTAAACTCTGGGAACTCTGAGAGATAATAATTTTTTTTAATAGAAAAGATACTATAATAATAAAATATAAATAAAGTTTGTGCCCTAAAGAGAGATATAGTGGTGCTTTAAACCTATAAAATAATGGAAATTTAATTTAATAGAGAAATATCTCTGTTTGAATTTTCAGAGAAATATATATACTATATAAAATGTATAATATAAAATAAGATGTAAGTAATATTAATATAATATTATCTACATGTCTATCATAGATAGATAAGGAAAGATATTCAGAGAGATTGAGAGTCATTTCTCAGAAGTTATCAATTGATCCACACAGAGAAATTTGACTTAGGACTAGAAGATGGAGGAGATGAAATTTTACTCTGTGCTCAAATAATTGTTCCCCATTAGTTTACATTGGAACTTCTATGGATATGTTTGAGAATACTACCTTTTAAGTAGACTGTAAGCCTCCTGCAAGCATACATTATTATTATTATTATATTGATGGGTTTTGTTTATGTGTTTGATGTATTCCAGAAAAGTGACAGATTTGAGTAGAGGAGATAGGTGGGTGTCAATAAAGCTTGATATCTATTCCCCCTCCCCTTGCTTGACATATGTCTTTATCCTAATTGTGTTGTCTTAACTTTACCAATGATACAAATAAATTAACAATGTTCAACATCTCAAACTTGATTTCACACTTTTTAGTGAGTTCTGTGAAATTTCCATGCTTCATCATTTATAGCTACTCACAAAAAATATGTGTGAAATAACTGTGAAGGCAGAGAAGCAAAACATGAAGTTGTAATAATTCATCTGTTAAAAAAAAGTCTGTATACGGTGTGTACGAGCACTGACAGGACTTTTTTTAAAATTTGATATTAAACTCCAACACCATAGAATTCTGCATCTGTCTAAGAAACAGGAAAAATGAATATTATAGGGCTACCAAAACTAGGTGACACTGTAATTATCAGGCCTTTTTAAACTTCCCCATACATTTCCAGATGCTGACAGTGGCTTAAGCATGGTATAATCATGTCTTATCCAATTGAATTATGTGTTTTTCCCCCTTTAACTGAGATTTTTTAGCAATCCTTTGTTAAGCTTCAGTTGCAAAATAATTTTAAAATCTTATAATTTATCACTTTCTGCATCTTTATGCCCAACTTACTGACAAATACTAGGTATGCAACTGCAGACACAGTTTTCAAAAAAAGTATAATTGTCATAGTTATTTATAAGTTTTCCTGTTACATTACTCACACTACCCTTACTGTAACAAACAATACAGTGGCAATAATTCCCTTTTTTTCCATATGCTTCTATTCATATAAGAAAGTTATCATGCATCAGTTAAATTTATAGAATACTACTCTCAAGGCGAAAAGACTAAAGGCTTGATTGTCACTATTAATGTAAATTTTCTCCATTCACTGTCTGTTAAAGTAATTTCAATTCATCAGGTACTTATCACATTTCACTTTCAATTTTTTTTTATTTTTCTCGTGGTCAACACAGAGCAGTTGAGGTGTATGATAATCAAAGGATTGTTCATGATTGAATCAACTTAATACTCTTGCTTCACCAGTGCCGCATATTAAAAAGTGCCCTGGAATATTTAGCTTGACTGGTTAACGTATTGTGCTGAATTTCTGGTATTACAGATTTCAAATACAATATGGGTGGGGCGAGGAATTGCTTTTATCTATCTCTTATATGACATGGAAACTGGATGAAAGAAGTTTCTTTTCAAAATGAAACAAATAAATTAATAAAGCTGTTATCCAATCTTTGCCATGTTAGTGGAGAAATAAACATTAATTTTCTTTTTATAAATGGGAGAGTATCATAAATATCTCAAGATATTGGGACTGCAAAAACAATCCAGTAGTGTAATACAAGGGGAAGTAAGTCTTTGTATTCTCAGAAATCTAAAAAAAAAAAAAAAAAAAAAAAAGCCTTTCTAGCCTAGTGTCAACAGATTGGTTATAAAAGTCTAATTTAATATCCATTTTACACATTATGTGCTCGCATGTCTCTTTGGGGAGTTATATAAATGCATATGCTATATTCATTCTTATTTCCTACTCCCTCCCTCCATATTGTTCATGTTTTCTCCACTTTCATGTTTAATACACACACAGCTACATTTAAAAAGTACTTTTATTGTCTTATTAAAAATAAACAACCTCAATAACACAGACAGGAAATATTATTCTCCCATATGTAAACTTCTTACAACTATTATTCATGTAGTTTACATTATTCTATTATTTCTTCTGGGTTAGAATTCCTTAGGAAAAAGGAACCAAACATTTTACGTCTTTGATTCTCCAGTGTTTAATATGATGTTTGACATATAGTAACCAAAAGAAAGCCTTGTTTTCTTTTAAATTATGTTCACAAAGGAGCATTTGTCCTCTCTCTCTGTCCTGCCCTCCAGTCTCTTATTAAAGTAGAATGAAATATGAAAAATAGTTTATATAATTCTGTCTTCAGATCAGAACCAAAAAGCTGACATTTGATGTCTCAAGTAAGAAAAAAATAAATGTGACAATCTAATAAATATTGTTCAAAGTATACACATAGATGAATACTAAAAGTAGAACTTGACTTTCAATGAAAAGTTCTAGGTATAATATGTGGTATAATGTAATGCCAAAATAAGTACTTGGTAGTTATAATTATAGTAAAGAAAAAGAAGACAAGTCAAAACATCTTTTTTTCAATTCCCTTCACCTGGTAGTTTAGTGTAAATACTGGTTTATAAACTGTATTGCAAACAAAGACACACATTTTTTCAATCAAGGGTTAATAAAGTCTTCATAAAAATTTTAAGATAATAGCATATTTGATGGTTAAGAAACTTGGAATAAAGTCTAAGGTAAGGATAGTGAGCATAGATATTAAATTCTGTAGATATTTTTGTGGAATAACTTTAGCATTTAAACTCATACTGTAACCATAATTATTTTGGGGATCCAATTGGTAACGCAATTGTTTTTTGCCCTGTATCTAGAGGTTAATCTAGATGACTTACTTATGTGTCTCTTAGGTAAATATAAAGGTGTTAAACAGCTTTTGAAATGTTAGCCACCAAGTAGTATTAAAGTAGTATATTTAAATATGATATTTAATACATTAATCTTAAAGAGACAATCAGTGAAAATAAAGTTTAATAATGTATAATCTGTTCTACTAATTATAATGAGAATTTAGAAGTGCAGGCTTAGATGTGTGTGTGATATTGATCTGTCACCTCAGGAAAAGCTAATGACATCATGCATACTTCCCTGGGAAATAAGCAGAGAGCACAAAAGAATGGATATAACATTGGTTTAAAGCTGATTTTATTACAATCTGTTCATTTAAAAGTTACTAAAATGATGTAGAAAGGCAACTGTAAATCATTTGACTCTTCCTCTCTAATTAAACCTGCTTGATGTGGATTAGTGACCCATGAAATAGGGACAAGCTTAGTCCTGATATTATGAATCTTGACCATTTAATTGGTCCCCAGCATCTTGTTAATGATGCTGTTTTCTAAAAGGTCACATCTTTCTACCATGCAACAGTTTTTTTTTATTTTTTTAACTTATTTATTTATTTTAGTATGGCTCATTTTGTGTGTATTACTTTTTAAATCAGAACTGATTCTCTTATAGCTAAAAATCTTCAAGATTTACCCATTTTTGTTTTTCTGTCCACAAAACCCCCAATGAAGAACTGGTCATATTGCACAATAACAGAATGGCCTTATAAAACTGTCAGTGTTCCCAGACTGAGCCATATAATGAAGAAAGCACATGGTAGTGAATGGTAAAGACTTTGGAATCAGGCTGAAGACAGCTTGAATCTAGGCTACCAGTTATTAAGTGGTTGACTTTGGACAGTTTGCTGACTTATCTTGCTCAGTCTCAGTTTTCTTATTATCAAATGTGGATAAAATAACTACCTCGTTTGGTTGTTGTGTAGATTAGATAAGGCAGGTAAAATATTTGGGCCAGTACTTTATAGCAGGTAGGTTATTATTTTAACTCATAATGTGTTTTATTGTTAATAATAGGGATAATAACAACAAACCATTTGAGGACCCCCACTGTCATCTATGACTGTAGTTTGTTTACTCTAATTTCAACTGTACTTATTCAGCCAGTGATAAATTCCGAAGTCACAATTTTTCATTCTGAGAAGATGTATCTAACCAGAAGGAGAGGAGAAACACTATCTTCCACTAGTTTTGTTTGTTTGTTTGTTTGTTTGTTTGTTTTGTGGTACGCAGGCCTCTCACTGTTGTGGCCTCTCCCGTTGTGGAGCACAGGCTCCAGACGCGCAGGCTCAGCGGCCATGGCTCATGGACCCAGCCGCTCCGCGGCATGTGGGATCTTCCCAGAATGGGGCACGAACCCGTGTTCCCTGCATCGGCAGGTGGACTCTTAACCACTGCCCCACCAGGGAAGCCCCTCCCACTAGTATTTATGAAACTTATTTTTTTTAATTTAACGAATATTATATAGTGGTTAATATGTACTAGGTATTAAGCACTTAAAATATTACCTAATTTAATTCTCTAAAAGACCCTATGGGGGCGTGTCTCTTTTTCTACTCATGTTACAGATGAGACATCTGCGGCACAGTGACGTTACATAACTTGCCGGAGGTCAGTTTGTAGCAGAAAGTGGTAGAACAGGGATTTCACACCAGGTGGTGCTTGGTTTTAAAATCTATGCGATCTGCTATTCTCTTACATGGCTCTACAGCACCAGGTTTAATGAGGCTGTTTCAGGCATCACTTCCCTCTGGAGATGCTCGTGGTGTTGCCAGCTCCTGAACTGCTGTCACCCTGGCTTTTGCTCCCTTTTACTGCCACTTTTTCTGACAAGCCAGTGATCCTCTTCCCTGCTGCTTCCAGCTTCCAGCTGCTCTGAAGACACAGTTCTTTTCACCTTGAAACAAAATAAATTTTCATTTTATGAGTGTTAGCAAAGACAAACACACTTCTGTGTAAATCCTAACATTTTTTTTTGCCTTCATTTCCATTGGTCAGATTCCTAAACTTTGGATTAATGGGTTCAAGAATATACACATTTTGAATATTATTAATGGATGTTGACAGATTATTTTCCATAAAGGCAATGCCAAATCCACCTATCACCAATAATGTGTGGCAGTGCCTATTTTACCATGTAATTACTGAAAAATTGGATGCCATCGATGTTTTTAAATGTTTTGTCAGTTGGATAGGTTGAAAATTTGTATCTTATTATTACAGTTTGCAGTAATGTTGAGTATCTTATGTTTACTGGTCATTTTCTCTTTTCTAAATCAATACACACAGTTAACTATTATGAGCTACATTACTGCATGATTGTCATGTGCCTGACTCTGTGTTAAGAATTTTTTATGAGTTCTCTTAATTAGTCCTCAAAAAATTCCTATATGGTATGTAGGATTTTTATTCCCATTTTAACGATGATTTGTAGAAATTTTACATAGTAGCATCCTCCAAGCCAGACAACCAGTAAGTGTTGAAGCCAGACCCAGACTCATATTTACATCCCAGCAACATAAATGACCACACTTTCAAAGCTCTAACCATGTACTTTGTATCTATCATCCATTTTCTCATGGGATCATGTGTCCTTTACTTATCATTAAGGAATGTGTTTTTTTATTCAACAAGGGAGAGTTGGGGAAAGAAATTTAGTTAGAAAGAGTTTCTCCAGCAGTCATTAAGTTCAATAACTGAGATCAGCAAGGATCACATACATTGAGAATAACTCCTCTCCCTACATGGATCAACAGGAAAACAGAGCATGGGAACTGTGACCACACTTTTCTTAGACCTTCTTCCACATTCTTCAGGAATACAGGAGAAACCCACCCATCCCTATACCCCAATATTCATAATCCAGTCATTATTATCCCCTTGGGCCCTCTGGGATTAACCTCATTATGTACTTTACTGTTGTTTGTATCTGTTACAACAAGAATCCGTAGGCCCATCTTTCCAGAGCTCATGAAATCCTTCCACTGTGCACTAGGGAATTCATGGTTCATTATATGTAAATTATTCTATATCCTGAAACAATTTCTGAAAATTCTCATCACTGATTGGAGCTAGAGGAAAACTAACTCTACAGTAGGGACAAGCATTCTCTGCAACCTGTTAGGTGGTGGCTTTTTACAAGTCATTTACTTGTGTTCTGAAAGGAGGTAGATGTCTCTGATCCCCATTTTGACTTTCAGAGTATTCTTCTTCACACTCTCCAGCTTAATGTTTGGTGTCATTGTATTATATCACCCACTATTCCTCATATTAGCTGTTATCCCAGGTTCATTCCCTTCCTCTTCTCAATAATATTATCTATTTATTCACAACCACTTTTTCTAAGACTACTCCATCTGAATCTTTGGCAAATTTAACATGTATGCAAATGATTCTTCAACACCTTAGCATTTCAGTCCTTGAAAATCCTTCTCCCATTAACAGTGTTGGGACTTCCCTAGTGGTGCAGTGGTTAAGAACCCACCTGCCAGTGCAGGGGACATGGGTTTGATACCTGGTACAGTAAAATCCCACATATTGAGGAGCAACTAAGCCTGTGTGCCACAACCACTAAGCCTGCACTCTAGAGCCCACGAGCCACATCTACTGAAGCCACTGCCATGAGAAGCCTGCACACTGCAACCAAGAGTAGCCCACACTCACCACAACTAGAGAAAGGCCGAGCACAGCAACGAAGACACAATGCAGCCAAAAATAAATAAATAAATGTATTTATTTAAAAATAATAAAATAAACTTATAAAAAAATAACCTTACCTTCCACCCTACCTCAGGTGGAACTGCATCACTTCCATAGTCTTAATTTAATATTCCCTTCTTGAGGACCACTTCTTTCATACCAGCTTGCCTGATCCACTCTGCTAAACCTCCAATCCACTGGCCATACAACATTTTCATTGTTCCTCATTCACTTAATATCTTGACTCTCTTCTTAACCCAGATTAAATTCTGGGGTTAATCATTAAAATCAACTGCTTGCAGAGTCTTTCAATTTTCTTGCACTCTTCTCTCACTGAGACATTGAATTTAGTAGAGTCTCACTCCCATATATAACCAACTACCAGACTGTACCCACATACTTTCCCTCTCCTTCTCTTACCATAGGTTAGAAGTTCTCAACCTTGGCACTACTGACATATGGACTGGATAATACTTTGTTGTGGGAGCTGTCCTGTGCATTGTTGGATATTTAGCAGCATCCATGGCCTCTACCCATTAACTGCTAGTGAAAATCCCCCTCCCCTTCTCTTACCCCTACCAGAGAACATTGCCAACTGTTCTCTGGCAGGGGTAAGCAGATAAACGGATTGTCTCTCTTTCTGAAAACCACTATCATAGATGAATTTTTTTAGCCCCATCTAAAGCCAATTCCTCCTTTGTTCTCTCATTCCTGTTTATTTAGTTAAGGACATGGCTCCAAATTTTAATTCACCCTTCTCTTTCGTATGTCATCTATTTTTCACTCTCATTTTTATAAACATGCAAACATGTATTTATATCTCCCATTTGAAGAAAAAGAAAAAAAAAAGATTCTTACAATTCCAATTTCCTCTCCATTTCTCTATTTTTTTCCACTTTGGAGATGTCAGAGAAAAAGGAGAAACTCATAGACAAACTCATACTAAAGTATGTGTAAAAATGTCCACCTTTTCAGGTGAATAGGACCACAAGGAAAAAAAAAAAGCAACATTTATTGTTCAAAATTATATCATAAGTAATTCTTTTTGGATAATATTTGAGTCAGTTTTTTTTTATTAGTTTCTGGTTTATAATAAAGTGAATCAGTCATACAAATACATCTGTTCCCACATCCCTTCCCTCTTGCATCTCCCTCCCTCCCACCTTCCCTATCCCACCCCTCCAGGCGGTCACAAAGCACCGAGTCGATCTCCCTGTGCTATGCGGCTGCTTCCCACTACTTATCTACCTTATGTTTGGTACTGTATATATGTCCATGCCTCTCTTTCGCTTTGTCACAGCTTACCCTTCCCCCTCCCCATATCCTCAAGTCCATTCTCAAGTAGGTCTGTGTCTTTATTCCTGTCTTACGCCTAGGTTCTTCATGACATTTTTTTTTCTTAAATTCCATATATATGTATTAGCATACGGTATTTGTCTTTCTCTTTCTGAGTTACTTCACTCTGTATGACAGACTCTAGGTCTATCCACCTCATTACAAATAGCTCAGTTTTGTTTCTTTTTATGGCTGAGTAATATTCCATTGTATATACGTGCCACATCTTCTTTATCCTTTTATCCCATGATGGACACTTAGGTTGTTTCCATCTCTGGGCTATTGTGAATAGAGCTGCAATGATGAGTTTCGTACATGTCTCTTTTTGAATTATAGTTTTCTCAGGGTATATGCCTAGTAGTGGGATTGCTGGGTCAAAAGGTAGTTCTATTTTTACTTTTTTAAGGAACCTCCATACTGTTCTCCATAGTGGCTGTACCAATTCACATTCCCAACAGCAGTGCAAGAGTGTTCCCTTTTCTCCACACCCTCTCCAGCATTTATTGTTTCTAGATTTCTTGATGATGGCCATTCTGACTGGTGTGAGATGATATCTCATTGTAGTTTTGATTTGCATTTCTCTAATGATTAATGACGTTGAGCATTCTTTCATGTGTTTGTTGGCAGTCTGTATATCTTCTTTGGAGAAATGCCTATTTAAGTCTTCTGCCCATTTTTGGATTGGGTTGTTTGTTTTTTTTGGCTATTGAGCTGCATGAGCTGCTTATAAATTTTGGAGATTAATCCTTTCTCAGTTGTTTCATTGGCAAATATTTTCTCCCATTCTGAGGGTTGTCTTTTGGTCTTGTTTATGGTTTCCTTTGCTGTGCAAAAGCTTTGAAGTTTCATTAGGTCCCATTTGTTTATCTTTGTTTTTATTTCCATTTCTCTAGGAAGTGGGTCCAAAAGGATCTTGCTGTGATTTATGTCATAGAGTGTTCTGCCTATGTGTTCCTCTAAGAGTTTGATAGTTTCTGGCCTTACATTTAGGTCTTTAATCCATTTTGAGCTTATTTTTGTGTATGATGTTTGGAATGATTTAACCTCATACTTTTACATGTCCCTGTCCAGTTTTCCCAGCACCACTTATTGAAGAGGCTGTTCTTTCCCCACCGTACATTCCTGCCTCCTTTATCAAAGATAAGTTGACCATATGTGCGTGGGTTTATCTCTGGGCTTTCTATCCTGTTCCATTGATCTCTCTTTCTGTTTTTGTGCCAGTACCACACTGTCTTAATTACTGTAGCTTTGTAGTATAGTCTGAAGTCAGGGAGCCTGATTCCTCCAGCTCTGTTTTTCGTTCTCAAGATTGCTTTGGCTATGTCAGGTCTTTTGTTTTTCCAAACAAATTTTGAAATTTTTTGTTCTAGTTCTGTGAAAAATGCCAGTGGTAGTTTGATAGGGATTGCATTGAATCTGTAGATTGCTTTGGGTAGTAGAGTCATTTTCACAATATTGATTCTTCCAATCCAGGAGCATGGTATATCTCTCCATCTATTTGTATCATCTTTAATTTCTTTCATCAGTGTCTTATAATTTTCTGCATACAGGTCTTTTGTCTCCTTAGGTAGGTTTATTCCTAGATACTTTATTCTTTTTGTTGCAAAGGTAAATGGGAGTGTTTTCTTGATTTCACTTTCAGATTTTTCATCATTAGTGTACAGGAATGCCAGAGATTTCTGTGCATTAATTTTATATCCTGCTACTTTACCAAATTCATTGATTAGCTCTAGTAGTTTTCTGGTAGCATCTTTAGGATTCTCTATGTATAGTATCATGTCATCTTCAAACAGTGACAGCTTTACTTCTTCTTTTCCAATTTGGATTCCTTTTATTTCCTTTTCTTCTCTGATTGCTGTGGCTAAAACTTCCAAAACTAGGTTGAATAAGAGTGGTGAGAGTGGGCAGCGTTGTCTTGTTCCTGATATTAGTGGAAATGGTTTCAGTTTTTCACCATTGAAGATGATGTTGCCTGTGGGTTTGTCATATATGGCCTTTATTATGTTGAGGAAAGATCCCTCTATGCCTACTTTCTGCAGGGTTTTTTTATCAGAATGGGTGTTGAATTTTGTCAAAGGCTTTCTCCACATCTATTGAGATGATCATATGGTTTTTCTCCTTCAATCTGTTAATATGGTGTATCACATTGATTGATTTGTATATATTGAAGAATCCTTGCATTCCTGGAATAAACCCCACTTGATCATGGTGTATGATCCTTTTAATGTGCTGTTGGATTCTGTTTGCTAGTATTTTGTTGAGAAATTTTGCTCTATGTTCATCAGTGATCTTGGCCTGTCATTTTCTTTCTTTTTGACATCCTTGTCTGGTTTTGGTTTCAGGGTGATGGTGGCCTCGTAGAATGAGTTTGGGAGTGTCCCTCACTCTGCTATATTTTGAAAGAGTTTGAGAAGGATAGGTGTTAGCTCTTCTCTAAGTGTTTGATAGAATTCGCCTGTGAAGCCATCTGGTCCTGTGCTTTTGTTTGTTGGAAGATTTTTAATCACAGTTTCAATTTCATTGCTTGTGATTGGTCTGTTCATATTTTCTATTTCTTCCTGATTCAGTCTCAGAAGGTTGTGCATTCCTAAGAATTTGTCCATTTCTTCCAGGTTGTCCATTTTATTGGCATAGAGTTGCTTGTAGTAATCTCTCATGATCTTTTGTATTTCTGTAGTGTCAGTTGTTACTTCTCCTTTTTCATTTCTAATTCTATTGATTTGAGTATTCTCCCTTTTTTTCTTGATGAGTCTGGCTAATGGTTTATCAATGTTGTTTATCTTCTCAAAGAACCAGCTTTTGGTTTTATTGATCTTTGCTATCGTTTCCTCCATTTCTTTTTCATTTATTTCTGATCTGATCTTTATGATTTATTTCCTTCTGCTAAATTTGGGGGATTTTTGTTATTCTTTCTCTAATTGCTTTAGGTGCAGGGTCAGGTTGTTTTCCCGAGATGTTTCCTGTTTCTAAAGGTGGGATTGTATTGCTATAAACTTCCCCCTTAGAAATGCTTTTGCTGTGTCCCATAGGTTTTGGGTCGTCGTGTCTCCATTGTCATTTGTTTCTAGGTATTTTTTTTATTTCCTCTTTGATTTCTTCAGTGATCACTTTGTTATTGAGTAGTGTATTGTTTAGCCTCCATGTGTTTGTAATTTTTACAGATCTTTTCCTGTAATTCATGTCTAGTCTCATAGCATTGTGGTCAGAAAAGATACTTGATAAAATTTCAGTTTTCTTAAATTTACCAAGGCTTGATTTGTGACCCAAGATATGATCTATCCTGGAGAATGTTCCATGAGCACTTGAGAAAAATGCGTATTCTGTTGTTTTTGGATGGAATGTCCTATAAATATCAATCAAGTCCATCTTGTTTAATGTATCATTTAAAGCTTGTGTTTCCTTATTTATTTTCATTTTGGATGATCTGTCCATTGGTGAAAGTGGGGTGTTAAAATCACCTACTATGAGTGTGTTACTGTCGATTTCCCCTTTTATGGCTGTTAGTATTTGCTTTATATATTGAGGTGCTCCTAAGTTGGGTGCATAAATATTTACAATTGTTTTATCTTCTTCTTGGATCGATCCCTTTATCATTATGTAGTGTCCTTCTTTGTCTCTTCTCATAGTCTTTATTTTAAAGTCTACTTTGTCTGATATAAGAATTGCTACTCCAGCTTTCTCTTGATTTCCATTTGCATGTAATATCTTTTTCCATCCCCTTACTTTCAATCTGTATGTTTCTCTAGTTTTGAAGTGGGTCTCTTGTGGACAGCATATATATGGGTCTTGTTTTTGTATCCATTCAGCCAATCTGTGTCTTTTGGTGGGAGCATTTAGTCCATTTACATTTAAGGTAATTATTGATATGTATGTTCCTATTCCTATTTCCTTAATTGTTTTGTGTTTGTTATTGTAGGTATTTTCCTTCTGTTGTGTTTCTTGCGTAGAGAAGTTCCTTTAGCATTTGTTGTAAAGCTGGTTTGGTGGTGCTGAACTCTCTCAGCTTTTGCTTGTCTGTAAACATTTTAATTTCTCCATCAAATCTGAATGAGATCCTTGCTGGGTAGAATAATCTTGGTTGCAGGTTTCTCTCCTTCATCACTTTAATTATGTCCTGCCACTCCCTTCTGGCTTGTAGAGTTTCTGCTGAGAGATCAGCTGTTAACCTGATGGGGATTCCCTTGTGTGTTATTTGTTGTTTCTCCCTTGCAGCATTTAATATGATTTCTTTGTGTTTAATTTTTGACAGTTTGATTAATATGTGTCTTGGCATATTTCTCCTTGGATTTATTCTGTATGGGACTCTCTGTGCCTCCTGGACTTGAATATTTCCTTCCCCATATTAGAGAAGTTTTCAAGTATAATCTCTTCAAATATTTTCTCAGTCCCTTTCTTTTTCTCTTCTTTTTCTGGAACCCCTATAATTCGAATGTTGGTGTGTTTAATGTTGTCCCAGAAGTCTCTGAGACTGTTCTCTCTTCTTTTCCTCCTTTTTTCTTTATTTAGCTCTGTATCAGTTATTTCCACTATTTTATCTTCCACCTCACTTATCCGATCGTCTGCCTCAGTTATTCTGCTATTGGTCCCATCTAGAGTATTTTTCAATTCATTTATTTTGTTTTTAATCGATGCTTGATTTGTCTTTAGTTCTTCTAGGTCCTTGTTAACTGTTTCTTGCATTTTGTCTATTCTAATTTCCAAGATTTTGGATCTTGGAAATAGAATCTTGGATCATCTTTACTATCATTATTCTGAATTCTTTTTCAGGTAGACTGCCTATTACCTCTTCATTTGTTAGGTCTGGTAGGTTTTTATCTTGCTCCTTCACTTGCTGTGTGTTTTTCTGTCTTCTCATTTTGCTTATCTTACTGTGTTTGGGGTCTTCTTTTGGCAGGCTGCAGATTCGTAGTTCCCGTTGTTTTTGGTGTCTGACCCCAGTGGCTAAGGTTGTTTCAGTAGGTTGTGTAGGTTTCCTGGTGGGGGGGACTAGTGCCTGTGTTCTGGTGGTTGAGGCTTGATCTTGTCTTTCTGGTGGACATGTCCACGTCTGGTGGTGTGTTTTGGGGTGCCTATGGCTTTATTATATTTTTGGCAGCCTCTCTGCAAATGGGTGGGGTTGTGTTCCTGTCTTGCTAGTTGCTTGGCATAGGGTGATCTGCACTGTAACTTCCTGGTCATTGACTGAAGCTGGGTGCTGGTGTTGAGATGGAGATCTCTCGGAGATTTTCGCTGCTTGATATTATGTGGAGCTGGGAGGTCTCTTGTGGACCCGTGTCCTGTAATTGGCTCTCCCACTTCAGAGGCACAGGACTGACTCCTGGCTGCAGTACCAAGAGCCTTTCATCTACCCGGCTCAGAATAAAAGGGAGAAAAAGTGGAAAGAATTAGTCGAAGAAAGAAAGAGAGAAAGAAAGGAAGAAGCAAAGACAGGAAGGAAGGAAGGAAGGAATAAAGAAAGAAAGGAAGAAAGGTGGGAGGGAGGGAGGAAAGAAAGAAAGAAAGAAAGAAAGACAGGAGGGAGGGAGGGAGGAGGGAAAGAAGGAAAGAAAGAAAGAAGGAAAGAAAGACAGGAGGGAGGGAGGAAGGAAAGAAAGAGAGAAAGAAAGAAAGGAGGGGTGGAGGGATGGAAGGAGGAAGGGAAGGTAGGAAAAAAGAAAGAGAAATGATAAAGTAAAATAGAATAAAGTATAAAATATAGTAACATTATTACAATAAAAAAGTAATTATTGAAAAAAATAGACAGATAGAACCCTGGGACATATGGTGGAAGCAAAGCTATACAGAGAAAATTTCACACAGAATCATACACATACACATTCACAAAAAGAGAACGGGGGGAAAAAATCGAAAATCTTGCTCTCAAAGTCCACTTCCTCAATTTGGGATAATTCGTTGTAAAAAGAGGAAAAGGGGAAAAAGTCTGAAATCTTGCTCTCCAAGACCACCTCCTTAATTTGGGATAATTCATTGTGAAAAGAGGAAAAGGGGAAAAAATCTTAAATCTTGTCCTTAAAGTCCACCTCCTCAATTTGGGATGATTCGTTGTCTATTCATGTATTCCACAGACACAGGGCACATCAAGAGGACTGTGGAGCTTTAATCTGCTGCCTCCGAGGCTGCACAGAGAGATTTCCCTGTCTCTTCTCTGCTCTCACAGCTCCCGGGTCTCAGCCTTGGACCTGGCCCCGCCTCTGCGCGTAGGTCGCCGGAGGGCGTCCATTCTTCGCTCAGACAGGACGGGTTTAAAGGAGCCGCTGATTCAGGGGCTCTGGCTCACTCAGGCCGAGGGGAGGGAGGGGCACGCAGTGCGGGGCAGACCTGCGGCGGCAGAGGCTGGCGTGACGTTGTACCAGCCCGAGGCGCTCCGTGCGCTTTCCCGGGGAAGCCGTCCCTGGGTCCCGAGACCCCGTCAGTGGTGGGCTGCACAGGCTCCCCAGAAGGGGGGTTGGACAGTGACCTGCGCTCGCACACAGGCCTTGTGGCGGCGGCAGCAGCAGCCCCAGCATCCCACGCCCGTCTCCGTGGTCCACGCCTTTAGCCGCGGCTCCTGCCCTTTTCTGGAGCTTCTTTAAGCAGCGCTCTTAATGTCCTCTCCTCGCTCACCAGGAAACAAAAGGGAAGAAAATGTCTCTTGCCTCTTCGGCAGCTCCAGACTTTTTCCCTGTACTCCCTCCGGGCTAGCCGTGGTGCACTAACCCCTTCAGGCTCTCTTCCTGCCGCCAGCCCCAGTCCTCTTCCTGCGCACTCCGACTGAAACCCGATACCGGAGCCTCAGCTCCCAGCCCCGCCCGCCCCTGTGGCCGAGCAGACAAGCCTCTCGGGCTGGTGTGTGCCTAAGGGCACCGATCCTCTGTGCTGGAATCTCTCCGCTTTGCCCTCCACACCTCTGTTGCTGTGCTCTCCTCTGTTACTCCGGAAGCTTTCCCCCTCTGCCACCTGCAGTCTCCGCCTGCGAAGGGCCTTCTAGTGTGTGGAAACCTTTCCTCCTTCACGGCTCCCTCCCACTGGTGCAGGTCCCGTCCCTATCCTTTTGTCTCTGTTTATTCTTTTTCCTTTTGCCCTACCCAGGTATGTGGGGAGTTTCTTGCCTTTTGGGGGGTCTGAGGTCTTCTGTCAGTGTTCAGTAGGTGTTCTGTAGGAGTTGTTCCACGTGTAGATGAATTTCTGATGTATCTGTGGGGAGGAAGGTGATATCCGCATCTTACTCTTCCGCCATCTTCCTCCGTCTCCTCTTGAGTCAGTTTTGTTTTAAAAATAGATTTTCCTGTTTTTAATGGGGGAAAATAACCGAATTGTTTCTATTTCTCATGGCTTATCCCTGAAAGAATTTCAAATATCCTTTTTGGTCATGGCTATCTAGGAATGCAAAACTTTCAGGAATGTGAAACTTTTCCATAATATGTGTCTGAGACTAAGTAGAAATCATATATATATATATATATATATTTTTTTTTTTTTTCTTTAAGATAAGACTTCTAAAGAGCTGTCTATATTCACTGTGTCTAATTCCTCTCCTTTCTTAGCCTCCTTACAATCTGGCTTTTGTTGCTACCAATCCACTTAAACAGCTTTTGTTATGCACTGACAATATCCAATGACTAAATTCATCTGTCAGTCCTCATCTTACTACATCTATGAGCAGCAGCACTGAGCACAGTAGATCCTCTGTGATACATTTTCTTTATATGGTTTCCATTATATCAAATTCACTGGAGTTGTTTTTCCTACATTATTGGTTTTTCTCTGTCAGACTCCTTTGCAGGCTACTCCTCATTTTCCTGAGACTTAGATATTAAAATACACCAAGACTTACCACTTACCATTTTTTTTCTCTTTCTGTCTACACTTATTATCTCAGTGTTCTCAAATTTGAATTTTAATTTCAGCTGTTGGCCTGTGACTCCCAAATGTATTTCTCTAACACAGATCTCTCTCAAAAACTCCTGATGTGTGTATTCAGTTCTTTTCTTGATATCTCTACTGGAATATCTAATACATTACTTGAAGTTATCGCATCTAAAACCAAATTCTTGATTTTTTACCACTCTACCTATAATCTTCCCCATCTCAGTTAATGGCATCTCAAGTCTTCCAATTGTTCAGGAGAAAACCTGGAGTCATCCTTAACAACATTCCTTCTAATATATCGAGTACTACTAAGTCTTTCAAGAAACTAGCACATCTTTCAACCTCCACTAGCACTATCACCTGGTTTGAGCCAGCATAATCACTCACTTGGATTGTATCAGTAGCCATCTATTAAATTGTGAGAGACGGTATTATTTTTATTCCTAATTATGTACATATTTATTGCCCTTTTTATTTAAGGGTACTATTCAAACCTACCCATTTCCATGTAACTTGCAGTCAAGGCCAACTTCATGCATTTGTGATCTTCATTTGGTTCAATGCTCTGCTATCGCCATCTTAAAATGCATAATAATTTTTGAACAAGAGATCTCACATTTTAATTTCGCACTGGGGTTTTCAAATTATGTATCCAATATTCTGTATAGTGCCACTCCTTATTAAAAAAATCTTTGGCTAATTAAATGCCTGGGAATACCATGTGGTCTTCCTGGGGGAAGCTTAAAGAGCTATTTTGTAGTGCTTCCATGTCTTTTTTTCCTTCTGCAAGGAGAATGGCATGCCCAAGGTACCTGATGCTCCTTTATCCTAGATCCTAAAATGAACAAGACTCAGGGAAACAGAGCCATGGCTGATCCTAGCCAACATGTAACATGTGAGCAATAAATATTTCTTGGGTAAGCACTGATATTTGGGTTCTTTTGCTATCTTAGAGTAAGCTAGTGAAAACTGACTAATATACAAATTTCTTTGTTTCATCCCCTTGCCTCTCTACAGTTTTTTCTCAACTCAGTAGTCAAACTGATCCTTCTAATAGTGAGGTTAAATCATATCATTGTTCTGCTCAAAATGATGCAATGACTGCACAAGTCACTCAAATGAAAAGCCACAGTCCTTGCAATGGCAAGCATGATTTTCTTCCACCACCACTTACTTCTTTAGCCTTATCTCTTGCTATGGTCTCACATTTTTATGATATGTATGATCAGGCCACCCAAGATAGCTGCTCTCTTGCTCTTTATTCATCCCATCTTCGATCAGTCCTCTCACCTACACCCTACTCACCTGACTGACCTTCCCTCTTCATCATAAAGACTAATCAGTAAATGCCATCATCATAGAGCCTAATTAGTAAATGCCTATGTACTTGCCCTGGCCCCAGCAAGTGACTGTTCTAATCTTTAGGTCATAACTGTCTCCACTATGATAGCTTATCAAAGGGGCAGTGAGGAGCCTGTTCCTCTGCTGGTTTCCCTGGCAACTGATTAACCAAACTGAAGTCAATTCCCAACTTCCTCTACCCCTCGTAGTGAAGACTGATGCCATGTCCTGCCCACTGTCCGCTGCACATGGTGGGATGTTGCTCCAGGATCTTGCTTCAGATGTGTAAGATCTCCTATCCATTAAATCATTAATGTCTCTCTTGTTGACTCTGAGCTCTTTCTTTAATCTTGAGGCTGGGCAAATACAGGGTTTGCAGGCCTGTGAGGTTCAACCTAACACCACACCATAGACATAATTTCCTCCTTGCTGTTTCTTGAATATGCCAGGCACACTTCAGATTTTAGACCTTTTTTACAGCAGTCACATTTTTAGAATGCCCTTCCTCCAGCTATTTGCCATGCTAACGCCCTCTCTCCTTCAAGTCTTTGCTCAAATCTTACTTTGCCAGTGATGCAAACCTCGACCATTCTAAATTAGGCACTGCATCTTCCCATTCAGCATATGTGATCCTTGCTTTTTTCTTCTACTTTTTTTTTGATAGCATTTATTTTCTATTAACACATTTTATTATTTACTTATTATATTTTTTTCATACAACATAGTTGATGTTCCATAATCATTTACTGAATAACTAGAGATTGAAAGAGGCTTATGTATGGATACATTATTTAAAATAATCTCTGCTCATATACCTTTAAGTCTTTCGCTTCTCGCTTTTTGCCCCATACTCCTTTGGCAAAATCCTAACTCTGGCTAAATTTGGACTCTGACTGCTCAGTGACTGTACATGGTAGCTAAATGTTGCTGAAGTAAAACAAACAAGTATATTGAGTTGTCTTACGTTAAGTTCAGGATCACCAAATTTTATGAGACGCCTAATTCAGCATTTTCCTGTTCCATTCACTCTTCCTTTCCCAGATGAAAATCTTATGCCCTTTGCTTTATATTTTTAAACATCCAACTCCTCATCTTTTATTCTCTTACTGAAATTCTTACTTTCAAATTCTACTTAAAAAAATCAAAACAAAAACAAAAACAGAGGATCTCAGAAGAGAACTTCCATAAGCTCCACAATTATAAACCCCAACGTTCCTGCACTTTTGCCCACATATTATTCCATTTCTTCAGTTATGTTAGATAAACTCTCCACTCTAATATTAAAGGCCAGTTCTTCCAGTCGTGTAGTGGATATTATCGCTCCTTGCTTATTCAAGAACATCATCTTGGCAACCTTCCCTTATCTCCAGTAGATAAGTTTTTCAGTCTCTAGAGGAAAATTCTCCCATTTTACAAAAGAAAAATTAACCTATAACTGAAACCGAGTGGGACCCTGTGGGGCTCCCAGGCGCTGAAACTGAGTGGAGCTGGGCCACAGAAGCCTCCTTTTGTCCATCATTTCTCACAGGCAAGACTGCAGCCTCCATGACCTCTCCTGAGTTCCAAAGGGCAGATTATCGGAACAGTTGCTAATCAAGGGAGGAAGAGTCAAGAACCACCTGAGACTAAGGTGGGGCAAGCCCTGCTCAATCCTAATCTTGTCAGAGACCCCACCTTTGAACCACTGTTATAAAACTCTCATCAAGTTCTCTGGGGTTGGGACACATAATTTTTCAAGGCAGGAGTCCAGTGTGTCTCCCTTTGCATGGCAAAGAAATAAAGCTAACCTTTTCTACTTCACCCAGGACTCTGTCTCTGGGATTTTATTCAGCACAGGTGTACAGAGAGGCCGAGCTTTCGGTAACAGAACCTCAACCAGTTACTGTATCAATTTTCTCCTTTTCTTTATAATGAGGCTCCTTAGGAAGGCTATCTATCCTTGCTGTCTCCAGCTCCTCTCCAGCTGGGGTTTGCTTTACTGCTCCGCTATTCTGCTCTTCACAAATCACCAGTGATGTCCATATTGCTCTATACAATGGTTATCTTTGAAACTGTAATGAATTTAACTTCCCATCAATATTTGACACAGCTAGAATTCCTCCCAGAAACACTTTCTGCAGGTGGCTTCCAGCACACCACGTTCTGCTGTTTTTCTCCTACCTCTTTAACCACTCCATTTCAAGCTCCTTTCCTGTTTTCTATTCTTCAAACTAACCTTTTGACTTTTCTGTTTGTACATGGTCTTTGGTAATTGCAAAGAGTCTTACAGATTAAATATCATCTCTATTCTAATGGCTATCTGACTTATATTTCAAAATCTTATTTCATTTTTGAAATCTAGACTCACAAATCCAACTCCCTCCTCTCCGTCTCCTACTGAATTTTCAATAGGCATTTTTATTCCAACAAGTCCTAAACTAAACTTCTGATCTTCCCCTTCCCCCTTCCAAACCTATCATGTAGACTTTCCCTTTGCAGTTAGTGGCAATTCCATTCTTCAAATCGCACAGGGCACCCACAGAGTTATATTTGATATCTTCCATTTTCTTACTCCCATAACCAATTCTTTAGCAAATCATTTTAGTTATTTCTTCAAAATGTATCACAAAACCTGTCTACTTTTTATTTCTCATGCAGCAAACATGACGGGCTATATTGCTATTATATCAATATGGTATTATTTACATGACCTTCTAATTGATCCACCTGCTGATTCATTTACCACCTTAGAATCTAGTCTTATCAAAGCTGACTCAGTGATTCATTTAAAATGTATTGTAGCTCAAATCATTTTATGCCCTGCTTCAAAGCTCTCCAATAATTTACAGCTGAAGTAAAGACAAAACCCTTAGATAGTATGTAAAAGGCTCTACAGTTGCTAGTCCTCTCTTATCTCCTGCTTTTTGCCCCTTGCTCACTTGGTCTCAACATCATTGGCTATCTTGCTTTTCTTGAAACACACCAGATTTTCACTTGCCTGAGGGATTTTACACAAGGTCATCTCTCTGCCTGAGATATATTCTTTTCATACATCCTCACAGATCTACCTCACTTTCTCTAGTTTTTAACTTAAGGAACAGGTTTATTGTGAACCTGTGACTAATGCTCTATTTAAAATCACACTATTTTCTTGTATCTCCTACCCACTTCCATGGTTTATTTTTCTTCCTAGCAGTTATCACTTTCTGACCTATTGTATTACTATATATAGTATTAACTTAAATGGAAGGCAAGTTTCAGGAAATCAGCACATTTTTTCTATTATATTTACTGTTGTGTCCCCAGTAGCAATAAGCTGTAATGGTATCTAACAAATACTGAGATATATAAATACAAATATAAGATATACATATATAATCAATGAATGAGTGGTTGAAAAATAATGTAGACTATAAATAAAGAATTCCAACATAAAAGAAATGGAATGCGTACACACACACATTCACATTTTTTTTCTTTTTTCTTTTCTTTTTTTTTTTTTTTTTTTTTAACTGGGAGAGTGACATCAGCAGCACGGAGGACCAGGAAGATCCAGGGCCTTGTTCCTTCAGGGAAACATTAACAAATAATTAGAGACTGACTAAACAAGTTTACAGGAGCTCTGGGAATCAGCCAAACAGCTCCAGCAACTAAGTGGATGCTTAATCAAGAAAAAAGACATTCAAAAGGAAATTTTTTGGGGGGGCTACTCATTCTTGCCCCACTTCCTCCCTGTTACATATGGTCTTGGCAGTAGTCTGTAGGAAGTGGCAGTTCTGTCCTCAGTTACTTTCTGTGAACCAGAGAGGGCAGAACAGACCTAATTTGCAACATTATAACTTACCTGGTGGCTATCTAAGGGATTGGTCTCTGTGGGGGTCTAAGTGGGAGTTTAGACCTCCAAAAGCAGCACAGCTCAGATCACAGGCTAAGGAAAGGCTCAAGAGTCTATAAAAAGCATACAGACTAAAAGGTGGCTGGAGCAATAAATTACTGATTGAGGGATACAATATAACAGCTAAGACCACTAGAAGAAGCAGGGGATGGAAATTAACACACAGAAAAACAGCAGTCTATGCAGAATAAGACATACACAAGCTTAGAGAAGACACATGCCCAGAAAGGTCATAAGAGGATCGTTAAGTCCTTTTTTTTAAAAAAATAAATAAATTTATTTATTTTTGGCTGCATTGGATCTTTGCTGCTAAGCACGGGCTTTCTCCAGTTTCGGTGAGCGGGGTTACTCTTTGTTGCGGTGCACAGGCTTCTCATTGCAGTGGCTTCTCTTGTTGTGGAGCACAGGCTCTAGACATGAGGGCTTCAGTAGTTGCAGCAGGCGGGCTCTCTAGAGTGCAGGCTCAGTAGTTGTGTGCCTGGGCTTAGTTGCTCTGCAGCATGTGGGATCTTCCTGGAACAGGGCTTGAACCTGTGTCCCCTGTATTGGCAGGCAGATTCTTAACCACTGCATCATGAGGAAGTCCAAGGACCATTAAGTCTTAATGCCAAGCTGATTCTGATGCTCAAACATGTCCTGCTAATTAGTGAAAATCTTCTCTGTCATACAGCCAGTCTTCCAAGACTGGGAGAGGTAGCTGATTTTTCAAATTCTCAATTTTCAACAAAAGCTTACAAGGCACACAAAGAAACAGAAAAATATGGCTACTCAAAGGAACAAATAAATTTCCAGAAACCATTTTTGAAAAATGCAGAGATTGAACCTACTAGACAAAGACTTTAAAACATCTGTCTTGAATATGCTGAAAGAGCTAAAGGAAAATATGGGCAAAGAGCTAGAAATAGAGGGAAACTACCTCAATATAATAAAAGCTATACATGTAAAATCCACATTTAACATTACACTCAATGGTAAAAGACTGCTCTTTTTCCCTCTAAGGTTAGCAAGAAGACAAGGATGTTGATTTTCAACACTTCTATTCACCATAGTACTGGAAGTCTTAGCCAGAAAAATTAGGACAGGAAAAGAACAAAAGTCATCCAAATTAGAAAGGAGGAAGCAAAATTATATGTATTCAGGGCATGATTTATATGTAGAAAACCCTAAAGATTCTGCACACAGATACAAAAAAAGTGTTTAAAACTAAGAAAAGAATTCATTAAATTTTCAGGTTACAAAAGTGATGCTCAACAAACAATCTGAAAAACAATGTACTGACAACAAACTGTCTGGAAAAAATTGATAATTTTATTCACAAATAATAAATTACTTAGGAATAAACTTAACCAAGGAGTCCAAAGGCTTGTACAGTGTAACTTACAAAATGTTGCTGAAAGAAAGAAGATAACAATAAATGGAAAGACATTCTGTGTTCATGGTTCAGAAGGTATAATATTGTTAAGATGTCAATACTACCCAAAACTATTTACAAAGTCAATGTAATTCTTATCAAAATCCCAATGATTTTTTTTCAGAAATAGAATAATCCATCCTAAGATTAATATGGAATCTCAAGGGACCCTGAACAGCTAAAACAATCTTGAAAAAGAAGAACAAAGTTGGAGGTCTCACATATCCTGATTTCAAAATACAACAAAGCCACAGTAATTAAGAGTACAGTACTGGTATAAAAATAGAAATATAGAACAATGGATAGGATAGAGACACCAGAAATAAATCATCACATATATGTTACAATTATTTATGAAAAGGGTACAAAGACTATTGGAGAATGATAAGACTTTTTAGTAAATAGTCTGAATATAGTTGGGAAAATTGTATATCCATGTGCAAAAGAATAAAGTTGGCTCCTTGTTAGACTCTATACACACATTTAAAAATAGATCAAAGAGCTAAATGTAAGAGATAAAATTATAAAACTCTTAGAATGAAACATAACAGGAAAGCTTTATGACATTGTGTTTGGCAATGATATCTTGGATATGACACCAAAAACACAAACAGCTAAGGAAAAATAGACAATTTGTCCTACATCAAAATTTAAAACTTTGTGCATAAAAGACACTGTAAACAAAGTGAAAAGGCAACCCATGGAATGGGAGAAAATATTTGTGAATCCTATATTAAATAAGGAGTTAATATCCATAATCTATAAAGAACTTCTGCAATTCCACAACAACAACAACAATAACAACAACAAAAAAAACAGCCTATTTAGAAAATGTGCAAAGGATGTTAATAAATATTTCTCCAAAGAAGATATAAAAATGGCAGAGAAGTACATGAAAAGAGGTCATTATCACTAATCATTTGAGAAAGTTAATCAAAACCACAATGAGATACCACTTCATACCCATTCAGATAGTTATTATCAAAACCAAAACAAAATAATAATATTAAAAAAAAAACACACACACACAGAAAATGACGTGTTGGTGAGGATGTAGAGAAATTAGAATCCTCATGCATTTTAAGTGGGAATTTGAACTGGTGCAGCCACTAGGGAAAACTCTATGGCCATTTCTCAGAAAAATTTAAAACAGAATTATTATATGATTCAGAAATTTACTTCTCTGTATATACCCACAGGAATTAAAAGAAGGGACTTGAAGAGGTATTTGTAAAACCATGCTCACAGAAGCACTATTTACAATATCCAAAAGGTGGAAGCAACTCAAATGTCCATCAATGAATGCGTGGATAAACAAAAAAGCAGTGTGTGTGTGTGTGTGTGTGTGTGTGTGTGTGTGTGTGTATATATATATATATACATACAATGCAATATTATTTATCCCTAAAATGGAAAGTCATTTTGACAAACACTACAACAGTGATTAGCCTTGAAAACATTATGCTAAGTGAAATAAACCAGTCACAAAAGGACAAACATTGTATGTTTCCATTTTTATGAGATATCCATAGTAGTTGAAATCCATTATTTTTCAAAAACCTGTAAATTAGAGGAGTTAATTAACTTTCTAAAGTGTACACAGCTGTTATAGCAGAATCAATCTTTCATTTTGGATTAGACTTTATTTTCTCGGGAGTGCTTCCTGACTTCCTAAACCTAGATCGAGGACATCTCCCATATTACCCCACGTTTAACATTGTTATTTACCTTCTCACTCTGTATTTAATCACTTATTTAATAAACTGTAAATTTTTCAAGGGCAAGGGTAGTGTCTTTTCTTATTTTACAATTAAATTCCCAGATTTTATTAAAATTCTGTTTCTATCCCATGAGTCCTCCTCCCATTTCTTTGATTCTATCTCTATTATTAAATACAACTTATTTCATTTTGTTCTCACTATTATACCAGCACCAGGCTGGGCTCTCATACATATTAACTCTTTTACACTTCACCTTATGTCCTGTGAAATAGTATCATTCTTACCTTATAATGAATCTATAGGCCCATCCTTTATTTAGAGTCATGGACTATTACAGTCCCTAATATCTGACCAAAATGGTCTCGAACATCCTCAAATAATCCCTAGGTATCTGACTGTCTTCTCTCTGTTAGAGTTCAGTAGTTTTTTCTCCAAATAGACCATAAGGACAGGTATCAGGAAATGTTTCAAGGGAGAGCAGCATCCAAGGTGCTTTCAAGGCCTTACTCCTCTAGACAGAAATGAAGGTAGTACCTATGGCTCCTCCTCTAGAGGAAAATATATTCACACTTTTCTATTTTCTTTTGGAAACAGATTTACTTATTTTTGCGTTGTTCTTTTCCTCAGTTACTCTTTTCTGAAAAAGAAAATCTACAGGATGATAATATATAAAACGTATTCAGTAAATGAAAATAATATTTCATTCTTTTGAATTGTGATTCATAGGATGTGTAATGGAGGACAAATACAGGTTAATTTTTTTAAATGAATGAACATATTAAAAGATTAATATTCATTGATAATCATAGAGTTATAGAAAGAAGTATCAGCAAAAATTTGAAATTGCTTCCCCAAATTTGAAACCCATAGACTTTCCTTTATTTTATATTTCTTGCACACTGCAGAGTTTGTGACTTATTTTAAAATGCTATATAAAAATTTAAGCTTTAAATTCAAGCTTTAACCTACATCTCTAAGTATTTGGAAAATTTATAGAATATTAATGTAATATTAGAATAGATAATTGTATATTCACAATATCCTGCCTTGTTTCTTTCTTTCTCTACAGGAAATAGTGAACCAAAGTATTAAATACATATATTTGGATAAAGTACACACACGTATCTCACTTTATGTGAATAGTATTAGCTAGGTATGCATATGAGCATTTTGTTCTGGTAGGGAAAAAAAGACAAAAGCAATTTCATATAGCAAAATTCTTTTTCTAAGTTCTTCAGTATAATCTCAGAAATTCTTGCTAAGTCAGCTGTTAACTGGCATTTGGATGCTTACACTTAGAATTCTATGGACTTCAGCATCTTATTTGATTTTGCAACCACTGCTGCTGACCCAGAAATGTTTGCTTATGTGACTTCTTGTGAAGTGTTCAAATTGCACTGAGTAGGCCAGGGAAGTACATTACTTTGGAATACAGTGTTCTATAATTGAATGCAGGACTTTAGTAAATCATAGTTTGAATGAAAGGAAAGGTGAATTGAACCTTACAAGGTTGATTTAGTTTATTATAGTATCATGGGATCTTAGAATTGAGGAGACCCAAGGGATCATTCAGCTTAACCTCATTATTTTACAAATGTGGATTCTGAAAAGCACTAAGGGGAAGTGATTTTACTAAGACTCACAACTAATTGTAGTCTGGGCTAAGAATCTTTGTAATATGATACCTATTCTAGGAATATGTCCTTATCAAGAGCAGTATTGATTAATTAACAACGTGGACAATGCATGAAGCTGAGTTAGGTTCACATTCTAGCTCTGACACTTACTTGACCTCTGGCAATCAGAAATTAAACTTCTAAGCCTCAGTTTATTCATCTGTAAAATGTGTGCTAAAACTGTACTGCCCTATTGTGAGATACAGATGAGATAATGCATATAAATACTCAACAGTAACAGGCACATGCTAAACACTCAGGAAAGTTTTTATTTTTTTTTAGTCAACCTTATGGGTTCTGTTTGTTCAATAAACATTTTATCTTTACTTACTCTAGTTGTTAGTGCCTATACCCAGAAATATTAAGGGCAGGCAAAGGTGTGTTTATTTAAGAAGATAAAAATGAATAGTTATTTATTGGTTCAGTTATAAAACATAAGAATCATTATTATATATTTATATACACCTGCTCATGGATTAAAAGAACAGTATGCATTTCCTTTGGGAAATACCTAATTCCTTTCATACAATTGTTACTTGCTATGAAATTTTTAAAAATCCTCCATTACAGGAATGTATAAGCAGTAGAGAATGCTGAATTATAAATATTAAAGACATAGGTGTAGCTTTTGAAAACTGAGAGTAATCTAGTTTAAAATGGGAGATTAAATAGTGGAACAATTAATAAATTTCAGGCATGTCTTTTTGCACTCTTAGGTTATTAGGAGGAAGGAAATCTGTAATGAATTCTACAGTTTCTGACCCTGATAGTGATATTGAAATGACAATTACAAAAGGCAGCTTGAGGGGATGGAGTGATGCATTGGCATTGAAACTAGGGCATCTGTTCTGCTTCTAGTACCCGTACTGTTTAAGCAAATATCAAGGGTCTAACAGCTTGATAAGTATTCATGGCCCAGAACCCTCCAATTATACCATGTGTCATGACATTGTTGCAAATGCTATCCTCAACCATTTGAGAGGAAAAAAATGTTTAAAAAAATATACTATTGTGGGAGTGCATTAACCTGCTCTCAGCTGCTCGGCAAGAGACAATATAAGTGTGCTTCTGTTAAGGATGACACAAACCTTTGCCTTTGAGCTAAAAGGGCTATTAAGTTAAACACAGCTCTTATTAAAAAAAGTATTTATTGTTGGTTTGAAGACTATTACTTTGTCATTACATTCAGTTAATACATTTTGTTATTTTAATAATAACTTGGGAGTGCAGAACTATTTCCTGCAGGTTCTGAACTTTAGAAAAGCAACATTTCAAATTTTTGAGTTCCCTCAGTGTATTCTGATTCCTCTAGGTTTATGCTTCATCATAATATAATATCTCCATTTGGTAGATCTGGAAATGAGAAAGGACTAGCTCAAAGGTCATAACCAGAAGGAAGGAGCTGTTTTTGCTCTCCTGTGAGTGCCAGCTTGCTTAAAGTGTGCTTTGCTCTCAACTTCTAGGCTTATAATTATGTTTAATAACTCTTTAAAACATAAACTCTTGAAAATCAAAGAAACATTTCAAAAAACAGCTGTGCCCTAATAGTAGACTGACTAATTTTTGATTCTCTTTAACATAACTAACTAAGACAACTTGGCCCCATTTCAACTGAAAATGCATTTCTTATAACACTAAGTTGGCATTTAGCTAATGACTATAATGAAGGCAAATGTTACATGTTAATATTTCTGTAAAACCGGAAGGAGCTTAAGAAAATCAAAGGCACTTTTTATTTACTTTGAAGAAATAAAATTGTTCTGAAGGCTTCCATGGAGCTTTAAGATTATCCAAACTTACTGTCTCTGTTTTACCATTGTAGTGGCTTGTGTTGGAATAAATCTCCATTTGATAGAACAAAAGCAGAGCGGAGTTGCCATATTATAAGTGGCCATTGTCTCATCTGGTCTGAATTCTTGCCTGTAGCCAACTAATCTTCTTCTACATCAAGCCTGTATTACATCCCATGACTTTTGCTGGACTTTAAGTCCCTATGATATAATTTTCCTGCACAGGTGGTGGTAGGAATTGAGCATTCACCAATGGAAAAACTGGTTTGTGCCACCAAAAATAAAAATTTTTGTTTAATAATCCTGGGATGTAGAAAAGGTGGATAGCTCTTGGTTGGGAACAAAATCAGATTTCCTTCATATACAATTACTTTCTGAAGTGTTTTATATTATTTGTATAAATTAGAGTTTTGAGGTTGTGTAAAACAACAGTCAAGGACTTGGTTGTTTTTTTTCTTTAAAGATCATATTCAATACCATGATGATTGGATAGTTATAGCTAGACCTAACTTTTATGAACATTGGATCTTCACATTGACATTGATGATGTAGTGAGGGGTGTTGGCACTTTAATTTCTAGGGCATTACTCATCACCGATATGGTATTTAAGTAAGAAAAAATTTCATCTAAGGTAAAAATTTTAAAAACCTAGTTCAAGTTCTATAACTTTACATAAAAATTATTAGTGAGTCAAATTCAGCTTCACATATTGAAGATTTTTCTAAAATATTTTTTACTTAAAATCTCCTGTAACTAATACTTCTCTAAATAACTTTTGGAGATCTTATGCAAGGACCATACAGTTCATAAGAGCAATCAGAATTATGAATTTGGAGATTCTGTGTGTCTATAATTCTCTAGGCTTTTTTCTTATCTGTAAATAAGTGAACTGCACTAGATGTTTTTAGGTGACCTTATACACAGAGACCCTAGACTATATCTCCTCCTTATTATCATGATCATGAAATCCATGATTGATATACTTTTGATTTCTTTCATCCCATTACACGTATTTTTCCTGTATCAGAAGCTAAAAAAAATACTTATTTTGAGCCCATCATATTTTAGTTTTTATACATATTAACTAATTTTTGAATTTCAGAGACAATCCTCTATAGTTGAGAGTTAGTTTGTCAACAATTTATGGTGTAGTGGTGTCAAAGTCCAAAGCATTTACTCTCATTCTGTTTAGCCAAATGAATCATAAAGACTTGGTGTTAATATTTTACCTTTTCATGTATAGCCCTCTAAACCTCATTTTTTTCATATGAAAATGGGGTAAGTATGTATAACCCATAGTGCAGTAGTGAAATGAGAAAATGCATTTCAGGGGTCTTATATAATGCTTAAAACATATTTGTTTTACAATATTATGAACATTAATATGTGAGCAGCATTTTTACTACTAAGTACATCATTTTAATTTATTTTCCCAAATGTAAATTTCCCAGTAGGAAGAAAAGAAAAATACTGATATAGTAATTATGTTATTTACTGAGCTCAGAAGCTGTTTTTTATGCACCCAAGTCCATATTCTTTGAGTCTCTGTTACTTAGGTTGGATATAGTTTTATGGATAATTTAATGTTTAATATCTTAATTTACTTGAACTGGTATTTTAGTAAATGCACTCATTTGTGAGTGAATTCACTTTTCAGTTCTCTTCATATTGAAGAAGAGAAGTTTTTCTTCATATTGAAAAACGTTCAATATGAGGATTTGTATATGTTTGATATTTGTCAGTAAAATGTAAATATTCTGGATTCTAAAAGATAAATTTTATTCAACATTTACATGCCTTTCCTAAAGGAGCTGATGGACTTGGAAAAGTAATATCTGTTTATTCTTTCATCGTCCATCCATCTATCCACCCATCCATTTATTTTTCTCTGCCATATTCCTTAGTGAATAAAGCTATTCCTTTTTCATTTTTGAATTTCCCATAGCTTATTTTCACTGTTGCTAGCTTCCTCATAAGCTCTGTTCAAATTTGATCTCTAGGAAGTCGCTCTTGTCTACTATAGCTGACATGATTTTATTTTTCTTTGAACACACAAAGCCTATAATGTATAGATTTGCCTGGTAATTTTTCATGTGTTGCCTTTTAATATCTTTTGAACTGAAATGAATCTGTTGTGTGCTTATTTGTTTTCAAACATATACGTTCAATTTCTACAATTTAAATTTTAAAATTCTTAAAATTACAAGCTATAAATTATGCTTCTTTATATTATTTTACTTGTAGAAACACAATAAGTATTTCTTGATTAGTTTATTCTGTAAGCAAAGGCTACATATGTAGACATGCCATTAGTGTCACAACTGAAAGCACTAATGCTATTAAATACAAACTGGGACTTAATATCTCCCAGGAGTATTGATTCTTTGCTTTTCAATTTGGTCAGAAAATGTCAGATTCTACTTTCTTGCTCATAGAGGAGGAACAAAAATAAATGGCTGGCCTAAGCATGACTTAACAAAACATGATTTGTTGCTAGAAAATTTAGTTTACCTCTAGAAAAAAAAATATTCATGACCTAGTTTAAATCTCAGTTTAAATACTAATAACTACTCTAAAACATGTTTTAAACCAAAAACACTTTTCTTAGCCTAAATTTGACTTTGCAGGCTGTATCTCATTTCTCTGTACCTCTCTTCTTATTTTTCTGCAGCTGCTGAAATCTATAGGGAATATCTCTCCATGGAGACAGAGCCAGACAGCCCAAGTCTCTTCTCTGTTCTTGAGTTCCTATTTTCAAGTAATGATTCAGATAAACTAGAGACCAGTTTTCTTTCATGCAACTCTGGCAGCTGAATTAATTCTCCAAAGACTCCACTTTGGAGGCAAGCAGATGGTACACATGCACGTGTTTTAGTTTTGATTGTACCAGTTCTGAATAATTTAAAGTTCCAAATCTCTATAAAACTACTGTATTCCCATTTCCCAATACAATTTTTTGTTTCTTTTGCCTCAGAAATTCCTTCCTTATATTTTGACATTTGGCTGAAACTTCGTTCATTTTGTACTGGCTACATTGTCACACACCTCCTCCTGTTCTTTGTTACAATTTTAGATAAGTATGGCTTTAGAAAACTAAGATGCTTTTTAGAAACTATTTTGCTGGTGATTTTCCCCTTACCATTTGCAAAGCATTTTGTATACATAAACAGTACATTAGCCAAATGATGCTGTTATCACAGTTCCTGTTGGTCTGCACTTGGCTCTCACTTTAGAATTACCCCAAATATGTTTGCAGAGTTTTATAGTTGCATTATGAGGCACTCAATAATATATATGACCTTAGGCATTTTATTTCCCCCCTGACATTTTGTTTGAGAAACAGCTTGTCCTTTCTCTGTTGAAGATTCACTGCTGTGCCAGTAAAACATAGGAAGGGAATGTTCAGAGCAATCTCTAAGTAGTTTTCTGCATATTAAATTGAGAAGACTTACCAAATGTAGTTCAAAATTTTCTGTGCAGTCTAGTGATTTGTGAAGTTAATGGGAGCTGTGAGGCATGCATGTATTTGTACACTCACACACATATATGCACACACATTGAAGTTACCCCACTCAATCAGAAAGCTCTGCTACTGTAGGCACTAAAGCTATGATTCAATTCTGGTTGAGTTTCACTAAGTTTTACTGCCAGTGTCCTCTTCTCTTACTATGGCTAAGACACGAGAATAACTATGAGATAGAGCAGGCTATATTAGCACAAGTCAAGAAACTTAACCATATAGTCAATTTAGAATGAGATGGTAATTTCAACTGTGAAGATAGCTACAATATATAATTAACCTTTACCAAATGATGGTTTTATATTGTTTTGTGGTTCATTCAACCCTTATAAAAATTACTTCATTTTTGAGTACCATATTATGAATTCAGAACTTAAGCCTCAGAGAGACTTAGTGGCTTGAGTATAAACAGTAACACATTGAAGCAAGGATACAAACTCCAGGTACTATAATACCAAATTCCATTTTTTTTCCCCACATAAGGAAGAACAAGATAAAGAACATAGCATTTATAGAACACCAAAACACATTTTGTCTAGAATAACTTTGTATTATTATTAAAATATAATTACATAGAAAATAGGATATAAAACACATTTTTTGTTGTTTTTATCTGTATACAAAGTTCAGAAAACAAACTCAGAACAACTGAAGAGAGGCTCAGATATTTCATCTATTTGATAGAACACTTCCCTTAGGGATCATAACAATTGCTATGCAGAATCAACAAATAAGTAACTTTCAGTAGTGTTTTGTCTCTCTTGATTTCAACCGTTCAAGTGATGTGACTTCTATCATTTCCCTTGAGGGATAATTCCATAATCCAGCAGTTTAACTGTCAGGAAGTTTTTCATGTATTCCATTCAAAATGTCTTTTCTTTAACTTCATTCCATTCTCATAGCTATACCATATCTGAGCATATCACTAAATGATTTCTCATTCCCAGTGAGGGTTACACTTTTAAACATTTGTTGGCCTGATATTTTCTTCTTATTTCTCACTTTCCAAGAGTTACATATTTACCTCCAACAAAATTGCTTCTTCGGTCAGTCCCTTTACTGCCTTCATCAATTTTAAATTCTTCCCTAACAGCCATTTGTTTGCTAAACGTTTTGAAGCCCAGTATAGGAAGATTAAGGCTCTTCACTACAAAGCTATATTCTAAACATACCATTCAAAACATTACCAATATTTATGCTTTGCAATTCAAACAAACACAAAAAAACAAACAAAAGAAACCAGAATGCACATCCCAAATAATTAAAATAAATGACAGAGTAAGATTTTCACCTGACCCCTTGAGAATATCATAGACTAATGATTAGTTTTAGTGTTTGCCTTCCCTTCCTTAAACTCTAGTTCCAAGTTTTATTTTTCCCATTTTTTTTATTATTTAAGATTTCTAAAGTGTGTTTCCATGGTCTTCGTTCACTATGTCTCTAAGATTTCTATTTTTTAAATAACACTTTGATTATCTTAAACTGGCAGTGCTTATATTGTGACTAATCATGATTTACACGTATTTGTTTTACAATATAGCTTAAGGAGTGCCATGTTTTGTATATGATTACATATTACAAAACTCAATAGAGCCTATCTTGGCAGAAAATTGTTTTCACTTTTAAGTTGGTCTAAAATATATTTTGTTCAGAAAGCAATTATTAGATATCTATGATGTTCAGGCAAAGTGTTATGTTCTAGTTATTTACACTTCTTGTCTATATCTAGTGTGCAGGAAATTTGTAATTAAATTTTAGTTATGTATTTAAAATTAGATAATAGCAATCCACACAGGGTACACTGAGGAACAGCAGAGAGAGATCTCAAGCCTATGATGCGGGTCAAGGAGGGGATGGGAAAGGCTTTTAAGGTAATGCTTCATCTGAGTGTTCAATAAGAATAGCTTTTTACCAAATACCTGGGAGAAGTTACCAGGTGATGGAGCACTGTGAGGTCACAAACAGAACAATCTGATATGTTTAAAAAAGTATTAAAAGCTCTGAATTCCTGGAGCACAGGAGACACTGAAATTTAGAGAAAAAAAAGACATTTGAGATAAAGCCAAAGAATTGAGAAGGGCAAAATATATATTATTTTAAAAAACTGGATTTTAACTCAGAGTTGCAATAAATTATGGCCCTCATATCAAATCTAGCCTCACCTCTTTTTGTAAAGAAAAGTTTATGGAGACACAGCCATACTAACTGTTTACATATTGTCTATGACTGCTTTTATGTTACAGCTACAGAGTTGAGTAGTTCTAGCAGAGACCATGTATCCTGCAAAGCTGAAAACATTTACTATCGAAGTCTTTACAGGAAAAGTTTTCTGACCTCTTTTCTGGACAACGTTAAGCCACTGAAAGATTTGAGTCAAGAGGTAGCATGATTGGTTTTTCCTTAGGGAAGTTAGGTTTGGTAACAGTCGGACAATAGATGGGAAATGTCACAAAAGTTATAGTCTGGCCTGTGAGGAGTGCTTTCTCCCTGTTGTGTCGTGTGTTTCCTGTCTTTTTCCTTTCTATTTTCACCATAAACTCTATTTACACTGATGCTAACTGATACTTTGGCCTCTTGCTCATTATATTAATTACTAAATATTTTACTTTAAAGATTTAGCAGGAAAACAGTAGTTTCATAAGAGCTGTTTCAAAAGTAATTCATAATACATGGTTAATAAAACCTGAATGTCTATTCTCGGTTATAAACATTTCCTATTTTTATATAAAAGCAGAAGCACCAAAAACATTTATTGTGCATCCACTATATATAAAGGATTTTTCTAGGTTCAAACTTAGTACAATGGGAGTTCTTCATGATGAAGGGCAAGGTAATTAATCAAAATATTGTTAAACTAAACGTTACTCTAGCTCCAGGTTTCTCAATGCAGCCCTGACTTTTTTTTTGTTTTTTTTTTTAGTTTATTTTTGGCTACATTGGGTCTTCATATAGGCTTTCTATAGTTGCAGCGAGTGGGGGTTACTCTTCATTGCGGTGTGCGGGCGTCTCACTGAAGTGGCTTCTGTTGTTGTGGAGCACGGGCTCTAGGCACACGGGCTTCAGTAGTTGTGGCATGCAGGCTCAGCAGCTGTGGCTCGTGGGCTCCAGAGCGCAGGTTCAGTAGTTGTGGCACACGGGCTTAGTTGCTCTGCAGCATGTGGGATCTTCCCGGACCAGCGCTTGAACCAATGTCCCTTGCATTGGCAGGCGGATTTTTAACCACTATGCCAACAGGGAAGCCCACTATTGACATTTTGAGGCAGAAAATTCTTTGTTGTAGAGAGCTGTTTTGTACATCATAAGATGGTTAGCAGCATAGCTGACCTCTCCCCACTAGATGTCAACAGCACTTCCTACCTCAATTGTGACAATCAAAAATGTCTCCAGATGCCTTATGCCTCCTGAGGGAACAAAATCTGTGCTGGTCGAAAACCACTGAATTTTGTTCCTTTCTCTTCTATGTTCTCACAGAATATATCTTTGCTAAAACTAACAAAAGACCAAAAAAAAACTGTTTTTTTCAAGGCAGGGAGCTCTTTAATCAGAAAGTTGAGATTGCAGGCTAATGGTATGGTGAGGATGAATTCAGTCTGTGCTGTGTCCCAGTCTCTTCCTGAAAATTGACTTCATGTTGTGACATTTTCAATTCTTGCAAAATTCTTTGTCACAAAAACGAGGTATCAGATTTCAATTGTCTCAGTTTTACATTCCTCTGCTGTAGTTTGTTGACCTTTTCAGTATTCTAAGCAAGATTTGGAAAGAGTTGACCATTCCCTGCTCTTCCTGTTAAGAAGTACAGTAACCTGTTGTGGACTCTAAGCCAACTGAGATGAAGAATTTAGAAATCCTGAAATGGTTCAGCATGCCATATATTTCACAGGATTTGTAAAGCATTCTAAATCTGTTTTAACTATTTTTAAAAAATAAAATCCAATCCAAAGGTTAAAGAAAATTATAGTATGTCTTGATTAATACTCTTCCTAATGTTAGTCTAACTTGTTATATAGCTTTTACCTTGTGGTCATTTTGGTAATTAGAATTGATAAAACCCCACCTCAGAATAATAATTTTTGAAACTGTTACACAACTCTTTGTTTTCTTCCTGAGCCCTGGGAATACTTACATCTCTGAGTATACTCAGCTTTACAGAATTTCTAGACAAAAAAAAAAAGGTAAAACTCATTCAAATAAGAGACATTAAATTTTCTGCTTCTTCAGCAATACTGCAAGAATTTTCATTTAACAAAGTGTCAGCATCAGCAATACCATTATCTATGGACATCTGGTTTCCATTCTCATATACATAGGCAGCAAATTTAAGGTCCAGTTTAGCATATTCAGTGAAGTAAATGTGTTTAGGAGGGGTATTGGGGAAGGTAGATGTGTTTCTGTACTCCTTTTGAATCAGAAAGGAATTTGAAATTACTTAGATATCAAAAAGCCAAATGTGTTAGAACAGAAGGCTTGTACTAGAATAGGGACTTTAAAACACAATATTTGTGACATATGTAAATGACATGAATTCTTGAATACAACAATCATGTAAAATTGTGTCTATTCTCTTTGTATTTAGTACCTGGAAGTATCAAGGGACACAGCTGCTGCTTGAATATTCAGCAAATACTGAATTGAAACAAAGGGTAGCAGTTGGATAACAAAATATATTTTCTACTTGTAGTTTGTGAAATCAATTTATAAGTGTCTTGGGAACTAAGGGAGAGGAGTGGCAAGCATAATGTAAACTAAAGCAAAAATTGTCTTAACACACTTTTAGTTATATGTAAAGGGAAATGACTTGTCCCTTACATTCAACATTAAAAGTTTTAATAATAATGTTATTTTCGACCTACGAGTCAACATATTACATCTCCTAAGGCTGAAATTTCAGAGAAGCGAATATGGCCAGTGCATGATTTCTGTGGGGGGAGCATACAGAGTCCCATCCTTGAAAATAATTAAAGGTAAGAGTCACAAAACCTGGTTTTAAATTTAGGCTGTGTGTTTTTTGTTCATAAATTTAGGTATATACTGTACTTCTTGGCAGATTTTCTTCAGTAAAATGATGTTAATAAAGCTATATTACATTACTTAAAAGGGGGCTGTTGAGAAGCTATATTAAGTTAATAGGTTTATTTTATATTATATACTTGGTATCATCTAGGGGTACAAGTGCTCGACGTATAAAAAGTCACTCATTAAAAAATGCTTAACAAGTCCATGTGCAAAATTGAGAGGGGTATAGAAAATGTACAATAGATTGTCTCTGCCTTGAAGAAGTATAGTTTCTAAAAGAGTACTTAGGACAAAATAGAAATACCTCAATGAGTAAAGTGTTTTACACTTTTTAAAAACAATATTCAGTTATTCAAATCTGATCAATAAATGTTTGATTCTAATTATTAGCTAGATAATCTGGTTGGCCCAGAAACACTGAAAAATTATCCTTGATTTTGGGTAGTTTATATTCTAATTAGGGGGCATGGAATTTCCAAGAAGTATAAATGTAGTAGAGTAGTAAAAATGTAACAAGGGTGTTACAAGGTGCACAAAGAATAGACTGGTATAAATATAACTAAAGTCAGATGTGAAAAGGTAATTCCACAACAGTTAAGTGATTGCTTGTGGTCACAAATTGGACGATCCATTATTCAAATTCACATCTTCTGCTTCCCAATCCAAAACTCTCTGACAACCACTATATTTTAAGATATATTTACAGAGCAACCAGTATTGGACCATTCAAAATGAAGTCTTTCTGGGAGTTCTCCATCAGTAGTTTTTCTCTTAAAACCTCCTTATCAAACTAAAAACAAAACTGATTCCTGGCTATCAACTTTATGAAAACCAAAGCTTCGAGGAAGCACCCTCGAGACATGTTTCTATGATATCCCTTAGGATAAGGGATAAAAAAGATAAAGAAGATAAAATAGTGGAAATAACTACCTCAGAGCAGAATAAAGAAAAAAGAATGAAAAGAAGTAGGACAGAATCAGAGACTTCTGGGACCACACTAAATGCACCAACAATCGAATTATAGGGGTTCCAGAAAAGAATAGAAAAAGAAAGGGACTGTGAAAATATTTGAAAAGATTATAGTGAAAAACTTCCCTAATACGGGAGAGGAAATACTCAGTCAAATCCAGGAAGGGCAGAGAGTTCCATAAAGCATAAAACCAAGGAGAAACATGTGAAGACAAATATTAATCAACCTATCAAAAATTAAATACAAAGAAAATATATTAAAAGCAGCAAGGGAAAAGCAACAAATAATATACATGTGAATCCCCATAAGTTTAACAGCTGATCTTTCAGCAGAAACTCTGCAAGCCAGAAGGGTGTGGCAGGATAAATTTAAAGTGCTGAAAGGGAAAAATCTACAATGAAGTTTATCCAACAAGGATCTCATTCAGATTAGATGGAGAAATTAAAACCTTAACAACCAAGCCAAAGTTAAGAGAATTCAGCACCACTAAACCAGCTTTACAGCAAATGCTAAAGGAACTTCTCTAGGCAGGAAACATAAGAGAAGGAAAAGACCTAGAAAAACAAACCTAAAACAATTAAGAAAATGGTAATAGGAGCATACATATCAATAATTACCTTAAATTAAATGGATTAAATGCTCCAAACAAAAGACATAGACTGACTGAATGGATACAAAAACAAGAACTGTATATGCTTTCTACAAAAGACCCACTTCAGACCTAGGAACACATACAGACTGAAAGTGAGGGGATGGAAAAAGATAATCCATGCAAATGGAAATCAAAGGAAAGCTGGAGTAGCAGTTCTCTTATTAGACAAAATAAATTTTAAAATAAAGACTGTTACAGGAGACAAAGAAGGGCAGTACATAATGAATAAGGGATCAATCCAAGAGGAAGTTATAACAATTGTAAGTATTTATGCACCCAACATAGGAACACCTCAATACATAAGGCAAATGTCAACAACCATAAAAGGAGAAATAGACAGTATCACAATCACAGTACGTGATTTTAACACCCTACTTTCAACAATAGACAGATCATCCAAAATGAAACTAAATAAGGAAACACAAGCTTTAAATGACACATTAAACAAGATGGACTTAATTGATATTTACAGGACATTCCATCCAAAAAAAACACAATACACTTTTTTCTCAAGTGCTCATGGAATATTCTCCAGGATAGATCATATCATGGGTTGCAATTCAAGCCCTGGTAAATTTAAGAAAATAGAAATCATATCAAGTATCTTTTCTGACCACAATGCTATAAAACTAGATATCAAATACAGGAAAAAAATGTGTAAAAAATACAAACACATGGGGGCTAAACAATACTGTGCTAAATAAGCAAGACATCACTGAAGGAACCAAAGAGGAAGTCAAAAGATACCTAGAAAC
The DNA here is from genome assembly GCF_964341445.2 of Mesoplodon mirus. Classification (NCBI taxonomy): domain Eukaryota; kingdom Metazoa; phylum Chordata; class Mammalia; order Artiodactyla; family Ziphiidae; genus Mesoplodon; species Mesoplodon mirus. The sequence goes on from NC_138978.1 coordinate 66,706,580, forward strand.
AAATGACAATGAAAACACGATGACCCAACACCTATGGGATGCAGCAAAAGCAGTTCTAAGAGGGAAGTTTATAGCAATACAATGTTACCTCAAGAAACATGAAATGTCTCAAATAAACAACCTAACTTTACATATAAAGCAATTAGAGAAAGAAGAACCAAAAATACCCAAAGATAGAAGAAGGAAAGAAAGCATAAAGATAAGATCAGAAATAAATGAAAAAGAAATGAAGGAAATGTTAACAAAGATCAATAAAACTAAAAGCTGATTCTTTGAGAAGATAAATAAAATAGGTAAACCATTAGCCAGACTCATTAAGAAAAAAAGGGAGAATATTCAGGTCAATAGAATTAGAAATGAAAAAGGAGGAGTAACAAGTGACACTGCATAAATACAAAGGATCATGAGAGATTACTACAAGCAACTTTATGCCAATAAAATGGACAACCTGGAAGAAATGGACAAATTCTTAGAAAAGCACAACCTCCCAGTACTGAACCAAGAAGAAATAGAAAATATAAACAGACCAATCACAAGTAATGAAATTGAAACTGTGATTAAAAATCTTCTCACAAAATATAGTCCAGGACCAGATGGCTTCACAGGCGAATTCTACAAAACATTTAGAGAGGACTAATACCTATCCTTCTCAAACTCTTCCAAAATATAGTAAAGGGAGGAACACTCCCAAACTCATTCTGGGAGTCTACCATCACCCTGATACCAAAACCAGACAAACATGTCATGATAAAAGAAAACTACAGGCCAATATCACTGATGAACATAGATGCAAAACTCCTCAACAAAATACTAGCAAACAGAATTCAGCAGCACATTAAAGGGATCATACACCATGATCAAGTGTGATTTATCCCAGGAATGCAAAGATTCTTCAGTATATGCAAATCAGTGAGTGTAATAACCATATTAACAAATTGAAGGAGAAAAACCATATGATCATCCCAATAGATGCAGAAAAAGCTTTTGACAAAATTCAACACCCATTTATGATAAAATCCTTCCAGAAAGTAGGCATAGAGGGAACTGACCGCAACATAATAAAGGCCATGTATGACAAACCCACAGCCAACATCGTTTCCAATGGTGAAAAACTGAAACCATTTCCTTTAAGATCAAGAAGAAGACAAAGTTGTCCACTCTCACCCTATTACTGAATATATTTTGGAAGTTTAAGTCACAGCAATTAGAGAAGAAACAGAAATAAAAGGAATCCAAATCAGAAAAGAAGAAGTAAGACTGTCACTGTTTGCACATTACATGATACTATACACAGAGAATCCTAAAGATGCTACCAGAAAGCTACTAGAGCTAATCAATGAATTTGGTAAAGTAGCAGGGTACAAAATTAATGTACAGAAATCTCTTGCTGTCCTATACACTAATGATGAAAAATCTGAAAGAGAAATTAAGGAAACACTCACATTTACAACTGCAACAAAAGGAATAAAATACCTAGGAATAAACCTACTTAGGGAGATAAAAGACCTGCATGCCAAAATCTATCAGACACTGATGAAAGAAATTAAAGATGATACAAACAGATGGAGAGACATATCATGTTCTTGGATTGGAAGAATCAATGTTGTGAAAATGACTGTACTACCCAAAGCAATCTACAGATTCAATGCAGTCGCTATCAAACTAACAATGGCATTTTTCAAAGAACTAGAATAAAAAATTCATAATTTGTATGGTAACAAAAAAGACCCTGAATAGCCAAAGCAATCTTGAAAACATAAAATGGAGCTGTAGGAATCAGGCTCCTGGACTTCAGACTATACTACAAAGCTACAGTAATCAAGGCAGTATGGTACTGGCACAAAAACAGAAATATAGATCAATGGAACAGGATAGAAAACCCAGAGATAAACCACGCATGTATGGTCAACTTATATTTGATAAAGGAGGCAAGAATATACAATGGGGAAAAGACAGCCTCTTCAATAAGTGGTGCTGGGAAAACTGGAAAGCTCCATGTAAAAGAATGAAATTAGAACACTCCCTAACACCATACACAAAAATAAACTCAAAGTGGATTAAACACCTAAATGTAAGGCCAGACACTCTAAACCTCTTAGAGGAAAACATAGGCAGAACACTCTATGTCATAAGTCATGACAAGATCCTTTTTAACCCACCTCCTCGAGATATGGAAATAAAAACAAAAATAAAACAAATGGGACCTAATGAAGCTTAAAAGCTTTTGCAGAGCAAAGGAAACCATAAACAAGATGAAAAGACAACCCTCAGACTGGGAGAAAATATTTGCAAACAAAGCAACTGACAAACGCTTAATCTCCAAAATTTACAAGCAGTTCATGCAGCTCAATATCAAAAAAAAACCAAACTCCCTTATACAAAAGTGGGCAGAAGACCTCAATAAACATTTCTCCAAAGAAGATGTACAGATTGCCAACAAACACATGAAAGGATGCTCAACATCACTAATCATTAGAGAAATGGAAATCAAAACTACAATGAGGTATCACCCCACACCAGTCAGAATGGCCATCATCAAAAATCTACAAATAATAAATGCTGGAGAGTGTGTGGAGAAAAGAGAACCCTCTTGCACCGTTGGTGGGAATGTAAACTGATACAGCCACTATGGAGAACAGTTTGGAGGTTCCTTTAAAAACTAAAATAGAACAACCATACGACCCAGCAATCCCACTACTAGGCGTACACCCAGTGAAAACCATAATTCAAAAAGAGTCATGTACCACAATGTTCATTGCAGTTCTGTTTACAATAGCCAGGACATGGAAGCAACCTAAGTGTCCATTGACAGATGAATGGATAAAGAAGATGTGGCACACATATACAATGGAATATTTCTCAGCCATAAAAAGAAACGAAATTAAGTTATTTGTAGTAAGGTGGATGGATCTAGAGACTGTCATACAGAGTGAAGTAAGTCAGAAAGAGAAAATTAAATACTAAATGCTAACACGCATATATGGAATCTAAAAAAAAAAATTTTCTGAAGAACCTAAGGGCAGGACAGGAATAAAGATGCAGATGTAGAGAATGGACTTGAGGACACAGGGAGGGGGAAGCGTAAGCTGGGACGAAGTGAGAGAGTGACATGGACAAATATACACTACCAAATGTAAAATAGATAGCTAGTGGGAAGCAGCCACATAGCACAGGGAGATCAGCTCCATGCTTTGAGTCCTCCTAGAGGAGTGGATAGGGAGTTTGGTAGGGAGACACAAGATGGATGGGATAGGGGGATATAGGTATACATATAGCTGATTCACTTTGTTATACAGCAGAAGCTAACACACCATGTAAAGTAATTATACTCCAATAACGCTGTTAAACAATAAATAAATAAATAATAAAGTAAATAAAATAAAGTAAAATATAATATAATAAAATATATTTACAAATAATTAGGATGCAAGCCAGAAATACATGAGTAAAAACAACAGATACAGAACATAATGGCTATTAAAAAGTGCAAAAAAAGCAATGCTTTTAAAACTAAAAAAACAGCAAATTCTCACTTATAGCATGGTTCATGGCAGTAATAGATACCAGTATTTCTCAAACTTTTCAAGACTATCTATGTATATGTGTTTATGTGTTTACATATGTGAGCATGCATGTATATGTATACACATATATGTTTAAACATTACTCCTGTTGATAACTCATGAAAGTAATTGTACTTTGTATACAGAGGCTCATTACTATAGCCATACATCCAATATCCCTTATTTGAGTAAATGCATATACATATGTGGATTCAGGCACCTACTGCAGTATTCCTAAATTCCCCCAATGGCTTGATAAATACTTTGAAATAAATAATAAAGAAAATAACACATTGCATCATAGGCTATTACCGAACAATTATATCAATATATTATTGGTGTAATTATTTTTGCAATTTCATTATGCAAAATAAATCAGCCACTAGTTGAATCACTTATTTTTTAAGTAATGCAAACCAAAAAATGTGCTGTATAAATATCAATAGCCAATTAAGTTATACTGTACTTACCTGATAAAATTTTCTTTAAAGATTTTTTTGTGAGTTCCTGCAGTCTGAAAACATTACTGTATTTAGAGTTTATGACCCGGAGAGCTGTGTTGAAAACACTAAACTGGACTTCAGGTGACTTGGAGATCAGTCTCTCTAAAATTCATAAATCTTCAGTTGACTCACTTTCAGGCTTGGTTATCTCATCTGCAAAACAAGGATATTGAACTACTTCCATCTCTAATATTCAATAACTTCATGATGATTTCGTATAATTAACCTCCCTCTCCCCCCCCACACAGATTTATCATAATTACTAAATATTCTTTCCAAGTTAACTTACTAGGCCTCAAAAGTCTCAACACATTTCAATATCTTATCACACAAATCACATTTTTGTATCATAATGCAATAAATTTGATATCAACAACAAAACTAGAAAATAGAAAACATGTTAAAGTAAAAAAAAATAAACTCAGCAAGGTTGAGTTCAAACGATATTTTAGGAAGTATTATCTTTTGTGGTAGACACATTTTTTAATTTACTTTATATAGTTCATTTTCACTTTATTTCCCCTCTGAAATTCAAATAAACTTCAAAGCAAAACTATATCTAGAGCCCCCAAGATTGTCAATTATACCATGTGGTATGTGCTGATATTTAAACTTAGAAAAAGCATCACTAGGTTTCTTAGGGGAAATTCTAACAGGCAGATATTCTCTCTCTCTCTCTCTCTCTCTCTCTCTCTCTCTCTCTCTCTCTTTCTTTCTGTCTCTCACAAAGAGAAAAAGAAAATCTGTATTTATTTTCACTTAAAACCTTGATTGCTTTTCCTTCTTCTCTATACAAGATTCCTCTTCTCAATTTACTCTCTGTCCACTCAGCAATATGCTCTTTTGTTAAATAATATTTCATGTGATTTTTGTCTGCTCAAACAACATATACAAACTCTATAAATTATGAGTGTATAGTGTAAAGGTGTATCATGTGAGTCAATTAAATATGGCTTTAATAATTCTATCTAAAATATTAGACACTGGACACATTGTCAAGAAGTCAATATTTTATTATAATGTAATTGGAAAATTTATTTCAACTTACTCAACAGTACCTTCTTCTAAATATATATCTTAATAAGACCTGCATGTGTCATATTTAAAATAAAATTGAGAAATGATTTAGTACTTTAAATCAGAATGATGCCATCATAATCCAATATGAATCCAAATTTTTCATGAATCCCTGGGTCATCTTTTTAAAAAGCTGATTAGTTACTCACTTTTGGCCTACCATACTAATTAACCATACAATAAATAATTTAAAGAACCTTAAAATAATTACTGGGCAAATCATTTACATAATTGATTACAATTTATAGACAGTAATCACAATACTTTGATATTTCATAATATCTTAATCTATTCAGTACAAGTAACTAAAATGAGCCAAGTCTTATCATATAATCCCTCTAGTCACAGAAAATAGTCTATGAAATCTGGGAGGAATATTCTTTCTTTCAGGCCACAAGGATACTATTTTATAATCTGCCACTCCAATGTGCTAAATGATGCCCAAATGGATTGAAAGAGAAGACCTGCTTCCAAGACTCTAATTTACACTGTTGGAGCATTTTATTCACCAGACAAGTGTTGCCCTGATGTGTCATATTCTAAAGTGCCAGCAAATTTATACAAGTATAGTTGATGGCAAATGAAAGCTACAAAAGACTTTTTTTCTTCATTCACTTCCAAACATTAGGTCCACAATTCACCAGGGAATGATTTTACAAAACTGACATTTTATTATGGCACAGGGACTTCATGTTGACATTATAATTTAACAGCTCTTTTCAGTATATATTATGTGATATGACTCAGACTTTTTTCTTTTTTTTATAAGTTCAGGTGTTGTCACTTAATACAAATTTTCTGACAAGTCATTCTCTTTTTTTCCAGACTTGAAATTGTATAAATTTTTAATGTTTATACAACTTTTGCATGATGAATATTTTACAGAATAGAGAAAGTGCAACACATTAAAAAAGTAATGCAGAGTCTAGTGAAAAAATTCTAAGAACATATTTTGTTTTAAAAAAGATCTTTAGAAACTATTTTAGACTTTGCTAAAATGGTGACAAGTGTTGGACCATTAAAACTGTTGCAGGTCTCTGGAGAAAAAGTGCCATTAGTATCAATTTCATAATGTGCCTGATAAGGCACTTTAATGTAATATTAAATATTCTCTTTGACACATTTTTTTGAGACTATTTTAGAAAATTCAAATGAGAGCATCTAATGAAAGATATAATAAGTAACTCTGGTCAAGGCTGTTCAAAAGTTTGGGTTGGTCCAAAGGGATGAGTGAAAAGGAAGTGTGCTATTCAGATGGCAATTGAAGGGAGGGAAAGGTTGATGGTGAATTCCTTTTGCTTTCCTTTAAATTTGGCTTAAAGTATTTTTTTTTTGTTTTTTGTTTGTTTTGTTTTGTTTATATATATATATAACTCCACAAAACTTCTCTATATGCAGCATGCTATGCAATTTATAGTATTCAGCTGAATCATACTATCAATATTTTAAAGATATAAAAGAACTTTAAAAACACCTGGTTACAATCCCTTCTAATTAGAGGTGAAGAAACTGAATCAAAGAGAAGAACCGTGGTAAACTTTATATGGTTAGATAATAGCAGAGCCAGATTATAACCAGGAATTTCTTCTTTTTTTCCCCCTGATTCAAGCTATATTTTAAAATAATAGTAGTTCAAACTTTTGCATGATGTAGTTTAAAATCATGAGGAAAAATTAAAAAAGAAATTTTTTATTTTTCTACTTGAAAATATCCTATATTTTTTATTTGATAAACCTGGTAACTCTTCAAGGACATAATGACATTTTACCCTGTTTCTTCTGTTTTCTTTAGTAGTGCTTTGGAAAGAATGCACTTTGGAATACAGTGGGATGTTACTAAACAATTTTTCAATAAATCTTCATTTAATGGGAATTATATTTTGAAACAGAAAGCTAACATTTCTATTTAAGAGAACATTCAGTCCCTAGTTGCCTCATGATAAAAGCAGAAATGGACCAACTTAACCATTTAGTGACTAAAAACCAACTGTAGCAACAATTCAGAATCTGATAAAGAGGAAGGACTGTCAACATGGCATGGAGGAAATCCTCTCCTTTTCTATGTATTGTGCTCTGAGAATGAATTAGATATGCGGAAGCAAGAAGTTCTAAATATATGTCCTGAATTCTTCTCTTTGGGTAAAATACTATAGTTGGAAAGCATAATATTTAGGTTGAGCAGACACTTTAAGCAGGAATAATCTATCTATCTATCATCTATTTATCTATCTATCTATCTATCTAGTGATCTGAGAATAGACTGCCGTGGAGAGTGGCCACATGCCAATATAGGTCTGAAAATAACAGCAGTAATAAAAGGAAGTGTTTGTGGATAAGCCTGAAGTAATCTCCTGGTTCTCCCCTTTCTGCATGCTGCATTCAAGGGATCCAGAGAGTCACATGTCCAGGTGAGGGAGTAGGTAGGAAACCAGAGAACAGAAGGGCCAGCAAAGGGGCAGCGGTCACAGTAAATAGACCATATTATCCATGGAATTAAACTAGAAGTAAATGTCGAGGATGATAGTCTCCAGATGTGGCTACCAGGATGGGATTAGCAAAAGCCAGTTATAACATATAACACTGAACCTGTCACTAGTCCAGAGACTGAAAGATGCATGTTTAGATCCATAAGACAATTTAAACACTACGTGTTCCTCTCTCTACTGCTGTTACAGAAATTCTTACACCCACACCTAAATCTTTAGCAACCTGAAGAGAAGGGGGAGTGGGAAGGGGAGCATGGAATATTTACCCAAAAGAGAATATCTAACCTGCAAGATTCTTGTATTTAACTTAAATTTCAAATTAAATCATTCCATTTTTTTTCATTTTTAAAAATGTATTCCATGTACTTCTCAATGGAGTGTAAACTCATGAAAAAGATCTTATTATTTACAGCTGTTAAAGAAACTACATTTTCTTTATATTTTCTTTGAAACACAGTGGAGTATAATGTTCAGTGTTGCAATACAGTATAGAATACAGATGAGATGAAAATAGGTCAGAGACATATTCATAAGATAGCTATTTTAGGATAGGATGGAAGATGGAGAGCATACAGCTACAGTCTGCAAATCCCTGAAAATGATAGGACAAGCATTTGAAAATCAGAAAGTTCATCTGTTGACCAAATAGTTTGTCAAATCCCTGAAAAATAGAAACCATATGATATAGAAAAATTGCAGAGGAACTATCAACTTGACAAAACAAACAAATAAACATGCAAACAAAGAGAGAGGCAGAGGGGATCCAGGAATTAGAATGACTCATGAGGCAACTGAATTCAGAAAAACAATATAAACAGCCTTGTCCTCTCTCTCCCACTAATACTGTTATCCCTGGGCAAGGTAGAGTACTAGGATCAGAGAAGGAGTTCACTGTCCCAGCTGCTGATGATCCTTCAAGGAGGATTAGAATATTCATATGTAGATGATTAGCCATCTATATACTCCCAATATCCCTAATGGCTAAACATTTTACAGACCACAGAAACATAGTCATAGACTGTTCTTGAGAGTTTATTCATGGACTGTTAAGCAGAATTTTTCAATTAAAGAGATATAAATTCACACCAAGTGTTTGAAGAAAAACACATCCTGAAAATGGGTCATTAAAGATGGCAACAGATGATCTAACAATTTAAAACATAATAAGCCAGATATAGGCCCCTTTAAATATAGTCAACTGATCTTTGACAAAGGAGCAAAGGCAATACAGTGTAGCAAAGATAATTTTTTTCAGCAAATTATGCTGGAAAATATGGACATCCACATGCAAAAAAATGAATCCAGATATTTCATATGAATCCATATCTAGAAGATAACATAGGAAAAAATCTAGATGACCTGGGGTTTGGTGATGACTTTTTAGACAACACCAAAGGCACAATGTATGAAACAAATACTTGATAAGCTGAACTTCATTAAAAACTCTTGCTTTGCAAAAGAAACCATCAAGAGAATGAGAAGATACAGATTGAAAGAAAAAATTTGCAAAAGACATACCTGATAAAGGATTATTATCTAAAACATACAATGAACACTTAAAACTCAACAAAAGAAAACAAGGAACCCAATTGGAAAATGAGCCAAAGACCTGAACAGGCAGTTGACCAAAGAAGGCAAGTAAGCAGTTGGCAAGTAAAAAATGAAAAGATGCTCCAGGTAATAAATTGTCAGGGAAATGCACATTGAAATAATAATGAGATACCATTAGACACACCCATCAGAATACCCCAAAGCTGGAACACTGAAAACATGTTGGTGAGGATGTGGAGCAACAGAAACTCTCATTCATTGCTGAAAAGAATGCAAAATGGTACAGCCATTTTGGAAAACAATTTGGCGGTTTCCTAATAAGCTAAACATTCTCTTACATACAATCTGGAAATCATGCTCCTTGGTATTTACCCAGAGGAGCTGAAGACTCATGTCTACACAAAAATTTCCACACGGAGTTTACAGCAACTTTATTATATAGTTGTCAAAATTTGAAAGAAACCAAGATGTCCTTCAGTAGGTGAATGGATAAATAAAATGTAGTACATCCAGACAATGTAATATTACTGAGTGCTAAAAAGAAATGAGCTACCAAAGCCATTAAAAGACATAGAAGAAACTTAAATATATATTACTTAAGGGAAAGAAGCCAATTTGAAAAGGCTACATAATATATGGTTCTAACTATGTGACATTCTGGAAAGTCAAAACTGTAGAGAAAGTAAAGGATCAGTGGTTGTTGGGGGTTAAGGGGAGGGTGGGTGAATAGGTAGGGCACAGAGGATTTTTAGGGTAGTGACAATATTCTGTATGATATTATAATGGTGAGTGCATGTCATTATACATTCAAACCCATAGAATGTACCAAAGAGTAAAGTCTAATGTAAATTACGGACTTCAGGTTATAGTGATGTGTCAATATAGAATCATCAGTTGTAACAAATTTACAACTTTGGTGGGGGATGTTGATAACGGAGGAGGCTGTGCATGTGAAGGGGGAGGAGATAGGTTAGAAATCTCTGTATCTCTTCTCAATACTATTTTGAAAATAAAATGCTCTAAAAATAAAACTAATAATAATAGTAATAATAATAAAAGTAGCAAAGACAAAAGTACCTTGAATTTAGTATAATTAACTTAGAATGACTTGGGAGGATACTAAAGCCATAAAATGAAAGATTGCTATAATAAAAGAAAACAACTACAAAATCTTGGAAATTAAACATAGTATATAAAAATTTAAACAGATGGGTTAAAAGAATGAATGCAACTGAAGTACAAATTATTATGTCTTAATGATTAAGCTAAAGAATCCTCTCAGGAAGTTTGGCAAATGAACAAAGGGATACTTCCCTTCTAATACTAAGACAGACTAGATTTTCTGAAATTACCTTTCATTTTTATACATCCAAGTGAACAATAAATTACAATAGCAATAAAAAATATATGTTGAGCAGAGAAGAAAAATAAGAAAATTCCTTGTGTGGAAGATAATAAAAAGTGTGTTATAATAACACCAGAGGGGTTGAAAAATAGTGTGAGGGTTTCCTAGGACACAGTCGCCAACCCCAGGAAACTATAGCCTTGGGATTTAACATTTGTGTGGTGGACAAAAGAAGAGGCCTTTTGTCAATTCAAAGGGAGAACGCTGAATTTGACATAAAAGCATAAATCTGGAACATGCAAAACAACCATTTCCTTAGAATAATCTGGAAACAAATAAGCAGGACTATAAGTGGAAACAAAGCAAACCACTGAGGGTACCTGTCTTTCTATGGCATGTCTAGGTGGAATAATAAAGATAATTGTTTACAATGGGTATTTGAAACACTAAACCTGTGCTCACACTGTAATATGATTCTAAGCTACATTACTCATATAGCCCAAAAACATCATGTCGAGAAATTGAATTATTTTAAAGTTGGTAGCACCTATCTGGAGCTCAGCAAAAGCAAATGTAAATATTTTCTGGAGTGAAGAATCCCCATTTCAGGTCTCTCAAGATTTCTCAGAATTAAGTTTTGTAAAATATGAGCACATAATAGAACATTACCAAATACAAGAAGGAAAATGCCCCCATGAGATGAAGACAATAAATAACATACTTATACTCTCAATGACTTGAAAATTGCAAAGATCATTTGCAGAACGTGAAGTAACTGTACATGGAATAAAAAATAAATTCCCCTTATCATTTGTAACTTCCAATATATAGGTTAGTGGTCCAAAATCACATTATATGTGTTATCTGGAAAATTTCATGTCAGAATTTATTTTAATTTCTGTTAGTATTGCCTTAGTAGATTGATTAATGCTAACACAAATTCTCCACACAAATGAACTTTCTAATACAGAATTACAAAACTCTATTTGATGAAGATTGGAAGAAATGAGCACTCAGTTAAAATACCCCACATATGCATGTGTGATCTCACACTCACACACACCTATACACACACACACACACTCACACACCCTCAGACAACCACAAAGAAATAAGACATCATGACTGAGAATTAAGAGGAAAAATATATATATCCACGATAGTTATCTTTCCTAAGATTTGAAATATAGGAGTCGTCAAAGGCAAATTAACATAAATATATTATTCAATAAATGAATAAGGAAGTAGAAATAAATAGGAAAAATGGTCTTTTAAGAGACAAGATCCAGTGGATTTAAAAATAAATAAAACTTTCAAAAATGTAAAATATAATCATTCATTCATGTTTTGATTACATACTAGTGTATATTCATGCATTTGCTGGGGTAGAAGGACAAAAATAAGCAAAGAAAAACAAAACAAAAGACAGATAAAAATATATAATTAGATCTAGATATAATATTGAAAAGTAACAAGTTCCATGGTGAAAATATTAGAGAGGAAAGTAGACTGTATTTAAGGAGAGAAGAAATGCAAATATAAATAGGTTGTTTAGGAAAAAAAACCTTTAAAATGATGGCATTTGACCAAAGATTTGGAAAGAGGTGAAAGGTGAGGGAGCAAGATATATGACTATATAGAGCAGTGGTCTGAAAACTACTGCAGGAAGGCCAACCTGGGACTGTGGCATTCTTCTGTATGGCCTGGAAGATAAGAAGATTATTTTCCTTTTTTTACTTGTTTGTTTAGAGTTTGAAAACATAAAGAAGAATTGTGACAAAGTTTATAGATGGCCTAGAAAACCTAAAATATTTACTATCTGTTTTTTTAAAGAAAGTGTTTGCTGACTCTGATCTGGAGGAAGAACATTTTGATAGAAGGAAAAAAAAAATATGAAGAAATGATTATTTGTAGATGGTACAAGAAAAATAATTTAATGAGAAAATAATGAAATTTTGTCCATATCTCACACCATACAGAGAAATCAGTTTTAATGGGTTAAATACTGAAATGTGAAAGGTCAAACGTTAATACTTCTACTAGAGAATTTAGGAAAATATATTCATTAATTCAGGGTAGAAAAGGATTTCTTAAACTAAAGCAAAAAGTGCTAGCTATAAAACTATTCATAAGAACCATGACTATATTAAAATTAAGAACTTATTTTATCAAGCTGTAGCAAAAAGACATGTCAGAGAAATTTTGAAAAGAAAAATATGTATAACACACCTAAAACAATGAAGAATTAGTATACTGACTATATAAAGAACTTGAAACAATTCATAAGAATAAAACAAGCAACTAAGCATAAACTAGGCGAAAGACATAAACAGGCATTTTTTCTGATGAGGAAACAAGATTAGCATATAAATACATAAGAAGATAGTTATCCTCATTTATAATACAAGAAAGCAAATTAATTCCACAATGAAATATTATTTTTCACAAACCAGGTTGAAAGAAATTAAAGCATTTTGCTTGAGGATGTGAACCAATGAGACCACTACACACTGGTAATGGAAGTGTGAATTAATACAAATATTTTCAGAAGCTATTAACTCTTGCTTGTGAAATTGGGCATCTGTGTGATCTACATCACTGAAATTAGAGTCCTGGATGTCTTAGTTTAACTTTCTCTGGAAGCTGACTCAGTCAAAGACTTAAGGGGACACCATTCTTCTGAGAGGAGTGTGAAACTGAGACAGAGATGGGAAGAAAGTCAGTAAAAAAATGAACAAACCAAACAAAAAACAAAACAAACACATAGTTACAGAGAACAGAGTAGTGGTTACCAGAGATGAAGAAGGGTAGGAGGGAAGGCAAAATGGATAAAGGGGGTCAACTGTATGTTGATGGATGGAAACTAAATTTTTGGTGTTGAGCATGCTGTAGTATACACAAGAGTCAAAATATAATGTTGTACACATTAAATTTATATAATGTTATAAACTAATGTTACCTCAATTAAAAACATTTTTTAAAAATTAGATTATAAAGCAAGTTACCACTGCAGGCAACTGGAGTGTTATGCTAGTAAATTCTGTGAGGCAACACATGGCTCTAGAGTTATCCCACATATGGTGGAGTGAGGGTGAAACAACAGGGTATATTTATGCACCAACTTCCATCAGTCATTGAGTTCTGCTCCTCATAGCCATTAGTTGCCCAAGATTTCTGACCTACTGAGAGACAAAGCATGCTTCAAAAGCCAGAAATGTCCCAAGGCAAAGATATGCATCAGGTGGCAATTACATCCCCATGGATAAAGGTGAAGGCAGAAGCATAAAGGGGAAGGACTGGCAGCTTCTGCTACAGTGTATATATTAATATTAGAGAATATTTTGTTTGCACATGGGTAAGAATGTAGCAGAATGCTCATAGAAACATTGCTCATGGTAGCTAACACACACAAAGACTTCTCAAATCAGACTCAATAAATTAGAGATTTTACACCATATCCAGTTTTACTAGTATTTCCAAGGATATAATAGATTAAGATAGTAAGATGAAACAGGTTGAGGTCTGGGACATTGATAGCAGCTCTCTGGGGCCCCCCATTGATTTTTGGAAAAACAAAATGACATAACAAGGGACTTAGGGCAGAATCTAGTGGGTAAAAGGCACACATTGTTTTGCTTTTTAATTAGATGGATATTATATTATGCTAACTTTTAAGTAATCCAAAAAACAGCAAACATGAAAAAATCACATCTCTGAAGCTCCTTAATCTGTATGAAATAAATAATCAATTTCTGTAAAAACACTATTAATTAGAGTTATGGTAAAATAGATCTTTGCTTTAACATTTAAAGGATAAATTAAAATCAATATGAAGGCATATTTCAGTTTTGATTTTTAGTTTACTTCAAAAATTAAATATTGCAGTTTGCATGATTACAAGTATTCAAAGTAGCTTATATTTGTATAACACTGACCATTTTTAAACCATTTAAAATATGGAAAATGCATATTCTCTGTTAAGCCCTTGAGTATTTCACCTGAAATTAGTGCTTTTCTCCATCTCAAATACAGTTAGATTGAATAGCCTAATTCCCAGATCATTATATTGCAAACATTTCCTTTCTTCCAGTCTCAAGGCTATTCAATAATATTGGTCATTCTACCTATAGCATAAAATAATCAATTTTGTAGGGATTATATGCTCTTGATTTTGGTCAACATTGAAATTGTTTTTTTGGCTTTTCTGTTTCTATAGCCGTATATTCTGAAATAAATTCAGCAAGTGCTGGTGAGAAAATTCGACTTTACTACCTTTTATGTATTGCAAAGTATTACTCAAATAAATTTTAACAAAGAAACTGAGCCTGTGATTAAAAAGATAAAGGCTAAAACAAAGTAAACTATGATTTTTTCATTTATTTTTGAGTTTCCAAATAAAAGAGATAGCAGCACTGTTCCTCTCTGCTTCATTGTGCATTGTGTTTTAGTTTCCATTGTTTTCATCATACCTGTTTCAGTTTCTTTCATGACTTTTTGACATAGAGCATTAGAGTAATCTATACCCAGTGAAGACTCTTCAGAGCAAAGCTATTTCTGTTGAATGAAGTGCCACATAAAGAAAAAGGAATTCCAAAGCTTAGCTGAAAGTCCAAGGTGGTTCATGTTGGAAACTCTTCAATAGAACAAGTCTTCAATCTCAACAGCTCTGGAAATCACTATGAGTGGGACTTGCCTGGAGATAAGTTATATACTCTTTAGGTGTCCTGTCTGAAAGTTGATGTATTTTGCTCCTTTTCCTCTCTCTCAAAACTTGGTGTAATCCGTCCCCCCACCACAGACTCTTAACTTGATTAGGTTTAAGGCCACTCATTCTCATTTCTTCATATATCACAAATGCTTATATTTTGCTTTGGAAATTATATTTTGCTGTCCTCAGTCATAATGGAACAGTGAAAACCACTGTAAATTTAGAATGTTTCCAAGTGCAGCAAAATTTATGGAAGTAAAAAGTAGTCTATTTTTTTTTAATGAGTACATTTAGTTTAGGAAACCTTATATTGATACTTCAAGACTTTTAAGAGGGTTATTCCCCCACCCCTTAACTATTTCTGTTGTTTCCTAAACAACTAAAGACTTCCATTTGTTTGTTTCTTTTAGTTGCTATTTATTCTATAGCATGCTAGAATATTAAAGTTATGAGTTCTATTTGAATATCCCCATATCCAAATTTACCAAATATGTTCATAAATCCAGGACAACCAGAAAGTCAAATAATCCATGGTCTTAGAGACATTTTTACATTTTGTTAAGAATTTTAAAACATCAGAAAATGTTATTTCTCAACTGCTGCATCATGTACTTTGTGGTCTAATAATGGTTCTTAAATGAGTACAATGTTGCAGTACATTTTTCACTTTCTCTGCTATAGCTAATTCCTTAGCAAGCTACATATTCAACACTTAGCAGCACATAAAATAGAGTAACCTGTTTCCTTCAATATGATTTCCAATTATAACTCAGAATATTCTTTGGAATCATCATATTCTATAATCCTGCCAATTTGCATTATTTACAGTTTTACTTTCCCTTTGGAAGACACAATTCTTTTCAAATTCACACTTCATTTTTTGTTTGTAGAAAACAACCATACTGCCAGTAGTATTTTCTGAATTCCTTCTGTAAACTGCTACTTAAATATTGGCGTGTCCAAATGTGCATGCCTTTGGGCAAAGTCAAGAAGCATATTATATAGCCTAGTGCAAAGTTAAATTAAAATTGTTGTATTTATTTTGTATTTTCATATCTCAGGTGTTGAATTGGTTTCTTACTAAAAAAACCCCTCTGATTCTTATTATGAATTGTAAAAAATTCTGTATATCTATAGTGTTTCAATGTGAATGCAGATCATAGAAATATTGGATTTAATTAACTAAGAACAATCCAATTAATAAAAATGGCTGGATTGGAATTTATATCATATAATGTCATAACTGAATGAGTCTAATATACTACTCAATATTGCATATGTTAAAATGAATCTTTTTTATTATAAAAATTGTTATAATCCAGCCATGTTGATTTAATGAGTACTAAACAGCATTTTTAATTTTGTACTGACACATATACCAATTTCTCTAGTTTAAGGTAAAATGTAATTAACATTATAATAGACTGGAAAGAAAAAAAAATTAAAGCTGTTGACAAAAAATATATTTTAGTGTCACTTTCAAATTGCACTCATAACCCTTTATGTTTTTATTAATTCAATATCATGGCTATAAAAATAACCAAATAGAAATGCTTAATAAATGTATTTAAACAAAATTGTTATAAAACCTGGCATAGAGAACATAGTATGAAAATTAGAGTAAGCAATATTTTCCTTCATGTATTTAAAAGTTAATGTCATTATTTATATTTATACATTTATTCATATATATATAATTACTCCCAATGAAAATATTTTAAAGAACCATTTGGAAGGATTCATTTTAAAAGTCAAACAGTATGTCACAGTATATATCTTCTATAGGAAAACTAAAAAATTTACATGGTCTTTATCAAATGGTACCTATCACCTAACAAGGTTTTTAGTTTCTGGTGTGCCAATGAAAAAAATATATATGTATATATATTTTTTAATCTCCTTTTTCCCTTCTCTCCTTCACTTTTTCCTACATCATCTTTTCCTTCTATTTTCTTTCAACCTGTATAAGGATCTCCCCACGACCTC
Source organism: Mesoplodon mirus (assembly GCF_964341445.2). Lineage (NCBI taxonomy): Eukaryota > Metazoa > Chordata > Mammalia > Artiodactyla > Ziphiidae > Mesoplodon > Mesoplodon mirus. Next base: position 66,723,798 of record NC_138978.1, read on the forward strand.
TGCTTCTGGATGCCTATGGGTAAGCATTTGTGCTGGTGTGGGTGCATGTGAGAGCACACACACACACACACACACACACACACACAGTATAGAGCAGGGGTCCCCAACCCCTGGGCCACGTACACGTACCGGTCTGTGACATTTTAGGAACAAGGCCACACAGCAGAAGGTGAGCTGTGGCTAGCGAAGCTTCATCTGCAGCTCCCTATCCCCCCCCATTGGTCACATTATTGCCAGAACCATCCCCCAGTCCAGTCTGTGGAAAAATTGTCTTCCACAAAACTGGTCTCTAGTGCCAAAACTGTTGGGGACTGCTGGTATAGAGATTAAAAACAGATTTTATTTTTGTGGTCTAGAAACACAAAGGCGCCAAGTTAATTGTTCATGAATTATTACAAATCAAAGGGAAAGAAAAGGAGAGTACATTTAAAAAATATTTTAAATTTAATTTAATTTATTTTTTCATAGAGCAGGTTCTTATTAGTCATCCATTTTATACACATCAGTGTATACATGTCAATCCCAATCACCAATTCATCACACCACCATCCCCACCCCACCCCTGCAGCTTTCCCCCCTTGGGGTCCATGTGTTTGTTCTCTACATCTGTCTCAACTTCTGCCCTGCAAACTAGTTCATCTGTACCATTTTTCTAAGTTCCACATACATGCGTTAACTTACGATATTTGTTTTTCTCCTTCTGACTTACTTCACTCTGTAAGGCAGTCTCTAGACCCATCCACATCTCAACAAATGACACAATTTTGTTCCTTTTTATGGCTGAGTAATATTCCATTGTATATACGTAACACATCTTCTTTATCCATTTGTCAGTCGATGGGCATTTAGGTTGCTTCCATGACCTGACTATTGTAAATAGTGATGCAATGAACATTGGGGTGCATGTGTCTTTTTGAATTATGGTTTTCACTGGGTATATGCCCAGCAGTGGGATTGCTGGATCATATGGTAATTCTACTTCTACTTTCTTAAGGAACGTCCATACTGTTCTCCATAGTGGCTGTATCAACTTACATTCCCACCAACAGTGCAAGAGGGATAACTTTTCTCCACACCCTCTCCAGCATTTGTTGTTTGTAGATTTTCTGATGATGCCCATTCTAACTGGTGTGAGGTGATAACTCATTGTACTTTCCATTTGCATTTCCCTAATAATTAGTGATGTTGAGCAGATTTTCATGTGTTTCATGGCCATCTGTATATCTTCTTAGGAGAAATGACTATTTAGGTCTTCTGCCCATTTTTGGATGGGGTTGTTTGTTTCTTTAATATTGAGCTGCATGAGGTGTTTATATATTTTGGAGATTGATCCTTTGTCCATTGATTCGTTTGCAAATATTTTCTCCCATTCTGAGGGTTGTCTTTTCTTCTTGTTTATGGTTTCCTTTCCTGTGCAAAAACTTTGAAGTTTCATTAGGTCTCATTTGTTTATTTTTGTTTTTATTTCCATTACTCTAGGAGGTGAATCAAAAAAGATCTTCTTGTGATTTATGTCAGATTGTTCTTCCTATGTTTTCCACTAAGAGTTTTAGAGTGTCTGGCCTTACATTTAGGTCTTGAATCCATTTTCAGTTTATTTTTGTGTATGGTGTTAGGGAGTGTTCTAATTTCATTATTTTACATGTACCTATCCAGTTTTCCCAGCACCACTTATTGGAGAGACTGTCTTTTCTCCAATGTATATGTCTCCAATGTATATTCTTGCCTCCTTTGTCATAGATAAGTTGACCATAGGTGCATGGGTTTATCTCTGGGCTTTCTATCTTGTTTTTATCTTGTTCGATTGATCTATGTTTCTGTTTTTGTGCCAGTACAATATTTTCTTGATTACTGTAGCTTTATAGTATAGTCTGAAGTCAGGGAGTCTGATTCCTCCAGCTCCTTTTTTTTCACAATATTGAATCTTCCAATCCAAGAACATGGTATATCTCTCCATGTGTTGGTATCATCTTTAATTTCTTTCATCAGTGCCTTATAGTTTTCTGAGTACAGGTCTTTCATCTCTCTAGGTAGGTTTATTCCTAGATGTTTTATTTCTTTTTTGTTGCAGTGGTAAATGGGAGTGTTTCCCTAATTTCTCTTTCAGATTGTTCACCATTAGTGTATAGGAATGAAAGAGATTTCTGTGCATTAATTTTGTATCCTGCAACTTTACCAAATTCATTGATTAGCTCTAGTATTTTTGTGGAGGCATTTTTAGGATTCTCTATGTATAGTATCATGTCATCTGCAAACAGTGACAGTTTTATTTCTTCTTTTCCAATTTGGATTCCTTTTATTTCTTTTTCTTCTGTGATTGCTGTGGCTAGGACTTCCAAAACTATGTTGAATAACTGTGGTGAGAGTGGACATCCTTGACTTGTTGCTGATCTTAGAGGAAATGCTTTCAGTTTTTCACCATTAAGAATGATGTTTGCTGTGGGTTTGTCGTATATGGCCTTTATTATGTTGAGATAGGTTCCCTATATGCACACTTTCTGGAGAGTTTTTATCATAAATGTGTGTTGAATTTTGTGAAAAGCTTTTTCTGCATTTATTGAGATGATCATATGGTTTTATTCTTCAATTTATTAATGTGGTGTATCAGATTGATTGATTTGCATATATTGAAGAATTCTTGCATCCCTGGGATAAATCCCACTTGATCATGGTGTATGATCCATTAAATGTGCTGTTGGATTCTGTTTGCTAGTATCTTGTTGAGGACTTTGGCATCTATATTCATCAGTGATATTGGTCTCTAAGTTTCTTTTTTTGTAGTGTCTTTGTCTGGTTTTGGAATCAGGGTGATGGTGGCCTCATAGAATGAGTTTGGGTGTGTTCCTTCCTCTACAGTTTTTTGGAAGAGTTTGAGGAGGATGTGTGTTAGTTCTTCTTTAAATGTTTGATAGAATTCTCCCGTGAAACCATCTGGTCCTGTGCTTTTGTTTGTTGGAATATTTTTAATCACAGTTTCAATTTCATTACTTGTGATTGGTCTGTTCATATTTTCTGTTTCTTCCTGGTTCAGTCTTGGAAGGTTATACCTTTCTAAGAATTTGTCCATTTCCTCCAGGTTGTCCATTTTATTGGCATAGAGTTGCTTTCAGCAGTCTCTTAGGATGCTTTGTATTTCTGCAGTGTCTATTGTAACTTCTCCTTTTTCATTTCTAATTTTATTGATTTGAGTCCTCTCCTTCTTTTCCTTGATGAGTCTGGCTAATGCATTATCAATTTTGTTTATCTTCTCAAAGTACCAGCTTTTAGGTTTTTGATGTTTCCTATTTTTTTCTTTTTTTCTATTTCATTTATTTCTCCTCAGATCTTTATGATTTCTTTCCTTCTGCTAACTTTGGGTTTTGCTTGTTCTTCTTTCTCTAGTTCCTTTAGGTGTAAGGTTAGTTTGTTTAAATGAGACTTTTCTTGTTTCTTGAGGTAGGCTTGTATAGCTATAAACATCCCTCTTAGAACTGCTTTTGCTGTGTCCCATAGGTTTTGGATCACCGTGTTTTCATTGTCATTTGTCTCTAGGTATTTTTTGATTTCCTCAGTGATCTCTTGGTTATTTAGTAATGTATCATTTAGCCTATATGTGTTTGTGTTTTTTATGTTTTTTTCCCCCTGTAATTCATTTCTATCCCCATAGCATTGTGGTCAGAGAAGTTGCTTGATATGATTTCAATTTTCATAAATTTACTGAGCCTTATCTTGACCCAGGATGTGATATATCCTGGAGAATGTTCTGTGCGCATGTGAGAAGAAAGTATAATCTGCTGTTTGGGGATGGAATGTCCTATAAATATCAATTAAATCTATCTGGTCTATTTTGTCATTTAAAGCTTCCATTTCCTTAATTATTTATATTTTGGATGATCTGCCCATTGGTCTAAGTGAGATGTTAAAGTCCTCCACTATTATTGTGTTACTGTTGATTCCCTCTATAGCTGTTACCAGTTGCCTTTTGTATTGAGGTGCCCCTATGTTGGGTGCATATATGTTTATAATTGTTATATTTTCTTCATGAATTGATCCCTTGATCATTATGTAGTGTCTTTCCTTGTCTTTTGTAACATTCTTTATTTTAAAGTCTATTTTATCTGATATGAGTATTGCTACTCCAGCTTTATTTTGATTTCCATTTGCATGGAATATCTTTTTCCATCCCCTCATTTTCAGTCTGAACTGGGTCTGTTTTAGACAGCATATATATGGGTCTTGTTTTTGTATCCATTCAGCAATCTTGTGTCTTTTGGTTGGAGCATTTAATCCATTTACATTTAGGATAATTATCCATATAGACTTTTTTTTTATTTTTTAAAGTAAACTTTTTATTTTGCAATAATTTTAAATATATATGTTCCTATTACCATTTTCTTAATTGTTTTGGGTTTGTTTTTGTAGGTCCTTTACTTCTCTTGTGTTTCCCACTTAGAGAAGTTCCTTTAGCATTTGTTATAGAGCTGGTTTGGTGGTGCTGAATTCTCTTAGCTTTTGCCTGTCTGTAAAACTTTTGATTTCTCCGTCGAATCTGAATGAGATCCTTGCCTGGTATAGTAATCTGGGTTGTAGGTTTTCCCTTTCATCACTTTAAGTATATCATGCCACTCCCTTCTGGCTTGTAGAGTTTCTGCTGAGAAATCAGCTGTAAACCTTATGGGAGTTCCCTTGTATGTTATTTGTCACTCTTCCCTTGCTGCTTTTAATAATTTTTCTTTGTGTTTAATTTTTGCCAATATGATTAATATGTGTCTTGTCATGTTTCTTCTTGGGTTTATCCTGTATGGGACTCTCTGCACTTCCTGGACTTGGTGGCTATTTCCTTTGCTATGTTAAGGAAATTTTCAACTATAATCTCTTCAAATATTTTCTCTGGTCCTTTCTCTCTTCTCCTTCTGGGACCCCTATAATGTGAATGTTGTTGCATTTAATGTTGTCCCATAGAGCTCTTAGGCTGTTTTCATTTCTTTTCTTTATTTTTTCTTTATTCTGTTCTGTGGCAGTGAATTCTACCATTCTGTCTTCCAGGTCACTTATCTGTTCTTCTGCCTCAGTTATTCTGCTATTGATTCCTTCTAGTGTAGTTTCCATTTCAATTATTGTATTGTCCATCTCTGTTTGTTCTTTAATTCTTCGAGGTCTTTGTTAAACATTTCTTGCATCTTCTCGATCTTTGCCTCCATTCTTTTTCCAAGGTCCTGGATCATCTTCACTATCATTATTCTGAATTCTTTTTCTGGAAGGTTGCCTATCTCCATTTCATTTAGTTGTTTTTCTGGGGTTTTATCTTTTTCTTTCATCTGGTACATAGCCCTCTGCCTTTTCATCTTGTCTATCTTTCTGTGAATGTGGCGTTTGTCCCACAGGTTGCAGGATTGTAGCTCTTCTTGCTTCTGCTGTCTGCCACTATTATGTTTTAAAGAAGATAATTTATGTCCATTAGCCATTCTAAAATGGAGTTTATTATTAACAGAGTATAGAGGATGCAGTTACTTGAAGTACACTTTTACTGCTTCTTTGGGTTCCATGTCCCTGCTCTAGATACTCTGGTCACAAAAATGAACAGAAATGTTCACTTGTCATAAACTTCTTAGGAATACAGAATGTGAAGAAAGAACTATACTATAGTGTAATAAATGTTGTGATAGAGATATTCCCTCAAGTATTAGTGGAATACTGATGATGAAGATTATACTTGTGGGTGGATTAAGAGTGACAGAAGGGAAACCTGGAAAGAAAAAGCAACATCTCAGCTAGGTTTAAGATGAGTAAACCTTCCCCAGTGAGAAGCAATGCTTTTTTTAAATTTTTATTTTCTATTGAAGTATAGTTGATTTACAATGTTGTGTTAGTTTCAGGTGTACAGCAAAGTTATCCCCTTATATATATACACATATCTATTTTTTTTTTCAGATTCATTTCCCATTTAGGTTATTACAGAATATGGAGTAGAGTTACCTGTGCTATACAGTAGGTCCTTGTTGATTACCTATTTTATATATAGTAGTGTGTATATGTTAATCCCAAACTCCTAATTTATCTCCTCTCCCCAACTTTGCCCTTTGGTCAACACAAGCTTATTTTCTAATTATGTAAGTCTGCTTCTGGTTTTGTAAATAGTTTATTTATATCATTTTTTTTTAGATTCCTCATATAAGTGTCATCACATGATATATGTTTTTGTCTAACTTCATGTGATAATCTCTGGGTCCTTCCATGTTGCCCCAAGTGGCATTATTTTATTCTTTTTCTTATGGCTGAATAAAATCCCATTGTACATATATACCACATGTTCTTTATCCATTCATCGATGGACATTTACTTTGCTTCCATGTCTTGGTTATTGTAAACAGTGCTGCAGTGAACACTAGGGTGCATGTATCTTGTTGAATTATGGTTTTCTCTGAATGTATGCGCAAGAGTGGGATTGATGGGTCATATGGTAGCTCTATTTTTATTTTTTTAAGGAGCCTCCATACTTTTCTCCTTAGTGGTTGTATCAATTTACATTACCACCAACACTGTAGGAGGGTTTCATTTTCTCCACACCCTCTCCAGCATTTATCATTTGTAAACTTTTTCATGAAGACCATTCTGACCAGTGTGAAGTGATACCTCATTGTAGTTTTGACTTGCCTTTCTCTAATAATTAGTGATGTGGAGTATCTTTTCATGTGCTTTTTGGCCATCTGTGTGTTTTCTTTGGAGAAACGTTTATTTAGATCTTCTGCCCATTTTTTGATTTTTTTTTGATATTGAGCTGCATGAGCTGTTTGTATATTTTGGTGCTAATCCCTTGTTAGTCATATCACTTGCAAATACATTCTCCCATTATGTAGGTTGTCTTTTTGTTTTGTTTATGATTTCCTTTGCTCTGCAAAAGTTTTTATGTTTAATTTGGTCCCTTTTGTTTATTTATTTATTTTTTTAATTTCATTACTCTAGGAGGTGGATCCAAAAAATATTGCTGCAATTTATGTCAAACAGTGTTCTGCCTTTGTTTTCCTCTAGGAGTTTTATACTGTCAAAGAAAAAGAAATAAAAGGAATCCAAATTGGAAAAGAAGAAGTAAAACTGTCACTGTTTGCAGATGACATGATACTATACATAGAACATCCTAAAGATGCTACTAGAAAACTACTAGAAGTCATCAATTTTTTTTTCCTATATTAGAAATTTTAAAATATCTTGCCCAGTAACTTTCACAGAGCCATAAAACTTGTTTATACTAAAACCCAAGTTCTTACTATAAAACCATTCCAAGATCTTATTTCTATTTCACAAGAGCTGGAAGAATTCCATGAAAAATATTTTTCCAGTGATCTTGATATAGTTAGAATGACTACGCAGAGAAATAATTCTAAGAAAGTCGTTACTATTCTGGGAGTGTATTATCTAACTTTTGTATTGTCATCAACAAATAGGTAAAACCCAGAATCCATCAAAAATACTAAATTAGGCTCACCATTGAATTTTATCTAACCCAGTACTAAATCCAGCCAGTTTTACCTTGGAAATACATCTTCAGTTTGTCTTTTTTTCTTTCTCCTCAAAACTCTAATACCTGCTTCTCTATCTGAATAAAATGGAAGCAATCAGAAAGTAACTTTTGTAAATTGCAGTCAACACAATTTACTCTTCTGTATCTGTGCTTTCTCTCATTATCATAGTTATATGACCTCTTTCTCTATTTGAGGCCAAAACATACCAGGTACAATGAATCTCATCCACTCTTGTTTACCCATGAGCACAGTTACTGCATTTTTGCCTGTCTTCCTTCATCCTCATTGCTTATTTCTCCACTGGTCATTTTTATCACCACACAAAGTGCCTGTTATTTCTCCCATCTTAAAAAAAAAATCTCTTGGGAGTTCATATAACTCATCAATTACTTGTTATCTGCACTCATCAAAAAGAAACCTCCTCAAAAGTCAAATCTATATTTGTTGACTTTCACTTTGCTCCTCCCATTATTTTGATAGTTTGGGGTCTAATTGATATAAACTAAAATGTTCATTTCCTAATTACAGGTTTGATGAGCTTGGCAAATTAATATACCCATGTAGCAACTACTCACAAGAAGATCTAGATCAATTCCATCACACTAGAAAAGTATCTCAAGTTCCAATCAAGTCAGTCTCCTGGCAGAAATGATGTAAAACATTATACATAGACGAGTAGTAATTCTTACACTGAAAAATGGAATCAATAATTGGTTAGATGCTAAAATGCCAAAAGTGCCTAGGCAGAACTCCAGACTCTAGTGCATATGTGAGAACTTGAAGAGAGAATGCCCACATTTACATTTCTGAGATAGAAAAATAAGAGCTACTCATACACACGGAAAATATTGGTGTGAAAAATGGATTTTTAAATTCAAGTCAAAACCCAGTACTGTGAGTATGGGTAAAAGCAAGGAAGCTGAAATGAATATGAGGTTAGTCTGTAGTAAATCTTACAGGTAATGATTCTTTGTCTTGCTGTTCTCATTAAATGCCTAGGCTTTGTGACTACAGGTGTGCTTCTACCAGTCTTACAGGTGTATCTGCCTGAATTTTATTAAAGGTACATAAATACAGTTTCTGGAGAAAAGATATAAGAACTTGGGAAAGGGGTTCTAGTCAAAAGTAAACAATCTTGTTCTTCAATTAAAATTAGAATATTTTCTAATTATTTTTTTCTTGCTGTAGACATGCATGGATATCCATTAGTCACATGAAAAATGTACTTTTAGATGACAATATGTTCTCCTTACAAAGCAGAAAATAGGTCATAAATCTCTTCCACAAATCAAAATTCAGATATCTTCTCTCTGACTGATTTATAACTGTATATTAGAGTCCTTGGGCACATTTGAAATTACACAAGCCACGTGATATATACAAGACAGATATTTTTAACCTCTGAAGATATACTTGTATGTTTAAAATTGATGAACTTTTGCAAACATTTGCCTTTCTGTCTTATGGAATGTTATAGATAATCCTAATGTTATTTGTCTAAGCTGAAAATGTTGGTTTTCCTTTGATCATTATAAATCACATTCTGATATTTGGGGTGGGTAAAGGTTAATATTCCTGTGGTCAATTTAATTTTTTATATAAGTATAGCTTTTAACTAATATTTTCAGGATATAACATAAAGTTCCATGTAGAGATATTAATGAAAATGGGCCATTCAAAACCATATGTGCCAAATGATACCAAATTTAATTCTGCAATGTGAAATGTAATAAAGTTAAAAACTCAAGATTTGAGAAGACAACTAAAAAAATTATGACATTAACATAAATCAATTAAATATAAAGTAAAATACAACCAGATATTGTTAGTATTTGAAAAAACTAAATAAGAAGACAGCATATCACACTGCTGGAAACTTTTAAAAAATAGAATGAGAAAATTCATAGATATAATGCTTCAATTACTTAAAATAAGTAAAAAAGATTAAACTCATATGACTTAAGAAGCTTGAAATAAAAAGAAAAAAAAGTCCAAGAAAACTATAAAATATAGAAATAATGATAGAGGGGAGATTTTTCAATAAACTGAAAATATATATATATATATATTAGCCAAAAATTGATTGTTAGAAATAAATAAAATATTTATAGATTTCAAGGCTTACCATAATTCTGAAGTAATCAGGACATTGCAGTATGGAGATAAGGATAGATATATAGATCGATAAAATAGAATAGAAAACCTTGAAATAAACTTATATGGTCCACATATTTTCAATGTAGGGCAACAGAATACATTGGAGGAAAGGATAGTCTTTACAAAAAATGATTATTTAATAATTGAATATGTCTATTCAGAAAAATATGAAGCAAAAAAAATTTTTAAGCCTTAACACATACCACTTAGAAAAATTAATTGAAAATTGATCTAATTTTAAACTATAGCATTTATTTAAAACTCAGTGAAAATACATTTGAAAGTTTGATGATATGAAAAATATTATATATATTTTCAAAACTAATTCAAAAAGACTAAAAAGCTCTTGAACAATAATCCTGGGAGACAATGGAAAAGAAGAATTTAGTCACGTGTCCAACAGTGTGCCAAACTGAAAAATAAAAATTCTGACAACAATACAGATTTGTTTGCCTCGCATAATTGGAACCCATAAAGCTGTATGGGACTATGCATATAACGATGGCCTTGGGGCCCTGTAACTCTTTTTCTGCTTCTTGCCTCTTCTTTTTATTTGGGTGTCATCAACTACATTTTTTCCTTATTGTTTCTATGGCCTGGAACCATGGCTTTTCCATAAGCCCATTTCTTCAGAGCATCAGTGCATCTTACGAAGTACAACTTTTGGATAATTACCAGAACCTGATACAACAACAATGGGTAACATGCCAATCCCAAAACCAGTGCCTGAGTCTAGGAATATAACTTCTATGATCTTTCTGGTAGCTGTTGTTTACTTAGGAAGTAGTGGCCTCTTTCATCAGAAGAATGGTAAAGTTACGTACGTACGGTAATCATTACAATGATCCAAATAAATTTTATAGGTAATTTCTTTAAAATAGCTAAGGAAGGTGTCCTTTCTCTTGGCCTCTTAGTAACTGAGTCCTTTCTGTACATTATGTATCTTAGAGGAAGATAAAGCACACATTTCACTAACGTAAAGAAAAAGTCAGAAACATTTGTCCATCCTTTCTTTTTTTTTTTTTTTTCCATACGTGGGCCTCTCACTGTTGTGGCCTCTCCCATTGTGGAACACAGGCTCAGCGGCCATGGCTCACTGGCCCAGCCGCTCCGTGGCATGTGGGATCTTCCCAGACCGGGGCACAAACCCACGTCCCCTGCATCAGCAGGCAGAATCTCAACCACTGCGCCACCAGGGAAGCTCTCCCATCCTTTCTTGATTCAAGGACTCAGACACTTAAAATTAGCTGCACCAATCAGATCTTCCCACCAGACTAGAATTGGAAGTTGTCTACTGGGAGTTGTTCCTAGGCATAGGGAAAAGGCCCTCTGGTGGCCATTTCAGAGAGATATGGAGTCCTGGAGACTCCAGAGAAAAAAGGACTAGGGTCAAAATCCTTTGTTTAGTGCTGCAAGTGTAGGTGGTAGTGAAAGATAGAAGGACCCAGTGTTTGCAGTTTGTAGCAGAGATCTAGTAACTGAAATGTCTACTGTATGATTTTGAAAATTGTTCCTAGCTTTTCAATTAAAACCCTATTTCTCTAATTCTTCCTGAGATTACTGAACTGCCTAATGGTTTTTATTAGCTACACTTAAATGGTAAAATATTTAGATACTTAAAAAGTTAGTTTCTGTTTCTTGCAACTATATAATTTCATTGATACTGGGCATATGTTCTCTAAATTAGTTCAACATTTCCAGTGTGTGTGAATGTGTTTCTGTATGTGAGTTTAAGCTGTGATACACCTGCTATTAAAACTCATCAATCCTAAACACACACAAATATGTATGATCAATAATAAAGATGTTAAATGTCAATTTAAATACTAGTAAACTGATCATACTAGTTATTAAATAATGAATATGCTTTGACCAAGTAGAAATTATTCTAGAAATACACTGACTGATAATGGAATATATATTAATATATGTCAACATAATAGTAGCTAAAAAGTAAAGAACACTATAGAGTTACAGCTATCCTTGTGAAAAATGGATTTAAAGAAATAGGAATATCTAATAAGGGAAAAATGTTCTTAAAGAAATACATGATGAAAGGCATATTTAATTTAATAAAATAAAATCTATCTCAAACAGAGATCCATCATTATGGATTAAGGACAAAATAATGAAATTCTTTCTAAAACCAAGGAAAATTCAAGGATGTGTGCTGTAATCATGATTTTTAACATTTCTCTTTGAATTGAAACCAATATGATAAAATAAGAAATGGAAAGTATTACTAGAAAAAAGGAAAATAAATTATTATCATTAGTAATAGATGTTTTTATTGTCTATCTTTATTATTATTATTATAAGATTGATATTATATTTTGGAAAATCGAGAGAAACAATTCATAACATTTCAGACAAATAGAAAACAGTGGTCAGTTAAAATATATATTAAAATCAATAGTATTTTCAAGGAAAAAACATAAAACAGACTTGTGGCAGTTGATGGATTGAGCTGAAGAGGATGAGCTTCTATATCTTTCTAAGCTTTAGAAATTCTGGATGAAATATATTGAACATATTTTTTAATTAATTGTTAAAGTTGTAAAGAAGAAACAGAAATTCTAAAAACTCAGAAATAAACTAAAATAAGAATGGTATGGAAAATCTGATGCTTTGCTATCCCAAAGTAGATTCAGATCGGATTTAGCTCAGAGGATTATGGACTAGGAGATGTTTGCACATTAGGCATGGCAGCCAGAGTCAGGAACATTAGAGATTTTTACCCTCTTAACAGGTTGGAATAAAATAAATCCCACCCAGTAACCTTCAGAGACAGCAAGGAACCTTAACCTTTATAATGGATTTTGAGTAGAGGACAAAAAAATGTGTAAACCAAAACCAAACAAAAACAATATTTATTCACACAAAGAAAATAAATTACAGAAAAAATTAAAAATGCCTGCATAACATGAAATCCATAAACTATACAATTATATAAAAAGAACCTAGAGCTACTAAAAACCTAAGTGTCAGTTGATGTAATATGAAACATTTTTACAATTTAAGACACATAGAACTCACATAGAATAACCCATTCCTGCTCACAATTAAAGAAAACTAAAAACATGCATGGAAACCAATAACTGTGAAGAAGAGTCAGTTAATATAAAAAAATGAGTGCCCCCAAAACATAGAATAATAGAGCATTATGAAAGGCAATTTTAAAATAATTAAGCTTAAAATAAAGTGATAAAAACAACATAACAAAAGAAGAGGATACTTTGATATAACAAAAAGGCAAATTTTAAAAGATTCAAGTAAGACTTCTCACAATGAAAAAAATAAATGCAGAAATAAACTATTTAATGAATGGGATAAAAAGTATATTGGACACAATAAAGATTAAGTAAGTATGTAGAAAAGAGATATGAGGAATGAGCCAGTATGTATCACAAAGAGCTAAAAATATTTATACTATGAAGAATTGCTCAAGAGACATAGGAGATATACCAGAATCTTCAAATTCATTTTAATAGAAATAGAAAGATGAAAGAAAAAATGGAATAATAATATATATATTATATAAGATTAGATGACAAATTTTCAGAAGTGATTAAAGATTTGAATCTTCAGATTCAGAAAGCATTACAAATCAAAAGTGGAATAAAGACAACTGAAGACAGAGAGATATGGAGAAACTGCATATTCCATAAAAACAAAATATATATATATAAATATATGTGTATTTACTTATATGTTTGTATACACAATCTTTCTCTCTCCTTCTCTCTGTCTCTCACTCTCACTCCCTCTCCTTCTTATAGTTCTAGACTATATATTTCTGGACTGCATATTTATGTTCTCCCAAAATTCACATGCCACGGAGCAACTAAGCCCATGTCCTGCAACTACTGAGCACATGTCCCGCAACTACTGAGCCCATGTGCCACAACTACTGAAGCCCGTGTGCCTAGAGCCCATGGTCTGCAACAAGAGAAGCCACTGCAGTGAGAAGCCCAAGCATTGCAACAAAGAGTAGCCCCTGCTCGCCACAGCAAGAGAAAGCCCACGTGCAGCAGCAAAGACTCAACACAGCCAAAATATAAATAAATAAATTTATTTTTAAAAAATAAAAAAGAAACAATTTTAATCTAGTGAGAAAATGTAGAAATCTGAGTACAATGAATGGTGGTTATGAATATAGACTCTGGGTTAAGAATGTTGGGGTTCAAACTCAAGCCCTACCTGTTACTAGCAAAAGTAATAATAGACCTGGTTACCACCAGCAATAGACCTGGTTACCACAATTTCCTCATCTGTAAAATAGTATTAATGATAATATTTACCTCATAGGGTTACTGGAAAATTAAATGTTAATAAAATTAAATGTGTTAACATATTAAATGCATTAAGGACAGAGTCTGATTGATAGTATGTGTTTAGTAAATTTTAACTATTATTATATTTATAGATTCATAGATTTGCCCGTTTATTATGCATCACTAAAACATATTTCCCACAATTATCACATGATATTTATAGAATTTTAACTTCTATCATTTCAAATATGAAAAAAGTATACCAACGTGAAGATATTTATTGCAATAAATTCATGATACCAGGGTATTAGTCAGTACCGTTCTTGCAATGTATTAGTTTAAACAAAGCTATAGATTTTATTAGGAGGCAGTTGGTAACTTACACTATCTCAAGAAAAGCTGTACAACCAGGACCATGAATGTTTGGATGATGGACTACAATCTTCCAGGAATTTAGAAACTATTCTCTCTCCATTTCTCTACTTGAGTCTACAATATTATATTTCCTTTCTACTCCTCTATACTTATTTTTTTTCTCTCTACAAACTGGCTTTCACCCTCTTCTTCCTTATTCACATGCTTACCTCTGAATTCTTAAATTTACATCAATTTAGTTCCAACAATGAAAGGAAACTACAACTTGGTCCAGATTCCAAATTCCTAAACAGATAATTGAATAGTACAAACTTGGATTAGGAATATGATATTCTGCAACCAATTATCAGAAGTTTTGGGTTAGAAATTACAAACAACCAATGGTAGATGCTCATAATAGGAGTCACCATGGCCTATGAAGTAATCACAATACCATCTGCTACAATCAGTACCTTGCCTACCAGTCTTAAATGATACACTACAGTGTTTTACTTTATAACACCATAGTATAATTACTAACAAATTTAGCTGGTGAGAATCCATGCTGTTTTAGAAAATTAAAACTAGAAAAAACTGAATTAAGTGTCTAGTAACTATCCTGGCCAATAAATACAGCATGATTATGAAGCAGTTTTTTCTTAATCATTATTATGTACCCTCTCTATATTAAGATGCCATAAACTTAAATTTAATCATTATGTGTCCTTAGCAATCTTTTCAAAGTTAAAATGCATCAGCAATTTAGTTCTGATTATCTAGATTAAAGGGAAACTAGCTACTACATCTATAAATTCAGTGAACACCAGGCTAAGATATGCAAACTTGCCTTCCTACAAAGGTCTTACATACTCACTATTTCAAACATATATCATATAGGTTTCATTGGTTGGCTGAACAGAATATATGTAAATATTATTCAATTTTAATTTTATTCATATATCAAAATATGTTTGTTATGGTAAAAAACTCACTATTTTATGGAACTTACACTGTTCCTGGCACCATCTAAGTGTTTTACATACATTAAGTCATTCAAACCTCATTACAATTATGTGAGATAGGTTTTTTCATAACCTCTGTTTGAAAGGTGAGAAAATTCATACACAGTCATTAAGTAATTTGCCCATGACTAGCAATAACCAGAGCTAGTGTTCAAAGGCAAGCAGTCTTGCTTCAAAATCTGTTTTGAGAGAAGTAGGAAGAACTACAATCCTGCAGCCTGTGGAACAAAAACCACATTCACAGAAAGATGGACAAGATGAAAAAGCAAAGGGCAATGTACCAGATGAAGGAACAAGATAAAACCCCAGAAAAACAACTAAGTGAAGTGGAGATAAGCAACCTTCCAGAAAAAGAATTCAGAATAATGATAGTGAAGATGATCCAGGACCACGGAAAAAGAATGGAGGCAAAGATTGAGAAGATGCAAGAAATGTTTAACAAAGACCTAGAAGAATTAAAGAACAAACAGATGAACAATACAATAATTGAAATGGAAACTACACTAGAAGGAATCAGTAGTGGAATAACTGAGGCAGAAGAACAGATAAGTGACCTGCAGACAGAATGGTAAAATTCACTGCCACAGAACAGAATAAAGAAAAAATAAAGAAAAGAAATGAAAACAGCCTAAGAGCTCTATGGGGCAACATTAAACACAACATTCACATTATAGGGGTCCCAGAAGGGGAAGAGAGGGAGAAAGGACCAGAGAAAATATTTGAAGAGATTAAAGTTGAAAACTTCCTTAACATAGCAAAGGAAATAGCCACCCAAGTCCAGGAAGTGCAGGAGCCCCATACATGAGAAACCCAAGGAGAAACATGAAAAGACACATAGTAATCATATGGGCAAAAATTAAACACAAAGAAAAATTATTAAAAGCAGCAAGAGAAAAAAGACAAATAACATACAAGGGAACTCCCATAAGGTTGACAGCTGATTTCTCAGCAGAAACTCTATGAGCCAGAAGGGAGTTGCATAATATACTTAAAGTGATGAAAGGGAAGAACCTACAACCAAGATTACTGTACCAGGCAAGGATCTCATTCAGATTCAACAGATAAATCAAAAGTTTTACAGACAAGCAAAAGCTAAGAGAATGTGGCACCACCAAACCAGCTCTAGAAGAAATGCTAAAGGAACTTCTCTAAGTGGGAAACACAAGAGAAGTAAAGGACCTACAAAAACAAACCCAAAACAATTAAGAAAATGGTAATAGGAACATTCATATGGATAATTACCCTAAACATGAATGGATTCAATGCTCCAACCAAAAGACACAGGCTTGCTGAATGGATACAAAAACAAGACCCATATATATGCTGTCTACAACAAACTCAGTTCAGACCTAAGGACACATTCAGACTGAAAGGGACTGGAAAAAGTTATTCCATGCAAATGGAAATCAAAATAAAGCTGGAGTAGCAATACTCTTATCAGATAAAATAGACTTTAAAATAAAGAATGTTACAAAAGACAAGGAAGGATACTACATAATGATCAAGGGATCAATCCAAGAAGAAAGTATAACAATTATAAATATATATGCACCCAACATAGGAGCACCTCAATACATAAGGCAACTGCTAAGAGCTTTAAAAGAGGAAACTGACATAACACAATAATAGTAGGGGACTTTAACACCTCCTTACACCAATGGAAAGATCATCCAAAATGAAAATAAATAAGGAAACAGAAGCTTTAAATGACACAATAGACCAGATACATTTAATTGATATTTATAGGATATTCCTTACAAAAACATCAGATTACACTTTCATCTCAAGTGCAGATGAAATATTCTCCAGGATAGATCATATCTTGGGTCACAAATCAAGCCTCAGTAAATTTAAGAAAATTGAAATCATACCAATCATCTATTCTGACCACAACGCTATTAGAGTAGAAATGAATTACAGGGAAAAAATATGTAAAAAACACAAATACATGGAGGCTAAACAATATGTTACTAAATACCAAGAAATCACTGAAGAAATCAAAGAGGAAATCAAAAAATACCTAGAGACAAATGACAATGAAAACATGATGATCCAAAATCTAAGGCATGCAGCAAAAGTAGTTCTAAGAGGGAAATTTATAGTTATATAAGCCTACCTCAAGAAACAAGAAAAATTTCAAATAAAAAATCTAACCTTACACCTAAAGGAACTAGAGAAGGTAGAACAAACAAAACCCAAAGTTAGCAGAAGAAAAGAAATCATAAATTTCAGAGCAGAAATAAATGAAATAGAAACAAACAAAAAAAAAACAATAGCAAAGAGCAATAAAACTAAAAGCTGGTTCTTTGAGAAGTTAAGCAAAATTGATAAACCATTACCCAGACTCATCAAGAAAAAAAGGGAGAGGACTCAAATCAATAAAATTAGAAATTAAAAAGGAAAAGTTACTATAGACATTGCAGAAATACAAAGCATCTTAAAACGCTATTAGAAGCAACTCTATACCAATAAAATGGACAACCTGGAAGAAATGGAGAAATTTTTAGAAAGGTATAACATTCCAACACTGAATCAGAAAGAAATAGAAAATATGAACATACCAATCACAAGTAATGAAATTGAAACTGTGATTAAAAATATTTCAACAAACAAAAGTCCAGGACCAGATGGCTTCGCAGATGAATTCTATCAAACATTTAAAGAAGAAATAACACACAACCTTCTCAAAATCTTCCAAAATATTGTAGAGGAAGGAACTCTCGCAAACTCATTTTATGAGGCCACCATCACCCTGATATGAAAACCAGACAAAGATACTACAAAAAAAGAAAATTACAGACCAATATCACTGATGAATATAGATGCAAAGATCCTCAACAAAATACTAGCAAACAGAATCCAGCAACACATTTAAAGGATCATATACAATGACTAAGTGGGATTTATCCCTGGGATGCAAGGATTCTTCAATATACACAAATCAATCAATGTGATACACCATATTAAAAAATTGAAGAATAAAACCCATACAATCATCTCAATAAATGAAGAAAAAGATTTAAAAAATATTCAACACCAGTTTATGATAAAAACTCTCCATAAAGTGGGCATAGAGGGATCCTACCTCAAGATAATAAAGGCCATATATGACAAACGGACAGCAAACATCATTCTCAATGGTGAAAAACTGAAAGCATTTTCTCTAAGATCAGGAATAAGACAAGCATGTCAACTCTCACCACTATTATTCAACATAGTTTTGGAAGTCCTAGCCATGGCAATCAGAAAAGAAAAAGAAATAAAAGGAATTTAAATTGGAAAAGAAGAAGTAAAATTGTCACTGTTTGCAGATGAAATGATACTATACATACAGAATCCTAAAGATGCAAACAGAAAACTATGGGAGCTAATCAATGAATTTGGTAATGTTGCAGGATACAAAATTAATGCACAGAATTTTCTTTCATACCTACATACTAATGAAGAAAAATCTGAAAGAGAAATTAAGGAAACACTCCCATTTACCACTGCAACAAAAATAATAAAATACCTAGGAATAAACCTACTTAGGGAGACAAAAGACTTGTATGCAGAAAATTATAAGACACTGATGAAAGAAATTTTAGATGATACCAACAGATAGAGAGATATACTATGTACTTGGATTGGAAGAATCAATATTGTGAAAATTTCTATACTACCCAAAGCAATCTACAGATTCAATGCAATCCCTATCAAATTACCAATGGCATTTTTTATGGAACTTGAACAAAAAATCTTAAAATTTGTATGGAGACACAAAAGACCCCGAATAGCGAAAACATTCTTGAGGGAAAAAAACGGAGCTGGAGGAATCAGACTCCCTGACTTCAGACTATACTATAGAGCTACAGTAATCAAGACAATATGGTACTGGCACAAAAACAGAAACACAGATCAATGGACCAAGATAGAAAACCCAGAGATAAACCCACACCCCTATGGTAAACTAATCTATGACAAAGGAGGCAAGGATATACAATTGGGAAAAGAGAGTCTCTTCAATAAATGGTGCTGGGAAAGCTGGACAGCTACATGTAAGAGAATGAAATTAGAACACTCCCTAACACCATACACAAAAATAAACTCAAAATTGATGAGAGACCTAAGTGTAAGACCTGACACTATAAAACTCTTAGAGGAAAACACAGGAAGAACACTCTTTGACATAAATCACAGTAAGATCTTTTTTGATCCACCTCCTAGAGTAAGGGAAATAAAAACAAAAATAAACAAATGGGACCTAATGAAACTTCAAAGCTTTTGCACACCAAAGAAACCATAAACAAGATGAAAATACAACCCTCAGAATGGGAGAAAATATTTGCAAATGAATCAATGGACAAAGGATTAATCTCCAAAATATATAAACAGCTCATGCAGCTCAATATTAAAAAAAAACAAACAACCCAATCCAAAAATGGGCAGAAGACCTAAGTAGACATTTCTCCATAGACGATATACATATGGCCAAGAGGCATATGAAAAGCTGCTCAACATCACTTATTATTAGAGAAATGCAAATAAAAAGTACAATGAGTTATTACCTCACACCCTTTAGAATGGGCATCATCAGAAAATCTACAAATAACAAATGCTGGAGAGGGTGTGGAGAAAAGGGAACCCTCTTGCACTGTTGGTGGGAAGGTAAATTGATACAACCACTATGGAGAACAGTATGGAGGTTCCTTAAAAAACTAAAAATAGAATTACCATATAATCCAGCAATCCCACTACTGGGCATATACCCAGTGAAAACCATAATTCAAAAAGACACATGCACCCCAATGTTTATTGCAGCACTATTTACAATTTACATGGAAGCAACCTAAATGCCCATCAACAGACAAATGGATAAAGAAGATGTGGTACATATATACAATGGAATATTACTCAGCCATAATAAGGAATGAAACTTGGTCTCTTGTTGAGACGTGGATGGATCTCGAGTCTGTCATACAGAGCGAAGTAAGTCAGACAGAGAAAAACAAATATCATATATTAAGTCATATATGTGGAACCTAGAAAAATGGTACAGATGACCTGGTTTGCAGGGCAGAAATTGAGACAGATGTAGAAAACAAATGTATGGACACCAAGCGGGGAAAGCGGCCAGGGGGTGGGGGAGGGGGTGGGATGAATTGGACAATTGGAATTGACATGTATACACTGATGTGTATAAAATTGATGACTAATAAGAACCTGCTGTATAAAAAATAAGTAAAATAAAATTCAAAAATTAAAATAAAGGAAAAAAAACCCCATAATGCCCCCCCCAAAATTATAATTCAGCAGTAGCACTGACAAACAAAAACAGCAAAAACACTTTGATAACCAAAATACCAGTACACTTCTGCTGTGTGCAAACCCAGGAAAATGTTTCATGTATATTAATTTTACCTTGATTGGAAATCTTGTTTTCTAGAGAAATATATTCAAAATTCTGATATTAATAAAAATAGTTGAATGCTGAAAAAATATACAATATTTCATATTAGATATGGATTTAGAATGCCATAAGATATCAGGGGATCAAAACTTTTTTACACTGTCAAATATAATTTCATGGCACCGAAGAGGATACTTGCATTTCTTTTCAGGTGGCCTTATACAAATAATACTACTTCTTATTCAAGACACTATACTTCCTAAAAATATTGCCATACATCCAGTGCTTACTTAAAAAAGAGCTCTTAGTTTTTGCCTCTAATCTCTTTGAAATTCTTAAAAATGGGCTTCAAATGAGTTGAGCTGAATGAGAGTTTGGAAAGAAGTCACCAGAAGGATAATGGTGATTAGGGCTACACCCTAACCACCATTATCCTTCCACACACCATTTTTTCTTTTTTCATTGAAAAGAAAAAAATAAAAGAAGTGTAAATGAGTATGCTGTGCATAAAAAAAGATAGATATTCTTAGAGGTGGCTATAAATGTAGATTGTAGTTTGGGGATGAATTGTTAACCACCACAAATTATACTAAAATTAAAAAAATAACAATTATAATGAGATATTGTCATAGAAAGCCTATGTGTTTGACTGTTACAGAAGAGGTCATTCCTGTAGATGAATAGTTTGGAGTACATTGATACCTATTAAAGGTGCTAAGTTTTTATCTCCCTGAAAATTACCCTTTCATTTTACTCCATGAATCAGGTAAACCCCTAGTTAAACAATTTTTCTTTTTATTGGATAACTTGAAATCTTCTGTCCTTAGCTTAATACAGAGAATATTGCTTTTAAGGCAAAGTAAGATCGTAGCTGTAATCTTCTTTTTGGGTAAATATGTTTCTAAAATAAGCCTTAAACAAAACTAGTTCCTAAAGAAACCCAACTTCTAACCTATTTAAATAATGCTATTGTTGTGTGTATGTGTGTGTAACTCTGCTTTAAAAAACAAAACAAAACAAAACACTCTGGGTATCAAGCTTTACATTACCTATAAGGGAAATCAGTCTCCTTCTTTGTAAAATAAGCAGCTGTTGCCATGGTGAGACTCTGACTGAGATACAGGTTGCTCTTATGTATAATATTTCAAAATCCTTAATTCAGTGTCTATGTGACCAGGGTGTTTGAACACTCTCAAGGGATTTACTAGGAGCATAAATACATTCTGTGTTTAAAGTAACCATACACTATTTAACAGATGATCAGTATTCAAAAGTTATCTATTAAAATTTTATCACAAGTATGAAACTATGCCAAGTTCTTTTGGATAGATACAAAATAAAATAACCCCACAAGGAACATACATTCCAGTTGAAGAGATGACATACAGCCGTTAAAATTTGAACTGAGAATTAAATAAAAACATGATACATAGTTCAAAAGAGGTTACAAAAACTGTGAGGTATTCAAGGAACGGTAAAGATGACTAGGTCTGAATGCCAACAACACTGAGTGCCAGCAACAAAATCTCTTAGATAAGTAGGTGAAGTGTTTTTTTTTTTTTTTAATGGTTTTCAGTAGTCAATGGCATTTAGATCTTAAAGAAGAGGTAAGATTTGGGAGAGCTAAATGAAACAAAGCATATATTATCTTCTGGGAATAAATGCAGAGGATCCTAGGAAGCCTGGGGCTTGCAGATTGCAAAGATCAGAATTTTTACAAGGAGCAACAAAATAACAACCCAAATAATAGAACTTTGGAACAAGGTTGATACATTCAAGGCCAAGCAGAAGTCCCACTGTGAAAACTTAGGTAAAAACTGGAGCAAAAATAAGGAACCTTATTAAATTTATATGGCCAGTGTATATATCTTTGACATTCTCATTCAGAGGCCTTATTTAACCTAAAAAGTGACCCTTTCCTGATTCAAAGTCACTAACTGCTGCCAAAGCAGGTAAAAGAAATTTGTGTAAGTAATCTTTTTCCAGGGACTATACCAGATATTTTAGCAGGTAACTGTCAAAAAGGAGCCTCATAATTATTAGAGAGCCAACTGAGGCTCAGAGTCTCCCAGATAGGGTGCCAATCTCTGCTTTTCTACTACCATGCACTCCATAATCCCACTTCACAAAATGCTGGTAAAGTGATTACTGGGCAATCATAGTTTTTCCTTTTTATCCCCATCCATGGATTCAACCAACTGCTATTCAAAATTTTGAAAAAAATTTCAGAAAGCTCCAAAAGCAAAATTAGAAATTTCTATGCATCAGCAAATATTTACATAGCACTTACATTGTATTTACAACTATTTGCATAGCATTTATATTGTATTAGTTATTATAAGTAATCAAGAGGTGATTTAAAGTAAATGGGAGGATGTGCATAGTTTATATGCAGATATTATGTCATTTTATATAAGGAATTTATGTACCTGCAGATTTTGGTATCTGAAGGGTTTTCTGGAACCGATAACCACGGAGAGTGAAAGACAACTGCAACCTTCTTTAAGTTTCTCTGAATGAGTCATGAATCTCAATTTTCTTTTACTCCATCTTTCTATTCTATCCATTCAGGAAAACTCAAACTTTTTCTCACAATTACTACATTCACCTCATTACCAACCACTCCTTCAAAATCTGAAATTTCATTTATTTGGATCAACAGTGATTTCTTATTCACCTCAATGCACATTTCTCAGCTCTAGGATCTAGCAGCATCTCTGTAGCATTCAGCATTAATGACATGCCCTTTGTTTGGAAAAACTCCTGTTTTTTTTTCTTTCCACAGCAACAATGGTTTATGCTAATTCTCCTCATGCCTGTGCGATCCTTCACCTTTACCTCCTTATGGCTTCTACTTTATGTCACCATCAGCATTTGGAACTGCTTCAGATTTTCTTCTTAAATTCTAACACACACATTCTCCCTGGTCAGTTTCCTCTAGCGAAATTATTTTAACTACACACACGTGCTCATGACTCAAAACTTCATATATCCTATTACCTGCTGGACGCTTTGACTTGAATGTTGTCACCTATGTCTGAAATTCAGTTCCCTACCCTAAATCCTACTCTTAGGTTGTATTTCAGTTATAGAAACAGTATCCATCTGTACACCCAAGTGAAAACTTGAAAGACAAATTTGACTCATCCATTTCTTCAGCCTCCAAATACTAAATCAAGTCTTATAGCTTACTTCCAGACATTTATCTAATCCATTCTGCCCAGCAGTGTGTTGTAAATGCTTAGCAACCAGTTCTTTGGGGAAAATATGTAAAGCTTGATTTTAGGCATTTGACAATTATCTTTGGGTAGATAACATCCACCACAGCAGATTTCAAGCCATCAAAGTGATGTAACTGAACACATAGTTGGGAAGATATGCACACTCATTCAACTCTCATGAGCCAGCTGATATTTACACTACTGATTTTCTGCCTAATTTTCTACAACTGTTTATCCTTTATTCAAGTCCTAAATGATTACCTGATGTGCTATTTTACTATGCTACTTCAACAGCATCCTAACAGGCATCCCTGCCTCCACTGTTGTCCCTTAATAATTCATCTTCTCTCATGCTTTTGCAGAAATTTTTCTAATACATAAACTTGATCTTTTCATTTTCTTGTCTAAATCACATCAGTGGCTTCCTACTAACACATTCACATAGTCCAGAAAACAAGAAAGGAATATAAGGTATTTCATGGTTTGGTAGGTGTTGTCTCAGAAGCAAATCTTTACGACTACCTACATTACACTTTTGTGGCTCCCCATTTACACTAAGCAGTTCCTTCCCTTTATGCAATCTGCCACTTCTGCTTGGAATAAGCTTCCCATTTTACTCAGCTTCACACACTTCATATGCCTGGCTACCTCCTATTTAAATGTTTAAGATATATTAAAATTCTTTTAATTCTAAAGAAGCGTCCAAAGATGTTCTGCACACTCCCTCCCTGTCCCAGCCTCCCAGTAAGCTAACCTGCTCATTTTCATAGCTATTTACATTGTTTTATTATTACTTGGCCATGTTAAATAATTACCTAAATGTTTACCTTGCTGCACCATATACACCAAATAAATAAAAAGTTCCTGCTATATCCCTTCTTTTATGAACAAGGAAGAACAAAGTACCAATATAGTAGGAAACCAATTAATGTTGAGTGAATAATGTACTACTATTGAATGAAAAAAATATATTTAGCTTGTAGAAGAGGTGGTATCTTTGTATTTCCATAATTTTTTCCACATTTGGAAGAATTAAGCATCAGCCAGATTTTCTGAATTTTATTATATATATCAGCATGGATTTAAAATCATGAGGCATGCCAATAGAAAAAAAAATCAAAAGAAAAAAAACAGACAGTATAAACAGAATTTAGGAGTTAATAGAGATGTACTTAAAAATAGCTGTGATTAATGTATTCAAGAAAATTGGCATTACAATGTAGAATGTTCATAGAAATTTAGAATATATAAAAATATCTAATAGAAACTATAGGTATAGGTATGAACAATTCAATAAACAAATTTAGAGGTCAATAAGTAGGCTTAATAGCAGTTTGGGCACAGCAAAAGAAATATATAGTGAATTGTAAGTAGGTGATTACATAGTATCCAGAATGAAGTACAGAGTCCAAAACAGATGGAAGAATAGAGAAAACTGTATATGGAAAATGTTGATAGAGTAAAGGATTTTAAATATATGTAATGGTTGTCCTAGGAAGAGCCATGGAATGGATAAGATGCAAAATTAGAAGATACATTGACAGAAGTTTTCAAAACATATGAAAAATTCCAAGCACAGTTTTAAAAATCCTTATGAATCTGAAGCAAAATAAATTCAATGAGAAGTACATCTAGACATTTATGATCAAACTATTGAAAGTCAAAAACAAAGGGAAAATCTAAAAGCAGCCATACAAAAAAAAAAAAAAGACGTATTTTGTTCAGATGATCAATAAGTGTGAACGCTGATATTTCAATAGACTCTCTGGAGTCCAGAAGACAATATGGCATCTCAAATGCACTGAGAGAAAATAAAGGTTAACCTCAAATTCTATACCAAAAAAAAGTATCCCTTGAAAGTGAAGTGGGGGGACTTTCCTGGTGGTCCAGTGGGTAAGACTCTGCAATCTCAATGCAGGGGGCCCAGGTTCCATCCCTTGTTGGAGAACTAGATCCTGCACACATGCCACAGCTTAGAGTCTGCATACCACAACTTAGAAGTCTGCATGCTGCAACTAAAAGATCCACTTTCCACAATGAAAATCCCTCATACCACAACTAAGACCTGGTGCAGTCAAAATAAATAAATAAATATTAAAAATTATAAAAGAAGTGAAGGGGTAAACACTTATTCAAATTAAGAGAGAGACAGATTTTTTTTTCCCAACATGCATACTCTTAGAGAAATATTAATAGGAGACCTTTGGGTAGGAAGGAAATATATCCAGAGAAAAACATAGAAATGTTAGAAAGAATAAAGAACCACAGAAACGATGAACAAGTAAGTAAATTTTAAATGAATATTCTGGGGCTGAAAGTGATCAAACATTTAAAATGCAAGAAAACACAAAATTTAGGCTGGATGAAGTGGAGTTAAAAATTTCTAGACAGCTTTTTCTGGGAAATAATGAAAGCACTAATACATATTAGGATATACAAAGTGTAGAGGTATGTTTTCATTTCTAGTATAACCCCCTACAAATTATTTTTACAATAAATAATCTTTACAAAATTAAAGGGATAAATAGAATAATAAAATAAGTCTGAGTAGTCCAAAAATAGAAGAAAGGAAAGAAAGGGTACATAAAACAGGTAAGATAAACAGAAACAGAAAGTACTCTATTAGATATGAACTAAATTTTGTCAATATTTGTATAGAATATATTTGAAATCTATATAAAAAAGAAAGATTGTTACAGAAGGTAAATAAAGCAATATCCTTCTTACAAGAAAAAAATATTTCAAATAAGTGCGTAGAAGATTTCCAATTAAAAATGTGGAAAGATACATTCTGCAGTCACCCTACTTCTCTTCCCCTCTTCACAAACACACAAAATCTGGTATGTCTATACAAATGTCAGACAAAATAAATTTTAAGGAAAAAAATTGGTTGAGCAATACAAGGGACCTTTCATTATGATTAAAATAGAGTATTTAACAATGTCAAATCTGTATGCATGTAATAATATAATTTCAGAAATTAAAACATTTACAATATTGAAAGATGAGAGAAACATATATATATATAACCATAGTAGGAACTTTAACATACTTCTCTCAATAATTGATAGAAAAAGCAGACAGCAAATCATCAAGCATACAGAAGATCTGAGCAGTACATACAATAAAATTGATACAATTGGGATCTATGGAAGAGAACCTCCAGTGTTAACAGTACATACATTCTTTTAAGTGTACATGAGACACTTACAGAAGCTGATCATTCGCTGTGCCACAGAGCAAGTTTAATCTTGTTTACAAATGGGGACCTTGGATGAAATCCAACCTCTGTCAATAGTAACTGAGAAAAATCTATAAAGACTAACTATCCCTCTGCTGAAATCAAGTTATATATACTCATGTTACAAAAGTAGTGTAGAAATGTCCTTTCTAGGATATGACCATTGGATTCTAGAAAAATGCATAAGAAAAGAAGGGAAATTTGTTTCAGTAGCTGACAACAGGATGAGGTAGGAAATGGGAGAGATCTTTATGTGTCTCAATTTCTATGAGGTCATATCTTGTCTCCTTTCATTCTGTCCTGTGACTTTAGCTTAGGGAAAAGCCTCGGACCAAGATGTTCAGACTGGCAAGATTTTTAATATCTCCTCAATGCATTGTTGTTGAGGTAGTAGAGTTGAACATCGGTGATATTTCTGGTATTTATATTATATTGGGGGAAAGAGATATTTCTATGTATTAATTAAAGAAAGAAAATAAAAAAAATTCTATTAAACTGGTCAGAAGATTTTGTTTAATATTTTTTTAATTAATTGATTTTTTCCTGTTTTTTTTTTTTTTTCCCTTTTTGGATATTAGCTGGGGCATGCAGGATTTATCATTGAAGCCCATGGGCTCTTTGTTGTGGCATATGAGCTTCTCTCCAGTTGTGGTGTGTGGGTTTTCTCTCTCTAGTTGTGGCGTGTGGGCTCCAGAGTGTGTGGGCTCTGTAGCTTGTGGCACGCGGGCTCTCTGGTTGAGGCACATGGGCTTAGTTGCCCTGCACACGTGGGATCTTAGTTCCCTGACCAGGGATCAAACCCGCATCCCCTGCATTGGAAGGCAGATTCTTTACCACTGGACCCCCAGGGAAGGCCCTGGTCAGAAGATCTTGATAAAGAGTTGAATCAATTATGAATACTCTGAGTATATTTTAATTAGGAGCTGTTATCACTTGAAGAAAATATTTCATTTACCAGTCAGTTATAGTCACAAAACATAATCTATATTCCTCAATATTAGAATCTTGTGAATAGGGTAGAAGAGATAGATATGAAAATATATAATCATTACCCAATATAAGTAAAGCCATAGAAACATTGTTTTTTATTATAATCACTGTCTTATTTTTCTCTCACTCTAATGTTTGCACCATATCTAGTATATGTAAGGCCTAAACAAATATTTGTTAATTTATTGAACTGAACAGAATCCCATGAAAACAAAATAGTGAAATATCTACACAGTGTGGAGAAACTTTGTTTAATTATTTGTCCTAGAGATTCTTCATCTATAAATATAGATTTATTATCAAACATCGGCATAGCACAGTGAAGTTTTTGGAAATGCATGTGGTCACATTAACTGTCCATAATAGTGATTAGCTTTAAAAAGAGTTACAGGGTGTCTTGGAGAGTGTAAAGTCTGGGTATTAGAAGATCAGACACTAAAAGACACTATTACTCTAAGCATGCCTTTCTATTTTATGCACCCTGATTCTTCCAACTATACAGTGAGATCATTTGTTTTTGATGCCATTCAAAATCATTTTGAAAGTAAAAGGCCAGTAGATCAAGAAAAATCATAATTAGAAAATATACCTCTGTGTGTATTTATCATGTACTATGTATTCATAACAGAAATATAAATAGTTAATAACTTCTGAATTAAAATCATGATTATAACCAACACGCACACGCATACCAAGTATACCATGCAACCATTTCGATATGCCAAAGTCAACAAAGGGAAATTGTTAGTCAGCTTTTTCTTTTCCCTCCACTTAAGATAACCAGCATTAACCTTTCTCTTACTGGGGATAAAAGTACCATTGTAGTAAACCCATCTCTCACAGATTTTAAAGGAGTTAATATGTATATTTCTGACTATAATGTACTTAAATTTTTTTAAAGATTCCCAGGGCATAATAACTAAATGATCTCATTCTCTCACAAAGTAAGAGCAACCATAGAGATTTTTTTTCGCATTATTCTTGTCTATGAAGTTAATCCTCACTGAGCTCTCATAAAGACTTCTTTAAGCCTCTCAGGTGAGGGAGAAGCAGCCCTAATGAGCATGAATCAGTGGCATTTGATCCCCACCATAGTTAAATGCCGACACAGATATAATCTTTTGCTCTTCCAAAGGCTTTTAACACTGAGAATAAAGAACTCAAAATCTCCAATATAAGCAAGACTTTAAACTAGTTCCTTCTTCTATCCAACAGCTTACCCTCCATTATTTTGCAAAAATAAAACAAGTGTTTTATGGGTTTCATTTGGAGAGAATGTGGGAATTGTAGTAGAAAAGGGACCCATATTTCTTCTATTAGAGTTCCTTGTTTCTTCCATTTGCTCAGGGAAGCTTTCCCTTCCAGAGCATATTGAGCCACGTTGGCAAATAGAAAGAAATGTGTTTATACCTTGTGTCAGTGAAGTTACCACATAAGTGTAGATTTATATAAGAAATATCTTAGATGAATTAAGTGTTCCTTTGGGAAATATCTGGAAAAGACACAACACAGATAAGGCAAATAGAAACAGCGACCATAAATTAAGTACATTCTCATTACATCTTCACACCCTCTGACTGCAAACAATAACCTCTCTCCTAATAAATACACAGTCTCAGAAGAAAAAAAAAAAAAAAAAAAAAGATTAGTGTACCCACAGGGCAAAGCAAACAGATACATCTTGTGATATGTTCAAACAATCGTAAAGTTGTACCTCTGGCAGATGATGGGTAGAAGTGAATTAGAGAGGTCTAGGTGAATTATAGAGGTGGGAATCTTTCATCAAGGAGGCCCAGCTGTCTGCCTCAAGGTGTTTGACCTTGGCAACAGACATCAGGAACAGCCATGCAAATGACAGCTATTGCTGAGGGATAAAGGAAGATAAGTGAGATTCTCAAAATTGGGCCTAGGGATGGTAGATAAGTATATTCTGGATTAATCTCCAAAATTTACAAGCAGCTCATGCAGCTCAATATCAAAAAAACAAACAACCCAATCGAAAAATGAGCAGAAGACCTAAATAGACATTTCTCTAAAGAAGACATACAGATTGCCAACAAACACATGAAAGGATGCTCAATATCACTAATCATTAGAGAAATGGAAATCAAAACTACAATGAGGTATCACCTCACACCAGTGAGAATGGCCATCATCAAAAAATCTACAAATAATAAATGCTGGAGAAGGTGTGAAGAAAAGAGGACCCTCTTGCACTGTTGGTGGGAATGTAAACTGATGCAGCCACTATGAAGAACAGTTTGGAGGTTCCTTAAAAAACTAAAATAGAACTACTATACGACCCAGCAATCCCACTACTAGGTATACACCCTGAGAAAACCATAATTCAAAAAGAGTCATGTACCACAATATTCATTTCAGCTCTATTTACAATAGACAGGACATGGAAGCAACCTAATTGTCCATTGACAGATGAATGGATCAAGAAGATGTGGCATATATATATATATATATATATATATATATATATATATATATATATAGTGGAATATTACTCATCCATAAAAAGAGACGAAACTGAGTTATTTGTAGTGAGGTAGATGGACATAGAGTCTGTCATACAGAGTAAGTCAGAAAGAGAAAAAAAAATACCAGATGCTAACACATATATATGGAATCTAAAAAAAAAAAAAAAGTGGTTCTGAAGAACCTAAGGAAAGGACAGGAATAAAGATACAGATGTAGTGAATGGACTTGAGGACACGGGGAGGGAGAAGGGTAAGCTGGGATGCAGTGAGAGAGTTGCATGGACATATATACACTACCAAATGTAAAACCGATAGCTAGTGGGAAGTAGCCACATAGCACAGGGAGATCAGCTCAGTGCTTTGTGACCTTCTAGAGGGGTAGGATAGGGAGGGTGGAAGGGAGATGCAAGAGAGAGGAGATAGGGGGATATATGTATATGTATAGCTGATTCACTTTTTTATAGAGCAGAAATGAACACACCATTGTAAAGCAATTATACTCCAATAAAGATGTTTAAAAAAATTTTTAAAATTATATAGTCCTCTATCACACACGCAAAAAAATCATATATTATTAAACTGAGTCTGGAATTGCATTTATACTGTATTACACACTCATACACCTATATATACACAATATACACACATGTACTCACATACATATATACATACTAAATGGTAAATAGTATTGATACTGGATCTTTAACTGTTTTTTTTCCCATCTTAAAAAAGAAAAAAAAAAGCTAATAGCCAAAAGAAAGCACAAGTAATTATATGAGTATCTCAACATAGTTGAAGATTTCTCTCTGACACACTTGGTTCTTGATGTTTTCTGTGGTTGCTCTCATTAAATTTTATACTACACAAAACCTGAAAGAAAGTCTTTGTAATGTAAGGGAACAATAATTCACTTTTTCAAGGAAAAGATTTATACAGAAAATCACTTGTATCTGACAGTCATTGACATCAGTCCTCAGTTCATGAAAAGTGACAAGGGCCTGATAGATCCTTCTCCGGGTCATCATAAAGCAACTGTTTTTCTTGTCTCAGCAACGAATGGCAAATGAATCATGATCCCATTGATGTGTGGGAAAGAGTCTCATTTTGTAACTAGAGAAAACTTTTTACAAATTCAACACTGAATCATTAAAAAATGCAGATTAGACACCTGAAAATATTTCACAGAATAACACGCTTCCTTTTTCTTTTTTAAGAAAATGTGTATTTAAAAGCAGATTTTAAGTACATACATTTAAAAATAAAATTAGCTACTAAAGTATTCCAGAAAAACTATTAGGAAAAAAATTTTACTTCTTAGGAAAATAGGTCACTGATATTTGATTTTACTATGTAAACAAAATGTGCAATACTTAATAGTTCAAATAATTTCTCATCGCTAATAGTTTGTCTCTTTAAGTAGAAGCAGAAGCTGTCCCTTTGATTGAACTACTTGATTTGTAGCAAACTTTGTTGCTCATTGAATTACACCTTTAGTATGAACTTGTCCCTTTACCAGATTAGGGAAAGCTCTAAATAGTCTCAATGATTTAATATGTTGCTTAAATACAAATTATTTTCCCATAGTCCTCTATTATT
This sequence comes from Mesoplodon mirus, assembly GCF_964341445.2. Taxonomy (NCBI): domain Eukaryota; kingdom Metazoa; phylum Chordata; class Mammalia; order Artiodactyla; family Ziphiidae; genus Mesoplodon; species Mesoplodon mirus. Next base: position 66,756,030 of record NC_138978.1, read on the forward strand.
GCCCAGAATTATATCAGACATAGTTTTACACTGTTTCTATTGGTGACAAAAACCTACTCTGTTCCTATTTGTGTAGTAAAGGGATTTTATAGTAAAGGATTATGTTTTGTGATAAGAAAATTGTGTTCAGTTCAAAGGACAGGGGCTATAGCCTTGGTAATGTTCTTAGAATCCAGATTCTCTGGAGATAGAGTTCATGATTTAAGATAATATAAGGAATTAGCAGCAGCATTTGGCTAGAAAAACTGCCTCATTGAGTAACTACAAATGGGAATCATCAATATGGCTCCATCGTTGTCAAAACTGGGGCTTCTTCCAAGGACTGATACATAATGGAGCCTAGGCTTGACTATTCCTTAAAACACTTTTCCAGGGGCTTCCCTGGTGACACAGTGGTTGAGAGTCCGCCTGCCGATGCAGGGGACACGGGTTCGTGTCCCAGTCTGGGAAGATCTCACATGCTGTGGAGGGGCTGGGCCCGTGAGCCATGGCCACTGAGCCTGCATGTCCAGAGCCTGTGCTCTGCAACGGGGGGTGGGTGGGGGGCCACAGCAGTGAGAGGCCCACGTACCGCAAAAAACAACAACAACAACAACAACAACACACACACACACACAAAAACACACATTTCCAGTGAGAGAAGCTGAAACCCAATAGGTAAAGATAAATCATAGGATGAATAAAGACAAATAATAAAAGATCAGAGTGAGCATCTCCTACAGGAGACAACAGGAAAGAAATGACAGAAAATACTTTTTTAAAAAAATAACAGAAATCTTACCTAAAAGTTGAAGTTCAAAATTCTAGATAATAGGAATCTCAGAAGAAGAAAATGCAAATAAAAATGGAGAAATATTTGAAGAAAAATTGATATAAATTTCCAGGAGTATAGACAGAAAAACATGTATAGAGTGTCAAATATTACAAATTACAAAAAAAATTAAACACATTATAGTAAAATTTGAGGAACAATTGGACATGAGTTTTATCAACATAAACACTGAAAGCAGGAGGGCATTTGAATAGCAATTTTAATGTCTTGATTTGAAAGGATGTTGAACTTATAATTTATATCCAGAAAATTATTTAATTTAATGTAATATTACAATAAAACATTATCAAAATGCAATTATCAGAGATTTGTCACCAAGATACATAATTAAAATACTTTTAGAAGAGGTACTTATAACTAGAGAGATAAATCCAGATGATGGCACAGACATGTTAGGGTAAGAATTGTGTAATAGCTTGTTAGAGTCTAGGATGAGGAAAATGAAAAGAAAGCATTTCCACTCTAAACTTGGACTAAAATTGTGGACAATATTAACATAATGCAGTGAGGACAGAACTTATATTCATGGGAGGGCTTATGTAGAGGTAGCATTTTGTGTAAGTATATATTAGGATGGATCTTAAGCTAAAAATCAAAGATAAAAGAAAGAAAAAGAACTTTTAAATAAGCAGAAGAAATCGTATTCAATTTAAATCAATAAAAGAGAACAAAATAAAAAGAGACAGCAATAAAAGGAAAATAATATAATAGAAGAATCAAATCTTAACATATTGAATGCAGAAATACATGAACTAAAAACACTGAGTTATCGGTAAACATTTGTAGTCAGAGTAATTCACATTGAAACAAGGAAATTTTACTTTAGATTTATTAGGTTAAAATTATAAAGTGAGATAATGTCAAGCACCAGCAGGAAGGAGGGATATAAAATCTCTCATCCTCTCTAAGAGGGACAATAGATTAGGGCATCCATCAAGAAGTCATTCTGGCATAGTTTATTCAAATTAAATAAAACATACCCTATGAACCAACAGTTACAGTCCTGGGCATTTACTCCAGGGAAATCTTATAGGTTTATTAAGAGTCATGTTCCAGAATGTTCATTGGCACATTAACTGTGGTCAAAATTTGGAGATAATATCTGTAACTATAACATACCAAATAAATATATGAAATGTGGTATGTATACCACATGTTCTTATGGAACAACAACAAAAATGTACAAATAAAAAATAAGTTGTAAATTTACTAATATTAATGGATTTTGAAAACAATGCTTACTTTTAAAAAATGAGAGACTTTAATACAGAAAATAATGCTGTTTATGTAAATAAAATAGACACAAATCACTGGCATATATTTTTCAAAAACATTTAAACATAAAAAGTATAAGAAACATATTAGAAATATTATTGGAGAGACAGATTTGGAGTGGGTTGGAGGAATGGAGGTTTAAATAAACAAACCAAGATGAGTAGACAGGTCAATAGTGAAGAAGGGCTTTGAACTTCAGGAATATAATTAAATCTATTTTGCTCCTAAACTAAAGATATAATAAACATGAAAAACAGAGGAATTAGGCATATGGAGATACAAATTACCTTTATAACAGTTAAAGATGATTTTGGAAAATATGACTTTAAGATAGTAAAGTGGGATTCCTAATACTTCATACTCAAATTCAATTCACAGTCATTGACAGTGTTGAGCATATATGGGTTGACACTGTGGGGATCTGAACTTATATGGAATGCAGGTGCAGTGTAGATGTGTGTTTCCTTTAGTTAAGTGTATATCAAAAGGAAGAAAAAAGAGTAGCTGATCCAACCATGTTATGCTCCTTCTCTCCAGCTAAGTTCTTAGAAAGATGGCAAGTGTGAGTTGCCTTATCAATGATCCTCCATAAAAAGTGGAGAACATGTCCCTCTCAGACAACTATAAATATCAACCTGTCCTTCAGATCTGTCCTCTGAGAAGTGAAGCAGCCACCACCCAAATAGCTACTGATAGTGACAATTTGATTTCTGCCACCTTATGTTACATCAGAACAGACCATCCAAATATATGTCAAAAAGGAAAACAAAATTATGACAGCACTGGATCAGTAAAAATTCTGTAAACTAAAGGAAAGAGAACTTTGTCTTGAAGACACAAATGGAGATCATAAATTTGAAAATAATTTACATGACAAACAACAATTTAGAAGAGAATCGGAGTCATTAAAATAGATTCTATTGTGAGGAACAGATATGAATGGGCTGAGATTAAAGCAGAGATGAAAATAGACTGGTTAAAATAAGTAAAAACAATGACAACACAAATTCTTCACTGAAGACAGCTAACCACAAAAGATAATAATAAGGAATATCAAGTGAATGGTGATGAAAAATACTACCCAAATGTAGAAGAGGTTAAAAGTAAGAGGAGGCTTATGAATTTGAAAAAAATGTGACACAATGACAAAACATTGCTACCTTTAAACATGTAAAGAATGCCAATAAAGCATTAAAAATATTAGCTGAAACATTGAAAAGAAAAATGCAAACCAGTCTCAAAATTAGAAATGTAGTATATTACAATAAAAAATATTACAATAAATACACAAAATTTAACTTTATATATAAACAAAGTAAATGAAATTAATATGAAGTACAAAATTTACCCATAAAATAAAGAAAGCTTTTAAAATAATAATCAAGTAGAGCAAGAGTTTGGTTCATTTGTAAATATCAGTTTATATTAATATACATTTTCTGAATTGCAATTTGATTCTATTTTTTAAAAACCACTAAGATTTATTTTCTTTGATCATTTATGTGTAGGGAGCCTATGATAAAGTTACAATTAGTGAAAAACTATACATGTATAAAGATGCTTACTGCAGCATAATGTATAAAGTAAGGAATAGTAACACCAATATGTTCAGAAATAGCTTATTGATGTGATAAATTATTATGCACTCATTTAAAAAATATATTCAAAAACTATTAAATGGTATGAAATTTTTCACAATGAAAAAATATAATGGAAATAAAGTATAATGTATATGTTTTTATCTCAATCTCCTATAGTAATTTTGTAAGATATTGTGACATATGTGATATTAATCAATAAATGAGTATAAAAAGATGTGTAAAAAAGTGATTCCTGCTAAGTGATGAAATCAATGGTGATTTATATTTCATCTTTATGGTTTTGTTATTCTCAGATCATCTTCCTTGACCTTATATTATTTTTATTAATGAGAAAAAGTCTATCGAATGTAAAGGTAAAGATTATAGAATACAAGTTAGAAGAGATAATTTCCTTGAACGTGTTGATTTTGAGTTGCATAAAGAATTCCAGAAAATATATTTACTTGGAATTTAGAAATGTTAGTTTGAGTTATAGAGGTCTAGAAGGATTCATTTATCAGTAATGCACATCAAGGGTAGCTGAAACAGTTAGAGTGAGTGATCATATGAAGGGAGTTTATAGACAATGACAGAAGTTGAATATGTATGCACCCTGGGGAATCCCAACTTATAATGAAAAGTAAATTTGCAAATATCATTAGATTTCACTGTTAGAACTTGTCTCCTTTTGTTTTCTCTCACCATTATACTTTTTATACAAATAAAGCAAACACTGTTAAATCTAAATGGTTAAAATGGGAAGTAAAAAAGGAGGCCAATTCTCTGGACAAGAAATGGAAATACACTGAGAAGCTGTAAAGTTTTTTGCAAATATGCACAGGTTTTCAGCAGCATGTAAAACTTCTCATGCTCAAAGTTGCATATTGCATCCATTATTTCCATTCAGGTCCTTAACTAGGAGCATTCAAATACAAATTTTTAATATTGCCTTGTAGAATGCTCTCAAGTAGCATTTTATAAATGCACAGTAGTGAGAGAAGAAATTATCAACAAATATTTAACTCTATTAAAGGATAGGAAGATCAATAATAATGCCTTTGATTCCATTCCACTCAATAATAATTGCACTGGTTACAAAAACCATCCATCCATATGACACTTATATTTGTATCAGCTGATTATGGAGTCTCAAGCCTTCAATATTTACTACAGACATTTGTAACAAGTTGTTAATAAAACTAACAGGTAAATTCAGAGACTTAGGTTTGCTCCTACATTTATCTATATATCACTTCCAAACAGTTAAAATCCGATAATTGTCAATGTCCAGGAAGCTAAGCTATTTATGTGTTGGAGAAGGGAAAGTCATAGTGAAGGAAAATGACATTTATAGAATGTCTCATATGTTACAGACAAACCAAGAAGTTATTTATCATCATTATCTCATTAATCCAGAAAAGTCCTTTGTGAATTTGATAAAATTATTTCTCTTTTATAAATGTAGAAAATGGATAGATTTGATAGATTCCCTGACAACCAACACACCAGAGCTAATAAGTGCTGGAGCTTACTTAAGGATTTGACAATTTCCTAGAGATTAAAATTTTTGTAAAAACTGAGAAACTAATTCTAAAATTTAATTAGAAATGTGAATAGAATAGTCAAAACAACCTTGCAAAAATAAATTTAGAAATTTTAACATATCTAATTTCATTAGTTAATCTATAGCAATCAAGAGAATGTGGTGTTGGCCTAGGGACAGACATATAGATCAATGGAACAGAATGTAAAGTTCAAAAACAGACCCACAGACAATGATTTTCAACAAAGAGCTACAGGGCAATCTTTAAAATGGATTTTGCTAAAATCATTAGATTGCTATATGGAAAAACTAAACCTCAAATTTTACCTCACTCAGTAGAAATTACTTTGAAATGAATAATAGACCTAAACCTAAGAGCTGAAACTATTTTAAAAATCTAGGAAAAAAAGAAGAGAAAAATTTTGTGTCCTTGGATTAGGCAAAAATTTCCTAGGGCACAAGAAGTCTTAACATTTAACAACAATAGCTGTAGATAGATGATAGATAGATAAATAGATAGATCAATAGGTAGGTAGATACATAGATAAAAATTGAAAGTCATCCAAATTAAAAAGTTTGCTCATCAGATGACATGTTAAGAAAATGAAAAGGCAAGCTACAGACTGGAGAAAATATTTGCAAAACATATATCATAAAGGACTTATCTAGAATGTTAAAAATGAATGCTTACAACTCAATAGTAACTGAATAGAATATTAATATTAAAAACTGAGCAAAAGATTTGAAGAATCACTTCACCAAAAAATGACAAATAAGCATGTGAAAGAATTCTTGACATCATTTGTTATGGGAAAATTCAAATAAAAACATCAATGAGATACAACTACACAAGATTGTAAAGGTTAAAATTTTAAAAGAGTGACAATATATGAGTTGGCAAGAAAGTGGAGCAACTGCAACTTTCATATGTTGCTGATAGAAATGCAAAATGGCACACCTACTTTAGAACAGTTTGGTGGTTTCACAAAAAATTAAACACATACTCACTATGCAACCAAGAAATCTCACTCTTAGGATTATACATAGAAAAAAGAAAATATATGTCCACACAGAGAATTAAACACAAATCCTCTTAGAAGCTTCATTCGTAATAACTAAAACTTGGAACAGTTAAAATGCTTTTCAATTCTGAATTAATAACCAAAGATGGGTATAATGGAGTATACCAATATTACTTAGTAATACAAGGAAACAAACTAGTTATTTATACAGAAACATGCATGGATCGCAAAAGCAAAGGAACATAGACGTAAAGGAACACTTAATGTTTCTGTTTAAAATGTTTCTATAACATTTTAAAAAGGCAGCACAATTAGGACAGGAATCAGATCTGTGGTTTCAAGGGACCAGGATTAGAGGAAGAGATTAATTGCACAGTGGCATGAGGAAACAAATGTTCTATATGTCAATGGTCAAGGTAGTTACATAAATAAACACATTTGCAAAACTCATTGACTTGAGAACTTAAGATCAATGGATTATATTGCATGTCAATTATACCACAGTAAAGTTGAATTTACAAGAACTGGATTTGGCTAGTTCTGGAATCCATACTCTATGTATGCTAATAATCCTAATATAGCCATATCATTAGTCATGTCCTAAAATGTGCAAAAATATTTTGTGTTTAATTTTAGTAACTGGGGTTTGTCTATTGACACACTACCTATATATTTAATTAGAATATGAATGGCCTTATGTGTATTCTGCAAGCACAGGTGTTTCCTGATTCTGATCTACCTGGCATATCTTTTAAATTAGCAAATGTGGTGGTTTAAAACTGTTTTCTTTTTTTTTTTTTTATTGTTTCAGCCACAGGTAATCTTTGTAGTTAAATGAGTCTTGGGATATAATGGTGACAATCATTCCAAGCTTGATTTTGTCCATGTCACACATCTATCTAACTATGAATTAAACTTTATGGAAAACATTAAAATTACTGCACTGCAGTTTATTGCTTTGACTGATAATTGGCATTGCTTTTGTCTACTTGACTTGAAAACTGAATCTATCGTGATTGATGAGTAATACCTGGATAAATATCAAATAATGTATTAGTTTATAATTTTTATTTTTTATGAATTCATATAAGGACATCAGAGAAGAAAATATTGAAAATAATGAATTTTAAATAATATTTACAATTTAAGACTCAGTTAACAAAACATCTAAATTTAATTAAATGTAATTCACATTTTAATAAATACATGTATAATTTAGTACCTGTGGTATTCAGAAAAAAAGATGGTTATGCTCTGTTTTAAATGTATATATGACCCAGTAATCCCACTACTGGGCATATACACTGAGAAAACCATGATTCAAAAAGAGTCATGTACCAAAATGTTCATTGCAGCTGTATTTACAATAGCCAGGACATGGAAGCAACCTAAGTGTCCATCAACAGATGAATGGATAAAGAAGATGTGGCACATATATACAATGGAATATTACTCTGCCATAAAAAGAAACAAAATAGAGTTATTTGTAGTGAGGTGGATGGACCTAGAGTCTGTCATACAGAGTGAAATAAGTCAGAAAGAGAAAAACAAATACTGTATGCTAACACATATATATGGAATCTAAGGGGAAAAAAAAAGGTCATGAAGAACCTAGGGGCATGATGGGAATAAAGACACAGACCTACTAGAGAATGGACTTGAGGATATGGGGAGGGGGAAGGATAAGCTGTGACATAGTGAGAGAGTGGCATGGACATATATACACTACCAAACATAAAACAGATAGCTAGTGGGAAGCAGCCGCATAGCACAGGGAGATCAGCCCGGTGGTTTGTGACCACCTAGAGGGGTGGGATAGGGATGTTGGGAGGGAGGGAGACCCAAGAGAGAAGAGATATGGGAACATATGCATATGTATAATGGATTCACTTTGTTATAAAGCAGAAACTAACACACCATTGTAAAGCAATTATACTCCAATAGAGATGTTAAAAATAAATAAATAAATAAATGTCTATAGAAACTGCTATCTGACTTTGCTAAAAGATGAAGTACAAAAAGGAACTAATACTTACTTAGTGCTTTTTATGGGCCAGTTGTTTTCAGTTCTAGTCATTCATTTATTCATTCAGCAAGCCCTCACTAATTATACGAGATTATGATGGATGCTGTGCCTTCAGTGATCTTCAAGATTGACATTACATTTTCTGGTCCAAGATAGTAGACTGAGCATATGCTTAACTGTTTATGGAAGAACTGCAATAGACAAAAATATTTGACCTAAAAACACTGTAAATAAGAAGGTACAAATAAGAGTATTTACCAGAGACTGCTAGATCTCACCTAATGTCCCATCATTTTTCTAATTTTTAGTGGGTCCACTGTTGCACAGAATCAGGGCTACATTTATCAGTTCTTTTTGTAGTCAGTTATAAATATTTGGCAAAATTTTACTAATGGGCCTGTAAGCCAGCTTCTTGGAAATGTCTTCATAGTGTCCTCCTTTTCGATGACTGGAACAATAGAAGTAGCCCAATGCCCCTCCCCTTTTATGTAGCACTAATGTGAGAGTATTTTAGAAGTTCAACGTCAATACTGCACTGATTTCCCATCTGTGAGTGACGTTCTTCATAGTTCCCTCAGCCCCTACTCCTGTTTGTATACTCAAAATCCTATTCTTGCTGAGGTTCCCTAAGCCTAGTAGGCAACTAATGGTGTTTAGCACATGCTACCCCGAAATATTTCACCTTAAGAAGTTCTCTCCCTGACCTTCTCCTGTTCTTCTCCCTTGAAGAATGTCATGAAGCCTTCACACAAGAGTTGCCCTCTCTGTACCCAGAGGAAATGTACATCCTTGTTTCCAAGACAACTGTACATTGAGAAGCATCCAAATGAACAGGCCTTGCTACGTTTCCCCAGTTTATGAGACTTAACTCATACTCTTTGTCCTATCATATCTTTCCGTGGCTTTCCACTCTTCATCAAACCTAGCATAAAATACACAGGATTAACCTTTTTTTCTCTTTATATTCATTACCTTAGAAAAGATTTCGTGTCATGTAAAACTTCTATTAAACATGTGTATTCCTTCTTCCTGTTCATTTGTCTTTAATCTTCAGAACTGCCAACAATCATAGAAGGTAGGGGAAAACTTTATTTTTCCTTACAGTTTCTCCTTACACCACCCTCTTGATTAGGTTCTATCAAGGCCAATGGAAACTTCTCTGACTCCACCTGGAACTGAGGAAACATAATATAATCAATACAGATATTAGGATTCCAGGCTGTGTCATTACCGTTCACTCTCCTTCCCTGAATTTATGGCCAGAATGATTCAGGCAGATAGCAGTGTCTATGTTCATGAGTACTTCTGATTAAAAAGAACACGTCAGAATTTTTAGGAATACTTTCACACACTTTTATTCCTCTTCTAATGATTCATTAAACATCCAGCTGGAAAGCAAGAGACCAGCATCCCTTCTTTGCAGGCTCCTCAAATATCTATGTTTCATTTTGTTTTAGTCTACTCAGTGGTATCCTGGAGGCAGCTTGTATTGACTACAGGGAGCAGATTCACTGTATCTCTTCCCAAAAACACATTCTGTGATGTTAAGTTGGTAGCTTGAAAAACCTGCCACAGTGTAAGTATTTATACCAAAGATATTTGCAAATACTCAAAAAGGTCTTTTTTTGAGAGACAGTTTACTAACACAATACTCAGTCTACACATTCAGTTTGTGGTGGAGAGGCCCTAGGTCTTCAAAATAAGATGATAAAACACTTATACATTTCTTTATTTCTGTAAACTCTGGTATTCTGATCATACATACTGGTTGGAAAAAGTGATGGGGTAAGTGTCAGAAGGCAAACATGGCCATCTTTTAGGAGGCTCTGTACTTGATATCTGTCAACTCTTCTAGCATAAAAGGAAAATGCTCAGTTTATGTATTGCTACAATTATAGCAACTATTATGGCTATGAAAGAGAGTGTATGCATTACTAATTTTTAAATTAAAAAAACAGTATCAAAACATTGGAGGTTTATGGAGGAGAATAAGAGAAATATATGTTTAGGTTCTTGATTTTCCTGAGGAATCAAAAGAGTTGTCTACAGATTCTGGACCACAAAAAACAACAATGATGAAAAAGCTAACAAAATAAAAATCTGAGTATATTATTGAAAGTTACAAAGATATTATAAATATAATTTTAAGTATAAATGTAAATTAAGACAGAGGAGGAGTTAGGCCAAGTTAAATTTTGATCTATTATTGTGAGAAGACAATTGCTAATGTCTTTTAAACAGCTCAAGAAACAATGACATAAGCTCATTATATACAGTTATGAGGTTATGAGGTTTTCTCCTAGAAAATATAAATAGTCTAAATAGTTCAACGTAATTTCCTTTGAGAGGTAAGATTGGATGTTGGGAATTTAGGAACAGGTTATATTATGAGCACATTTGTATTATTAGATATTTTAAATATTTCATGTATTACTTCGGAAAAAAAGATTTTTAAAGAGAGATTTATCCCTCCTATGTTGCTAGCAGTATATTGAGAAAGATGTACAATTAAATCAGAAATTTAAATATTACAAAAAAAAAAGCTACATGAGTGAAGAACAACATGGATGGAAGACTAACCTGAGTTAAACGGTCAGGAATGGCTGCATAAAGGAAGTGATGTTTAAGCTCAAACTTCAACACTAGGTAGAACTTAAGTAAAATAGAGAAAAAATTCATTTTTAATGGCTGAGTAGTATTCCATTGTATATATACACCACATCTTCTTCATCCATTCTTCTGTTGATGAACACTTAGGTTGCTTCCATGTCTTGGTAGTTGTAAATAATGCTACTATGAACATTGGGGTGCATGTATCTTTTTGAATTAGTGTTTTTGTTCTGTTTTGTTTCTGATATACACCCAGGAGTGGAATTGCTGGGTTATATGGTAGTTCTATTTTTAGTTTTTTGAGAAACCTCAATACTCTTTTCCACAGTGGCTGCACAAATTTACATTCCTGCCAACAGTGAAGGAGGGTTACTTCTTCCGTCCATCCTCGTCAGCAATTGTTATTTGTGTTCTTTTTGATGATAGCCTTTCTGACTGGTGTGAGGTGATATTTCATTGTGATTTTGATTTGCATCTCCCTGATTAATAGTGACGTTGAGCATCTTTTCATGTGCCTGTTGGCCATCTAAATTTCCTCTTTGGAAAACTGTCTATTCAGTTCTTCAGCCCATTTTTTAATGGTGTTGTTAGATCTTTTTGATGTTGAGTTGTATGATCTCTTTATATATATTGGATATTAACCCCTTATTGGTCATGTCATTTGCAAATATTTTCTCCCATTCAGTAGGTTGCATTTTCATTTTGTTGATGGTTTCCTTTGATTTCAAAAGCTTTTAAGTTTAATTAGGTCCCATTTGTTTATTTTTTTATTTTATTTCCTTTACTTTAGGAGAGAAATCTAAACAAATAATGCTGTGAGAATTTTCTGCCTATGTTTGCCTCTAGGAGTTTTATAGTATCTGGTCTTACATTTAGGTCTTTAATCTATTTTTATAAACTATTGGGTATAAGAAAGGCTCAAGGATGAACTGTACAACACAACTGGGAATATAGCCAGTATTTTTTAATAACTGTAAATGGAAACTAACCTTTAAAAACTGTATAAAAAATAAAAGATAAATTAAAAATGTTGAAAAACATAAAGCAAAGCACAGAGAAGAAAAATATTCAAGAAGCCATTTTTAAGACACTCAAAAGCATTTATGCTTTGATTGGAATAGACAAGTTATGGGTTGAAAGAGTCAAAGTTTTGTCACTGTGGAGAGTAGAAGATGGAGAACAAGGGAAGAGCACAATGATTGGGAGACTTGAGATAAAAAAATACTTTATAGTTGTATAAATCTGAGAAATTCTGAGATTTTTTTCTGTGGTGCTAAGTTGGCCCAACACTATAACAAGAGTCCTGAGAATGTTCTTAATGAAGCATTGGCCACAATGAACCATGGTGAACTGGAGAGAGAAGGGAGTACATGTTTGTAGAAAGAAGTGAAAAAGTAGAGAGAAGGGCCTGGAAATCTCTGTAGGCTCAAAGCAACACATTGGTGAAAAAAAGGTGAAATTAAAAAATGGGAGTTTCAAGTTATTATGTTAAAGGAAAAACAATTTCAGATAACTATAAGAAACAAGAAGTAGAAGAATTTACAGAAAAGATGACAATCTCAGAAAATGAAGAGGCCAAGCAATTGATGCCAAGAAATTGAATGGATACTGAAGATACCTAGAAATGGTGAGAATTAGGCGTGAAGAAGTAAGAAAAAAATTGAGAGAAAGGAATCAAAAGTGGATCGAGGGGACAATAGATATTAGCAATGCCAAGAATTAGAGAATGATAGAGGCAGATAACAGAAATACAGATTTTACAGAAAGGTGTCACCTGAATGAAAGCATTAGTGGAAGCAAAAAGGATAATTAGCCTGCCCACCAATACTTTTTAGTTCATTAATCCATTTGTTTACTCATTCATTTATCATTTCTTTATCCTTTCATTCATTTTTTACATTTATTTGTTCATTAAGAAACTTTCATTCACCACTTACTAGGCACCAAGTTCTGAGAAAATTCTTAAAAGTTAAATGCATACTCTCTGCTCTTGTTTTCCTAATCTATTTGAGTAGAACGATGTGTAGAAAGAGAATGGCACATCAGCATAAATGCTATAACAAAGATATTTGCCAAATGCTCTAGGGAAATGAGAAGGTATTATATGGGTATCAAAAGAACCCAGTCAGTCATAAGAACTCCATGGAAGATATAGAGGAGTTGTATTTTAATTGAATATTACTTCTGAGTAGGATTTTACCATGTGAAGTAGAGAAAGCTATAAGGACATAAGAAGGATATATGAAGAATTCATTTAGAAAAGGCTTTCAGTAAATTTAGGAAATAGCAATGGCCATGAGGTAGTCTCCACAGCATAAAAACCCATATTATTCTCTTGAAAAAGTAGACCTTGATTTCAGTAGAATAACATTACTAGCAATTACTGAAGTATAATGAAGCAGTACCTCTTCCCAGGTGCACTGAATTTAGCCTCTTTATCCATGACCAAGTGGAGTCCAGTGATCTGCAGGATACTTACCTGCAGATTTTTAATTTACCTTTCATTGTACTCAAGTGTCTAATTTATGTTTGAACCAAGATGGATATTAACACATTCTGATCTAATCATCCTTGTGCTTAATGTTTTTTTTTCCTTAAATTCTAATTAAATCCATTCCTCTTCTTCCATTGTTAAAAAATCCCAAAGAACATTGCTTAACAAGATATTTATATACTGATGTTGTGTTGAATCTTTTCTTTTAGGTGTCTATGGGAAGATTTTAAACATTCTCTGAAATTTTTTCATTCATCCACAAGGAAAAATGTACTGGGCACTTTGTTACTTGACAGAATTAGTTGTTCTAAGTCTAATGTGCCAGTTAAAATAAGAATGCATATTTCCCACTATTTTTTTTTCAAGTCTAGGATTAGCAATTTTAATTTGAACTGCTACATTCATAGGCCTTCAACTGGCAGAAGACAAGCTGCAGAATAGATGACAGAAGTTAGTACATCTGACTTATGTTATGAATAAGGAAACCGTATTTCTTGTAGTTATTTTTTTCTGAAATAAAGATCAGTTTTCTCTTGAAAATTAAAAGATATAGAAAAAAAACCTTTACTGTATAGTCCCAAGGTTAATCAAAATAGGAGTCAAAGTGTTACCTGAACCTGGATTCAAAGTTCTATTCTTCACCCATAATATAACACTAGTTGGAAAGTAGATTTTATTCAAGTTATTTATTACAGTTATTAATTTTTTAAAATATATCTACCCATAGAAAATTTGAGTCAGTCTTGAGGGCACCTAATCTGCTGCAAATAAAGTTCTGTAAATTATTTAACTTCAAAAAAACCCAAAAATCAATTTTTCTCTTCATACATTTTTAAATAAAGTAATAGTAAAAGTAAATAAATTTTCTATTGTCCTCACACTTTCAGTTGTTAGACCTGTGATATAACCCAGACAAAGCCATTGTCCTTTCACTGCATACATTAACATCACTCACTCAATTATGTATTTAACAAATATTTCTAGGTTCAGAAGCTACTGTGCTCATAGTTAGTAAAAACCGACTGGATAAGAAATCTTTATTACATCTCTATTTTTTTTTCTGGTTAATATGGAGAACTTTTTCTAACAAAGTCTTAATGTGTGAGAAAAACACTTATCTGTTCATTTTTAATCCTAGGGATTCATTTTAATCTAAACCTGTTAATAAAATACAATTCTGAACCAGAAAGTCCAGTCTTCAGAAATGAAACCACAGTAACTATTGTCTAATTCATCATTTTATCAAAGCCACAATTTCAAGACTCCCTTTGAGCCACATACAACCATAGACTAGATGCTCCATTGTCGTCATGCTCCTCAAGTTTTGCATGAAATATGTTTCTACCCCAATGCCTTGGCTTAAGTTTTCCTTTCTTCCTACAGTACACAATACCCTCTTCCTTTCCTCTCGTCATATACTCTTCTCCATCTGGAATATACAAAATTATTCTTCCTTTAAAGTCACCTCCTTTGTGAAACTTTTCTTGATCTAAACACACTACCCTTACTATTAGGCAATGTTTCCTTAGCCATCATTCACATTTCACATAACTAATCTCTATTAACAGAATGATCACGTTTAATTTTACTGTATTCACGATGCCTTGATACCTTATTAACTGGAGGAACTTGAAAGGTTCCGTTAACCTTTCTGAACTTTAATATCTTGTGTTAGAGAGGATACATAAGATTTTTAGTAATTCCTAACTTGACAACTTGCTATACTCATAAAAATACTCACAGTAATGTTCTTATAATTAAGATTCTGTAAATGTGTCCATAAATGTTTTTGTTATTGTGGTTGTGGTAGTGTTGTTCTTGTTGTCATTACCACTAGTAGTAGTTGTAGTAGTAGTAGTACTTATACTAGTAATTTTACGTCTGTGAAGACAGGAACAGAGTCCTATTCATTTTTTTAACCTTGTACCTAGTCCACTCTTAGAGTAGATTAAAAAAGAAAAAAAAAAGAAAGACCCCAGTAAATCCATGATTAAATGGACTTATGTTGGGTGACTTTCTCAAGGTCATTTTCTACCCAAAAGGTTATACTGTTATGATCTGAAATTAACATATATAGACAAATGACTAAAACAAAAAATAATAAAAGTGACATTAGAGTTAGTAAAAGTTCAGCTTAAACACCAGCAGGAATTACCCCCAAATTTTGCCTTGGGTATAAAAAAGTTCTGGAAAAGTGATATTTACTCTGTAGCCCTGATAAATCAGCATCTCTCAGAATGAGATTTAGTAGTGATCTCCATTTTCTTCTTTTCTTTATTGATGTCTAACTGACATATAACTTTATTTTAGTCTCAGGTATACAATGATTCAATATTTGTATACATTGTGAAATGTTCTGAACAATAAGTCTAGTTACCATCCATCAGCATACATAGTAACACATTTATTTCTTTTTTTTTTCTGTGTTGAAGACTTTTAAAATTTACTCTTTTAGCAACTTTCAAATACGCAATAGTGTATGACTAACTATAGTCACCATGCTGTACATTACATCCCCATGACTTACTTATTTTATAAATGGAAGTTTGTACCTTTTGACCCCCCCCCTTTGCCCATTTTGCCCATTCCCAAGCTCCCTCCCCTCTGGCAATCTGCTCTCTGTATCTATATGTTTCTTGATTCTTTGTATTTTTTTTGTTTTGTTTTCTGGATTCCATATGTAAGTGAGATCATATAATCTTTCACTGTCTGACTTATTTCACTTAGCATAATGCCCTCAAAGTCCTTCCATGTTGCTACAAATGACAATTTTTTAAGGCTTAATAATAATCCACTGTATATATATATATATATATATATATATATATATATATATATATATATATATATAACCAAAAGTGGTAATCTTTTGCCCTCCTTAGAAAAGAGCAGAACACTGTTCTTAATAAGCTTGTGAGCTAAAATCATACATAAAATATTAAAGCTAAAGTATCTCTTAAGTTTGAATAAGGTTTATAATTAAAGTCTTGAATACTGACCTTTCATGCTACATCCTTGCCTGCATCAGATATTGTCATATTTTCCATTTATTTTACCTAATTTGTGGCTTTTTTCTTGGAATTTAATTTGCATTTCTTAATGACTAACCCAATTAAGGAACTTTTTGTATTCTTATTGGTCATTTGGCTACTTTATATTTTGAAATATCTGTTCTTCAGCCCTTTTTACTTTAGGTGTCCTGAACACACTTTGTAAGATAGAGCTATTGTAATACCTTCTCTCACTCTGCAGACTACTGTACTCCTTTAATTGTGTCACCTGGTGAAAAGAAGTCCTTAATCTTAATATTGTCCAATTTATCCTTTTTTTCCACTTATATCACTTCAGAAAGTTCTTTTGTGCCTCTTTGATTCCAGTGACCTCCCTCTGTCCAGTTTCTGGTGACCACTAATCTGAATTCTGTTACCATAATTTTGCCTTTTTCAGAGTGTCACACAAATTTGAGTGTGTACTTTCTAGTCTTTCCTTTCTTGATTCTTTGCCTTTTCGACTCTTCTTCCATACAACTCTAAAGTTCAATAAACTCTTTATATTCTTCTAGTTTTTTATACTAATTAAAATTGCTGATCTTTAGCCCAAATGAATTTTTTGTCCAAATTTACTTAAACATTATAAAAGTATGAAACACTGTTTATAATGTAAATAAATATTCTTGGAAGGAAAATGTACATGTACAGTCTTACCTACTGGAATGACATATAAAATATTTAACAACATAGCATAGGATTGATAAACTGAAAGCCATGGGCAGTCAGTTAAAATTGGCCCTGATCAATGAGGATAGGAACCAACTGAAATAGCATGCTAGTGCATGTGGGGTGATTATTGGCTCTGCCTATGTATATTTGTACCCATCCATACCTAATACATTTATTTAATGTCCCAGATCCAAAATCTTGGAAATAGAATAGACAAAATGCAAGAAACAGTTAACAAGGACCTAGAAGAACTAAAGATGAATCAAGCATCGATTAAAAACACAATACATGAAATAAAAAATACTCTAGATGGGATCAATAGCAGAATAACTGAGGCAGAAGAACGGATAAGTGAGGTGGAAGATAAAATAGTGGAAATAACTGCTGCAGAGCAAAATAAAGAAAAAAGAATGAAAAGAACAGAGGACAGTCTCAGAGACCTCTGGGACAACATTAAACGCACCAACATTCAAATTATAGGGGTTCCAGAAGAAGAAGAGAAAAAGAAAGGGACTGAGAAAATATTTGAAGAGATTATAGTTGAAAACTTCCCTAATATGGGAAAGGAAATAGTTAATCAAGTCCAGGAGGCACAGAGAGTCCCATACAGAATAAATCCAAGGAGAAATACGCCAAGACACATATTAATCAAACTGTCAAAAATTAAACACAAAGAAATCATATTAAAAGCAGCAAGGCAAAAACAACAAATAACACACAAGGGAATCCCCATCAGGATAACAGCTGATCTCTCAGCAGAAACTCTACAAGCCAGAAGGGAGTGGCAGGACATAATTAAAGTGATGAAGGAGAAAAACCTGCAACCAAGATTACTCTACCCAGCAAGGATCTCATTCAGATTTGATGGAGAAATTAAAACGTTTACAGACAAGCAAAAGCTGAGAGAGTTCAGCACCACCAAACCAGCTTTACAACAAATGCTAAAGGAACTTCTCTAGGCAAGAAACACAACAGAAGTAAAAGACCTACAATAACGAACCCAAAACAATTAAGAAAATGGGAACAGGAACATACATATCAATAATTACCTTAAATGTAAATGGACTAAATGCTCCCACCAAAAGACACAGATTGGCTGAATGGATACAAAAACAAGACCCATATATATGCTGTCTACAAGAGACCCACTTCAGACCTAGGGACACATACAGACTGAAAGTAAGGGGATGGAAAAAGATATTCCATGCAAATGGAAACCAAAAGAAAGCTGGAGTAGCAATTCTCATATCAGACAAAATAGACTTTAAAGTAAAGACTACTAGAAGAGACAAAGAAGGACACTACATAATGATCAAGGGATCGATCCAAGAAGAAGATATAACTATTGTAAATATTTATGCACCAAACATAGGAGCACCTCAATACATGAGGCAAATACTAACAGCCATAAAAGGGGAAATCGACAGTAACACACTCATAGTAGGGGACTTTAACACCCCACTTTCACCAATGGACAGATCATCCAAAATGAAAATAAATAAGGAAACACAAGCTTTAAATGATACATTAAACAAGATGGACTTAATTGATATTTATAGGACATTCCATCCAAAAACAACAGAATACACATTTTTCTCAAGTGCTCATGGAACATTCTCCAGGATAGATCATATCTTGGGTCACAAATCAAGCCTTGGTAAATTTAAGAAAACTGAAATTGTATCAAGTATCTTTTCCGACCACAATGCTATGAGACTAGATATCAATTACAGGAAAAGATCTGTAAAAAATACAAACACATGGAGGCTAAACAATACACTACTTAATAACGAAGTGATCACTCAAGAAATCAAAGAGGAAATTAAAAAATACCTAGAAACAAAAGACAATGGAGACATGACGACCCAAAACCTATGGGATGCAGCAAAAGCAGTTCTAAGAGGGAAGTTTATAGCAATACAATCCCACCTTAAGAAACAGGAAACATCTCGAATAAACAACCTAACCTTGCACCTAAAGCAATTAGTGAAAGAAGAACAAAAACATCCCAAAGTTAGCAGAAGGAAAGAAATCATAAAAATCAGATCAGAAATAAATGAAAAAGAAATGAAGGAAATGATAGCAAAGATCAATAAAACTAAAAGCTGGTTCTTTGAGAAGATAAACAAAATTGATAAACCATTAGCCAGACTCATCAAGAAAAAAAGGGAGAAGACTCAAATCAATAGAATTAGAAATGAAAAAGGAGAAGTAACAACTGACACTGCAGAAATACAAAAGATCATGAGAGATTACTATAAGCAACTCTATGCCAATAAAATGGACAACCTGGAAGAAATGGACAAATTCTTAGAAATGCACAACCTGCCAAGACTGAATCAGGAAGAAATAGAAAATATGAACAGACAAATCACAAGCACTGAAATTGAAACTGTGATAAAAAATCTTCCAACAAACAAAAGCCCAGGACCAGATGGCTTCACAGGCGAATTCTATCAAGCATTTAGAGAAGAGCTAACACCTATCCTTCTGAAACTCTTCCAAAATATAGCAGAGGGAGGAACACTCCCAAACTCATTCTACGAGGCCACCATCACCTTGATACCAAAACCAGACAAGGATGTCACAAAGAAAGAAAACTACAGGCCAATATCACTGATGAACATAGATGCAAAAATCCTCAACAAAATACTAGCAAACAGAATCCAACAGCACATTAATAGGATCATACACCATGATCAAGAGGGGTTTATTCCAGGAATGCAAGGATTCTTCAATATACGCAAATCAATCAATGTGATACACCTTATATTAACAAACTGAAGCAGAAAAACCATATGATCATCTCAATAGATGCAGAGAAAGATTTCGACAAAATTCAACACCCATTTATGATAAAAACCCTGCAGAAAGTAGGCATAGAGGGAACTTTCCTCAACATAATAAAGGCCATATATGACAAACCCACAGCCAGCATCATCCTCAATGGTGAAAAACTGAAAACATTTCCACTAAGAACAGGAACAAGACAAGGTTGCCCACTCTCACCACTCTTATTCAACCTAGTTTTGGAAGTTTTAGCCACAGCAATCAGAGAAGAAAAGGAAATAAAAGGAATCCAAATCGGAAAAGAAGAAGTAAAGCTGTCACTGTTTGCAGATGACATGATACTATACGTAGAGAATCCTAAAGATGCTACCAGAAAACTACTAGAGTTAATCAATGAATTTGGTAAAGTTGCAGGATACAAAATTAATGCACAGAAATCTCTGGCATTCCTATATACTAATGATGAAAAATCTGAAAGTGAAATCAAGGAAGCACTCCCATTTACCACTGCAACAAAAAGAATAAAATATCTAGGAATAAACCTACCTAAGGAGACAAAATACCTGTATGCAGAAAATTATAAGACACTGATGAAAGAAATTAAAGATGATACAAATAGATGGAGAGATGTATCATGTTCTTGGATTGGAAGAATCAACATTGTGAAAATGACTCTACTACCCAAAGCAATCTACAGATTCAATGCAATCCCTATCAAACTACCACTGGCATTTTTCACAGAACTAGAACAAAAAATTTCACAATTTGTATGGAAACACAAAAGACCCCGAATAGCCAAAGCAATCTTGAGAACGAAAAATGGAGCTGGAGGAATCAGGCTCCCTGACTTCAGACTATACTACAAAGCTACAGTAATCAAGACAGTATGGTACTGGCACAAAAACAGAAAGATAGATCAATGGAACAGGATAGAAAGCCCAGAGTTAAACCCACGGACATATGGTCACCTTATCTTTGATAAAGGAGGCAGGAATGTACAGTGGAGAAAGGACAGTCTCTTCAATAAGTGGTGCTGGGAAAACTGGATAGGGACATGTAAAAGTATGAGATTAGATCACTCCCTAACACCATACACAAAAATAAGCTCCAAATGGATTAAAGACCTAAATGTAAGGCCAGACACTATCAAACTCTTAGAGGAAAACATAGGCAGAACACTCTATGACATAAATCACAGCAAGATCCTTTTTGACCCACCTCCTAGAGAAATGGAAATAAAGACAAAAATAAACACATGGGACCTAATGAAACTTCAAAGCTTTTGCACAGCAAAGGAAACCATAAACAAGACCAAAAGACAACCCTCAGAATGGGAGAAAATATTTGCAAATGAAGCAACTGACAAAGGATTAATCTCCAAAATTTATAAGCAGCTCATGCAGCTCAATAACAAAAAAACAAACAACCCAATCCAAAAATGGGCAGAAGACCTAAATAGACATTTCTCCACAGAAGATATACAGACTGCCAACAAACACATGAAACAGTGCTCAACATCTTTACTCATTAGAGAAATGCAAATCAAAACTACAATGAGATATCATCTCACACCAGTCAGAATGGCCATCATCAAAAAATCTAGAAACAATAAATGCTGGAGAGGGTGTGGAAAAAAGGGAACACTCTTGCACTGCTGGTGGGAATGTGAATTGGTACAGCCACTATGGAGAATGGTATGGAGGTTCCTTAAAAAACTACAAATAGAACTATCATATGACCCAGCAATCCCACTACTGGGCATATACCCTGAGAAAACCATAATTCAAAAAGAGACATGTACCAAAATGTTCATAGCAGCCCTATTTACAATAACCCGGAGATGGAAACAACCTAAGTGTCCATCATCGGATGAATGGATAAAGAAGATGTGGCACATATATACAATGGAATATTACTCAGCCAGAAAAAGAAATGAAATTGAGCTATTTGTAATGAGGTGGATAGACCTAGAGTCGGTCATACAGAGTGAAGTAGGTCAGAAAGAGAAAGACAAATACTGTATGCTAACACATATATATGGAATTTAAGAAAAAAAAATATCATGAAGAACATAGGGGTAAGACAGGAATAAAGACACAGACCTACTAGAGAATGGACTTGAGGATATGGGGAGGGGGAAGGGTAAGCTGTGACAAAGTGAAAGAGCGGCATGGACATATATACACTACCAAGCGTAAGGTAGATAGCTAGTGGGAAGCAGCTGCATAGCACAGGGAGATCAGCTCGGTGCTTTGTGACCGCCTGGAGGGGTGAGATAGGGAGTATGGGAGGGAGACGCAAAAGGGAGGGGATATGGAAACATATGTATATGTATAACTGATTAAATTTGTTATAAGGCAAAAATAAATAAATAAATAAAAATGATAGAGAATTTCAATGTATGCATTGTATACACACACACACACATATACACACACACACACACACGTACAACTTTTCCTGCTGTCTTAGAATATGAACTGATATATCAAACCCAAGGGAAATGGATGATAAATGGCACAATATTCTAAAGCAAGGTGACTAATTGGGTCCTTTGGCAATCCTTTCTGATCTCCCACAAGCTGCCTATATATAATATGGGAACTTGCTATGGGACCAACATGATATGGTGACAGTGTGACAAACCTAATACTAATCTTCTTTCTCTGCATATGGATTTGCCTATTCTGGATATTTCATATGACGGAATCATTCAATATATGAACTTCTGTGTCTGGCTTCTTTCACTTAGTATAACACTTTCAATGTTTGTTCAAGTTGTACCATATACTCCTTGTTATGGATGAGTAATATTTCATTGTATGTACATACTACATTTTGTTTATCTATTCATCCATTGACATTCATTTGGGTGGTTTCCACATTTTGTCTGTTGTGAAGAATACTACTATAAACATACTACAAAATTTTTTATGTACACATATGTTTTCATGTCTCTTAGATATGTACCTAGGAATGGAATTGCTGAGTAGTATGCTAATTCTATGTCTAACTATTTGAGGAAATATCAAACTGTTCTCTACAGAGCCTGCACCATTTTACATTCCACTAACAATGTATGAGGATTTTTGTTTATCCACAGCCTTATCAACACATTATTTTCTGTTAAGAAAATTATTGTACCATTCCTAGTAGGTAAGAGGTGGTATCTCATTTTGGTTTTAATTTGTATTTCTCTAATGTCTAGTGCTATTGATATCTTTTCATGTGTTTATGACCATTCATATGTCTTCTTTGGAGAAATGCCCATTCAAGTCCTTTGCCCATTTTTATTTATTTATTTTTATTTTTATTTATTTACTTTTTTTGTGGTACGCAGGCCTCTCCCTGTTGTGGCCTCTCCCATTGCGGAGGACACGCTCTGTATGTGCAGGCTCAGTGGCCATGGCTCACGGACCCAGCCGCTCCACAGCATGTGGGATCTTCCCGGACCAGGGCACGAACCAGTGTCCCCTGAAACGGCAAGTGAACTCTCAACCACTGTGCCACCAGGGAAGCCCTTTTGCCCATTTTTTAATTCGGTTGTTTGTTTTTTGTTGCTGTTGCTAAGTTCTAGAGGACTTTATATATTTAGATATTTACCCCTTATCAAATATGTGATTTGCAAGATTTTCTTCCATCTCAGTTGCCTTCTCAGTATATAGATAATATTCTTTGATATACAAACGTTTTTTAAATTCGATGAAATCCAACTTATCTATTTGTCTTTTGTTGCCTGTGCTTTTGGTATTATATCCAAGGAAACATTGCCAAAGGAAATATATTGAAGCTTACCCCTATGTTCTCTTCTAAAAATTTAATAACTTTAGCTGTTACATTTAGGTCTTTGATCCATTTTGCGTTAATTTTGTATATGGTGCAGGGTAAGGGTCCAAATTTATATATGTATAAATTGTATAAATGTATAAATCTCTCTCTCTCCAGAGAGATTGTGTATTTATATATATGCACATACATATGATGTTATATATATATATATATAAAATACGTATTTGGAAATATATATTTATTTATTTAGTTAGTTAGTTAGTTATTTGGATATCCAGTTTTCCCAACACCATTTGTTTAGAAGATTGTGTTTTCCTCATTGAATTTTCTTGATACCCTTGTCAAAATCATTTGTTCGTATATGTAAAGGTTTCATTCTGTTTCTCTATTGTATTTCATTTGTCTACATGCCTATCTTTATGCAATTACCACAGTGGTTTTTGTTTTTGTTTTTGTTTTTGTTGTATGTGGGCTTCTCACTGTTGTGGCCTCTCTGTTGTGGAGCACAGGCTCCAGATGCGCAGGTCCAGCGGCCATGGTTTACAGGCCCAGCCATTCTGCAGTATGTACCACAGTGTTTTGATTACAGTAGCTCTTTAATGTTTGGAAATCAAAGTGTGAGACCTCCAAAGTTGTTCTTCATTTTCAAATTGCTTTGGCTATTTGGGATTTGTTGAGATTTCAAGTTAATTTTAAGATAGATTTTTCTATTTCTATAAAACGTGTCATTGGGATTTTGATAAAGATTGCATTGCTTTGGTTGATATCTCGACAATATTAGGGTTTCCAATTCATGAACTTCAGATATCTTTCCATTTATTGAAGCATTCTTTAATTTCCTTCAGTGACTTATAGTGTTTAGTATAAAAATCTTTTCCTCCTTAATTAAACTTATTCCTAAATATTTTATTATATTTTATACCATAATAAATGGAATTGTTTCCTCAATTTCCTTTTCAGATTGTTATTTGTTAGTGTATATCAGCTATCAAGTTAGTGTAGAAACTATAGGGTTTTCTATATATAAAAACATGTTGCCTGTGAAAAGAGTTAATCTTACTTCTTTCCAATTTTTATGATTTTATTTCTTTTTCTTGCTTAATTATTCTGGTTAGTCCTCTACTGAGTACTATGTTAAGTAGAAGTGATGGAAGTAAGAATCTTTGTCTTGTACCTGATCTTAGAGAAAAAGTTTCCAGTCTTTCACCTTTGAGTATAATGTTGCCTGTGGATTTTTCATATATGGACACACAATATTTAAAGATATTTTCATTACTCCTAGTTTGCTGAGTGATTTAATCATCAAAGGACACACAATATTTAAAGATATTTTCATTACTCCTAGTTTGCTGAGTGATTTAATCATCAAAGGATGTTGAATTTTGTCAAATGCTTTTCCAAGGCAATTGAGATAATAAGTAGTGTGTTTCCCCTCCTTTGTTCTTTTAATGTGCTGTATTACATTGATTTACTTTTGTATGTTGAACCATCCTGTCATTCCAGCAGTAACTTCCATTTGGTTATAAGGTATAATTCTTTATATATGATTTATCTTGTTGTTTTCAAAATTATCTTTTTGACTTTTTTTTTTTTTTTTGGTGGTACGTGGGCCTCTTACTGTTGTGGCTTCTCCCATTGTGGAGCACAGGCTCTGGATGCACAGGCTCAGCAGCCATGGCTCACGGGCCCAGCCACTCTGCGGCATGTGGGATCCTCCCGGACTGGGGCACGAACCCATGTCCCCTGCATTGGCAGGTGGACTCTCAACAACTGTGCCACCAGGAAAACCCTGTCTTTGACTTTTGAGAGTTTGATTATAATATGTCTCAGTGGGAGTTTTTAGGATGATACTACCTGGATATCTTTGGGCTGCTTATATTTTTAAATCCGCATCTTTCCTCAAAGTTGGGAAGTTTATAGCCTTTATTTCTTCAAATAAGCTCTTTGGTCTTTATTTCTCTCTTTTCTTTCTGGGACTCCCACAATTCATATATTGGCCCACTTCATAATGTAACATAAGTCTTTTAGTTTCTGTGCACTTTTCTTCATTCTTTTTTATGTTTTTGCTCCCAAGACTCACTAATTTCAAGTTACCTACCTTTAAGTTTGCCGATTATTTCTTCTTCCTTATCAAGTCTTACGTTGAACCCTGCAGTGAATTTTTCAATTCAGTAGTTATACTTTTAAGCTCCATAATTTTAATTTTGTTATTTTTTAGAAAATTTCTCTCTCTGTGTTAATATTCTCATTTTGTTCATAAATCTTTTTGCTAGTTTAGTTGTCTGTCTGCATTCTTCTTTAGTTCATTAAACATATTTGTGATTTTTTTTCCTTAAAGTCTTTGTCAGGTAAATCCAAGACCTATATTTTATACAAGGTCTGTTTTTGGAGATTATTTTGTCCCTTGAATAGGCCAGTATTTCCTATTTCTTTCCAAAGGATGTAGCATAAAATTTGATACTTTATCCATCCTCCTTTTTTCAGTCCTACAGAAAATATGGTTTAACATTGTTAATTATTGGTTCTCAAATTCATTTCTTCCTTTTATATTTGTGACTTTCTTGCTAATACTGTCTTCAATTTCAATTTATTGCTTTTTATACATCTTTTTAAAAATGTTTATGTCATCACAACATGTTTATAAGTAAGAATGGTGGTTATTTTTGTGGGAATGGGATATTAATTGGGAAGAACAAAAGGGATACTTTGAGGGTGATATGTAGTATTATAGATCTTGGACTTAGTAGTTTAATCACAGATATAGATATAGATAGATTTAAAAATATGGCTCTCTGTACTTAATATTAACTCTGGTGTGTCATGTATGTATATGTACAAAGGAAAGAAAGAGAGAGAGACAGAGATTTTTATTTGGTTTTCATTATCTTATAGACTTCTTGAAGATTTATCTGTTGAAATTCTTGAGGTTTGGGTTGAAGGTAAATCCATGCAGAGGGATATGATGGCTCTTCTGGTGGTTTCTTAGAAATACTTTAAATATGGAATTACTTACTAAATTCTCAGGTTAAAGTGTTGTAAACCACCCTGTTGGAGTGAATTTAAACTGAAAATACATTTGAGGGCCCCACAACCTACCTTCATAACTGAAAGAAAGAAAAAATATCTTCCTTTCTAAAATTTGTTTAGCTATTTTCTATTGGGTAGATATGATTATATTATCTAGCCCTAGGTTCATGAGAGTGTGGAAAAGGGAGAAAATAGGTATTTTTCATAGTGCATAGATTCAACAGTGGGAAGCCTTTTTCTTCAGAATCATAAAGTGCAGCTAGTGTAAACAATAAGAATCCATTTGTCTGCACTTATGTCCTGTCAAAATGACAAACATTAAAATACACATGTATATTCCCCAGCATATATATTATTTACATACACAGACATATGCACACCCATACATGTCCATATTGGAAAGGGTCAGTGTACCTCTTGTATAATATTAATGTAAATGTATGTTCATATAACACTTCTAGAAAGTAATTCATTCTTTTGTATCTAAAGTCTATAAAATATACTCACTCTTTGATCATGATTTCACACTTGGGAATTTATCCTAAGGAAATAATTAAGTTTTTGCCAGATAGCTAGAAGAATTGTCATTGCAGAATTTTGTATAAATAGAAGGAAAGTAATAAAGGAAAAAAAAAAAAAGAAAAGAAAACTGGAAGCCACTTAAAGTTTAAACTAAGGGAGTCAGCAAGAATTATAGTGTTTTATTGTAATGTGATACTGTAGATTTTGTTTATCAATACAATAATATTTACAAAATAGGGGAAATTGAAATAGAGAAGGTTTAAGACGTTTGCCCACTGCCACACAGCTTTTAAGTGGTGGAGATTGGTTGGAATTCAGTCAATCTGTCTTTAGAATCCATGTGCCTGAGTCATGACTCCATGCTTGTTCCATGATATTGTTATTCTTTTGCTGTTATCACTTTAATATTTATGTCATTCAAGAATAATTAACCTTAAAATTATTTATATTGATATTATTAAGTAAAAAAGAAGACTATTATAGAGAGTGTGATTGAAATATATTTGTGTGTGAGGTATTTTTTATTAATTTATTTATTTATTTTGGGTCTTCGTTGCTGCATGCAGGCTTTCTTTAGTTGTGGTGAGTGGGGGGTACTCTTTGTTGTGGTACGTGGGCTTTTCATTGCAGTGGCTTCTCTTGTTGCGGAGCACAGGCTCTAGGCACATGGGCTTCAGTAGTTGTGGCACACAGGCTCAGTAGTTGTGGCACATGGGCTTAGTTGCTCTGCAGCATAAGGGATCTTCCTGGATGAGGGCTCGAACCTCTGTCCCCTGCATTGGCAGGTGGATTCTTAACCACTGTGCCACCAGGGAAGCCCATGTGTGTTATTTAAAAAACAAAAAACAAAAAAACTGGAAGAATAGACAGAGTTTTTATCTTTAAGTAATGGAATTATGAGAGATTTTTAGGTTGTTTTGTGTTTCACTTTGTCCAATTTTCCACAGTGACAATGCATAACAGTATTCCTTTTAATGAATAGTTCTATGTAAATAAAAGTAAGCTGTGGATTATAATGCATTTGAATAAGTAAATACAACAAATTACAACAAAATCTTAATTAAATTAGTTAACTGAAACTCAAAACCTGTGAGGCGTTTTGTTTGCCTTTTTGGCTTGGTACTTCTGCAAAAGTACTACCAAGAGATAACAATCTTCAGGAATTTCTCAGACTGTATTGTATATATGGTTAGTCCACTCAAATCAGTTTGTTTTATATGCTTCTATATTATTATATCTTTATCAGATGAATTAAATATTTTAAATTTCGACAGTGTTCACTAAGAATATTTGAGTAAAACAACACAAACAACAAAAGAGTAGACTCTGAGTAAAATCTCCAACAGAAATTAAGGGAATAACGTGGCTGATAGCTACTTGATCCAGCTCATGCCACTGACTATACTGCTTAGGTTCAGGTTGAGTTTTTCACCTTTTCTGATAGCTGTCAACTTATTGCTTTGGTTGTTGATAGAACATTCTTTCTTTAGTGTCTTATAGTCATCACAATAGTTCTTTCTTTGGTGGCCTGTAGCCATCACAATAGTTGTCACACTGAGTAATTGTATGCCTTGAGCCTTGGGAAAGGTCTTTTCTTATGGACACTCTCTTGCTTCATTTACTACCATTACACTTCTACCATTGCCACTTGGTTTCCTGATACCAGGCATAACACTGAAGACTATGCGTTGTTTCCATCTTGGGGCTGACTCTGATAATGGAGTTAGTAGGGCCTCAACTCCTTGCTCCTTCATTATATACATTCACAATTTTCCTTAAATAAATGCAACATGCATTTGTAACAAAGAGATATTTGGCCATGATCATTGTGTGATGTTTAATAAAATGTAAAAGTAGATTGATCTCAAGAAAGTAATTGTTCTAGAGGATTCTGAGGCTCCACTATTTCACGGGGCTGGAAGTTAATTATGTGGGTTGTGGTTTGCACCTCATAGGTAATGCATCATGCAACTCATAGATAGTGCATCATGATACATGATTATGGTTAGAATGCAATTCATAGATAATGCATCATGATACATGATTATGTCACCTCAAAAAATTATAAAGTTGCCATCAATTTAATCTCTAATATAAAGACTCATGATGTACAACTCAGTGATTTGAGATATATGAAATATATCACCAAAACAGAAATCAGTCATGTGGAGATGACTTTCTTTTGATCCAAATCACTGGATCAATTTTATTTCCAATGATTGATTTATATTAATTGAACATAAAACATGTGCTATTACTTTAAGCCTTAAGCAAGTATTCTACTCCCAGAAGTTACTTGGTAGATGAGTATTCCTATGACACTACAGAAATAATATTCCATGCCAGGCTGATAATATTCTTCCTCATATCCAGACTAATGATGTTCTGACAAACGTGGTCTGCAAAGAAGAATGTGGATCACTGTGTCTGTTACTATTAACCATTCTGTAAATAAGTCTTACCTGGAATTCATTTTATCAATGTGAAATAAGGAAATCTACAAATATGAAATTAAAAGATACATTTTTTGAAGAATAATGGAAATGAAAACTATAAATCAGATGAATTAAAGACAAAGGTGTCTATACTTTTCCCAAAGACTTAATTTTTTGCCTCAGAATATCACAGCCAGAGCAGAAATTTTCCTCAGGGGTCTGATGACCAGCCATAAAAATATTAACAGGCTTTTTTTTTTTTTCCTTAATACAGCCAATCTCAAGAAAATTAGAAATGACACAGCAAGGCCTTTTCTTCTGTGGACTCCAGTTTATACTTGAAAAACTTTACATTATGATGCTGCCATGGTTTTGCCTCTATCTTAAAGCCAGGCCCTGAGATTTGGAGAACTTACCTGAAAGATATGATATCAGAATACCCTTATATTTTGTAATAGAAGAATGGATCAATTCTTTTGGCTTCTGAAGTAAAATTTAACATGTTAAGTATTTAAAATTTTAGTGAAGTAATATATTCATGCATATCATAAAATTTAATTATTACCTACTAATTTTTACTAATTAATGGATCTAATATGCATATAATTTAAATTCATTTTATCTAATAATAATGTTAAATTTTTGAAGACATGAATTATATTTATATCTTATATATGTTTTAACATGTTATCATTGAACAAGGAAAAACTTTCTTGCCTCTTACCAATTTTAAAATGATAAATCAGGATCATGATTTAATAAATCCAATATACATTTAAATTCTAGCTCTAAAGTAATGTTTCTAAATACCTCCTCCTCAAATAATTTCTATAAAGAAACTTATTTACTCAATGCTAAAATTCCACAGCAATTTTAATTTCTCCACACTATCAAATAATTACACAGAACTCTATATAAACTATTTTCCACAATTTACAAATATCATGAAAATATGTGAAAACCTCTTAAAGCACACAAAAATTTCCTATTGTCTTAAAACATATTGTTTTAGAATGGTATAAGAAATACAGGGAAATATTAACAGTTTTCTACATTGATAATGAGTATATGGTTACTATGTATTTTTAAAATTTTGTGTAGTCTTTATTATAATAATATCTATTTAGCTCCACTATATACACATATGTTGTGCATATTTCATCCAACTTAAATGTTACAAAACCACAAAGTTATTAGCCTTACTTTAGAGATGAAAAATTTTAGACTTATGGAGGTTAATGAATTTGCTTAATGCCACACAACTGATAAATAATAGAGCTAAAAAACTATGTTTTGCTAATTTAGGGAAAAAATTCATTCAGGTTTAACAACACTCACGCACATGCACAAACACAAAACTCTTCTCAAAATCTTCCAAAAAAGGAAGAGGAGGTAAATCCATGAGACCACTGTTTCCATGATACCAAATCTAGAAAAAGATATCACAATACAAGAATACTATATAGATGAAAAAATATTCAACAAAATACTAATGAATGAAATCCAGAAACATATGAAAATGATTATATATCTTGACCAAATGGAATTTATCCCAGCATAGCAAAGTCAGTTCAGCATTAAAAGCTCAACAAATATTATACAAGATATTAATATAATAAAGGACAAAAAAATACATAATAATCTCAATACATGTAGAAACAGTATTGGATAAAATCCAATATGATAGGGACTTCCCTGGTGGTCCAGTGGTAAAGAATCCACCTTCCAATGCAGGGGATATGGGTTAGATATCTGACCAGGAAACTAAGAGCCCATATGCCTCAGGGCAACTAAGTTCACGTGGCACAAATACTGAGCTCACTTGCCTCAATGAGAGAGTCCACATGCTGCAAACTACAGAGCCCATGCGCCACAACTAGAGAGAGGAAAATCCACTCACCACAACTATAGAGAAGCCCACGAGCCACAAAATGAAGATCCTACACTGAAAAGAAAGAGCCCACACCGAAATGAGAGACCCACACGCCACAATGAAGACCTGGCATACCACAACTAAGACCTGATGCGGCTAAAAAAATAAATAAAATAAATAAATATTTTTTAAAAGCCCAATATGATAACCACACTCAACAAATAAGAAAGAGTAGAAAGGAACTTCCTCATCATGTAAAATGCCTCTATATAAATTATACAGGTAACATCATACCTAATGGTAAAAGACTGAATGCTTTCCTTGTAAGATCAGGAAAAACAAAGGATGTTCATCCTCAGTACTTCTATTCAGCATTATACTCCATGTTCTGGCCAGGACAATTAGAAGAAAAGGAAATAGGCATCTAAACTGGAAAAAAAGAAGTAAAACTACTTCTATTTGCAGATGACATGATCTTGTGTATAGAAAAACTTTAAGAACTCCTTTGTCCCCAACCAAAAGCAATTACTACTAATGAAAAAGGTTAGCAGGGTTACCGGATAAAATATAACTACAAAGAAATTTAATTGTATTTCTATACACTAGCAATGAACAATTTGAAAAATAAGTTAACAAAAATCCCATCCATTTAGGATAAAGAAGAAGTAATACTTATGTATATGTGTATATTCATATATATATATATGAATATTACTTAACCATAAAAAAGAGTAAAATAATGCCATTTGCAGCAACATGGATAGACCTAGAGATTCTCATATTAAGTGAAGTAAGTCAGACAGAGAAGACAAATATTATATGATAGCATATAATATCTCTTATATGTGGAATCTAGAAAAATAATACAAATGAATGTATTATGAATGTGTTTACAAAACAAGAACAGGCTCACAGACATAGAAAACAAATTTACAGTTATCAAAGGGGAAAGGGGGGAATAATTTAGGAGTTGGAATTAGCAGATACAAACCACTCTATGAAAAATAGATAAATAACAAAGTCCTACCGTATGGCACAGGGAACAATATTCAATATCTTCTTATAATGAAAAGTAATCTGAAAAATTATATATATATATATATATATATATATATATATATATATATATATATATAACTGATTCACTTTGCTGTATACCAGAAACTAACACAACATTGGAAATCAACTATAGTTCATTAAAAATCCCATTTATAGTAGTATGAAAAATCATAAACTTAGAAAACATTTAACAACAAACTAGTAAGATCTGCACACTGAAAACCACAAAACCTCACTGACAGAAATTAAAGAATTCATAAATAAATGTAATACATCCCATGTTCATGGATTGGAAGATGATATTAAGATGGCAGTACTTTCTAAATTGATCTAAAGAGTCAATAACATTTCTATCAAAATCTAATCTGCCTTTTTTGAAAAAAATAACAAGGTGATTTTAAAATTCATATGAAAAAGTAAGGGATTTGGATAGGTCAAACAATCTTGTAAAAAGAACCGACCAAAGTTCACAGACTCACAATAGTCAACTACAAAATTGATTATAAAGATATAATAATTGAGACTGTGTGGTATTGACATGAATACAGATGAGTACATCAATGGAAGATAAATGAAAATCCAGAAATATGCCCCTATATTTATGAGCAATTGAATTTTGGCAAGTGTGCAGAGACAATTAATTGAGAAATAATAGCCTTTTCAACAAATGATACTGGGGAAAGTGGATATCCACATGCAAAGGAATGAAATTTGACCTCAAACTCACACCAATACAAAATTTAGCTGAAAATGGATCAATAACCTGAATATGAGCTAAAACTATAAAGCTCTTAGAAGTAAACATAGTAGTAAATCCTTATTATCTTGTATTAGACAATGGTTGGTTAGATATGACACCAAAATTTTAAGTGACAGAATAAGAACTAGATAAATTGGACTTAAAAATTAAAATCTTTTATGCTTTAAATAATATGATCAAGGAAGTAAAAAAGAAAATTCTCATAATGGGAGAGAATATTTACAAATAACATGTCTGATAGAGCCTAGTGTTCAGAATTTATGAAGAGTCCTTACAAATTATAGAGGCAAAGATTTTTAAATGGGTGAAGGATTTGGATACACATTTTTTCAAAGAAGCTATACATATAACAAATAAGCATATGAACAAAAAATATTCATTAGGTAAATGCAAATAAAACACAATATGATACCAATTTACATCCATTAGGATGTCCTAATAAAAATAGATGCATAACAGCAAATGTTGGCAAGGCTGTGGAAAAATTGGAATGCTTGTACACTACTGGTAAGAATGTATGCAGTGAAACTGCCTTGAAAAACAATTGATCAGGTTCTCAAAATATTAATATTACTCAACATGTTCCACTCCTAGATGTATGAAAAAAAGAATTGAAAACATATGTCCACAGAAATATTTGTACATTAATGTTCTTGGTAGAATTATCAATAATAGCCCAAAAGTGGAAACAACACAATATCAACTGATGAATGAATGGATAAAGATAATGTCATATATCTGAATAATGGAATATTATTCAGCAATAAAAAGGAATGAAGTACATATGCATGCCACAACATGGATGAATCTTGAAAATACTGATGCTAAATTAATGAAGCCAGACATAAAAGTTCACATATTTTATGATTCTGTTTATATGAAATGTCCAGAATAGTGTATTTGTTTTTGCCAGAATCAGAATGAAGAGAGTAGTAGGAAGTGATTGCTAAAGGTTATGAGGTTTCTTTCTTGGCTGATGAAAATATTCTGAAATTACATAGTCATGATGGCTTTATAACACTGTGACTACATTAAAAGCCATCAAATTGTACACTTTAAAAAGTATGTTTTATGTCAGATGAATTATCTGTCAACAAAGCTGTTATTATATAAAATAGTAATGAGGAAAAATTGGTAAAAAAAATTGACCATAAAAATTTTTATGGCAAACATAAACTAATATCAGGTTTGAGAGTCATACATCTAGAATTTTGTTTTGTTTTAGACCAGTCAGGTATGACAGATATTACAAAGCTAAGAAAGAGACACATATAATACAAAAGAAGTCTGAAAGCTCAAGGAGAGATTTGTAGATACATACAGGTCAAGGTTAAGCAAAGTTTATTACGTCAGATAATGATAGCAAATAAGTGTACCCTCTCTAATTAATTACAGCTCTCTACCTACAGTGCTTTTGTTAGCTTCTGAGGCAACATCTAGGAGTTGAAAAGGATTTTGGATAATTTAAAGCTGTTTGCCATCATTGAGGAAATTAGAATTTGTAAAGTGAATTTTCATTTGCTTTTCTGAGCTAGAAATTTAGCTCTAAATGAAGTTGATAGCTGAGATAAGAAAGCTAGATTTATTGAATTCTTCCTATGTCATAACTCAACTTTGTTCTTGTTTCTCAGAACTGTTTTGGCTATTTGGGGTCTTT
Organism: Mesoplodon mirus; assembly: GCF_964341445.2. Classification (NCBI taxonomy): domain Eukaryota; kingdom Metazoa; phylum Chordata; class Mammalia; order Artiodactyla; family Ziphiidae; genus Mesoplodon; species Mesoplodon mirus. The sequence continues at coordinate 66,791,043 of NC_138978.1, forward strand.
CATAAATTTTGGAATTTTTTGAATAATGCCATTGGAACTTCAATAGGGATTGCACTGAGTCAATAGATGGCTTTGGTAGTATGGACATTTTAACAATATTTATTCTTCCAACACATGAACATGAAATATCTTTTCATTTGTTTGCATTTTCTTTAATGTCTTTCATCAATGTTCTATAGTTATCAGTGTACAGATCTTCCACCTCATTAGTTACATTTATTCCTAAGTATTTTATTATTTTGGTACTACTGTAAATGAGATTGATGTTATAATTACTTTTTCCCAGTGGTTTTCTGTTAGTGTATAGAAACTCAAATGATTTTTGTATGTTGATTTTTTTTTTCTGTAACTTTACTGAATTTATTAGTTCAATTATTTTTGGTGGAGTCTTTAGGATTCTCTATATATGAGAACATGGCATCTGAAAATAGAGCTAATATTTTTTTCTTTCTGATTTAAGTTCCTTTTCTTTCTTTCTGGCCTAATTACTCTGGCTAACACTTCCTGTATTATGGTGAATAGGAGTGGTGATTTTGGATATACTTGTCTTGTTCCTGATCTTAGAAAAATATATTTCAACCTGACTTAGCTGTGACTTTGTCATATATAGCCTTTATTATTTTGATGTACATTTCTTCTATACTCAATTTGTTGAGAGTATTTATTTTGAAAGTATGTTGAATTTTATCAAATACTTCTGTGTCTATTGAGATAATCATATAATTTTAATCTTTCATTTTGTTAATGTGGTGTATCACATTTATTAATTTGGGTTGAACCATCATTGTATCACAGAAATAAATCCCACTTGATTATGATGTTTGTCCTTTTAATGTGCTGTTGACTTGGTTTGCTAGTATTTTGTTGAAAAAGTTTGCCTCCATATTCATCAGGGATATTGTCATGTGGTTTTCTTGTAGTATCTTTATTTGGCTTTGATATCAGAGTAACACTGACTTCTAAAATGAGTTTGGGAGTGTTCTATCCTTTCTGAGTTTTAGAAAAGTTGAGAGGACTCATATTATTTCTCTTTCAAATGTTTGGTGAAATTCACCAGTGAAATCACCTGGTGCTGAACTTTTCCTTGCTGGAAGGTTTATGATTACTGATTCAATCTATTTTATTCATTATTGGCCTGTTTAGATTTTCTATTTCTTCATTGTTCAGTCTTGGTTGATTGTATGTTTCTAGGAATGTATCCATTTCTTCAGTCTCTTATGATCCTTTGTATTTCTATGGCATTGTTCATAATGTTTCCTCTTTCCTTTCTGATTTTATTTATTTGAATCTTTTTTTATTAGTATAGTTATATATTTGTCAAATTTGTTTATCATTTCAAAAAATAGCTCTTAATATTGTTGATGTTTTAAATTATTTTTCTTGTCTCTGTTTCATGTATTTCTGCTCATGTAGTAGGGTAATAACAGTCCTCCAACTTAATACTCCTTCAGTATTGAGTTGGCTAGTATGGGTCTTGTCCCTGTCTATATAAACTTTAGAAGAACTTTGTCAAAATCTACAAAATGACTTGCTGGGATTTTGATTGGGGTTGCTTTAAATCTATTATATTTCAAGTTGGAAAGAACTGACATCTTGACAATACTGAGTCTTCCCATTCAAGAATGTAACATATTTCTCCATTTATTTAGTTCTTATTTGATATGTTTCAACAGAGTTTTGCAGTTCTCCTCATATAGATCTTGTCAATATTTAGATTTTTACTTAAGTATTTCATTTCTGGGGGTGCCAAGGTAAATGGTATTGTGTTTTTAATTTCAAAATACACTTGTTAATTATTGATATATAGGAAAGCCATTAATGTTTGTGTATTAACCTTACATTCTGCAACCTTACTATAATCACTTCTTAGTCAGTTTTCTCTTTAGTCTTTTGGCTTCTTTATATAGATTATCATGCCATTTGATAACAACGATCATTTTATTTTTTCCTTCCTAATCTGTGTACTTTTAATTTCTTTTTCTAGTTTTATTCTAATTACTTCTTTAAAGCCTGATTACCCACCACTGCATCAATGATTGATCCACATGCCACAGAAACCATAATGATATGGTTTGCATTTGAGTTATATTATTCTTTAGTTTCAATTCCCCAACCCAATTTTGGTATTAAGTATTTAATGTCACTAACTCTTCTGATATAATTTCTAATAATTTTTTTTGGAAATTTGTATAATGAAGAGAGATTATTCCTCTCTAAATTCTTTTTTCTTTTTGGTAATCATAACAATACACTGCACAATTCCATTTAATTATCTCAGTTCTTCAAAATTGGACTTGTATTTATTCATTTACATTAATCATCTAAGAATGAAATAACCCTAGCTCTTTTAACTAATCTTCTATTGTCCTGAGATGAGGTACACATGCTCCTTTCTTTTGACACTTTTTCTTCGTAATGTGAGTCATGCATGATATACCTTCTTTTGTCAAAAGCCATAACTCTAGTGAGATGAAATTGCACTAGTCAGTTGCATAGGCCCTCTACGATTTCTCTCATTAGGTAAGAATGCTTGATGCAAACAAAACACATGTTACTTTACCTTGGCCTAGCAGAGTTCCTAGGTTGGTGAAAATTAGGTCTCACCAACAAATGAGTTATATTTTGCTAATTTCATGAATTTCATATTGATCACTAAAATTATACAGGTTTTCTGAAATAGGAACTAAAATTTTATGTTTCCCAACATTCAGACAATGTTGTGTTAATGACAGTCAGTGATTCCTAAATTTAACTATGCCCCTGTATTTTTTATTATGGTTTTTCATCTATAATTATACCTAGTTAATTTTTATCCATATTTTTATATCAATGGTTATGGCAGAGCACCACTGTTAGGAATTGTGCACAGGATGTTGGTATAGGCAATTTAATCATTGGTTTTTAAATTTGGAAAAAATAAAATTATATCCACGTGTTTTATGAGTTTAGCAATTTGAGTTAAGAGATCATTATTATGTTATGGTTAACAACTCTTAATCTTTAAAAAGCTATTTCATTTAATATCACTTAATGATCCACTAAATATATTCAAACGTTCATTAGAATCATTTAAATGTTCTAAAAAACATAAATGTGAAGTATACACAGCTGAAGATTTTTCAACACAGTTCATAAGGCATAACATGTCATGAGCTGCTACTCAACCGCATGCTTTACTTACTAGGAAAATCAAGACTTGTATTCTTTTTCCCATTGAGCTATAAGGGTGCAACCAGTTTTCCTCCAAAGCTTTTCAAGAGGAATAAACTGTCCTCACCCTTTATAGCATAGGATAAACTTAAATCCACTAGCTGTGAAAAAGGTTGAGGATAGCTTTCCTACTTACTTATTTCTCCTAAATTTCTTTTATTAGCTCAGATAATAAAAAATAATAATTTTAAGTGTGAATCAAATTGTTATGATTTCCCTGTAAAAAATATCTCAGATACATCAGTGTTGTCCGAGTTAATGTATCTCCCTAAAAGTGAAACATAAGGTTGTATGTGAAATCTTGGCTTTCTTGGCTGAGATCAGTCAGGGACAGGCATTTTCTCAATCTGAGCCTAGAGGTATTTCTGAGAAAGAGATATATGTTTATTTGCTGTTCACTTGAAGAAGGGCGAATGAATATGCTTCAAGAAGAGAGTATTACTATCATCAGTTTAGTAAGCTCAAAATGTATGTGCCAAGCAAACCTATAAAATGCCATATGCCTTCACCCCTAAAATTGTAATAATAAAAATGCTAACAATGTGTCTATTCCACATAATTCAAATGCCTCAATTTCCCTATATGCAAGAAATAAGTGGGCAATTTTTTCTTATCTCTTGGCCAGGGGTATTGTGAGGAATTAATTTCAGAATTATTTTTCCCCTTTAGATGAAAGTTTCTAGGACTATAGTCAAAAGAATTATGTTATAAGACAATATTTATATTCCAGACAGGCTGCGTTTTGGAAATGTGTACTCTTTTAGTTTTAAGATGATTATTTATGTCAAAACTTTAATCCAGTTGCCTCTGATAAGCATCATAAATACAATGAATTACTTGTGCTTTCTTTATAAAACTGACTTTGAATCTTTTAATACAAGTTTCTTAGTCACAATATGCTTGTTTCTACGTGCAGTGCATATAGTAATCTTGACTGCAGCTTTCTGCAGGGTCTAGGATATCCTGCTGAGCTTCACATGACCAACATTATAACAGCACTGCTTGCAACCCACTGCTTGTTTATTTCATATTCTCAACTCAATATTATTCATCTCTTTTCCCCCAGATGTTAGTTGTTATTTAGTTCCTGTGACTTTTAAAAATCTTCTAAACAAGGTCTTTTTGGATTTTCAGGTCAAGATGCTATCCAGCCTGTCAGTGCTTTCCCCAGACTTCCACTGAAAGAACAGAAAGAGAAGGAAACTTATTAGCAGCAATGGCAATTCAGAAAATTGGTTAAAATGTTATCAGGACTTAAGAGGATTTCTAATGACCAAAAGGTGCTGATATGAAATGTCAGAACAATGCAGGAAATCAGTAAATTAGGACCTATACCTAGTGTGTTTCTGTGTCAGAGGTATGGATTATTTGCTGACCTAAGGGAAGATTGCCAGGCCTCATACAGCATTGGATCTGCTCTATGAAGCAGGCAGGTAATAAGAAAGACTCCATTTTCCTATTCCTCTCATCGATATTTCTTTTTTTCTGCATCACTTATCAAATAAATTTCTCAGCAGTGTTACTGGAAGGAGGAGTGGGAAAGCAGTACAGAGCTACGTCCTGGCATATGGAATCAGTGATAGAAAATAGGTGGAAAAAAAGCCTTCTGGGGCATACAGTTTTATTGGATTGTTTTCAGGCAGTAAAATAATTGCAAAGTGCTTCAAATTGTCTGGAAAAAATGCCTTCCTCAGAAAATGAGGATCAGGAATGGTAAGCAGGCAGTCTCTTCTCCATCCAGCAGAGCCATGTTAGATGAATGACTGCTAGATACTGCAAATGTGGCTTTGGTTTAAATCAAGAAACAAACAAACACAATATCAGTGACATAAGTGATACTTTTAACAGGCACTAGGATGATGCTTCTCAGCATGTGCTCCATGTACTACCTACATCAGCCTTGCTTTGGAAGCTAGTTAGATGTATAAATTCCCCAGCCTCCCTTTTTCCCACATGTCAGCTTTGTTGTGATAACAATCCCACAACTTCAGGTACTTACAACAACAAACATCTGTTTATGGCTCAAGAGTGCTGGTGATTTGATGTATATGCTTTCTCCTTCTTGGACTTAGCCTGAAGGAACAGTTGCTTCCTAGCACATGCTCTTCTCCTGACAGAGGTCAGCATCAAGAGATGGATTGGACCCACATAATTTTGTATGAAATGCACCTTTGGATGTGGCATGTGTTACATAGACTTACATTCTTTTTTCCAAAGTAAGATACCGATAGGAAGTACTATAAACCATTTAGCAATAAGTGAGGATACATATACCTTTATAAAAAAGGGAGAAAACAGTTGTGAAAAACGCTACAATCTCTCACAATGTCAGAAAATAATATTTCATTAGGTCTACTGGGATCCATGAATTGCATTTTAGCAGTCCTCCCATGTTATATGGATATATTTTTAATTTGAGAATCATTGAGGATGTAAATAGTGAAAAACTTTGTGTTATTTTTTGTATGGTAAAGTGGAGATTATGCTCTATATGCATAAGAAAAACATATTTTGACAAAAAATATTTAATTAAGATACATTTTTAGAAGCATCTCCTTTGTGTTATAATATGATAATATTAGGTATAGTCTAAAATTGGATAAAAGGTGATAAAAATACAACATGCTGAAATTAGTAGAGAGCAGTTTATAAAGCAAGCAGAGGTGAAATGGGACTTGAAGAGATAAGTATTCAACATCAAGCATTTAATATGAATTAGAAACATTGATGAGTGTAATTGGCAATGCAGAGTATCAAGTCTACAATATGGAGAACTAGCTTGAGAAATCATTCTCAAATATAGAGGAATGTTGGAAGAAGATGGAATGGATACAACATAAGATAATATGTAAAACAGATAATGGCAACTTAATATTCTGGTTGTTTATGTCAAAAATACAAAAAGAAAATACAATATGGACAAGAGTGAAAAAAAGGGAAAAAACTGTCTGTATAAAAAAATAATAAATTAAGTTGCACATTGAAAGAACACAGTGAAAGTCAAATTGTTGAAATGTATGTAGAAAAAATATTTGAATTTTAAGGAAACATTTTCAAATGTCCAGAAAATAGAAAAGAGTTTAATTTAACCATTTATTTTATTGGTATGACCTCAGACTTCTGCAGTACAACATTGAGTCAATGAAGTAACATTTGCAGATATTTGAAGGAAAATCTTTAATCTCAAATTTCTATATCAAACCAAATTATCTTCCTCATCTAAAAACAATTTAAAATAATGTTCCCATATCTTCAAAGCTCAGAAAATATACCACTTATATTTTTTTCCTTGTGTATCCCAAATATGTGTTTTCTAAATATACTAGATATAGTTTTTCTAAAAAGTTATATGATGAAAATTATAATTATCTGTATCTAAAAATAACAAAATATAGAACAAAAATATGATATTTTGGAGACAGGTGGGAAGAAGTGAAACCAAGCCAAATTTTTCATCTTTTGACAATACAATATTGGATGCAACCCAAAGGTCCAACAATGTTAAAACAGAGAAATAAAATTAGGATACATTCAAATGATGCAGAGTTTTAAAGCATGGCTTTGAAAACTACTCAACAAATGATAACTTTCCTCATTTCTTTACTTAAGTAAAATATATTAAATATGGAATTAAAATGTATATGTTTTGTATAAGTTTGCTAGAGATTCAGGAAGTAAAATAAAACACAGTAGGTAGCAATGACACACATTGTGCCCAAATCTTAATTTCTAGTGACATTCTCCAATAAGAGGAACAAAGACTCTTTGGGGAAGTAGCTGATTCCCTGACTGGGACAAAGAATATAGAAGACAAGCTGGAGCATCTTGTAGTGACAGACATTAAGTCCTAAAAAACAAAACAAAACAAAATTAAACACATGCACACACACACACACACAAGATGATGGGGTATGAGAAAGGGACATAAGAGCAAACTAAACAACCTCCCAGTAACCAAAAAAGAAACAATTTAAGCAGCAAACTACACTTCGATAAGTGTAGCACCAGAGCTAGTCATGAAGTTAGTATAAGGTTCGTTTATGAGTGAATAAATACATAAACAAAAAAAGAGATATAAATCTCCTGTACAGAAAAACTTCCAGCATTTTATGTAGATAATCCAATTTCCTTTTTTTAAAAGAGAGTTTTAGCCTTTTTTAAACTTTTTATTTTAAATTGGAGTACAGTTAACAATGTTGTGTTAGTTTCAAGTGTACAACAAAGAGCTTCAGTTATACATATACATGTATCTACTCTTTTTCAAATTCTTTTTCCAATTAAGTTCAAGTAGGTAGGACATAACTCTTCAGTATGTAAATGTTGGCTTCCCATAGTGACTTTCTTCCAAAGTACAGTATGGAAAGGAGTCATGAAAGAGTGGTAACACTACCTCAGCCAGGTGATCAAGGTCAACATTAGCAACAATAAGTTATATATAATAAGTACTCTTTTGATATGATGTGATGAAAATGACATTTTATCTCTGTTTGGGTTTCCTCCAAAACCTATAACCTCTAATATGAAACATCAGACAAATCTCTAGTTAGGAACATTCTACGAAATACCAAACCCATGCTCTTCAAAACTTTTAATATCATCAAAAATAAGGAAAGTCTGAGAAGCTATCACAGACCACAGGAGACAAAAGAGGTGTGATGACTCAATTAACATGGTATCCTAAATTGGATCATGGAGTAGAAAAAGGACATTAGGAAAAAAACTTAGGAAATGCAAATAAAGTACTAGCTTCAGTCAATATATTAATATGGGTTAACTAATTTTAAAAAATGTACCATGTTAATGTAAAATGTTTAATAGTAGAGGAAATGAGGTATGTGGTTTATGGAAACTGTACTATCTTCACAATTTTCTGTAAATCTAAACCTTTCTAAAAAATATAGTTTATTTTTAAAAAGACTATAAGAATTTTTACTGACTTCTGGATTATGGTGTTATTAGAATTTAATTTGTATTCTCCTACTAGAAAAAGTTGCTAAATTTTATTTTAATATGAAGAAAATTATTCCTATTTTGGTGATAGAGATTAGAATGATGGACAGAAAAGAAGTCGGTAATGTATGATTACAGTATTTCATTTCAGACTATATAAATGGAATTGCCAAGACTTGTGGACTCACCCATCTATAAAAAGAGGCATGTGATAAAAATGAGAATAATTTTGATATACTGTGAAAATTACTCAGTTAACTATCAATGGCTAAAGATTCTAGCCCTCCTTAGAAAAATTAACTAGCTGTATGTGGCAATTCCTTGACCCTTCTCTGCAGGTGAAGTTGCTCATGAATAAGTGGTGGAACTCAGATTAGTTTAACAGCAAGAGCATGCTATCTCTAAAAATTTGTGATTTGTGTTTAAGCCAGTGATGTTCAAGTTAGGTCTGCTACTAGTAATGCTATTTTATTCACACTAGTCCTTTGATAATTAGGGTGACATTAGGTTTTGACTTGAATAGTTGTCCATGTTTTTTCTGTTGAGAATAAGTATTGTCAGTACCCCCTTTAATTTGTCAAGTGTATAATTTTGGTAAATTAAATGGCTAACTTATTGCATTGATAAAGAAATATTGTATAAAATAAAGTCCCCTCAGAAATGCTATAACATAATCGTTGTTTAACACCATGCCCTTCACTTTACGTCAGGTGGACAAAGGCATTGAACATATGAATAGCTTCTTTGCAGTTTTGAAGAAAAAGCTATTGTATTTACCACCTATATGAAAGTTCTTTATTATTTTTACAAAGACTTTTTCAATATATTCTTCCTAGGGTTCAGAAATAAGAAAAAAAATGATATCTTCCTTTGTAAATTAAAACGCTATCTGTGATTTATAATTCAGTCTCTGTAGTTCATTCTGTTTCTCTTTTAGCCTTGGCTTCCAGGAAGCATCAAACCAACTTTTGCTCACAAACATAAGAACTTTCCTTAGCCTAGGCCTTCCAGTACAATTATTTGCTTTCTAATATTTGTTGCTTTGTGATTTGTTCATATTTTTAGATTTAAATATAAAAACTATCTTCTTTTCTTGGAAATTGGCATTGTGTGTGTGTGTGTTTGTAAAATAAACAATAATATGCTATTAACTGGTCTAAGGCATTATCCTATTAAGTTATGGTAAGTTATAACTTCTCTATTAATATTATGTACAAATTATTGTTTAGCTGCTTCACAATGCTTTCTATTTTCTACTGACACCGGCATCTTTTTTTTTTTTAACTTCATGTGTAACTACCATTTTGGAGCAGCTGTATACTGATCCTGAATAATGTCCTCTTAAAAGATAAGACATATTTCTCATCAGTTGAAAGACATATTATTGAAAAGGAAATTAGGCAAATGAGTTTTAAAGAGAAAAATCTATTTGTAATTTAAATATTTCCTCCCTAAAACTCTGAAACTCTAAAATATCTCAATGATAAACTTGCAATTGTTGGTAAAAAAACAAAAAAAAACAGTTGTTCTTTAAAAGAAATACAATAATTGCACTAACTGATTGTAGAAATCATTAAACCATGCTTTTCTGACCTTACTTGACTTTCTTCTCTATTTCCAACATTTCTCCTTTTAATGAAATGATACATGAAAAATTCCAAATCTCAGAGAATATCACAAATGTTTTTACTCTTAAGTGATCATGGTAGTCTTAAACCAACTCTGGTACCTGGTTTATTACCTCCCTGGAACCTTATATGAAGATGTGTTTAGTAGGATGTCCATCTCCTGTTGGTACTGTCATATTCCACTGAAGCAGTGGGTACTCAATCACATTCTGTGACTTCACAATCTAACTAAGTTATTGTTTTGCCTCTAGGTTTGGACAACTTAACCTGTATTTATGATGGTCAAATAACCACATGAATGTTTCTAGCAAATAAATTTCCAATTAAAATGTCCACAAAACAGTTTTTATACTACTTATACAAAAGTTTTAAGGAAATTCAAACATACAGATGCAGACTGATTCACTAATGGGCTCAGAAACACCGTGCAAATAAAGCTTAGCATTCTGATAAAGATAATCTACAACAAGAAGCATAGTTTTAATTGCCAAAGGCCCTAGATATAATATTTGTATTTAATATTTGGGTAGATATATGTGGTGAAGACAAAATAAAATAACTCAAAATTAATGAAGCCCAGAGGATTGGTTCAAGATGGCAGAGTAGAAGGACGTGAGCTAACTCCCTCTTGCAAGAACACTGGAATCACAACTAACTGCTGAACAATCATTGACAGGAAGATACTGGAACTCACCAAACAAGATACTCCACATCCAGAGAAAGGATAAACTGCAATGAGATGGTAGGAGGGGCACAATCACAATAAAATCAAATCCCATAACCACCAGGTGGGTGATGCACGAAGTGGAGAACAATTATACCACAGAAGTCCACCCACGATTTCTGGGTGAAGGTTCTGAGTCTCATGTCAGGTTTCCCAACTTGGGGGTCTGGCAACAGGAGGAGGAATTCCCAGAGAATCAGACTATGAAGGCTAGCGGGATATGATTGCAGGACTTTGATAGGACTGGGGGAAACAGAGACTCCACTCTTGGAGGACACACACAAAGCAGAGTCTATATCAGGACCCGGGGGAAGGAACAGTGACCCCAAAGGAGACTGATCCAGACCTACCTGCTAGTGTTGGAGGGCCTCTTGCAGAGGCAGGAGAGAACTGTGTCTTACTGCGGGGACAAGAACACTGGCAACAGAACTTCTGAGAAATAATCTTTGGCATGAGCCCTCCCAGAGTCTGCCATTAGCCCCACCAAGAAGCCTGTAGCCTCCAGTGCTGTGTTGCCTCAGACCAAACAACTGACAAGGAGAGAACTAAGCTGCACCCATCAGTAGACAAGGGGATTAAAGTTTTACTGAGCTCTGCCCACCAGAGCAACACCCAGCTGTAGCCATCACCAGTCCCTCCCATCAGGAAGCTTGCACAGGCCTCGTAGATAGCCTCATCCACCAGAGGACAGACAGCAGAAACAAGAACTACAACCCTGCAGCCTGTGGAATGAAAACCACATTCACAGGGACTTCCCTGGTGGCGCAGTGGTTGAGAGTCCGCCTGCCGAGGCAGGGGACACGGGTTCGTGCCCCAGTCCGGGAAGATCCCACATGCCGCGGAGCGGCTGAGCCCGTGAGCCGTGGCCACTGAGTCTGTGCGTCCGGAGCCTGTGCTCCGCAACGGGAGAGGCCACAACAGTGAGAGGCCCACATACCGCAAAAAAAAAAAAAAAAAAAAAAAACACATTCACAGAAAGATAGAAAAAAATGACAAGGCAGAGGACTATGTATCAGATGAAGGAAAAATATAAAACTCCATAAAAACAACTAAATGAAGCAGAGATAGACAACCTTCCAGAAAAAGAATTCAGAATAATGATAGTGAAGATGATCCAGGACCTGGGAAAAAGAATGGAGGCAAAGATTGAGAAGATGCAAAAAATATTTAACAGAGATGTAGAAGAATTAAAGGACAAACACCTAAAAGAATTAAAGAACAAACAAACAGAGATAAACAAAACAATAATTGAAACAAAAAATACATTAGAAGGAATCAATAGCAGAATAACTGAGGCAGAAGAATGGAAGAGTGACTTGGAAGACAGAATGGTGGAATTCACTGCCATGGAACAAAATAAAGAAAAGAATGAAAAGAAACCAAGACAGCCTAAGAGACCTTTGAGACAACATTAAATGAACTAACATTCACATTATATGGGTCCCAGAGGAGAAGAGAGAGGAAGGAACAGATAAAATATTTAGAAGAGATTATAGTCAAAAACTTCCTTAGCATGGGAAAAGAAATAGCCACCCAAGTCCAGGAAGTGCAGAGAGTCCCAGGCACAATAAATCCAAGGAGAAACATGCTGAGACACTTAGTAATCAAATTGACAAAAGTTAAAGACAAAGAAAAATTATTAAAAGAAAAATTATTGAAAGCAAAAATGGAAAAATGACAACATACAAGGGAACTGTACAAGTCAGAAGGGAGTGGCATGACATATTTAAAGAGATGAAAGGAAAGAACCTACAACCAAGATTACTCTACCCTGCAAGGGTCTCATTCAGATTTGACAGAGAAATCAAAATCTTTACAGACAACCAAAAGCTAAGAGAATTCAACACCAAGAAACCAGCTCTACAACAAATGCTAAAGGAACTTCTCTAAGTAGGAAACACAAGAGAAGAAAAGGACCTACAAAAAAAAAAAAAACAATTAAGAAAATGGTAATAGGAACATACATATTGATAATTACCTTAAATGTAAATGGAATAAATGCTCCAACCTAAATACACAGACTTTAAAATAAAGAATGTTACAAGAGACAAGGAAAGACACTACATACTAGATACTACATTGATCAAGGGATCAATCCAAGAAGAAGATATAACAATTATAAATATATATGCACCCAACATAGGAGCAACTCAATACATAAGGCAAATGCTAACAGCTATAAAATAGGAAACTGACAGAACACAGTAATAGTGGGGGACTTTAACACCTCACTTACACCTATGGACAGATCATTCAGATGGAAAATTAATAAGGAAACGCAGCTTTAAATAACACAAGAGAGCAGATAGATTTAATTGATATTTATAGGACATTCCATCCAAAAACAGCAGATTAGGGCTTCACTGGTGGTGCAGTGGTTAAGAATCCGCCTGCCAATGCAGGGGACATGGGTTCAAACCCTGACCCAGGAAGATCCCACATGCCATGGGGCAACTAAGCCTGTGCACCACAACTACTGAGCCTGCTTGCCACAACTACTGAAGCCCACATGTCTAGAGCCCATGCTCTGCAACAAGAGAACCCACTTCAATCAGAAGCCCACACACCACAACAAAGAGTAGTCCCTGCTCACTGCAACTAGAGGAAGCCTGCTTGCAGGAATGAAGAACCAATGCAGCCAAAAATAAAAACAAATAAATAAATAAAATTAAAAGAAAAAAATCCCCAGCACATTACACTTTCTTCTCAAGTGCACAAGGAACATTCTCCAGGAGAGACTGCATCTTGGGTCACAAATCAAGCCTTGGTAAATTTAAGAAAACTTAAATCATTTGAAGCATGTTTTCCAACCATAAGGCTATGAGATTAGAAATCAATTACAGGGGAAAAAAACGTAAAAAACACAAACACGTGGAGTCCAAACAATATGTTAACTAAGAGATCACTGAAGAAATTAAAGAAGAAATAAAAAAAAAATACTTAGAGACAAATGACAGTGAAAGCATGACTATTCAAAACCTATGGGATGCAGCAAAAGCAGTTCTAAGAGGGAAGTTTAGAGCAATACAATCCTACCTCAAGAAACAAGAAACATCTCAAATAAACAAACTAAACTTACACCTAAAGGAACTAGAGAAAGAAAAACAAACAAAACCCAAAGTTGGTAGAAGGAAAAAAAATCATAAAAATCAGAGCAGAAATAAATGAAATAGAAACAAAGAAAGCAATAGCAAAGATCAATAAAACTAAAAGCTCATTCTTTGAGAAAATAATCAAAATTGATAAACCTTTAGCCATACTCATCAAGAAAAAGAGGGAGAGAACTAAAATCAATATAATTAGAAATGAAAAAGAAGTGGCAATGGACACTGCAGAAATACAAAACATCATAAGAGACTACTACAAGCAACTCTATGCCAATAAAATGGACAACCTGGAAGAAATGGACAAATTCTTAGAAAGGTATAACCTTCCAAGACTGAACCAGGAAGAAATAAAAAAATATGAACAGACCAATTACAAGTAATGAAATTGAAACTGTGATTAAAAATCTTCCAACAGACAAAAATCCAGGACCAGATGGCTTCACAGGTGAATTCTATCAAACATTTAGAGAAGAGCTAACATCCACCCTTATCAAACTCTTCCAAAAAAATGCAGAGGAAGGAACACTCCTAAATTCATTCTGTGAGACCGCCATCACCCTGATACCAAACCAGACAAAGATATCACAAAAAAAGAAAATTACAGACCTATATCACTGATGAATATAGATGCAAAAATCCTGAGCAAAATACTAGCCAACAGAATCCAACAACACATTAAAAGGATCATTCACCATTATCAAGTGGGATTTATCACAGGGATGCAAGGATTTTTCAGTATATGTTAATCAATATGTGATACACCATATTAACGAACTGAAGAATAAAAACCATATGATCATCTCAATAGATGCAGAAAAAGCTTTTGACAAAATTCAACACCTATTTATGATAAAAACTCTCCAGAAAGTGGGAATAGAGGGAACTTACTTCAACATAAAAAAGGTCATATATGACAAACCCACAGCAAACACCATTCTCATTGTTGAAAAACTGAAAGCATTTCCTCTAGTATCAGGAACAAGACAAGGATGGTCACTCTCACTACTATTATTCAACACAGTTTTGGAAGTCCTAGCCATGGCAATCAGAGAAGAAAAAGAAATGAAAGGAATACAAATTGGAAAAAAAGAAATAAAACTGTCACTGTTTGCAGATGACATGATATCATATATAAATAATCCTAAAGATGCCTCCAGAAAACTACTAGAGTTAATCAATGAATCTGGTAAATTTGCAGGATACAAATTAATGTGCAGAAATCTCTTGCATTCTTATACACTAACAACGAAACATCAGAAAGAGAAATTAAGGAAACAATCCCATTTACCACTGCAACAAAAAGAATACAATACCTAGGAAACAACCTACCTAAGGAGGTAAAAGACCTGTACTCAGAAAACTATAAGACACTGATGAAACAAATAAAAAATACACACATAGATGGAGAGGTACACCATGTTCTTGGATTGGAAGAATACCTTAACTGAATAGTTTTGATACATAAAATTTCTTCCTGTACCTTGAATTGAGGCAGTCTTGCTTACGACCACCTCTGCACAGGTTAGAAACATAACAATGTACTGTGCTATGGACGTTAGACATGATCCAGCATAGCAAGAATTCATTCATATGAGCTACTCTTTCCTTTCAGCTTTCCTATTTCTCACTGTGCTCTCCCCCTCAGTCCTACACTATTCTCATTCAATGTCTTATTTTGTCGCATTCAGCACTGTAGAGAGTAGACAAAGCCAAAGCTGGAGGCTTTCCAGCTTAGTTTCGGCCATTTAAAGCTGAGACAGATTTAGTTTGTTGTTTGAAGGGAGGTGCAAAGAATAGATATTCACATGGAGGCCTTAGGACTCTTTCCAGAAGGTCAGCAAATACTATAATGCTGCCAGCTTTAGAGTAAAAGTGAGGAGCCATATATATGATGCAAAAGGGTTTTCAACAGCTCCTTGGAGAATACGTATTTTGAAGGCAAACATTCTCCATCTCAACAATATTTAAAAATCTCCTATGGAGCTTGTAGCAAATACACATTCAAAGCCTGAATTGAATATTATGATTCAGTATATCTGGAATGGAGCTTGGACTTTTTAGAAAATCCAGTAAGTTTAGGGAAGCTCTGATTTAAGAGGCAGAATTATAAAAATTCAGCTAGGAAAGACATTTGAGAAAATCAAAATAATTCTGAGGAATACTTTCAAGAACGTAGGAGGCAAAGAGATAAAAACAGTGAGGATCTCTGTAAGAGGTCTTTGGGTTAGATTATTAAGGAAAAACTATGAGATTTTCAATGTATTACTTATATCATAAAGAAGAAATTCCAGTCACTTAGACGTTTGTACTAATACAAGAACAGTGAAATCTATATATATATGTGTATATATATATATATATATATATATATATATATATATATATATATATATATATATGTTTTCTAGAACAAAGTTTATGCTCTCACAGAATTAACAGGTTAATATTTTATAATGTCACATTAAGTCAAATATTTAAAGCAGCATGACACTATATAAGCATTATCTTTCTTAGTATTTATGGAAGAAAGACAAAGTTCTTAAGATATATATAAAACTGAGAATAGGAAACCTGAGTTCAAGTACTGAGTTTTATTCTAACAACATGTATGACTACAGATAAGTCACTTTAAAAAATATTTTTCAGTCACTTCACTCTGGCTTGTGTTCTTTGGCACCACTTATTCAAGAAAACTTTCTCTATACCCTAGTCAGGTGAGGTCACTGAATATTATTGTAATAAGCTTACCTCATCAACAAATCTATATATTCATGGATGAAAGGCAGAGCAAGCAAGGTATTTGGTGTCAGTAATGAAACATTAGATGTATAGTTAAATGTAGATGTAGATACTCAGGTAAATAGCTTTAATGGAACATTAAATGTGAGAGGGAGCATAACACATCAAATATTACTGAGCACAGAGAAAGGAATAACTACCTCCTAAAGGGTCATGATGGACATTTAATGAATACTTCCTAAAGGAGGCAGTACTCGAGCCAGACATTGGGGTTACTAAAGAATGTAAGAAGGATATTCTTGGAATTGTCAAGTATATCAGGTAGAAAAATTTGGGGCCATTTTGATGTGTATTAGTATATTTATCTGAGAACTTGCTGTGTGAAATAAAGTAGTGGGAAATAAATTAAGGTCAAGTCATCACAGTTTTGAAATGGCACCTCTTTTGAGTTTATACTTGAAGTACTAGGAAGTTACTGAAAATCTTTAAGCAGTGAACTACTATGAATATATACCTGTATTGTGGAAATTAGAGAGATGGATATGAGGTAGGATATACTGATGACAAAGTCCAATCAGACAAGTCAC
The DNA here is from genome assembly GCF_964341445.2 of Mesoplodon mirus. Taxonomy (NCBI): domain Eukaryota; kingdom Metazoa; phylum Chordata; class Mammalia; order Artiodactyla; family Ziphiidae; genus Mesoplodon; species Mesoplodon mirus. The sequence goes on from NC_138978.1 coordinate 66,807,988, forward strand.
AAACTATTGCTGTGTTAGTATTATGAATGGTGGAGTCTTAACAATGGAATTATTCTGGTTTCCGTGTTTACTGTCTCTTATTAAATGTTGGGAGACTGAACTGTCTCCACTCTTAATGACTTATGATTCTAGGTAATAATCTTAATTATCTTCTTAATTCTGTTAAACCTATAACATCTATAATGTATGCATCTCTGGCTCTGGAACCCACATGCCTGGATGTTAAGATTGTAAGTCTGACCTATATTTTGGAGGTAACGAACTCCACAGCAGAAAAGTAAAACATGTAAAAGAATCTCTCTGTAGATCAAAAATATCTTATACAGTGGTTCCTAAATATGCCAGTCTCTCAGCAATATGATAAAAAAAAAAAAAACTGGGAAGAATAACGCCATGTAAAATGTAGGATTCAATAAACATTTATTCAGTGAGTGAATGAATTGATATGCATGAAGTAACTGAATTCAAAATTTAAGGTTTGGCAATGTAGTTAAATCTGTTTATTTAGTGGTAGAACTTGGAAAGTTCATGTAAGTTATTATAGGTTAAGAGTTACAACAGTGCCAAGAATGTAGTCATCTCTCTTTAAAAGGTAAACATTCTGATGATGGTGATGGGAATTATAGAATATGAGCAAGATAAAAATTCCCTGCTAAGTCTTACAGGGCCAAAGCTTATTTGATACTCACAGAGATTTTTCTTTAATTATGTTTAAAAATATAAATAAATTACCACTTTGGTAGATTGGGTGATGACTCCAATTCTTAATTCTTCCTTGCATTTGTGTCCTTTGGCTCGTAAGTTTTTAGTGCTCTCCTACAGAGGGAAAGATAAAATTTGTAGCAGCACAACTTGCTTTGAATAATGGGATGTTAAAAGATATGATTCAAGGAGTATCTTGCAAAACACTTGAACGATTTAGTTTGTTTGCTATTATGTCTCTACCATTGTTATGAAAAACACATACCTGGTTAGCACATTTATCCTGGGAAGAGTCTGAGAGACATGTGGAGCCATCCCCCGTCGACCCGGAGCATACAAGTGAGTCAAATTGAGTTCCTCAGACTAGTTCAGCTGAACTATATCCGATAAGCTTACAGCTAGTAACTACACAGACTCATGAAAAATAATACAATTTTGTTTTAAGCCACTCAATTTTGGGGTGAATTTTTAAGCACTGATTCAACCCTCTAAAACTTTTTCTTATCAAAAGTAACCAAAATACCCAGACAAACTCTGGTACAGCAGCACAAAAATTTGTAAACTCTTCAAAGAATATCTATGGCCCTGTGAGAATTTTAAGCCACATATGATGGGCAGAAATGAAATTAAGGAATGAATATTTCTGAAAAACTATTGTTCTGAAATGGTGAGAATTCAGTGAATACCGTTAGTTTTACAGCTTTAGTTTTTTTGACCCATGTGGCAGGAAGGAGAATATTTTTTATTAGAGATCTAAGAAAAAACATACAACTTAATTTAAGATTAATTTTTACTTCAGAGTAGAAAATAAGAGCATCATTTGAGCATCCTTAAGTTTTCTTTTCTCCATCTAACCAATTGCTTTATAAACAGCTTTATATATATTTCAAGGCAAAATATCTGTGCTCTTGTTTCCATACCATTCCTTCCTAATTTCTTCTATTTTTTGTTTGTTTGTTTGCTTGTTTTAGCTTTTTTTTTGGGTTTCCTGGAAATCATGCACTCCCCCCTCCTTTCATTTCACCAGCTCTAACTCTGAAAAACAAATAACTATAGTTTATCAGATTAGTTATAAAGATATTACTATAAACCATATAAATTGTATGCAGGGTCTAGTCCTAACACATGTAATATAAATTTACAAAATGACACCACTGTTAGAACTATTTCAAACAAGTATCTGATTATGTGGCTCCAGCCTGCTTAGAGAGGCTAAGATAGAAGTAGAATAATGAATAAGTCACAAGTTCTGAATTACTAAAAGGTAGGGAATACCAAGAAGCAGTCCTCTTGGGTTCCTACAACTTGAATAATTCAGTCAAGCTTGGGATTAATAATCATAAACCTCTAAGCAGTTAAGAACCATGGTAGCTGTTAGTGCTATTTAATAAGAATTTCTGGCTTCCTGTTATTCAAACACACTCCCTACACTTTTCTCTTTGGGTGAAGCTATATGACCAGTTTTGGCCAAAGAATTGTGGATGGAATGACTCAAGTAATGTTTGGTCAGAGTATCTGAATGTGGGTGTAAGACCCTCTGGAGATCTTTTTTCTTCTGTCACTTTGATTGGCAATATTTCAGGTAGTGGCTGCTTCATTAATTGGGTTCTGAAAGTAAAGTTGAATCATTGCAGAGCACCTAGACTCTCTGTGACAAATACCTTGTCTAAGGGTACCCATTAAGTATGAATATAACTGTATACAAAAGACTAGAAGAAAATTCACCAAGTGGTATCATTAGTAACTGTTAGGTTGGAAAGTTGTAAGTTTATTTTTTTCTTATTTTTGCAGTTCTTAATTTTCCAAATTATATTTAATGGTTATAACATCCCTCTTATTAGAAAAAAATGTAGTTTATTTTAAATAGATATGTTCTCTTAATGTTCTTGAAATTGTAGCAGTTTGCTAAATTAAATAAGAGTTATATAGTAGACATCTATTTTATATTGTGTGCTCTATTTTATATATCTATAAAATAGACATCTATTTTATATTGTGTGATCTTTCCATATTCTTTCAGGAACAGTCCCTTATCTACTTATCTACTTGAAATCATTTGTGGGACCTTCATACTCTTCTTCTACCAAAATAGGCAGTTTATTAGTCACAGTCTCCAAAGAAACAGAACCAATAGGATGTATCTATATATGGAGAGAGAGGGAGAGAGAGAGAGAGAGAGATTTAAGAAGTGGTTTACATGCTTATGAAGGCTGGCAAGTCCAAATCTGCAGGGTAAGCCAGCAGTCTGGAGACCCAGGGGCGAACCAGTGTTACAGTTCAAGTCTGAAGACTGTCTACTGGCAGAACTCCTTTTGCTTAGGGGAGGTCAGTCTTTGTTCTATTAAGACCTTCAACTTATTGGATAAAGCTCACTCACATTATGGGGGGCAATCTGCTTTATTCAAAGTCCACTGATTTAAGAATTATAAGTCAATTGATTTAAGAATTAATCTCATCCTAAGAACACCTTCACAAAAATATCCAGAATAACGTTTGGCCAAATATCTGGGTACTGTGGTCCAGCTAAGTTTATATGTGAAAGCAACCATTGCTATTAACTGTGGCTATCAAATCACAACTCCTTTATCCCTTGGTAATTAGATCAGGATTACATGTACCTGAAGTGGAACCAAGGAGAGTTCTTCCTTGAGAACTAATATGAATACCAGGATCTTTTCAGGATTTCTCTTTTTGAGTTCCTAAGTTGTTAAAGCTTGTAAAATCTAGGATCAATCTTTCCCACCCTCCTCAGAATGAAGTAAACCCAGCATGGGCTATAGATGCATAAGGAGAAAGATTCTTGATAATATTGTTTAAGCTGATAGATCTAGATGTAACTTAAGCCACTGAAATATTGAGACTGTTTATGATGTAACATAAACAAGTCATTTGGACAAATATTTTATTAACCAATAGACTTTTTTTTCATACACTTGTTAGAGTTGGGTTTCTGTCACTTGTCATCATCAAAGAGGCTTAAATATAGCACTGACTTAATGTAACTATTTCTGCCTTAATAAAGTCATGGGGGAGCTATCAGTCAGAACATGGGGTAATATTTATTATTGCAGGATAAAATCTCAAACAATGTTGACACTGCCTGTCTCATATCTACATTAATTAGTAAAATACTGACATTGAATCCCTGTACTATTTGTGGTGTTAAGACCATGAGATCTGCCATTTGAATCCTTTTGTGCACTGAAAATACCAGAGAATCCCCATTTGAAAAACTATAGCTTATTAATTCTCTTTACTACATAAGATATTAGTCTTTCTATCAAAGAACAACTTACAAAATTATTTTGAATTATTCATTTTAAAAATATTTAGGTTATTTGAAATATTTACCTGTTATTCCTAGGCAGCATCCACACATTCTGTGTCCTCCTAAAATAAATGGCATTGAGAAAACAGTTGATTATGTTACTACTAATCTATGGAAACTCAAGTGTAACAAAACAGTAACCACTGTTACCTGCAGAGTTTGCAAATTAAAGCATAATATACCAGCTGTGTCTGAAGATTCAGGAAACAATAGGTCAGCATTTGCCAGTCATTAAGAAATGACTTGTAAAGCACAGCATTATGCCAGAACCACCCAGTGAAAGATTATTATACACAAATTGAGAAAGGCAAGTTATAGACTATTGAATATTATAATAAGAATAACTTTAATAATAACAGTAAAGTACCTTTTGATTACTCATTATTCTAATATTTATTGTAACACTGGACTCTCACAATAAGTATTTCATAGGTAAAATAAGTTTCTTCCCTTAAGACCTTCTTTTCCCCACATATGAAACCATAACACTCATATCTATACTCTGAAACAATTCTGTCTTTAGTCAGTAGTTAGAGTTTAAGGAATTGTAGCTCAAAACCAGTCCTGCAGGGTCTCAGATCAACCCAGTGGCTACTCCTGCTCTATCTCTATTATGGGACATCTGTTTTCTACTTATCAAGTTCCACCTCAACCAGTTCAGTTTCCTGACTTGCCTAACACCATGGTATAACCTTTTTCTTGCCTTGATTCTTGAGGGACTAAACCCCAGCCCTCTACGTAGGCTTTTGCTGCCTGGAGCCAAATCTTCTTGATGTCCTTAGCACAGTGGTATAAAGCATGGAATTTGGAATAAGAATAAGGTAAATTTGCATTAGACATTTGAACACTTTGTGTATGTGTCTTCTCATCTGTAAAATAACAGTAGTTTTAGTCTCACAATTTTTTTTGAAGGAGATGATACTTCTATTGTGCTTAGTGTAATACCTGGTATAATAAGGCATTATTAATTTAATAATTAATTATTAATTGCAAATACTAACAATTAATAGTAGCAGTCTACCATTTTCATCCTTTATCTATGTACTATCACTATAGTTTACTGCTTAGTGTTTCTTATGCCAACCATTTCATCGGCCTGTTACCGTTTATGTGTTACCATATTTACTGGATTATATAAGTTCATATTTTATCTTAATGAGTTGTCTTGAATTAATATAGTCTAGCTCCACACTAACCCAACTCACTGAATATACTGTATTTCAAACTCTAGCTTCTCTGGACTATTACATAGCTTACTTCAAATTGAAGGTTTATAGACATTATAAATAAGAACTTAGAAAAATATTTGATATATCTCTATCTATCTATACATATACACTTGTACATATAAGCATAAGGATATTAACTCATGTATACTTAAGTTGAATATAAATGAGTCCTGAATTTATTAGAATGTTGTAGGCAAAGAATTCTTTTCTTTTTTTAATTTAATGTACTGGAACCTGCATACTTCTTAAAATGCAAAGCACAAGAAGTTAAAAATTAGCCTTATAATATCCTGAAAGTTCAAGCAAATAAGATTATTATTCTTATTATTATTATTCTTATTATTATACTTCAAGCAAATAAGATAAAAAGTGTAACATGTTAAATATAAAAGTTTCCTTAGAAATAATTTAGTCTCTTTAAGAATAATATAATTATTATTATATATTCAGATCCAACCATCAAATTCAAATCACTGGTCAGTTTAATTCATTTACAGAATTAAACAGAATTAAATAAAATGCAGATTTTATAGACATTTTCTAAGTTCAATCAAAATATGTTAAAGGAAAATCCTTAAACTATATAGCAAATCTTTAAAAACTGCTTTAAGAAAGTTTTCCTATAATGCCCTGGGGTTCATTCAATAGGAAGCTTTTATGATTCCATATTTATAAAGAATTGTCATTGTTGGGGATTGAACTGATCCTTCCAAATATCTCTTTAAAAACCATATGTCCAAGTAATTAAGCCAAAGTTTCTAAAAGCTGTAAGTTTAGTATTTTGTTAATTTTTCTGGAAATAATTCTAATATATACTAAAGTTCCTGCTTTCAAAATTAATGTGTAACAAAGTTATCATAACCTTCCATGTACTCTTCTAGTGCTATTTATCTCAAAATGGAAAGAAGACCCTAAGCCACTTTGGCCTAATTTATTTTTACAAAATATTTCCAATAAGTGCTATATCTCCTAACATAGAATAGATAATGATTGTTCCATCAATCTGGTTTTTCTGTATCTACATAATAATATTCAGAGATACATGTGATGTACAAATGTACATGGAAAATTGAAATTGTAGTTGGATAACTTACAGTTGTCTTCTAAAATATACAAGTCAATATAATTCTCCTTCCCCCTTCTTCCCATTTAGTATGTTTCCTGTAGTGGTCCTTGCTCCTCCAGATTAAATTGTGATTTCTGTTAGGGAGCCCACAAATCCACCATTTGTTATCCTATTGTCATGTTTGGTGGCATCCATAGCAGGAGCATAGTGAATTGAAGCAATAGTGGGAATACAATATTCATCTGTGAATTCTGCTATGGCAAATTAGCTGGGTCAGTAATATTGTCATTATTATGTATAATGGTAGAAGTTTTTATTAATTGTTCATTTGATACTTGTCATTTAACCATCATCAAGAAAGAGTATATAGATATATAATTGGAAGTTCTAAAGCAACACTGTTTAAAATGTGAAGACAAACTAAGGATTATGATTGAAAATAAGGTAACTTGGAGACAACAGATCCTATTGACAATGTGATTTCATGAAACAAAAGTTGAAATATGATATAAAGTAAATAATCTCTGTAAGGGTATAATCACCACGAGGATATTTTAGTGTCCATTTAAGATATTTTTTAGAGATGAAATAAATATTGATGTAGTTTCGGTTGTGTTCAGAGTAAGAAAAGTGTAATTTTCCTCAGTTTGGGCAGACTATCATTGATTTTGACATGGGCACCATAGGAATTTTCTCTGAAGCTGAATCTCCAAAAGTTCCTGTTGGCTACATTCAATATTTTGTGTAGCAACATGGCAAAGCTCTTGAGAGTATCCCAATTCATAAATACACCTGAATGACTATATGATAAGACTTTGTCTCCCGGAATGTTTCCTTGTGGCCCTGAAGAGCTCATAGATACTGCTGGGCAGGTATCTACTGCTACCATGTGGTAGGCTGGGCCAGAAAGTTGAAAAAATTTCATGTCAGATAACCTCCAGGGGATTATCTCTACTACATCCCAGTGATCATTAATTTTTATACAGCTTTATTGAGATAAAATTGATATACAAAATGTGGACATATTTAATGTTTACAATTAAATGTTTGTACATATACAAACATCCATTATATCATCACTACAATCAAGGTAATAGACATTTCCAATACCTCCCAAAGTTTCCTTGTGTGTGTGTGTGTGTGTGTGTGTATGTGTGTTTTAGTTAGAACATTATTTGCCCTCTTGACAAATTTGAAGGTCATAATCCCGTTTTGTTAACTATAGGCACTGTGTTGTACAACAGATATTTAGAACACATTCATCTAGCATTACTCAAATATCATACCCATTAAGCAACAACGCTCCATTTACCCAACTCCCCAGACTCTAGCAAACACTGTTGTATTCTCTGCTTCTTTGAATATACTATTTTAGATAACTCATATAAGTGGAATCACAGCATATTTGTCATTCTGTGATTGCCTTATTTATTTCAGGTACTGTCCTTCATGTTCATCCATGTTGTCACAAATGATAAGATTTCCTTCTTGTTTAAGGCTGAATAATATTCCATTATATGTATATACCACAGCTTCTTTCCACATGCATCTGATGATAGCTATTTAGATTGTCTTCATATAATGTCTATTGTGAATATTGTGATGAACATTGGATGCAGCAAAAGCAGTACTATGAGGGAAGTTTATTGTACTAAACAGCTACATTTATAAAAGAAAAAAGATCACAATTAAACAACCTAACTTTACACCTAAAGGAAGCAAAAAATAAAGAAAAACTAAGCCCAAAGTTAGCAGAAGGAAGGGAATAATAAACGTCAGAGCAGAAATAAATGAAATAGTTTAGGAAAACAATAGAAAAAGCCAGTGAAACCAAGTGTTGGTTTTCTGAAAGATATACAAAATAGCCAAACCTTTAGTTAGACTAAGAAAAAAAGAGACAAGACTAAAATTAATAAAATCATACATATCATTTGCTGTGCAAAATCTTTTAAGTTTCTTGTTTTAATTTTTTATTTTCTTTAGGAGGAAGATAAAAAAAAATCTTACTGTGATTTATGTCAAAGAGTGTTCTGTCTATGTTTTTCTCTAAGACTTTTATAGTCTCTGGCCTTACATTTAGGTATTTAATCCATTTTGAGTTTATTTTTGTGTATGGTGTAAGGGAGTGTTCTAGTTTCATTCTTTTACATGTAGCTGTCCAGTTTCCCCAGCACAACTTATTGAAGAGACTGTCTTTTCTCCATTGTATATCCCTGACTCCTTTGTCATAGATTAGGTGGCCAAGGTGCATGGGTTTATCTCTGGGTTTTCTATCCTGTTCCATTAATCTATATTTCTGTTTTTGTGCCAGTACCATAATGTTTTGATCACTGTAGATTTGTAGTATAACAAAGGAAACCATGAACAAAACAAAAAGATGACCCTTAGAATGGGAGAAAATATCTGCAAATGAAGAAACTGACAAGGGGTTAATCTCCAAAATATACAAACAGCTCATGCAGCTCAATATCAAAAAAAGAAATAACCCAATCAAAAAATGTGTGGAAGATCTAAATAGACATTTCTCCAAAGAAGACATACAGATGGCCAAAAAGCACATGAAAAATGCTCATCACTAATTATTAGAGAAATGCAAATCAAAACCACAATGAGGTATCACCCCACACCAGTCAAAACAGCCATCTTCAAAAAATCTACAAACGATATATGCTGGAGAGGGTGTGGAGAAAAGGGAACACTCCTACACCATTGGTGGGAATGTAAATTGGTACAGCTACTATGGAGAACTAAAAATAGAACTACCATATTACCCAGCAACCCCACTCCTGGGCATATATTCAGAGAAAACCATAATTCGACCAGATACATGTACCCTAATGTTCATTGCAGCACTATTTACAATAGACAGGACATGGAAGCAACCTAAATGCCCATCAACAGAGGAATGGATAAAGTAGATGTGGTACATAGATACAATGGAGTATTACTCATCCATAATAAAGAACAAAATAATGCCATTTGCAGCAACATGTATGGACCTAGAGATTGTCATACTGAGTGAAGTAAGTCAGAAACAGAAAGACAATTTCATATGATATCACTTATACAGGGAATCTAAAAAAAAAATGTACAAATGAACTTATTTACAAAGTAGAAGTAGAGTCACAGATGTAGAAAACAAAGTTATGGTTACCAGTGGATAAGGGGGGAAGGGATAAATTGGGAGACTGGGATTGATATATACACACTACTATATATATAAAAGAGATAACTAATAAGAACCTGCTCTGTAGCACAGGGAACTCTACTCAATACTCTGTAATAACCTATATGGCAAAAGAATATAAAAAAAAGAAAAGAAGAGAGGATATATGTTTATGTATAACTGATGTAATTTGCTGTACACCTGAAACTAACACAACATTGTAAATCAACTGTACTCCAATAAAAAATTAAAAAAAAATAAAATCAGACATGAAAGGGGAGCCGTTATAACTGATAATACAGAAATAGAAAAGGATTATAAGCAGTTACTATGAACAATTATACACCAAAAGTTGGATAATCTAGTTAAAAGAAATGGATACATTCCTGGAAACATACAAATTACCAAGACTGAATCATGAAGAAACAGAAAGTCTGAACAGACCAATGTGATTGAATCAGTAACCTAAAACCTCCCAACAAAGAAAAACCCAGGACCAGAAGGCTTCACAAGTGAATTATAACAAATATTTAAAGAAAAATTAATGCCAGTTCTTCTCAACTTCTTCCAAAAATTTGAAGAGGAAGAAACCCTTCGAAACTATGATGGTTAATTTTATGAGTCAACTTGGCTAGGCCATGTTATCCACGGTACCCAATTTGTGGTCAAACACTGGTCTAGATTTTGCTGTAAAGGTATTTTTAAGATGTGATTAACATTTAAGTAAGTAAGCTTTGAGTAAAGCAGATTGCCCTCCACAAATTAGGTAGGTCTCATCCAATCAGTTTAAGGCCTTAAAGAAAATAAGATGTTAAGTCCCCTGAAGACAAAGGAATTCTGTCTTTGGACTGCTGCAACATCAGCTGGTGCCTCAGCCTTCAGCCTTCTGACTGCCCCGCAGAATTTGCACTTGCCAGCTCCCATAATCACGTAAACAAATGAACCAATTTCTTAAGACCTCTCCCTCTCTGTCCTATTGGCTCTATTTCTCTGGAGAACCTTTACTAATACAACCCCATTTTCAGGATAACTTCAGAGAACCTAGCATATATTATGTGCAAAAGCAAAGAATTTAGGAGGTGCTAGTCTGACAACTTCAGTACAACAGAGTATAGGCTTGAAATACTGCTTTCATGTTTCTGAAGAAGTAATGATTGTAAGTCATTCCTATTTTAATTAGGCCAGATTTATGAAACATTCACCACAAAGAGATGAATTTTCCAAAGTTAGGATCCCCCTGGCACAGCCTGATATGTATTATTGTATTTTAAAAGTCAATTATAAGTGTGTACTATCTTGGCTTGCTCAAAGCAGGCCAGGATCTTAGCAAGAGATAATAAATATTTGTCTTTATAATATTATAAGCTTTTGTGATGTTCATGTAAAAAATTATCTTTTATGAAAAAGCTGATTAAGTGTGGTCAGAGCAGAAAACTAGAAGTGGAACTTATAGAAGTATATGGCAAATCCTCAATCTTATAATGCATTTAATTTACCTGAGTTGAGAAGACATAATATGGTTTAGGAATTCCACCTTGGGGCTCTCAGATATATATTTTTCATCTATTGTCATAGAGGTAGTTTCATGGCAGGGTCATGGACTGCTGAAATACATGATGGGTCAGGATAGAATATTAGGCTATTACTCAGAGAACCATGAACGCTTTTCAATGAAAATGTTCAAGAAATGAAAGATGGCCAGGATATTCTAGAACCCATCTGTCATTTCAGAGCACTTCAGCTGGCTGATGATTACAGAAAGAAAAGAAAAGAAACTATCATCCTCCACCAACTCCCAAATGGACACAGTTCTAAAAATATGAGATATAACTTCATAGTGCATTTGGTAGAGGGTTTCAATGATTTTTCAGTTAGATGATAGACTCACTTGGTGTTTTCATTAACATAGAAGTCCAGGAAGAGCCAGGCAAGGTTTTTTCTTCTATTCTTTCAGGAAGACCAATCTACTAAAGAGAAAATGGAGAGAGTCTAGTAAAACTCTGCTCCAAGATAGTGACATACAGATTCCCTAGTCTTGGATCCAGAGGACATGGGATGGGAAAACAGGCTCAATAACCAGATCCATTGCAAAGTTGCATTTGTAGTGGTGATAAATGGAGGTGATGGTGGTGGTAATAGTGTTAGTGGCAATGGTATTTAGAACAGATGTGGAGTCTGGGGAGTAGAAATGGATTCTCCAAAATATATATTGCATATGCAAGTAATTGTATTATAAAACAGAGTATATATACTGGTGACCCCCCAAAATGGGAACTCAATGAACATTTAATACATTTTATTCACACTAAAGGGAAAGTAAAATTTGAGGATTTTGATTAATATGATCTTTCTGAAAGCCCCAAACTACTTCTGAATGATTGCCAAAATTATAGAAACACAGATGCTGGTTTTAAACTATATTGTCTACCATATTAGTATACCTACAAATTCACACATGTATACACATATTAGTATCCAATAATCAGAATTTGTAGTGTGCAAAATTAAAAGAAGAGTAAATAAGCCTATATAACTAGTTCAAATTTACATTGTCCATTGGTATTAGAGAGGAAATAAAATTATTTTGTTTGAAAGTGAGATTTTTTAAATTAATATGACAAAACTTACCATAATGTTTCTATTATTTTGTTTTTAGATAAATACAACAAAGGAGGAATAGAATTGTACAATCCTGAGTTGACATTAGACCACTGTGTTAAGGCACAGAATTAAACTTGTTTGATTCTGATTTTAAGTTAATGGTATCTGAAATTTCTTAACCAAGTATTCAATGACTTTCTATATCTCTCCACTATGTTAAGTATATTACATTTGACCCTGTGTGATTACCTTTTAAGAGGAGTGTTTCAGCAATCAAAACTGGGTTGCAACTAATTTATTGAAATTTTATCAATAAAATTGATGAATTATCAGTAAACCAGTCAGAAAGCTACATATTATTTTACATAAGCTCACTAGGTAAAATAGTTCTATATAAATATTATAAATAAGTGAATTTAACTTTCCAATTGACTTTGATATGTACTACATTACCATACACTATATCTTTTACTTCATGCTTTTTGCTATTCCTTTTTCACATATTTGACTGATCTGCAAATTGATTTTATTTTATAATAACTAGAAAAAATAAAGTGCCAATTTTTACCCAGATAGATATTTTACTGTATTTTCCCCCAAATATCTAATTCTTGTTAAGGACATATAATGATATTCATGCCACTAAAGTGAGACTGCAATTTGGAATTCCATTAGCTTAAGGGAAGAAAATGATCTTAGGGTAAAGGCAAGAAATTTCAACCTCAAACAGCCAGATTTCCAAATTTCATATAGACAACATAAGTTTGATAGTCTATCTCCTTATTTTTTGTACTTTATAAGAGATAAAGTTGATAATATTACAAGGCCTTAGCTGGAGCTTAAATTAATATTACTATTAATATTAGGCATGAGAAAGAGGGAATGATAGACTTAAAAAAATCTGAGTTTCTATCTCTGAGTTATTTGAGCAAGGAGAAAAAATAAGCTCTGTATTTTAGCTGTCAAGGCAATTGCTCAAATATAATTTTGTGGTTGGGTAACTCAAGAGTGGATTAGTTACAAAACTTCTGATTTCTGTCTTTTGCTGTTCAAAGTCCTGAATAGGAAGGAAGGCTGCCTTGTTTCACAATGTGTGTTTAAAAAACAATGTGGTGTCAGTTGTTGTTTCTCCTTTTTCATTACTAATTCTATTGATTTGAGTCTTCTCTCCTTTTTTTTTTGATGAGTCTAGCTAATGATTTATCAATTTTGTTTATCTTCTCAAAGAACCAGCTTTTAGTTTTATTGGTCTTTGCTATTGTTTCCTTCATTTTTTTTTTCATTTATTTCTGACCTGAGAAAACCATAATTCAAAAAGAGTCATGTACCACAATATTCATTGTAGCTTTATTTACATTAGCCAGGACATGGAAGCAACTAAGTGTCCATAGACAGATGAATGGATAAGGAAGATGTGGCACATATATACAATGGAATATTACTCAGCCATAAAAAAAACAAAATTGAGTTATTTGTAGTGAGGTGGATGGACCTAGAGACTGTCATACAGAGTGAAGTAGGTCAGAAAGAGAAAAATAAATACCATATGCTAGCACATATATATGGAATCTAAAAAAAAAAATGGTTCTGAAGAACCTAGGGGTAGGACAGGAATAAAGATGCAGATGTAGAGAATGGACTTGAGGACATGGGGAGGGGGAGGGGTAATCTGGGATGAAGTGAGAGAGTGGCATGGACATATATACACTACCAAATGTAAAATAGATAGCTAGTGGGAAGCAGCTGCCTAGCACAGGGAGATCAGCTTGGTGATTTGTGACCACCTAGAAGGGTAGGATAGGGAGGGTGGGAGGGAGACAAAAGAGGGAGGAGATATGGGGATATATGTATATGTATAGCTGATTCACTTTGTTATAAAGCAGAAACTAACACACCATTGTAAAGCAATTATACTCCAATAAGGTTGTTAAAAAAAAAACAATGTGGAAACAACAACAATCTGCATCTCATCACTTTATTGGGATTTTAAGCAATTCTGCAGTCTTCCTCTGCTTAAAGCTGTACAGACCAGAGGGCTCCAGATGTTTGCAGCAAAGGGCATTTGCTTTCACCAACATTTTTCTGACCACAGGGGATTCCCAGTTGGCTCTGGACAAAAGCAACAGAGGCTTTGTGTCATTCCAGGTGTCGTGCAGCTAACCTCTAGAGATGCTGGGCTTTTTGTATAGTCTGCCTATTGCTTAACCGTCCTTCCCATGGACAGATTTCTTTAGTGCACTCAGACAGTTTGCAGAGCATGCAATAAAATGTTTAAGTTAACATTATTAAGAAAATGTAAACAGTGATTTGATAGATGTCGTGAATCTGCTCAAAGTACAGAATCGGTTGCAATGGAACAGCTGGCTACTTACTGATTTAAAAAGAGCAGAGGCTGAATGCACTGTCGTTTATCTACTTCTTTCTCCAATAGAATTTGGAAATGTCCCTAGAGTATTGGTTCAGACACTTGTTAAGATGAAAGAAAGGATCTATTATACAATTAATAGTTATTTAGTTCTGCATCAATAAAGTCTGCAAATTTTTAGCTGACTTTGATCCTCTAGTCTTTTATCTAGTTACTTGATGGAACTAATTATTTATAAATACAATCATTTAAAGTGATATTTCATCACAATGCTAATCTCTAACTACATACTTGGTTCATGAAAGTTTTCAAATTTTATTTATTTTCAGAATACTGCTTTTGTTTATTTGGCACTTTTATTTTTATTCTTATGGTTGAGCTGGCCTATTCTTTCTGAGAATCTATTTTCAGTGGCTTATAAATTTCCCCTTGGAAGGTCTCATCTTAGAGATAATTTTTAAAAATTTTTTTCAGAAAAATGTATTCATTAATTTTAAAAAATCAGATGCTAAAGTCAGTGATGGGTAAATGGAATGCTTAATTTCCTGAATAGCATGCACACTGGCACTATCTTATTTTATGATTAAGGCTGACTCTCTGGGGCCAATATTCATACTTATAGATATTTGGTTTTCCTTCCTTCCCCAAACAGCTAACAGAAAGTAGAAAAGCTTTTCAGTACTCAGTCCTCTGTTTTCTGAAACTCAAACAATAAGCAATCTATAAGCCTTACCCGAATGTAAGTTCTTCTTTTCATCAGTCAGCAACAGACAAAAAGAAGTAATCCAAGACTCCATCAGACTCTGATTAAAAGGTTATTTCCCTCCACTAGGCTTTTTCTAAATCTTTATTCTTGTTTTTTGTTGGTTATCTACCATAATCTTCAGCACTCTCTTTGTAGGTAATTTTATTGGCTGGTCCTATGAATCCTACTATACCTTTTGAGAATCAGATGCTTTTGAGACCAATGAAACACATTACAGGTCAGGATCTATTTTATTTGCCTTTGAGGAACTATGATCATCGAATGGAAGAAACTATCGTGACAGGGTCTCAGTGCTATACCTCTTTGGAGGGTTAGGAAGTCTGAAGACAGAGCAATGTGTCTGAATCCACAAGGTATTCCTGACCAAATTCCACTTGGTGCACCTGAAGTGACTAAAACCATTCGATTCTCTAAAACATAAAATATGCTTTGCCCATGGGCAGACCCTATTCATCACAGATGAAATAGATAAGCCCATGATTTTTACACTTCACAACGCCAAAGTTCCTGTGATCTTGGTCTGATGTAGCACATTTTGATTAAGATTATTTGTACAGTTATCTCTTGTTAAGCTAAATTTTCCTATTCATTTACTTGGTTGATGAATTATGGATACTTCTTTATTTTCCTACATAAAAATTATCAAGGGTTTAGAAGAGCTGACACTATATTACGTTGCAAATTCATGTAATAATGGAACATTAAAGATATATATATATATGTATATATACATATATATGTTAGAACTATAGGAACCTAGAGTGCAAGAGAACAGAAAGATTATGAACTTCATACTATGACTTATTTTGATAAAATAGATGTCTTAAAGGTTCAAGCATTTGCCTGGGTCACATAGCTTGTTAATGACAAACTTAATATTTTAACCTGGAACTTGATATTTTAACCTGAAGCCTAACCAAAGGTCTAGTGTTATCTAAGTGGATTCACAAAATAATAATATGATAATAATAATAATATAATTACAATCAAAATAGAAACAATACCACCACCACCAACAAGAACACTGAATAGTAATATGCCTGTGTAAAAGTAGCTCTGTGTTCTTTATGCATTTTTCAACCCAATAAATAATTGCAAGAAAGAGACTTTTCATCATAACAGTGACATTATAGCAATTTAGTCTGTGGTATGAACAAGACTAATTTGAGAGATCTCGGGCGAGTCATGGCTTCTCTGTGTATATGTAGTCATCTTTAAAAGTAGGAAGTTTGGTCCAATATTTAGTGATATTTCTTTCCAGTTTTGAGCTTCTCTGATTCAATGATCTGAAGATAATTATTGAAAGTGATCTTCCTTTAAATGTTTACAGCTTTCATTTAAGTAATTTTTATCTTCCATAGATATATTTAAGTCAGGTAACAAATCTATAAGAGAACTCAAAAAATTAATAAATAAATAACAACACCTGTTATATAATGTTTGAAGAAGTTCTTTTGGCATCCTTAATAATGGCTCTGTAGATAACATGCTAAATCTATGGAGGGTTGTAAGATATAATCTTGACTGACAATTTAGGTTTGGGACAAATTGCACCTTTCAAAAAACTACAGCATGGCCACACATAAAACATTCCTGGCAGATCAACACCATAAATTTTGAAAAGGCTGGAAGTATCCAACTGGTGTTCTTATTGCCATGCATTACACCCTTAATACAAACAGTTGTTGTACATGTATCCCAACATCTAAAATTTCCATAGAGTAAAACAAACTGTAACTCAATATATATATATATATTTTTTATCTTGTTACTTCATTGGGAAAAACCAAGCCAGTTTTCTTAGCATGACTGAAAAAAAAACATTAAAAGTGAAAAGGAAAACACATACTCTCTTCTTTCTTTCTCTCTCAATAAATAGATAGATAGATAGATAGATATAGATAGGCAGATAATAGATATATAGATCAATATAGATATTGATATGTAGAGAGTTATCTATCTATCTAAACAGATAGAGTAGAATATAAGCTTTGCTTTTTATTTTTAATGTTTTTTCATTCATCTCTTTCTATGTAAAGATGTTTATACAGAGAGACCATATATAATTATATGCATAAAACTGTGTATATAAAAACAATGTATAACTACATAAGTTTCAGTCTCACTCTTGATATAGTTGGATGATAGGTGATAGATAAATAGATAATCTAAAGAGTCTGCTTAGAAACAATTTGCAGGATACAGAAAGTATTCATGTCCTAAATTCTTAACTAATTACTCTCAAGATATTTGGTCATACAACACAAGTTCAGTATTCGTGTTGAACAACTATTAACACTAGTATACAGGTTGTTCCATGTGTGAACTCCATATTGTAACAACATAATATAAAAATCAGTGCAATAGAAAGCAATGGAAATGGATATATTCCTGTTAACCCTGGAAAAACAGTCTGTCCCCTTATTTCAAAACAGTGATAGATTGCACAGATATCATAATACTATTATGTTTCAAAAATTCAGTATGGAAAAATCAGATCTTTTGAACCTTATTATACAGCTATAAAATAGGTGATAAACTCCAAACAACAGGTTTGAAAAATAAGTGAACGATTAAATGGATAAGCAAACAGTCACCCTGATCCTATTGCAGACCTGATTGGATGTTTTAGTGATGGCTATTGCTACTGACCTTGTTGATGAACTTGTGAAACTGTCTCCTCCAGATGAAGGTGACAATGATGTTACTGATAGACACAAACAGAAGCAAATGGTAGAAGATAAATTTAAAAGGTCTATGGAGGTGCTCAGTAGTGCTCTAAAACACCTGTTAGAAATAAAATCTCTGTCAAAAAAATACATATAGAAAAGACCTCATAAAATACAAGCTGAGGGCTTCCATGGTGGTGCAGTGGTTGAGTCCACCTGCCGATGCAGGGGACACGGGTTCGTGACCCGGTCCGGGAAGATCCCACATGTCGTGGAGTGGCTGGGCCTGTGACCCATGGCAGCTGAGGCTGCGCATCCGGAGCCTGTGCTCCACAATGGGAGAGGCCACAACAGTGAGAGGCCCACGTAGCACACACACATAAAAAAAATACAAGCTGAATTCAGAGTTATGAATCTCCAAAATACCCATACGTCATCTTATTCTCTTTGAATTTATATTTATCTCCCTGAAAGGAAAATACTTCTATTGTTTCAGGTTCCTTTTAAATTCAGATCCACAGAAGTCAATGGGTAAATAATTTTGCAAAAGCTGACAGTATAGCTTAAAAAGTGTGGTCTGTAAAAGTAGCAACACACACACACACACAGACATATATATATATAATTATTATTGTTATTTTCTAGTAATTTTTATGCTCACCATCTATGCTTTGATATGTGAGTCAGGGAAGCTCTGAAATTTTTAGGCACTCACTTCAGGTCACACAACTGATAAGATTTGAGTTTCCAAACCTCATCTTCTATCTATATTTCTTGGCTTCTTTTTTCATTTTGTTTTATTTTTTGGTCTAATCTTAGTTAGCTAAATCATAGTTTTAAGTACAGCTTGAAGGGCTGGATGTAGAGATTCCCTTTGGGGGAGGGAGCAGATCACCTCTATGTAGAACATACCCCTGCCCATTTTCTGTGGGTTAAGTAGTGATCATGGATAACATCTATATATGTCCCTTCTGCTCCAGTTACTAAAATATATACTTAGAATTGTGGAAGCCATCTGTCAAACGGGAGATCACCAGATGTTCCCATAGTAGGTGGTTACTATAGGCATAACAATTAAGTCCTGAGCTTGAATTTGTCAATTTGTGAAATATGAGTGGTATTAAGAGGGAGGAGCATCACCTTGCTAGCATTCCTTTTATTGCTCCAATGAGAGCATTTATGTCTGTGGAGACATATTCAGGACTCATGAGTTATATTGTTTCTATGTATGGAAACATAGATTAAAATGTGTCCTTTTCAGCTTGGGCTGCTATACCTGGATACCATAGATTGGGTGGCTTAAACAACAAATATTTATTTCTCACAGCACTGGAAGCTGGAAGTCCAAGATTAGGGTAGAGGTATGATCAGATTCTGGTGAAAGCTCTCTTCCTAATTTACAGCCTGCACTCTTCTTCTTGTATCGTTAACATGGTTGAGAGAAAGAAAAAAAGTGAGCAAGATCTCTGATGTCTCCTCTTATAAAAGTACGGATACCATCTGTGGGTGCTACCCTCATGACCTAATTACCTCCCAAAGGCTCTGCCTCCTAATGCCATCCTCTTGGGATTATGGTTTTAACATACGAATTAGGGTGAAGAGACACAGAGATGCAGTCCATAACAAAACACTTTAATCAAAAATTTAAAACGTGGTTGACTTCCATAAACATAACATTGATATCATGTTCTTATTTCAGTGCAAGCAACATCTGAGAAGGTTAAAATATCTGGGATTAAATATCTGAGAAGGTTCATCCTATATGGATGAAATGCATCTGCCTCATGGGCCCAGAATTTATAAAAAAAAAATAAGGCAAGAATCAGTCATTAGTTAGCTGACTCTCTCTCTGACTTCCATTAAAATAGTATTCATCTATTGAAATAAGATGTTATATGTGATTTGAGTTTTAGAATGTATAACTTCCTATCAAAGTAGGAGGTGCATTAATGTTTACTGAGGCCCTTTGATATATTAGGCCAAGTAATCAGGACTTTAAATATATTATCTCATGTAATACTCATGATGGCATAATCTCATGTAATGATCTCTGGCTCTCACTTTCAGCCATAATGAAATAACAGCTACAGAAAAAATAAAATGTTATGAAACAGTGGTTTGAGGAACAAAATCTTGTAGCTTTTCTCTGTTGATGAGGCATATTCAGAGTTTGAGACTGATGTAACTAAAATCTTCAGTGTAGAGTACTGGAGAGAGGGATCTACAGAGAGAGCATTAGTATTCTAGAGTGGTTCCTTGAGTTTTGGGCTGAGTACTGATCTGTGTATGTATGTGAGGAAGATACCAAGATCAGGGAAGTGCCACCAGAAAGTAATAGGAAGAAAAAACAATCAGAGCTCATACAGGGCCAAGAATGTGTTGTATCCCCAGGATATGAATGAGGAAAATCTTCCAATGTCAGGGCATGAGATAACATTCTCAGAAGAGTATTGTCACAAAAGGGTTTTGCTGCAGAGGTGAGGAAGTTAGCCCTAAAGCAAAGGGTACTCAAAATCCTTGCTAAGAAAATTTGAAAAGAAGTCTCAGAGGAATCAAATTGATTGCAAGAAGCTTAACTAAATGACAGAAAAAAAAATCTTACACTACTTAAAGGAATAAAATATAATCCAGCAACCAACAATGTAACACATTTGGAATTAAGTTAAAAATGATCAGGTATGCACAAAACAAGAAAATGAATAGTCAGGAAAAAATATTTAAATAGAAAGAGACCCAGAAATAACAGATAATGAAATCGACAACTCAGAACATTAAAACTCTCATAAATACATCTATGTATTTAAGTAGGAAAAGAAATGCATTAACAATGATAAGAGGTATAGACAATTTAAAAAAATCCATACCAAAAGTTTAAAGTTAAAAACATACAATATTTGGAATAGAAAATTAACAACAGATTAAAAACCACACAAGAAAATACTAGTGAATTTGAAAGACATGCAATAGAATATATCCACAATTTGAAAAACAAAAAGAAAAATACTGAAAATAAATGAATAGTGCTTCACCGAGCTCTAAAACACTACCAATCAGCATCATATATATGTAACTGGAATTCAATAGGAAAGAAAAAAGAGATAAGTTATGGAAACAAAATAAGATATAAGAGATAGAAATATTAAATATTATCAAAAAGAACACAAATAACAAATATTGGGGAGGATGTGAAGAAAAGGGAACCATTGTACACTGTTGGTGGGAATGTAAATTTGTGCAGCCACTTTAGAACAGTGAAAGCAACCTAAGTGTACATCAGAAGATTAATGGATGAAGTTGTGGTATATATATACAATGGAATACTACTCAGCCATCAAAAAGAACAAAAATTTCCCATTTTCAACAAGGATAGACTTGGAGGACATTATGCCAAGTGAAATAAGTGAGACAGAGAAAGACAAATACTGTATGATATCACTTATATGTGGAATCTAAAAAAATACAACAAACTAGTGAACATAACAAAAGATAAACAGACTCACAGATATAGAGAACAAATTTGTGGTTACCAGTGGGGAGGGGGAGGGGCAATATGGGGTGGAAGAGTGGGAGGTACAAACTCTTGGGTGTAAGACAGGTTCAAGTATGTATTGTACAACATGGGGAATATAGTCAATATTTTGTTATAACTGTAAAACTTTAAAAAATGTATAAAAATTTCCAAAATGTTAAAAGTTAGAAACCCATAGATCTAAGACATTCAAAGAATTTCAAGAAGAAAAAAAAGAAGAAAATTATGCCAGTGTATATCGTAATCAATTATGAGGAATTTCATGGTAGCAAATCATTCTAAAATAAATCAGAAAAAAGGAAAAAACTCATTTTGTATGAGGAAAAAAGGATGATAGCAGACTCCTCATTAGAAGTGTACAAACCAGGGGAAAGTGGAGTGACATTTAACAAATACTGAAATTTAAAAATTGTTAAATAGGGGCTTCCCTGGTGGCACAGTGGTTGAGAGTCTGCCTGCCAATGCAGGGGACACGAGTTTGTGCCCCAGTCCGGGAGGATCCCACATGCTGCGGAGCAGCTGGGCCCGTGAGCCTTGGCCACTGAAACTGTGCGTCCGGAGCCTGTGCTTCACAACGGGAGAGGCCAGAACAGTGAGAGGCCCACGTACTGCAAAAAAAAAAAAAAAAAAAAAAGGTAAATAGCAAACATATTTTCAAAAATGAAGTAGAAATATGTTTCCCATCATACACAATAAAGCATACATAATTAATGAGAAGATGGGAGAATTATAATGAGTGTTAATTAAGTCCTTTAGGAAAAAAGAAAATTATAATGAATATAAATTTTAATCTATACAACTAAGTGTAGAGGATAAGAAAAAGTAAATATATAGGTAAATATAAAATACATTTTAATCTCATTCTGCAAACCTCTTTGAAATATAATTGATACTTTAAAGAGAAATGATAACAATATATTGTATTTTAAAAAAATATGTAGAATTAAAATGTGTAACAGCAATAACAAAAATGCACAAAAGTTGAAATGAAGGTTTTTGTCATTAGGGTTTTATATTATACATGAAGTGTTATAATATTGTTTGATTATAATAAAAGTCAAAATATGTATTTTAAATCTTAGAGCAACAGCCATTTTAAAAAGAATTAATGAACTGTAGCTAATAATCCAATAGTGAAGATGAAAGTGAATTCTAAAATTTACTCAATGTAAAGGAAAGCAGAAAAAGAAGAAAAAAGGGAAAAAAAACTTAATGATAGAAATAGAAAACAAAGAGCAAAATGCTGTTTCTAAATCCAATTATGTAGAAGAAGCATTAAATGCAATCTTCTCAAAACTTAAGTTAAAGACAGAGATTTTCATATTGGATAAAGAAAGGCAAAATCCAACAATATGCTGTCTACAAAAAAAATACCTAAAATATGAAAACATAGGTGGATTTATAATAAAAAGATATACTATAAAAAGATATACTATACAAACATTGTTCAAAAGTAAACTGGGGTGACTATATCAATAACACAAGAAGTAGTTTT